>NC_090391.1:15719968-16919968 GCF_036365525.1 Heterodontus francisci
TACAGGCCACCCTGCCTAATCACTGTGGAGGGCAATTTATTGGGCACAAGGGAATGATTAATTCCTTTTCAGTACTGTGTCTCTCAGTGTCTCCATGTCTGTGTCTCTGTCACAATTTGAGCACCACCTTTACATTGGTGAGGAGTCCGTCTCTGGAATAAATGTCCCAGTGTTGTGGTAACATAAAATGTCCACCGAGAACCAGCCTAAAATGGCTGACTAATGTGGGTGGATTTCCACAGATATTTGAGAGTGGAGAGACAGACAGACAGACAGACAGAAAGAAAGACAAAGAGAGAGACACAGACCAAGACACAGAGAGTGATCACAAGATATTTGTCATTGGACAGAGGAAGAGGAGGAGGCCATTTGGCCCCTCAACCCTATTATGTCATTCAATGAGCTAATGGCTGATGTGTGATCTAACTCCATGTACCTATCTTTGCCCCTTAATACCTTTGGTTAACAAAAATCTATCAATCTCAGATTTAAAAACTAACAAGTGTCTCAGCATCAATTGCTGTTTATGGAAGAGAGTTCCAAACTGATACCACACCTGGTGTTTTGAAGTGTTTCTTCATTTCACCCCTGAAAGGTTTTTCGACTGCGTTTAGATTTTTAAACTATGCCTCCAAGTTCCTGACTCCGCATCCAATGGGAATTGCTACTCTCTGTCCACCCGTTCAGTTTCCCTTATTATCTTGAAAACATTCATCAAATCACCCCACAACCTTCCAAATTCCAGGGAAAGGACATGTTGGAGCTGGAGGGGAGACTGGAGCAGATGGTTTCGGAAAGTGGATAAACTGGAGCAATGGATGAGGAGACTGAGGATTCAATACAGTGAGAGGAGAGGCTGAGATTCACAGAGAGAGACTGCAGCAGAGTGTTAGAGGAAATCTAATCTATAGATCCCAGTAATAGAAATCAATTAATACATTCAAACAATAATCCCTGTGGTTATTGGTGTTGGAGAACAGTTCATTGTTTATAGAATATAGTCAATATATTTAGTTTGTACAGGCTGTTAAATATAAATTTAAATATATTTCTGGTATCAGCCTCGCTCTTTATTGAATTCAGCAGTCACAGAGATTTAAAATTGCAGTATTTAAATAATGAATTGCCATCAGAAATGAACTGATTCTATTCTGTTTATTCAGTCACTCCGTCAGGAATAGGAACTTTCGACAAAACAAAATGAAGTCCTGACAGAAATCAACACAGAGGATCAAGTCCAACAGGAAAGTGAACACAATCTGACAACAGACAATTTCAACTTACAGTTTCTCTCACTAATTGTTCTGGCCATTCCAGCACTTTATGATAGTGAATTATTTACACTGCTGCTTCTTTCTCTTTCTCTTTACTTCTGCTTATCTCTTTCCCTCGGTTTCGTTCTCCCAGCTCCTTTTCTCCTTCCCTATCTCTCCAGAGTACTCACACCCTGTAAATTGTTACTTCATGCTGCTTTTCACATATGATTTATTCCTACCATTATGCGCCTGTGTTCTGTTCACCAACCCCAGGTTCAATGATTCTATTCTCAGAGTCAGATTGCTCAATGGTGAAACCTCTGTGAATAATTTAATGTATCGACAGAACACTCAAGTCTCCACCTGTTCACCTACACTCTTCACTTCATCTACAATACATGGAATAAACAGGATCGAAAGCTACTTCCAGACAAACCTCACAATCAGTGAAATTCCTCTTCCTGGAATTATAAAGTAATCTGTTAGAATGTGAGATTGTTTAATTAATAAAACACCAACATCAGCACTGCAGCGGATAATCTACAGATAAATGGAAAGACTCTTGATTCCAACTGATAGAGTGAAAACCAGTAAAACATCACATCAATACTTTCTATTTTACAATGTAGTCCAGTGACAGTGAAGGTCCACAGTGAAGCAGACAAGGAGAAATTAAAGTGTCAGCAGCAAACTCAGTTCAGTAGCCAGACCTCTGAAGCAGCGTCAGACACACACGGAATTAAATAATATTTGATAACAGTGATAATCAATAAATACTTTGAAATCCAAGTTAACCTGAGCCATGTTACTGGGGAGGGAGGTTCTCTCCCCTTGTAACACTGAGACAGTGAGATGTCTCATTATGAATCACCAAAAAAAATCTAAAATATTCCAGGACCGGTTAGATCCACATCATGAAAATGTTATAAACTCCTAATGGTCTGATTATTGATCCTAACTGAAACATCTCATTCCAATACATTCAATACACAGAATAATCCAGTAATAATGCCACAGTTACTTTAAACAATACCATTAAAGACATAATAGCGTTCCGGCAAGAATGAAAGAGCAGACAAAGAGGAGATTCCATCAGTAAATTGCTGGAAAAGAACAGGCGGCTGTGTAACACACACAGAGGGAAATAATACCCAGTACAGCAGCACAGTTAATATCCATTTACACCATTAACATCTGAGATACTGCTTACCAGGAACTCCAATTGCTGCAAGTACAGGATAGTAAATGGATATGAACTGAAAGATAACTGGATAACCCATTTCTGTGAGAAGCAGGGAATTCTATTAGCCAGGAATCCACAGCTCCAGCAGGCACTCTGAGCTGATCCATTACAATGGGTCCTGATTTTGCAGTGGATAAGTCTCCACTGACATGGTTATACCCCTGATCATTGCTATTAGTTCCAGTCACCTTAACAAACACATTACATCAGCAGCTTTGACTTTCATTTAAATAATGTGGTGGATAAAACACCATAATTTCACTGTCAATTACATTTTCTTCGTAAGACCTCTCTCGGGAATAAACCTGAAATCTGTACACATCCTGGACGGATGCTTCAATTATGAGTGGCGTCATTTACATTTTCCATATTATTGCATTGACCTTGTTCACTCCTGGCATTTCTATTGTAAATGTAACTGATCTGTCCACAGTGGACACTGAATCCAGGGACAAAAGCAATCCCGTTTCACTTTGTTCCTGCCTTTTACCAGGTAAAATGTGAACTTTGAGGATCTGATTCAGGAACTTGTTCCGGCCCACAAAATACTGTGGGTGATATTGGGGGACAGACTTTGCCTACATCCATTAGGGAGGCTGTCGCATAATAATAACATCACTTGTCAACTAATCCAGAGGCCCGACCTGATGGGCTGGGGACAGGGGTTCAAAGCCCACCATGGCAACTGTATAAAATGGAGGGTGCTCCCTCTCTATGTATAAACTGAACGGAGCACCATCTCTTGTATAAACTGGAGCAAGCTCCATCTCTGTGCATAAACTGGAGTGAGCTCCCTCTCCACGCACAAGCTGGAACGAGCTCCCTCTCCGCGCATAAGCTGCAGCGAGCTCCCTGTCCGCGCATAAGCTGGAGCGAGCTCCCTCTCCACACATAAGCTGGAGCGAGCTCCCTCTCCACGTATAAGCTGGAGCGATCTCCCTCTCCACACATAAGCTCCAGCGAGCTCCCTCTCCGCGCATAAGCTGGAGCGAGCTCCCTCTCCACACATAAGCTGGAGCGAGCTCCCTCTCCACATATAAGCTGGAGCGAGCTCCCTCTCCACACATAAGCTCCAGCGAGCTCCCTCTCCGCGCATAAGCTGGAGCGAGCTCCTTCTCCACACATAAGCTGGAGCGAGCTCCCTCTCTACGTATAAGCTGGAGCGAGCTCCCTCTCCACGTGTAAGCTTTAGCGAGAAACCTCTGCACACATAAGCTGGAGCGAGCTCCCTCTCCACGTATCAGCTAGAGCGAGCTCCCTCTCCGCATATAAGCTGGAGCGAGCTCCCTCTCCGCATATACGCTAGAGCGATCTCCCTCTCCACGTATAAGCTGGAGCGAGCAACCTCTCCACGTACAAGCTGGAGCTAGCTCCCTCTCCACGTATAAGCTGGAGCGAGCTCCCTCTCCACGTATAAGCTGGAGCGAGCTCCCTCTCCACGTATAAGCTGGAGCGAGCTCCCTCTCCGCATATAAGCTGGAGCGAGCTCCCTCTCCGCATATAAGCTGGAGCGAGCTCCCTCTCCACATATAAGCTGGAGCGAGCTCCCTCTCCGCACATCAGCTGCAGCGAGCTCCCTCTCCGCATAAAAGCTGCAGCGAGCTCCCTCTCCGCAAATAAGCTGCAGCGAGCTCCCTCTCCGCATCTAAGCTGCAGCGAGCTCCCTCTCCGCATATAAGCTGCAACGAGCTGCCTCTCTGCATATAAGCTGCAGCGAGCTCCCTCTCTGCGCATCAGCTGGAGCGAGCTCCCTCTCCGCGCATAAGCTGGAGCGAGCTCCCTCTCCGCGCATAAGCTGGAGCGAGCTCCCTCTCCGCACATAAGCTGGAGCGAGCTCCCTCTCCGCGCATAAGCTGGAGCGAGCTCCCTCTCCACATATCAGCTGGAGCGAGCTCCCTCTCCGCGCATAAGCTGGAGAGAGCTCCCTCTCCGCACATAAGCTGGAGGGAGCTCCCTCTCTCTTTATAAAGTGGATGGACCTCCCTCTCTCCGTATAAAGTGGAGGGAGCTCCCCTTCTACAGAGAAAGTGAAGGGAGCTCCCCCTGTATGTGTAAAGTTGAGGGAGCTCCCTCTCTGCATATAATGTGGAGGGCGATTAAGGACAAAGGAGAGATGGAAATGTAAAACAATGGAGAAATGGAGAGTGGGACGAGATGAAAGACAATGAGAGAGTGAAGAGATAGTTAAGTGAGAGCTTGACAGAACCCCAGTAACCATCCCTTTGTCTGACTAGTCCGGTATTGGGGATTTATTGCGAGTGTTTTAGGGCTGACTGCTGACACAGTGTTTGATATTTTCAAATGTGACATTCCCAACATGCACAAGAGTTACTGTCTCGGGAGAGAGGGAGGAAGAGATGGAGGGAGACAGAAACAGACAGAGTGGGACAAAGATAGAGGGAGAGAAAGAGAGAGTGAGAGGAAGAAAGACAAAGTGAGAGACAGAAACAGACAGAGATGAGGAGAGAGAAAGACAGAGGGTGAAACAGAGACGAAGGGTGAGACAGACAGAGAGAGTATGTGGCAGGGTTAGATTATGGGAGAAACTTCAGATCTAATAATGTTTGAAAAAAGATAAAATTAAAAACTGAAATTGGCTGTGCGCAAGAACTAAATTTGAAAGGAAACATTTGGGGTTTATTGGGAGTATTTTGGAGGCAGCTGTTGGATCAGTGTTTCCTATTTTCAAACTGCAGGGACATTTATTGTTGTTGAAAATATATTATCAAAAATGTACCAAAACTTTAGAAGTAGGGGAAAGGGGAGAAATGGTGTGAGGGGACCTTGTCAGAACCTCAGTAACAATCCCTATTATCTGCTCAGTCCTGTATTGGGGATCTAGTGTGATAGTTTAGGGGGCGGGTGTTGCATCAGTGTTTGATATTTTCAAACTGCAGGGACGTTCCAAGCAAGGGCAAGAATTGAAGGTTCAAAATTAACCAAGAAATGGATAAAAACATTTCTGTCCAGGGAGAGAGAGTTAGAGAGATGGTGTGAGAGAGGCACAGGCACAGTCATGGACTGCGATGGAGAAAGAGGGAGAAGGAGATCGAGGGAGAGAGAGAAAGAGATGGAGAGAGACAGACATGAGAGGCAGAGACAGATAGAGGATGAGACAAGATGTAACAGTCAGTAACAATCCTCATTATCTGCCCAGTCATGTGTTGGGAGTTTAGTGTGAATGATTTACGAGTGAGTCTTGGATGAGTTTTTGATATTTTCAAACTGCAGTGACCTTTCCAACAAGGCAGGGATAGAATAGAAGCGCAGGGAGGTTACGCTGAAACTGTATAACCCATTGGTTAGACCACAACTTGAGTACTGTGTGCAGTTCTGATCACATCATTACAGGAAGGATGCAATTGCACTGGAGAGGGTACAGAGGAGATTTACGAGGATGTTGCCAGGTCTGGAAAAATGTAGCTACGAGGAAATATTAGATCGGCTAGGCTTGTTATAGAACATTACAGCGCAGTACAGGCCCTTCGGCCCTCGATGTTGCGTCGACCTGTGAAACCATCTGACCTACACTATTCCATTTTCATCCATATGTCTATCCAATGACCACTTAAATGCCCTTAAAGTTGGCGAGTCTACTACTGTTGCAGGCAGGGCGTTCCACACCCCTACTACTCGCTGAGTAAAGAGACTACCTCTGACATCTGTCCTATATCTATCACCCCTCAACTTAAAGCTATGTCCCCTCGTGTTTGCCACCGAGGAAAAAGACTCTCACTATCCACCCGATCTAACCCTCTGATTATCTTATATGTCTCTATTAAGTCATCTTTCCTCCTGCTTCTCTCTAACGAAAACAACCTCAAGTCCCTCAGCCTTTCCTCATAAGACCATCCTTCCATACCAGGCAACATCCTAGTAAATCTCCACTGCACCCTTTCCAAAGCTTCCACATCCTTCCTGTAATGCGGTGAACAGAGAAGTCTGAGGGGAGATCTGATTGAAATGTGAAGGGCTTGGATAGAGTGGAGGTGAATGGTCTATTCACCTCAGCAGAGAGCTCAGTGACGAAGGGGCATAGACTTAAAGTGATTGGTAGAAATATTGGAAGGGAGATGAGGAAAATATTTTTCACCCAGACAGTGGTGAGGGTCTGGAACCGACGGCCTGAAAGGGTAATTGAGGCGTAAAACCTCAAATCATTCAAAACGAGTCTGGATATGCACCGACAGTGCCGGAATTTACAGGGCGACAGACCAAATGGTGGCAGGTGGGATTAGAATAGGTGAATCGTTTTTCGGCCAGCACAGACACGATGGGCCAAGTGGCCTCTTTATTTGCTTTAGATTTTCTATGATTCGAAAGGAAAGAGTTACTGGTGCGAAATTAACCAAGAAATGTCTGAAAGCATTGCTTTCCTGGGACAGAGAGACGATTGGAGAGATGAAAGGAGGGAGAGAGAGAGACAGAATGAGGCAAAGAGGGAGATCCAGAGAGAGAGGGACAGACAGAGAGAGGGGGAGAGACAGAGAGCGGGGGAGAGGGGGGAGACAGAGACAGAGCGAGACGGGGAAACAGACAATTAGGAGGAGGGAGAGAAAGAAACAGGGGCGAGAGAGAGACAGGGAAGGCAGAGGGGAGTGAAAGACAGTCAGAGAGGGAGTGGCACAGAGAGATAGAGAGAGGGAGCGGTAGAGGGAGAGAGAGGGAGGGACAGAGGGAGGGGGAAAGACAGACAGAGGGACAGATGGAGATGGAGAGACAGAGAGGGAGAGAACGATTGGGACAGACAGGGATTGGAGGAGACAGGAATAGAGGGAGAGAAAGACAGACAGAGAGAGAGACAGACAGATAGAGAGGCAGAGAGAGAGATGGAGGGAGGGACAGGAGGTAGGGCAGAGGCAGGGACAGAGAGAGAGACGGGGATACCGAGAGAGAGAGATAGGACAAAGAGAGAGAAAGAGAGAGAGAGAAAGAAAGGGAGTAAAGATGGAAACATAGAGAGAGTGACAGAGCGTGGGGGAGACGACAACAGCAACTTTAGGTCAGTATATTAACTTTGGTGGTGTGAAAACCTCTAGAGAAAATAATTCGGGTCAATATCAATAGTCATATGGATTTCATAAGCGAAAATCATGTTTAACGAACTGACTGGTGATTTTTGAGGAGGTAAGAGAGAGGGTTGATGAGGGCAATGTTGTCGATGTGGTGTACATGGAGTTTCAAAAGACGTTTGATACAATGCCACACAACAGACGTGAGAGCAAACCTATAGCTCATAGAATTAATACGACGGTAGCAACATGGATACGGAATTGGCTGAGTGGCAGGAAACAAAGAGTAGTGATTAATGGATGTTTTTGAAGCTGGAGGAAGGTTTGTAGTGGAGTTCCCCAGGGGTCAGTGTTGGGACCCTTGAGTTTCTTGATATATATTAATGACCGAGACCTCGGTGGACAGGGCACAATTTCAAAGTTTGCAGATGATATGAAACTTGGAAGCATTGTGAACTGTGAGGAGGATCGTGACGACTTTCAAAAGGACATAGACAAGTTGGTGGAATGGGCAGGCAGGTGGCAGATGAAGTTCAATGCATAGAAATGTGAAGTGATTCATTATGGTTGGAAGAGCATGGAGTGACAATATGGAAAAAAGGGAACAATTCTAAAGGGGGAGCAGGAGCAGAGCGACCTGGGTGTATATGAACACAAGTCATTGAAGTTTTTCGGACAGGTTGAGAGAGCAGTTAATAAAGCATACAGTATCCTGGGAATTATTCATAGGCGCATAGAGTACAAGAGCAAGGAGGTAATGTTGAACTTGTATAAGACACTAGTTCGTCCTCTGCTGGAGTATTGCTTCGATTTCTGAGTGCAGCACGAGGGAAAGACGTGAGGGCATTGGAGAGAGTACAGAAGAGATTCACGAGAATGGTTCCAGGGATGAGGAATTTCAGTTATGAAGATAGATTGGAGAAGTTAGGACGGTTTTCCTCAGAGACAAGAAGGCTGAGAGGTGATCTAATAGAGGTATTCAAAATGATCAGGGATCTGGACAAAGTAGATCGGGAGACACTGTTCCCACTTGTGAACGGATCGAGAACGAGATGATACAGACAGAAAATATTTGGTAAGAGAAGCAAAAGTGAGATGAGGAAAAACTTTTTCATGCAGTGAGTCGTTAAGGTCTGGAATGCGCTGCCTGAGAACGTGGTGGAGACAGGTTCAATTGAAGCAGTCAAAAGGAAATTAGACAGTGATATGAAAAGGAAGAATGTGCAGGGTTATGGGGAGAAGGCAGGGGTAATGGAACTGAGTGAAATGCACTCTCGGAAAACCAGTGCAGAAATGATGGCCCGAATGGCCTCATGAAGCACTGCAACACCTCTGTGACAGAGGCAGAGAGATAGAGGGGGAGAGACAGAGAGCGAGAGGCAGAGGGAGAGGGAGCATATGAGAGAAACAGAGACAGAGAGGGTGAAACAGAGAGAGGGAGAGGCAGCGGCAAAGTGTGGGAGGGAGAGGCAGAGAGAAAGAGACAGACAGACAGAGGGAGACAGAGAGACAGAGACATGGAGGGAGAGAGACAGAGATATAGAGAAAGAGAGGGAGGAGAAAGAGAGAGAGAGGGAGAGAGAGAGAGAGAGAGAGAGAATGACAGATAGTGAGGTACAGAAAGAGAGAGAGTGGGAGGGAGAGATGATAGGAGAGAAAATCAGTTATGAATTGAGACAGAATAAGAGCGAGAGAGGGAGGAAGAGACAGGGACAGAGAGAGGTAGAAAGGGAGACAAGTGACAGAAAGAGAGGAGAGGCAGGGAAAGGGAGAGCGAGAAAGAGAGAGAGAGAATCTCACGGTGAACATTTACTAATATCAGACCCTTACAGTAACAGTCCGTGCGGAGATACTATAATAACAGACCCACTCAGTGACTCTCCCTCTGGAGATACTATAATAACAGACCCACTCAGTGACTCTCCCTGTGGAGATACTATAATAACAGACCCACTCAGTGACTCTAACTGTGGAGATACCATAATAACAGACCCACTCAGTGACTCTCCCTGTGGAGATACTATAATAACAGACCCACTAAGTGACTCTCCCTGTGGAGATACTATAATAACAGACCCACTCAGTGACTCTCCCTGTGGAGATACCATAATAACAGACCCACTCAGTGACTCCCCCTGTGGAGATACTATAATAACAGACACACTCAGTGACTCTCCCTGTGGAGATACTATAATATAAGACCCACTCAGTGACTCTCCCTGTGGAGATACTATCATAACAGATCCACTCAGTGACTCTCTCTGTGGAGAGACCATAATAACAGACCCACTCAGTGACTCTCCCTGTCGAGATACTATAATAACAGACCCACTCAGTGACTCTCCCTGTGGAGATACTATAATATAAGACCCACTCAGTGACTCTCCCTGTGGAGATACTATTATAACAGACCCACTCGGTGTCTCTCCCTGTGGAGATACTATAATAACAGATCCACTCAGTGACTCTCCTTGTGGAGATACTATAATAACAGACCCACTCAGTGACTCTCCCTGTGGAGATACTGTAATAACAGATTCACTCAATGACTCTCCCTGTGGAGATACTATAACAACAGACCCACTCAGTGACTCTCCCCGTGGAGATAGTATGATAAAAGACCCACTCAGTGACTCTCCCTGTGGAGATACTATAATAACAGACCCACTCAGTGACTCTCCCTGTGGAGATACTATAATAACAGACCCACTCAGTGACTCTCCCTGTGGAGATACCATAATAACAGACCCACTCAGTGACTCATTCCGATGGAGATACTATAATAACAGAACCACTCAGTGACTCTCCCTGTGGAGATACTCTAATCACAGACCCACTCAGTGACTCTCCCTGTGGAGATACCATAATAACAGACCCAATCAGTGACTACCCCTGTGGAGATACTATAATAACAGACCCAGTCAGTGACTCTCCCTGTGGAGATACCATCATAACAGATCCACTCAATGACTCTTTCTGTGGAGATACTATTATAACAGACCCACTCAGTGTCTCTCCCTGTGGAGATACTATAATAACAGACCCACTCAGTGACTCTCCCTGTGGAGATACTCGAATAACAGACCCTCTCAGTGACTCTCCCTGTGGAGATACTATAATAACAGATCCACTCAGTGACTCTCTCTGTGGAGATACTGTAATAACAGACCCACTCAGTGACTCTCCCTGTGGAGATACTATAATAACAGACCCACTCAGTGTCTCTCCCTGTGGAGATACTATAATAACAGACCCACTCAGTGACTCTCCCTGTGTAGATACTATAATAACAGACCCACTCAGTGACTCTCCCTGTGGAGATACTCGAATAACAGACCCACTCAGTGTCTCTCCCTGTGGAGATACTATAATAACAGACCCACTCAGTGACTCTCCCTGTGGAGATACTCGAATAACAGACCCACTCAGTGACTCTCCCTGTGGAGATACTATAATAACAGACCCACTCAGTGACTCTCCCTGTGGAGATACTCGAATAACAGACCCACTCAGTGACTCTCCCTGTGGAGATACTATAATAACAGACCCACTCAGTGACTCTCCCTGTGGAGCTACTATAATAACAGAGCCACTCAGTGACTCTCCCTGTGGAGATACTATAATAACAGACCCACTCAGTGTCTCTCCCTGTGGAGATACTATAATAACAGACCCAATCATTGACTCTCCCTGTGGAGATACTATAATAACAGACAAACTGAGGATCTCTCCCTGTGGAGATACTATAATAACAGAACAACTCAGTGACACTCCCTGTGGTGATACTATAATAACAGACCCAATCAGTGACCCTCCCTGTGGAGATACTATAATAACCGACCCACTCAGTGACTCTCTCTGTGGAGATACTATAATAACAGACCCATTCAGTGACTCTCCCTGTGGAGATACTATAATAACAGACCCACTCAGTGACTCTTCCTCTGGAGATACTATAATAACAGACCCACTCAGTGACTCTCCCTGTGGAGATACTATCATAACAGATCCACTCAGTGACTCTCTCTGTGGAGATACTATAATAACAGACCCACTCTGTGACACTCCCTGTGGAGATACTATAATAACAGACCCAAGCAGTCACACTCCCTGTGGAGATACTATAATAACAGATCCACTCAATGACTCTCTCTGTGGAGATACTATTATCACAGACCCACTCAGTGTCTCTCCCTGTGGAGAGACTATAATAACAGATCCACTCAGTGACTCTCCTTGTGGAGATAATATAAAAGCAGCCCCACTTAGTGACTCTCCCTGTGGAGATACTATAATAACAGATCCACTCAGTGACTCTCTCTGTGGAGATACTATAATAACAGACCCACTCAGTGACTCTCCCTGTGGAGATACCATCATAACAGATCCACTCAATGACTCTTTCTGTGGAGATACTATTATAACAGACCCACTCAGTGTCTCTCCCTGTGGAGATACTATAATAACAGACCCACTCAGTGACTCTCCCTGTGGAGATACTCGAATAACAGACCCACTCAGTGACTCTCCCTGTGGAGATACTATAATAACAGATCCACTCAGTGACTCTCTCTGTGGAGATACTGTAATAACAGACCCACTCAGTGACTCTCCCTGTGGAGCTACTATAATAACAGAGCCACTCAGTGACTCTCCCTGTGGAGATACTATAATAACAGACCCACTCAGTGTCTCTCCCTGTGGAGATACTATAATAACAGAACCAATCATTGACTCTCCCTGTGGAGATACTATAATAACAGACAAACTGAGGATCTCTCCCTGTGGAGATACTATAATAACAGAACAACTCAGTGACACTCCCTGTGGTGATACTATAATAACAGACCCACTCAGTGACCCTCCCTGTGGAGATACTATAATAACCGACCCACTCAGTGACTCTCCCTGTGGAGATACTATAATAACAGACCCATTCAGTGACTCTCCCTGTGGAGATACTATAATAACAGACCCACTCAGTGACTCTTCCTCTGGAGATACTATAATAACAGACCCACTCAGTGACTCTCCCTGTGGAGATACTATCATAACAGATCCACTCAGTGACTCTCTCTGTGGAGATACTATAATAACAGACCCACTCTGTGACACTCACTGTGGAGATACTATAATAACAGACCCAAGCAGTCACACTCCCTGTGGAGATACTATAATAACAGATCCACTCAATGACTCTCTCTGTGGAGATACTATTATCACAGACCCACTCAGTGTCTCTCCCTGTGGAGAGACTATAATAACAGATCCACTCAGTGACTCTCCTTGTGGAGATAATATAAAAGCAGCCCCACTCAGTGACTCTCCCTGTGGAGATACTATAATAACAGATCCACTCAGTGACTCTCCCTGTGGAGATACTATAATAACAGACCCACTCAGTGACTCTCCCTGTGGAGATACTATAATATCAGACCCACTCAGTGACTCTCCCTGTGGAGATACTATAATAACAGACCCACTCAGTGACTCTCCCTGTGGAAATACAAGAATAATAGACCCACTCAGTGACTCTCCCTGTGTAGATACTATAATAACAGACCCACTCAGTGACTTTTCCTGTGTAGATACTACAATAACAGACTCACTCAGTGACTTTGCCTGTGGAGATACCATAATAACAGACCCACTCAGTGATTCTCCCTGTGGAGATACTATAGTAACAGACCCACTCAGTGACTCTCTCTGTGGAGACACTATAATAACAGATCCACTCAGTGACTCTCCCTGTGGAGATACTATAATAACAGACCCTCTCCCTGTGGAGACACTATAATAACAGACAAACTCAGTGACTCTCCCTCCGGAGATACTATAATAACAGACCCTCTCAGTGACTCTCCCTCTGGAGATACTATAATAACAGACCCACTCAGTGACTCTCTCTGTGGAGATGCTATAATAACAGACCCACTCAGTGACTCTCTCTGTGTAGATGCTATAATAACAGACCCACTCAGTGACTCTCCCTGTGGAGATACTATAAAAACAGACACATTCAGTGACTCTCCCTGTGGAGATACTATAATAACAGACCCACTCAGTGACTCTCCCTGTGGAGATACTATAATAACAGATCCAATCAGTGGCTCACCCTGTGGAGATACTATAATAACAGACAAACTGAGTGACTCTCCCTCTGGAGATACTAGAATAACAGAACAACTCAGTGACTCTCCCTGTGGAGATACTATAATAACAGACCCACTCAGTGACTCTCCCTGTGGAGATACTATAATAACAGACCCACTCAGTGCCTCTCCCTGTGGAGATACTATAATAACAGACCCACTCAGTGACTCTAACTGTGGAGATACCATAATAACAGACCCACTCAGTGACTCTCCCTGTGGAGATACTATAATAACAGACCCACTAAGTGACTCTCCATGTGGAGATACTATAGTAACAGACCCACTCAGTGACTCTCCCTGTGGAGATACCATAATAACAGACCCACTCAGTGACTCCCCCTGTGGAGATACTATAATAACAGACCCACTCAGTGACTCTCCCTGTGGAGATACTATAATATAAGACCCACTCAGTGACTCTCCCTGTGGAGATACTATCATAACAGATCCACTCAGTGACTCTCCCTGTGGAGATACTATAATAACAGACCCACTCAGTGACTCTCCCTGTGGAGATACTGTAATAACAGATTCACTCAATGACTCTCCCTGTGGAGATACTATAATAACAGACCCGCTCAGTGACTCTCCCTGTGGAGATACTATGATAAAAGACCCACTCAGTGACTCTCCCTGTGGAGATACTATAATAACAGACCCACTCAGTGACTCTCCCTGTGGAGATACTATAATAACAGACCCACTCAGTGACTCTCCCTGTGGAGATACCATAATAACAGACCCACTCAGTGACTCATTCCGATGGAGATACTATAATAACAGAACCACTCAGTGACTCTCCCTGTGGAGATACTATAATAACAGACCCACTCAGTGACTCTCCCTGTGGAGATACCATAATAACAGACCCAATCAGTGACTCCCCCTGTGGAGATACTATAATAACAGACCCACTCAGTGACTCTCCCTGTGGAGATACCATCATAACAGATCCACTCAATGACTCTTTCTGTGGAGATACTATTATAACAGACCCACTCAGTGTCTCTCCCTGTGGAGATACTATAATAACAGACCCACTCAGTGACTCTCCCTGTGGAGATACTCGAATAACAGACCCACTCAGTGACTCTCCCTGTGGAGATACTATCATAACAGATCCACTCAGTGACTCTCTCTGTGGAGATACTGCAATAACAGACCCACTCAGTGACACTCCCTGTGGAGATACTATAATAACAGACCCACTCAGTGACTCTCCCTGTGGAGCTACTATAATAACAGACCCAATCATTGACTCTCCCTGTGGAGATACTATAATAACAGACAAACTGAGGATCTCTCCCTGTGGAGATACTATAATAACAGAACAACTCAGTGACACTCCCTGTGGTGATACTATAATAACAGACCCACTCAGTGACCCTCCCTGTGGAGATACTATAACAACAGACCCACTCAGTGACCCTCCCTGTGGAGATACTATAATAACAGACCCACTCAGTGACTCTCCCTGTGGAGATACTATAATAACAGACCCATTCAGTGACTCTCCCTGTGGAGATACTATAATAACAGACCCACTCAGTGACTCTTCCTCTGGAGATACTATAATAACAGACCCACTCAGTGACTCTCCCTGTGGAGATACTATCATAACAGATCCACTCAGTGACTCTCTCTGTGGAGATACTATAATAACAGACACACTCTGTGACACTCCCTGTGGAGATACTATAATAACAGACCCAAGCAGTCACACTCCCTGTGGAGATACTATAATAACAGATCCACTCAATGACTCTCTCTGTGGAGATACTATTATCACAGACCCACTCAGTGTCTCCCCCTGTGGAGAGACTATAATAACAGATCCACTCAGTGACTCTCCTTGTGGAGATAATATAAAAGCAGCCCCACTCAGTGACTCTCCCTGTGGAGATACTATAATAACAGATCCACTCAGAGACTCTCCCTGTGGAGATACTATAATAACAGACCCACTCAGTGACTCTCCCTGTGGAGATACTATAATATCAGACCCACTCAGTGACTCTCCCTGTGGAGATACTGTAATAACAGACCCACTCAGTGACTCTCCCTGTGGAGATACTATAATAATAGACCCACTCAGTGACACTCCCTGTGGTGATACTATAATAACAGACCCACTCAGTGACCCTCCCTGTGGAGATACTATAATAACAGACCCACTCAGTGACCCTCCCTGTGAAGATACTATAATAACAGACCCACTCAGTGACTCTCCCTGTGGAGATACTATAATAACAGACCCATTCAGTGACTCTCCCTGTGGAGATACTATAATAACAGACCCACTCAGTGACTCTTCCTCTGGAGATACTATAATAACAGACCCACTCAGTGATTCTCCCTGTGGAGATACTATCATAACAGATCCACTCAGTGACTCTCTCTGTGGAGATACTATAATAACAGACACACTCTGTGACACTCCCTGTGGAGATACTATAATAACAGACCCAAGCAGTCACACTCCCTGTGGAGATACTATAATAACAGATCCACTCAATGACTCTCTCTGTGGAGATACTATTATCACAGACCCACTCAGTGTCTCTCCCTGTGGAGAGACTATAATAACAGATCCACTCAGTGACTCTCCTTGTGGAGATAATATAAAAGCAGCCCCACTCAGTGACTCTCCCTGTGGAGATACTATAATAACAGATCCACTCAGTGACTCTCCCTGTGGAGATACTATAATAACAGACCCACTCAGTGACTCTCCCTGTGGAGATACTATAATATCAGACCCACTCAGTGACTCTCCCTGTGGAGATACTGTAATAACAGACCCACTCAGTGACTCTCCCTGTGGAGATACTATAATAATAGACCCACTCAGTGACTCTCCCTGTGTAGATACTATAATAACAGACCCACTCAGTGACTTTTCCTGTGGAGATACTACAATAACAGACTCACTCAGTGACTTTCCCTGTGGAGATACCATAATAACAGACCCACTCAGTGATTCTCCCTGTGGAGATACTATAGTAACAGACCCACTCTGTGTCTCTCCCTGTGGAGATACTATTATAACAGACCCACTCAGTGAATCTCCTTGTGGAGATACTATAATAACAGATACACTCAATGACACTCTCTGTGGAGATACTATAATAACAGACCCACTCAGTGACTCTCCCTGTGGAGATACTGTAATAACAGATCCACTCAATGACACTCGCTGTGGAGATACTATAATAACAGACCCACACAGTGACTCTCCCGGTGGAGATACTACAATAACAGACCCACTCAGTGACTCTCCCTGTTGAGATACTATAATAACAGACCCACTCAGTGACTATCCTTGTGGAGATACTATAATAACTGACCCACTCAGTGACTCTCCCTGTCGAGATACTATAATAACAGACCCTTTCAGTGTCTCTCCCTGTGGAGATACTATAATAACAGACCCACTCAGTGACTCTCCCTGTGGAGATACTCGAATAACAGACCCACTCAGTGACTCTCCCTGTGGAGATACTATAATAACAGATCCACTCAGTGACTCTCTCTGTGGAGATACTGCAATAACAGACCCACTCAGTGACACTCCCTGTGGAGATACTATAATAACAGACCCACTCAGTGACTCTCCCTGTGGAGCTACTATAATAACAGACCCAATCATTGACTCTCCCTGTGGAGATACTATAATAACAGACAAACTGAGGATCTCTCCCTGTGGAGATACTATAATAACAGAACAACTCAGTGACACTCCCTGTGGTGATACTATAATAACAGACCCACTCAGTGACCCTCCCTGTGGAGATACTATAATAACAGACCCACTCAGTGACCCTCCCTGTGGAGATACTATAATAACAGACCCACTCAGTGACTCTCCCTGTGGAGATACTATAATAACAGACCCATTCAGTGACTCTCCCTGTGGAGATACTATAATAACAGACCCACTCAGTGACTCTTCCTCTGGAGATACTATAATAACAGACCCACTCAGTGACTCTCCCTGTGGAGATACTATCATAACAGATCCACTCAGTGACTCTCTCTGTGGAGATACTATAATAACAGACCCACTCTGTGACACTCCCTGTGGAGATACTATAATAACAGACCCAAGCAGTCACACTCCCAGTGGAGATACTATAATAACAGATCCACTCAATGACTCTCTCTGTGGAGATACTATTATCACAGACCCACTCAGTGTCTCACCCTGTGGAGAGACTATAATAACAGATCCACTCAGTGACTCTCCTTGTGGAGATAATATAAAAGCAGCCCCACTCAGTGACTCTCCCTGTGGAGATACTATAATAACAGATCCACTCAGTGACTCTCCCTGTGGAGATACTATAATAACAGACCCACTCAGTGACTCTCCCTGTGGAGATACTATAATATCAGACCCACTCAGTGACTCTCCCTGTGGAGATACTGTAATAACAGACCCACTCAGTGACTTTCTCTGTGGAGATACTATAATAATAGACCCACTCAGTGACTCTCCCTGTGTAGATACTATAATAACAGACCCGCTCAGTGACTTTTCCTGTGGAGATACTACAATAACAGACTCACTCAGTGACTTTCCCTGTGGAGATACCATAATAACAGACCCAGTCAGTGATTCTCCCTGTGGAGATACTATAGTAACAGACCCACTCTGTGTCTCTCCCTGTGGAGATACTATTATAACAGACCCACTCAGTGACTCTCCTTGTGGAGATACTATAATAACAGATCCACTCAATGACACTCTCTGTGGAGATACTATAATAACAGACCCACTCAGTGACTCTCCCTGTGGAGATACTGTAATAACAGATCCACTCAATGACACTCGCTGTGGAGATACTATAATAACAGACCCACACAGTGACTCTCCCGGTGGAGATACTACAATAACAGACCCACTCAGTGACTCTCCCTGTTGAGATACTATAATAACAGACCCACTCAGTGACTCTCCTTGTGGAGATACTATAATAACTGACCCACTCAGTGACTCTCCCTGTCGAGATACTATAATAACAGACCCTTTCAGTGACTCTCCCTGTGGAGATACCATAATAACAGACCGACTCAGTGACTCTCCCTGTGGAGATACTATAATAACAGTCCCACTCAGTGACTCTCCCTGTGGAGATACTATAATAACAGAACAACTCAGTGACACTCCCTGTGGTGATACTATAATAACAGACACACTCAGTGACTCTCCCTGTGAAGATACTATAATAACAGACCCACTCAGTGACTCTCCCTGTGGAGATACTATAATAACAGACCCATTCAGTGACTCTCCCTGTGGAGATACTATAATAACAGACCCACTCAGTGACCCTCCCTGTGGAGATACTATAATAACAGACCCAAGCAGTTACACTCACTGTGGAGATACTAAATAACAGACCCACTCAGTGACTCTCCCTGTGGAGATACTATAATAACAGACCGACTCAGTGACTCTCCTTGTGGAGATACAACAATAACAGATCCACTCAGTGACTCTCCCTGTGGAGATACTATAATAACAGACCCACTCAGTGACTCTCCCTGTGGAGATACTATAAGAACAGACCCACTCAGTGACTCTCCCTGTGGAGATACTATAATAACAGACCCACTGAGTGAGCCTCCATGTGGAGATACTATAATAACAGACCCACTCAGTGACTCTCCCTGTGGAGATACTATAATAACAGATCCACTCAGTGACTCTCCCTGTGCAGATACTATAAAAACAGACCCACTCAGTGACTTTCCCTGTGGAGATACTGTAATAACAGACCCACTCAGTGACTCTCCCTGTGGATATACTGTAATAACAGACGCACTCAGTGACTCTCCCTGTCGAGATGCTATAATAACAGACCCACTCAGTGACGCTTCCTATGGAGATACTGTAATAACAGACCCACTCAGTGACTCTCCCTGTGGAGATACTACAATAAAAGACCCAAGCAGTTACACTCACTGTGGAGATACTATAATAACAGATCCACTCAATGCCTCTCTCTGTGGAGATACTATTAAAGCAGACCCACTCAGTGTCTCTCCCTGTGGAGATACTATAATAACAGATCCACTCAGTGACTCTCCTTGTGGAGATACTATAATAACAGACCCACTCAGTGACTCTCCCTGTGGAGATACTATAATAACAGACCCAAGCTGTTTCACTCCCTGTTGAGATACTATAATAACAGACCCACTCAGTGACTATCCCTGTGGAGATACCTTAATACCAGACCCAATCAGTGACTCCCCCTGTGGAGATACTATAATAACAGACCCACTCAGTGACTTTCCCTGTGGAGATACCATAATAACAGACCCACTCAGTGACTCTCCCTGTGGAGATACTATAATAACAGACCCAAGCAGTTACACTCCCTGTGGAGATGGGATAATAACAGATCCACTCAATGACTCTCTCTGTGGAGATACTATAATAACAGACCCATTCAGTGACTCTCCCTGTGGAGATACTCTCATAACAGACGCACTCAGTGACTCTCCCTGTCGAGATGCTATAATAACAGACCCACTCAGTGACGCTTCCTATGGAGATACTGTAATAACAGACCCACTCAGTGACTCTCCCTGTGGAGATACTACAATAAAAGACCCAAGCAGTTACACTCACTGTGGAGATACTATAATAACAGATCCACTCAATGCCTCTCTCTGTGGAGATACTATTAAAGCAGACCCACTCAGTGACTCTCCCTGTGGAGATACTATAATAACAGAAGCACTCAGTGACTGTCCCTGTGGAGATACTATAATAACAGAAGCACTCAGTGACTGTCCCTGTGGAGATACTATAATAACAGACCCAAGCAGTTACACTCACTGTGGAGATACTAAATAACAGACCCACTCAGTGACTCTCCCTGTGGAGATACTATAATAACAGACCGACTCAGTGACTCTCCTTGTGGAGATTCAACAATAACAGATCCACTCAGTGACTCTCCCTGTGGAGATACGATAATAACAGATCCACTCAGTGACTCTCCCTGTGGAGATACTATAATAACAGACCGACTCAGTGACTCTCCTTGTGGAGATACAACAAAGCAGATCCACTCAGTGACTCTCCCTGTGGAGATACTATAAAAACAGACCCACTCAGTGACTCTTCCTGTGGAGAAACTATAAGAACAGACCCACTCAGTGACTCTCCCTGTGGAGATACTACAATAACAAATCCACTCAATGACTCTCTCTGTGGAGATACAATAATAACAGACCCACTCAGTGACTCTCCGTGTGGAGATACTATAATAACAGACCCACTCAGTGACTCTCCCTGTGGAGATACAATAATAACAGACCCACTCAGTGACTCTCCCTGTGGAGATACTAAATAACAGACCCACTCAGTGACTCTCCCTGTGGAGATACTACAATAACAGACCAACGCAGTGACCATCCTTGTGGAGATACGATAATAACAGACCCACTCAATGACTCTCCCTGTGGAGATACTATAATAACAGACCCAAGCAGTTACACTCACTGTGGAGATACTAAATAACAGACCCACTCAGTGACTCTCCCTCTGGCGATACTATAATAACAGACCGACTCAGTGACTCTCCTTGTGGAGATACAACAATAACAGATCCACTCAGTGACTCTCCCTGTGGAGATACTATAATAACAGAACCACTCAGTGACTCTCCCTGTGCAGATACTATAATAACAGACCCACTCAGTGACTTTCCCTGTGGAGATACTGTCATAACAGACCCACTCAGTGACTCTCCCTGTGGAGATACTATAATAACAGACCCAAGCAGTTACACTCACTGTGGAGATACTAAACAACAGATCCACTCAGTGTCTCTCCCTGTGGAGATACTATACTAACAGACCCACTCAGTGACTCTCCCTGTGGAGATACAATAATAACAGACCCACTCAGTGACTCTCCCTGTGGAGATACTAAATAACAGACCCAATCAGTGACTCTCCCTGTGCAGATACTATAATAACAGACCCACTCAGTGGCTCTCCCTGTGGAGATACTGTCAGAACAGATCCACTCAGTGACTCTCTCTGTGGAGATACTATAATAACAGACGCACTCAGTAACTCTCCCTGTGGAGATACGATAATAACAGACCCAAGCAGTTACACTCACTGTGGAGATACTAAATAACAGACCCACTCAGTGACTCTCCCTGTGGAGATACTATAATAACAGACCGACTCAGTGACTCTCCTTGTGTAGATACAACACAGCAGATCCACTCAGTGACTCTCCCTGTGGAGATACTATAATAACAGACCCACGCAGTGACTCTCCCTGTGGAGATACTATAAGAACAGACCCACTCAGTGACTCTCCCTGTGGAGATACTATAATAACAGACCCACTCAGTGACTCTCCCTGTGGAGATACTATAATAACAGATCCACTCAGTGACTCTCCCTGTGCAGATACTATAAAAACAGACCCACTCAGTGACTTTCCCTGTGGAGATACTGTAATAACAGACCCACTCAGTGACTCTCCCTGTCCAGATGCTATAATAACAGACCCACTCAGTGACGCTTCCTATGGAGATACTGTAATAAGAGACCCACTCAGTGACTCTCCCTGTGGAGATACTGTAATATAAGACCCCAGCAGTTACACTCACTGTGGAGATACTATAATAACAGATCCACTCAATGCCTCTCTCTGTGGAGATACTATTAAAGCAGGCCCACTCAGTGTCTCTCCCTGTGGAGATACTATAATAACAGATCCAGTCAGTGACTCTCCTTGTGGAGATACTATAATAACAGACCGACTCAGTGACTCTCCTTGTGTAGATACAACACAGCAGATCCACTCAGTGACTCTCCCTGTGGAGATACTATAATAACAGACCCACTCAGTGACTCTCCCTGTGGAGATACTATAAGAACAGACCCACTCAGTGACTCTCCCTGTGGAGATACTATAATAACAGACCCACTCAGTGACTCTCCCTGTGGAGATACTATAATAACAGATCCACTCAGTGACTCTCCCTGTGCAGATACTATAAAAACAGCCCCACTCAGTGACTTTCCCTGTGGAGATACTGTAATAACAGACCCACTCAGTGACTCTCCCTGTCCAGATGCTATAATAACAGACCCACTCAGTGACGCTTCCTATGGAGATACTGTAATAAGAGACCCACTCAGTGACTCTCCCTGTGGAGATACTGTAATAAAAGACCCCAGCAGTTACACTCACTGTGGAGATACTATAATAACAGATCCACTCAATGCCTCTCTCTGTGGAGATACTATTAAAGCAGGCCCACTCAGTGTCTCTCCCTGTGGAGATACTATAATAACAGATCCACTCAGTGACTCTCCTTGTGGAGATACTATAATAACAGACCCACTCAGTGACTCTCCCTGTGGAGATACTATAAGAACAGACCCACTCAGTGACTCTCCCTGTGGAGATACTATAATAACAGACCCACTCAATGACTCTATCTGTGGAGATGCTATAATAACAGACCCACTCAGTGACTTTCCCTGTGGAGATACCATAATAACAGACCCACTCAGTGCCTCTCCCTGTGGAGATACTATAATAACAGACCCAAGCAGTTACACTCCCTGTGGAGATGCTATAATAACAGATCCACTCAATGACTCTAACTGTGGAGATACTATAATAACAGACCCACTCAGTGACTCTACCTGTGGAGATACTACAATAACAGACCCACTCAGTGACTCTCCCTGTTGAGATACTATAATAACAGAACCACACAGTGACTCTCCCTGTGGAGATACTGTAATAACTGACCCACACAGTGCCTCTCCCTGTGGAGATACGAAAATAACAGACCAACTCAGTGACTATCCCTGTGGAGATACCATCATAACAGATCCACTCAGTGACTCTCCCTGTGGAGATACTATAATAACAGACCCACTCAGTGACTCTCCCTGTGGAGATACCATAATAAAAGCCTCAATCAGTGACTCCCCCTGTGGAGATACTAGAATAACAGACCCGCTCAGTGACTCTCCCTGTGGAGATACAATAATAACAGACCCACTCAGTGACTCTCCCTGTGGAGATACTATAATAACAGATCCACTCAGTGACTCTCCCTGTGCAGATACTATAAAAACAGACCCACTCAGTGACTTTCCCTGTGGAGATACTGTAATAACAGACCCACTCAGTGACTCTCCCTGTGGATATACTATAATAACAGACGCACTCAGTGACTCTCCCTGTCGAGATGCTATAATAACAGACCCACTCAGTGACGCTTCCTATGGAGATACTGTAATAACAGACCCACTCAGTGACTCTCCCTGTGGAGATACTATAATAAAAGACCCAAGCAGTTACACTCACTGTGGAGATACAATAATAACAGATCCACTCAATGCCTCTCTCTGTGGAGATACTATTAAAGCAGACCCACTCAGTGTCTCTCCCTGTGGAGATACTATAATAACAGATCCACTCAGTGACTCTCCTTGTGGAGATACTATAATAACAGACCCACTCAGTGACTCTCCCTGTGAAGATAGTATAATAACAGACCCAAGCAGTTGCTCTCCCTGTGGAGATACTATAATAACAGACCCACTCAGTGACTCTCCCTGTGGAGATACCATAATAACAGACCCAATCAGTGACTCCCCCTGTGGAGATACTATAATAACAGACCCACTCAGTGACTTTCCCTGTGGAGATACCATAATAACAGACCCACTCAGTGACTCTCCCTGTGGAGATACTATAATAACAGACCCAAGCAGTTACACTCCCTGTGGAGATGCTATAATAACAGATCCACTCAATGACTCTCTCTGTGGAGATACTATAATAACAGACCCACTCAGTGACTCTCCCTGTGGAGATACTACAATAACAGACCCACTCAGTGACTCTCCCTGTTGAGATAATATAATAACAGAACCACTCAGTGACTCTCCCAGTGGAGATACTATAATAACTGACCCACTCAGTGCCTCTCCCTGTGGAGATACTACAATAACAGACCCACTCAGTGAGTCTCCCTGTGGAGATACTATAATAACAGACCCACTCAGTGACTCTCCCTGTGGAGATACTATAATAACAGACCCACTCAGTGACTCTCCCTGTGGAGATACAATAATAACAGACCCACTCAGTGACTCTCCCTGTGGAGATACTAAATAACAGACCCACTCAGTGCCTCTCCCTGTGGAGATACTATAATAACAGACCAACTCATTGTCTCTGCCTGTGGAGATACCATAATAACAGACCCACTCAGTGAATCTCCCTGTGGAGATACTATAATAACAGACCCACTCAGTGACTCTCCCTGTGGAGATACTATAATAACAGACCCACTCAGTGACAATCCCTGTGGAGATACCATAATAACAGACCCAATCAGTGACTCCCCATGTGGAGATACTATAATAACAGACCCACTCAGTGACTCTCCCTGTGGAGATACTATAATAACAGACCCACTCAGTGACTCTATCTGTGGAGATACTATAATAACAGACCCAAGCAGTTACAAGCACTGTGGAGATACTATAATAACAGATCCGCTCAATGCCTCTCTCTGTGGAGATACTATTATAACAGACCCACTCAGTGTCTCTCCCTGTGGACATACTATAATAACAGATCCACTCAGTGACTCTCCTTGTGGAAATACTACAATAACAAATCCACTCAATGACTCTCTCTGTGGAGATACAATAATAACAGACCCACTCAGTGACTCTCCCTGTGGAGATACAATAATAACAGACCCACTCAGTGACTCTCCCTGTGGAGATACTAAATAACAGACCCACTCAGTGACTCTCCCTGTGGATATACTATAATGACAGACCAACGCAGTGACCTTCCTTGTGGAGATACTATCATAACAGACCCACTCAGTGACTCTCCCTGTGGAGATACTATAATAACAGAAGCACTCAGTGACTGTCCCTGTGGAGACACTATAATAACAGACCCAAGCAGTTACACTCACTGTGGAGATACTAAATAACAGACCCACTCAGTGACTCTCCCTGTGGAGATACTATAATAACAGACCGACTCAGTGACTCTCCTTGTGGAGATTCAACAATAACAGATCCACTCAGTGACTCTCCCTGTGGAGATACGATAATAACAGATCCACTCAGTGACTCTCCCTGCGCAGATACTATAATAACAGACCCACTCAGTGACTTTCCCTGTGGAGATACTGCAATAACAGACCCACTCAGTGACTCTCCCTGTGGAGATACTATAATAACAGACCGACTCAGTGACTCTCCTTGTGGAGATACAACAAAGCAGATCCACTCAGTGACTCTCCCTGTGGAGATACTATAATAACAGACCCACTCAGTGACTCTTCCTGTGGAGAAACTGTAAGAACAGACCCACTCAGTGACTCTCCCTGTGGAGATACTACAATAACAAATCCACTCAATGACTCTCTCTGTGGAGATACAATAATAACAGACCCACTCAGTGACTCTCCGTGTGGAGATACTATAATAACAGACCCACTCAGTGACTCTCCCTGTGGAGATACAATAATAACAGACCCACTCAGTGACTCTCCCTGTGGAGATACTAAATAACAGACCCACTCAGTGACTCTCCCTGTGGAGATACTACAATAACAGACCAACGCAGTGACCATCCTTGTGGAGATACGATAATAACAGACCCACTCAGTGACTCTCCCTGTGGAGATACTATAATAACAGACCCAAGCAGTTACACTCACTGTGGAGATACTAAATAACAGACCCACTCAGTGACTCTCCCTCTGGCGATACTATAATAACAGACCGACTCAGTGACTCTCCTTGTGGAGATACAACAATAACAGATCCACTCAGTGACTCTCCCTGTGGAGATACTATAATAACAGAACCACTCAGTGACTCTCCCTGTGCAGATACTATAATAACAGACCCACTCAGTGACTTTCCCTGTGGAGATACTGTCATAACAGACCCACTCAGTGACTCTCCCTGTGGAGATACTATAATAACAGACCCAAGCAGTTACACTCACTGTGGAGATACTAAACAACAGATCCACTCAGTGTCTCTCCCTGTGGAGATACTATACTAACAGACCCACTCAGTGACTCTCCCTGTGGAGATACAATAATAACAGACCCACTCAGTGACTCTCCCTGTGGAGATACTAAATAACAGACCCAATCAGTGACTCTCCCTGTGCAGATACTATAATAACAGACCCACTCAGTGGCTCTCCCTGTGGAGATACTGTCAGAACAGATCCACTCAGTGACTCTCTCTGTGGAGATACTATAATAACAGACGCACTCAGTAACTCTCCCTGTGGAGATACGATAATAACAGACCCAAGCAGTTACACTCACTGTGGAGATACTAAATAACAGACCCACTCAGTGACTCTCCCTGTGGAGATACTATAATAACAGACCGACTCAGTGACTCTCCTTGTGTAGATACAACACAGCAGATCCACTCAGTGACTCTCCCTGTGGAGATACTATAATAACAGACCCACTCAGTGACTCTCCCTGTGGAGATACTATAAGAACAGACCCACTCAGTGACTCTCCCTGTGGAGATACTATAATAACAGACCCACTCAGTGACTCTCCCTGTGGAGATACTATAATAACAGATCCACTCAGTGACTCTCCCTGTGCAGATACTATAAAAACAGACCCACTCAGTGACTTTCCCTGTGGAGATACTGTAATAACAGACCCACTCAGTGACTCTCCCTGTCCAGATGCTATAATAACAGACCCACTCAGTGACGCTTCCTATGGAGATACTGTAATAAGAGACCCACTCAGTGACTCTCCCTGTGGAGATACTGTAATAAAAGACCCCAGCAGTTACACTCACTGTGGAGATACTATAATAACAGATCCACTCAATGCCTCTCTCTGTGGAGATACTATTAAAGCAGGCCCACTCAGTGTCTCTCCATGTGGAGATACTATAATAACAGATCCACTCAGTGACTCTCCTTGTGGAGATACTATAATAACAGACCCACTCAGTGACTCTCCCTGTGGAGATACTATAATAACAGACCCAAGCAGTTGCACTCCCTGTGGAGATACTATAATAACAGACCCACTCAGTGACTCTCCCTGTGGAGATACCATAATAACAGACCCAATCAGTGACTCCCCCTGTGGAGATACTATAATAACAGACCCACTCAGTGACTTTCCCTGTGGAGATACCATAATAACAGACCCACTCAGTGACTCTCCCTGTGGAGATACTATAATAACAGACCCAAGCAGTTACACTCCCTGTGGAGATGCTATAATAACAGATCCACTCAATGACTCTCTCTGTGGAGATACTTTAATAACAGACCCACTCAGTGACTCTCCCTGTGGAGATACTACAATAACAGACCCACTCAGTGACTCTCCCTGTTGAGATAATATAATAACAGAACCACTCAGTGACTCTCCCAGTGGAGATACTATAATAACTGACCCACTCAGTGCCTCTCCCTGTGGAGATACTATAATAACAGACCAACTCAGTGTCTCTGCCTGTGGAGATACCATAATAACAGACCCACTCAGTGACTCTCCCTGTGGAGATACTATAATAACAGACCCACTCAGTGACTCTCCCTGTGGAGATACTATAATAACAGACCCACTCAGTGACTCTCCCTGTGGAGATACCATAATAACAGACCGACTCAGTGACTCCCCCTGTGGAGATACTATAATAACAGACCCACTCAGTGACTCTCCCTGTGGAGATACTATAATAACAGACCCACTCAGTGACTCTCCCTGTGGAGATACTATAATAACAGACCCAAGCAGTTACACGCACTGTGGAGATAATATAATAACAGATCCGCTCAATGCCTCTCTCTGTGGAGATACTATTATAACAGACCCACTCAGTGTCTCTCCCTGTGGACATACTATAATAACAGATCCACTCAGTGACTCTCCTTGTGGAGATACTACAATAACAAATCCACTCAATGACTCTCTCTGTGGAGATACAATAATAACAGACCCACTCAGTGACTCTCCCTGTGGAGATACAATAATAACAGACCCACTCAGTGACTCTCCCTGTGGAGATACTAAATAACAGACCCACTCAGTGACTCTCCCTGTGGAGATACTATAATGACAGACCAACGCAGTGACCCTCCTTGTGGAGATACTACAATAACAGACCAACGCAGTGACCATCCTTGTGGAGATACGATAATAACAGACCCACTCAGTGACTCTCCCTGTGGAGATACTATAATAACAGACCCAAGCAGTTACACTCACTGTGGAGATACTAAATAACAGACCCACTCAGTGACTCTCCCTCTGGCGATACTATAATAACAGACCGACTCAGTGACTCTCCTTGTGGAGATACAACAATAACAGATCCAGTCAGTGTCTTTCCCTGTGGAGATACTATAATAACAGATCCACTCAGTGACTCTCCCTGTGCAGATACTATAATAACAGACCCACTCAGTGACTTTCCCTGTGGAGATACTGTAATAACAGACCCACTCAGTGACTCTCCCTGTGGAGATACTATAATAACAGACCCAAGCAGTTACACTCACTGTGGAGATACTAAATAACAGACCCACTCAGTGACTCTCCCTCTGGCGATACTATAATAACAGACCGACTCAGTGACTCTCCTTGTGGAGATACAACAATAACAGATCCAGTCAGTGTCTTTCCCTGTGGAGATACTATAATAACAGATCCACTCAGTGACGCTCCCTGTGCAGATACTATAATAACAGACCCACTCAGTGACTTTCCCTGTGGAGATACTGTAATAACAGACCCACTCAGTGACTCTCCCTGTGGAGATACTATAATAACAGACCCAACCAGTTACACTCACTGTGGAGATACTAAACAACAGATCCACTCAGTGACTCTCCCTGTGGAGATACTATAAGAACAGACCCACTCAGTGACTCTCCCTGTGGAGATACTATAATAACAGACCCACTCAGTGACTCTCCCTGTTGAGATACTATAATAACAGATCCACTCAGTGACTCTCCCTGTGCAGATACTATAAAAACAGACCCACTCAGTGACTTTCCCTGTGGAGATACTGTAATAACAGACCCACTCAGTGACTCTCCCTGTCCAGATGCTATAATAACAGACCCACTCAGTGACGCTTCCTATGGAGATACTGTAATAAGAGACCCACTCAGTGACTCTCCCTGTGGAGATACTATAATAAAAGACCCAAGCAGTTACACTCACTGTGGAGATACTATAATAACAGATCCACTCAATGCCTCTCTCTGTGGAGATACTATTAACGCAGGCCCACTCAGTGTCTCTCCCTGTGGAGATACTATAATAACAGATCCACTCAGTGACTCTCCTTGTGGAGATACTATAATAACAGACCCACTCAGTGACTCTCCCTGTGGAGATACTATAAGAACAGACCCACTCAGTGACTCTCCCTGTGGAGATACTATAATAACAGACCCACTCAATGACTCTATCTGTGGAGATGCTATAATAACAGACCCACTCAGTGACTTTCCCTGTGGAGATACCATAATAACAGACCCACTCAGTGCCTCTCCCTGTGGAGATACTATAATAACAGACCCAAGCAGTTACACTCCCTGTGGAGATGCTATAATAACAGATCCACTCAATGACTCTATCTGTGGAGATACTATAATAACAGACCCACTCAGTGACTCTACCTGTGGAGATACTACAATAACAGACCCACTCAGTGACTCTCCCTGTTGAGATACTATAATAACAGAACCACACAGTGACTCTCCCTGTGGAGATACTATAATAACTGACCCACTCAGTGCCTCTCCCTGTGGAGATACCATAATAAAAGACTCAATCAGTGTCTCCCCCTGTGGAGATACTATAATAAGAGACCCACTCAGTGAGTCTCCATGTGGAGATACTGTAATAACAGACCCACTCAGTGAATCTCCCTGTGGAGATACTATAATAACAGATCCACTCAGTGACTCTCCCTGTGCAGATACTATAAAAACAGACCCACTCAGTGACTTTCCCTTTGGAGATACTGTAATAACAGACCCACTCAGTGACACTCCCTGTGGAGATACTATAATAACAGACGCACTCAGTGACTCTCCCTGTCCAGATGCTATAATAACAGACCCACTCAGTGACGCTTCCTATGGAGATACTGTAATAACAGACCCACTCAGTGACTCTCCCTGTGGAGAAACGATAATAAAAGACCCAAGCAGTTACACTCACTGTGGAGATACGATAATAACAGATCCACTCAATGCCTCTCTCTGTGGCGATACTATTAAAGCAGGCCCACTCAGTGTCTCTCCCTGTGGAGAGACTATAATGACAGATCCACTCAGTGACTCTCCTTGTGGAGATACTATAATAACAGACCCACTCAGTGACTCTCCCTGTGGAGATACTACAATAACAGATCCACTCAATGACTCTCTCTGTGGAGATACAATAATAACAGACCCACTCAGTGACTTTCCCTGTGGAGATACCATAATAACAGACCCACTCAGTGACTCTCCCTGTGGAGATACTATAATAACAGACGCAAGCAGTTACACTCCCTGTGGAGATGCTATAATAACAGATCCACTCAATGACTCTCTCTGTGGAGATACTATAATAACAGACCCACTCAGTGACTCTCCCTGTGGAGATACGACAATAACAGACCCACTCAGTGACTCTCCCTGTTGAGATACTATAGTAACAGAACCACTCAGTGACTCTCCCTGTGGAGATACTATAATAACTGACCCACTCAGTGACTCCCCCTGTGGAGATACTATAATAACAGACCCACTCAGTGACTCTCCCTGTGGAGATACTATAATAAAGACCCAAGCAGTTACACTCACTGTGGAGATACTATAATAACAGATCCACTCAATGCCTCTCTCTGTTGTGATACTATTAAAGCAGGCCCACTCAGTGTCTCTCCCTGTGGAGATACTATAATAACAGACCCACTCAGTGACTCTCCCTGTGGAGATACTACAATAACAGATCCACTCAATGACTCTCTCTGTGGAGATACAATAATAACAGACCCACTCAGTGACTTTCCCTGTGGAGATACCAGAAAAACAGACCCACTCAGTGACTCTCCCTGTGGAGATACTATAATAACAGACCCAAGCAGTTACACTCCCTGTGGAGATGCTATAATAACAGATCCACTCAATGACTCTCTCTGTGGAGATACTGTAATAACAGACCCACTCAGTGACTCTCCCTGTGGAGACACGACAGTAACAGACCCACTCAGTGACTCTCCCTGTTGAGATACTATAATAACAGAACCACTCAGTGACTCTCCCTGTGGAGATACTATAATAACTGACCCACTCAGTGCCTCTCCCTGTGGAGATACTATAATAACAGACCAACTCAGTAACTCTCCCTGTGGAGATACCATAATAACAGACCCACTCAGTGACTCTCCCTGTGGAGATACTATAATAACAGACCCACTCAGTGACTCTCCCTGTGGAGATACTATAATAACAGACCCACTCAGTGACTCTCCCTGTGGAGATACTATAATAACAGACCCAATCATTGACTACCCCTGTGGAGATACTATAATAACAGTCCCACTCAGTGACTCTCCCTGTGGAGATACTATAATAACAGACCCACTCCGTGGCTCTCCCTGTGGAGATACTATCATAACAGATCCACTCAGTGACTCTCTCTGTGGAGATACTATAATAACATACCCACTCAGTGACTCTCACTGTGGAGATACTATAATAACAGACCCAAGCAGTTACACTCACTGTGGAGACACTATAATAACAGATCCACTCAATGCCTGCCTCTGTGGAAATACTATTATAACAGACCCACTAAGTGTCTCTCCCTGTGGAGATACTATAATAACAGATCCACTCAGTGACTCTCCTTGTGGAGATACTATAATAACAGACCCACTCAGTGACTCTCCCTGTGGAGATAATACAATAACAAATCCACTCAATGACTCTCTCTGTGGAGATACAATAATAACAGAACGACTCAGTGACTCTCCCTGTGGAGATACTATAATAACAGACCCACTCAGTGACACTCCCTGTGGAGATACTATAATAACAGAACCACTCAGTGACTCTCCCTGTGGAGATACTAAATAACAGACCCACTAAGTGACTTTCCCTGTGGAGATACTGTAATAACAGACCCACTCAGTGACTTTCCCTGTGGAGATACTGTAATAGCAGACCCACTCAGTGACTCTCCCTGTGGAGATACTATAAGAACAGACCCACTCAGTGACTCCCCCTGTGGAGATACTATAATAACAGACCCACTCAGTGACTCTCCATGTGGAGATACTATAAGAACAGACCCACTCAGTGACTCTCCCTGTGGAGATACTATAATAACAGACCCACTCAGTGACTCTCCCTGTGGAGATACTATAATAACAGATCCACTCAATGACTCTCTCAGTGGAGATACTATAATAACAGACCCACTCAGTGACTTTCCCTGTGGAGATACTGTAATAACAGACCCACTCAGTGACTCTCCCTGTGGAGATACTACAATAACAGACCCACTCAGTGACTCTCCCTGTCGTGATGCTATAATAACAGACCCACTCAGTGACGCTTCCTATGGAGATACTATCATAACAGACCCAATCAGTGACTCTCCCTGTGGAGATACAATAATAACAGACCCACTAAGTGACTTTCCCTGTGGAGATACTGTAATAACAGACCCATTCAGTGGAAAAGACCCACACAGTGACTCTCCCTGTGGAGATACTATAATAACAGACCCACTCAGTGACTCTCCCTGTGGAGATACTATAGGAACAGACCCACTCAGTGACTCTCCCTGTGGAGATACTATAATAACAGACCCACCGAGTGAGTCTCCCTGTGGAGATACTATAATAACAGACCCACTCAGTGACTTTCCCTGTGGAGATACTGTAATAACAGACCCACTCAGTGACTCTCCCTGTGGAGATACTATAATAACAGACCCAAGCAGTTACACTCACTGTGGAGATACTAAACAACAGATCCACTCAGTGACTCTCCCTGTGGAGATACTATAATAAAGACCCAAGCAGTTACACTCACTGTGGAGATACTATAATAACAGATCCACTCAATGCCTCTCTCTGTTGTGATACTATTAAAGCAGGCCCACTCAGTGTCTCTCCCTGTGGAGATACTATAATAACAGACCCACTCAGTGACTCTCCCTGTGGAGATACTACAATAACAGATCCACTCAATGACTCTCTCTGTGGAGATACAATAATAACAGACCCACTCAGTGACTTTCCCTGTGGAGATACCAGAAAAACAGACCCACTCAGTGACTCTCCCTGTGGAGATACTATAATAACAGACCCAAGCAGTTACACTCCCTGTGGAGATGCTATAATAACAGATCCACTCAATGACTCTCTCTGTGGAGATACTGTAATAACAGACCCACTCAGTGACTCTCCCTGTGGAGACACGACAGTAACAGACCCACTCAGTGACTCTCCCTGTTGAGATACTATAATAACAGAACCACTCAGTGACTCTCCCTGTGGAGATACTATAATAACTGACCCACTCAGTGCCTCTCCCTGTGGAGATACTATAATAACAGACCAACTCAGTAACTCTCCCTGTGGAGATACCATAATAACAGACCCACTCAGTGACTCTCCCTGTGGAGATACTATAATAACAGACCCACTCAGTGACTCTCCCTGTGGAGATACTATAATAACAGACCCACTCAGTGACTCTCCCTGTGGAGATACTATAATAACAGACCCAATCATTGACTACCCCTGTGGAGATACTATAATAACAGTCCCACTCAGTGACTCTCCCTGTGGAGATACTATAATAACAGACCCACTCCGTGGCTCTCCCTGTGGAGATACTATCATAACAGATCCACTCAGTGACTCTCTCTGTGGAGATACTATAATAACATACCCACTCAGTGACTCTCACTGTGGAGATACTATAATAACAGACCCAAGCAGTTACACTCACTGTGGAGACACTATAATAACAGATCCACTCAATGCCTGCCTCTGTGGAAATACTATTATAACAGACCCACTAAGTGTCTCTCCCTGTGGAGATACTATAATAACAGATCCACTCAGTGACTCTCCTTGTGGAGATACTATAATAACAGACCCACTCAGTGACTCTCCCTGTGGAGATAATACAATAACAAATCCACTCAATGACTCTCTCTGTGGAGATACAATAATAACAGAACGACTCAGTGACTCTCCCTGTGGAGATACTATAATAACAGACCCACTCAGTGACACTCCCTGTGGAGATACTATAATAACAGAACCACTCAGTGACTCTCCCTGTGGAGATACTAAATAACAGACCCACTAAGTGACTTTCCCTGTGGAGATACTGTAATAACAGACCCACTCAGTGACTTTCCCTGTGGAGATACTGTAATAGCAGACCCACTCAGTGACTCTCCCTGTGGAGATACTATAAGAACAGACCCACTCAGTGACTCCCCCTGTGGAGATACTATAATAACAGACCCACTCAGTGACTCTCCATGTGGAGATACTATAAGAACAGACCCACTCAGTGACTCTCCCTGTGGAGATACTATAATAACAGACCCACTCAGTGACTCTCCCTGTGGAGATACTATAATAACAGATCCACTCAATGACTCTCTCAGTGGAGATACTATAATAACAGACCCACTCAGTGACTTTCCCTGTGGAGATACTGTAATAACAGACCCACTCAGTGACTCTCCCTGTGGAGATACTACAATAACAGACCCACTCAGTGACTCTCCCTGTCGTGATGCTATAATAACAGACCCACTCAGTGACGCTTCCTATGGAGATACTATCATAACAGACCCAATCAGTGACTCTCCCTGTGGAGATACAATAATAACAGACCCACTAAGTGACTTTCCCTGTGGAGATACTGTAATAACAGACCCATTCAGTGGAAAAGACCCACACAGTGACTCTCCCTGTGGAGATACTATAATAACAGACCCACTCAGTGACTCTCCCTGTGGAGATACTATAGGAACAGACCCACTCAGTGACTCTCCCTGTGGAGATACTATAATAACAGACCCACCGAGTGAGTCTCCCTGTGGAGATACTATAATAACAGACCCACTCAGTGACTTTCCCTGTGGAGATACTGTAATAACAGACCCACTCAGTGACTCTCCCTGTGGAGATACTATAATAACAGACCCAAGCAGTTACACTCACTGTGGAGATACTAAACAACAGATCCACTCAGTGACTCTCCCTGTGGAGATACTATAAGAACAGACCCACTCAGTGACTCTCCCTGTGGAGATACTATAATAACAGACCCACTCAGTGACTCTCCCTGTTGAGATACTATAATAACAGATCCACTCAGTGACTCTCCCTGTGCAGATACTATAAAAACAGACCCACTCAGTGACTTTCCCTGTGGAGATACTGTAATAACAGACCCACTCAGTGACTCTCCCTGTCCAGATGCTATAATAACAGACCCACTCAGTGACGCTTCCTATGGAGATACTGTAATAAGAGACCCACTCAGTGACTCTCCCTGTGGAGATACTATAATAAAAGACCCAAGCAGTTACACTCACTGTGGAGATACTATAATAACAGATCCACTCAATGCCTCTCTCTGTGGAGATACTATTAAAGCAGGCCCACTCAGTGTCTCTCCCTGTGGAGATACTATAATAACAGATCCACTCAGTGACTCTCCTTGTGGAGATACTATAATAACAGACCCACTCAGTGACTCTCCCTGTGGAGATACTATAAGAACAGACCCACTCAGTGACTCTCCCTGTGGAGATACTATAATAACAGACCCACTCAATGACTCTATCTGTGGAGATGCTATAATAACAGACCCACTCAGTGACTTTCCCTGTGGAGATACCATAATAACAGACCCACTCAGTGCCTCTCCCTGTGGAGAAACTATAATAACAGACCCAAGCAGTTACACTCCCTGTGGAGATGCTATAATAACAGATCCACTCAATGACTCTATCTGTGGAGATACTATAATAACAGACCCACTCAGTGACTCTACCTGTGGAGATACTACAATAACAGACCCACTCAGTGACTCTCCCTGTTGAGATACTATAATAACAGAACCACACAGTGACTCTCCCTGTGGAGATACTATAATAACTGACCCACTCAGTGCCTCTCCCTGTGGAGATACCATAATAAAAGACTCAATCAGTGTCTCCCCCTGTGGAGATACTATAATAACAGACCCGCTCAGTGACTCTCCCTGTGGAGATACTATAATAACAGACCCACTCAGTGGCTTTCCATGTGGAGATACTATCATAACAGATCCACGCAGTGACTCTCTCTGTGGAGATACTATAATAACAGACCCACTCAGTGACTCTCCCTGTGGAGATACTATAATAACAGACCCAAGCAGTTACACTCACTGTGGAGATACTATAATAACAGATCCACTCAATGCCTGCCTCTGTGGAGATACTATTATAACAGACCCACTCAGTGTCTCTCCCTGTGGAGATACTATAATAACAGATCCACTCAGTGACTCTCCTTGTGGAGATACTATAATAACAGACCCTCTCAGTGACTCTCCCTGTGGAGATAATACAATAACAAATCCACTCAATGAGTCTCTCTGTGGAGATACAATAATAACAGACCCACTCAGTGACTCTCCCTGTGGAGATACTATAATAACAGACCCACTCAGTGACTCTCCCTGTGGAGATACTATAATAACAGACCCACTCAGTGACTCTCCCTGTGGAGATACTAAATAACAGACCCACTCAGTGACTCTCCCTGTGGAGATACTATAATAACAGACCAACGCAGTGACCATCCTTGTGGAGATACCATAATAACAGACCCACTCAGTGACTCTCCCTGTGGAGATACTATAAGAACAGACCCACTCAGTGACTCTCCCTGTGGAGATACTATAATAACAGACCCACTCAGTGACTCTCCCTGTGGAGATACTATAAGAACAGTCCCACTCAGTGACTCTCCCTGTGGAGATACTACAATAACAGACCCACTCAGTGAGTCTCCCTGTGGAGATACTATAATAACAGACCCACTCAGTGACTCTCCCTGTAGAGATACTATAATAAAAGACCCACTCAGTGACTCTCCCTGTGGAGATACAATAATAACAGACCCACTCAGTGACTCTCCCTGTGGAGATACTAAATAACAGACCCACTCAGTGACTCTCCCTGTGGAGATACTATAATAACAGACCCACTCAGTGACTCTCCCTGTGGAGATACTATAATAACAGACCCACTCAGTGACTCTCCCTGTGGAGATACTATAATAAGAGACCCACTCAGTGAGTCTCCATGTGTAGATACTGTAATAACAGACCCACTCAGTGAATCTCCCTGTGGAGATACTATAATAACAGATCCACTCAGTGACTCTCCCTGTGCAGATACTATAAAAACAGACCCACTCAGTGACTTTCCCTTTGGAGATACTGTAATAACAGACCCACTCAGTGACACTCCCTGTGGAGATACTATAATAACAGACGCACTCAGTGACTCTCCCTGTCCAGATGCTATAATAACAGACCCACTCAGTGACGCTTGCTATGGAGATACTGTAATAACAGACCCACTCAGTGACTCTCCCTGTGGAGAAACGGTAATAAAAGACCCAAGCAGTTACACTCACTGTGGAGATACGATAATAACAGATCCACTCAATGCCTCTCTCTGTGGCGATACTATTAAAGCAGGCCCACTCAGTGTCTCTCCCTGTGGAGAGACTATAATGACAGATCCACTCAGTGACTCTCCTTGTGGAGATACTATAATAACAGACCCACTCAGTGACTCTCCCTGTGGAGATACTACAATAACAGATCCACTCAATGACTCTCTCTGTGGAGATACAATAATAACAGACCCACTCAGTGACTTTCCCTGTGGAGATACCATAATAACAGACCCACTCAGTGACTCTCCCTGTGGAGATACTATAATAACAGACGCAAGCAGTTACACTCCCTGTGGAGATGCTATAATAACAGATCCACTCAATGACTCTCTCTGTGGAGATACTATAATAACAGACCCACTCAGTGACTCTCCCTGTGGAGATACGACAATAACAGACCCACTCAGTGACTCTCCCTGTTGAGATACTATAGTAACAGAACCACTCAGTGACTCTCCCTGTGGAGATACTATAATAACTGACCCACTCAGTGACTCCCCCTGTGGAGATACTATAATAACAGACCCACTCAGTGACTCTCCCTGTGGAGATACTATAATAAAGACCCAAGCAGTTACACTCACTATGGAGATACTATAATAACAGATCCACTCAATGCCTCTCTCTGTTGTGATACTATTAAAGCAGGCCCACTCAGTGTCTCTCCCTGTGGAGATACTATAATAACAGACCCACTCAGTGACTCTCCCTGTGGAGATACTACAATAACAGATCCACTCAATGACTCTCTCTGTGGAGATACAATAATAACAGACCCACTCAGTGACTTTCCCTGTGGAGATACCAGAAAAACAGACCCAATCAGTGACTCTCCCTGTGGAGATACTATAATAACAGACCCAAGCAGTTACACTCCCTGTGGAGATGCTATAATAACAGATCCACTCAATGACTCTCTCTGTGGAGATACTGTAATAACAGACCCACTCAGTGATTCTCCCTGTGGAGACACGACAGTAACAGACCCACTCAGTGACTCTCCCTGTTGAGATACTATAATAACAGAACCACTCAGTGACTCTCCCTGTGGAGATACTATAATAACTGACCCACTCAGTGCCTCTCCCTGTGGAGATACTATAATAACAGACCAACTCAGTAACTCTCCCTGTGGAGATACCATAATAACAGACCCACTCAGTGACTCTCCCTGTGGAGATACTATAATAACAGACCCACTCAGTGACTCTCCCTGTGGAGATACTATAATAACAGACCCACTCAGTGACTCTCCCTGTGGAGATACCATAATAACAGACCCAATCATTGACTACCCCTGTGGAGATACTATAATAACAGTCCCACTCAGTGACTCTCCCTGTGGAGATACTATAATAACAGACCCACTCCGTGGCTCTCCCTGTGGAGATACTATCATAACAGATCCACTCAGTGACTCTCTCTGTGGAGATACTATAATAACATACCCACTCAGTGACTCTCACTGTGGAGATACTATAATAACAGACCCAAGCAGTTACACTCACTGTGGAGACACTATAATAACAGATCCACTCAATGCCTGCCTCTGTGGAGATACTATTATAACAGACCCACTAAGTGTCTCTCCCTGTGGAGATACTATAATAACAGATCCACTCAGTGACTCTCCTTGTGGAGATACTATAATAACAGACCCACTCAGTGACTCTCCCTGTGGAGATAATACAATAACAAATCCACTCAATGACTCTCTCTGTGGAGATACAATAATAACAGAACGACTCAGTGACTCTCCCTGTGGAGATACTATAATAACAGACCCACTCAGTGACTCTCCCTGTGGAGATACTATAATAACAGACCCACTCAGTGACTCTCCCTGTGGAGATACTAAATAACAGACCCACTAATTGACTTTCCCTGTGGAGATACTGTAATAACAGACCCACTCAGTGACTTTCCCTGTGGAGATACTGTAATAGCAGACCCACTCAGTGACTCTCCCTGTGGAGATACTATAAGAACAGACCCACTCAGTGACTCCCCCTGTGGAGATACTATAATAACAGACCCACTCAGTGACTCTCCATGTGGAGATACTATAAGAACAGACCCACTCAGTGACTCTCCCTGTGGAGATACTATAATAACAGACCCACTCAGTGACTCTCCCTGTGGAGATACTATAATAACAGATCCACTCAATGACTCTCTCAGTGGAGATACTATAATAACAGACCCACTCAGTGACTTTCCCTGTGGAGATACTGTAATAACAGACCCACTCAGTGACTCTCCCTGTGGAGATACTACAATAACAGACCCACTCAGTGACTCTCCCTGTCGTGATGCTATAATAACAGACCCACTCAGTGACGCTTCCTATGGAGATACTATCATAACAGACCCAATCAGTGACTCTCCCTGTGGAGATACAATAATAACAGACCCACTAAGTGACTTTCCCTGTGGAGATACTGTAATAACAGACCCAATCAGTGGAACAGACCCACACAGTGACTCTCCCTGTGGAGATACTATAATAACAGACCCACTCAGTGACTCTCCCTGTGGAGATACTATAGGAACAGACCCACTCAGTGACTCTCCCTGTGGAGATACTATAATAACAGACCCACCGAGTGAGTCTCCCTGTGGAGATACTATAATAACAGACCCACTCAGTGAGTCTCCCTGTGGAGATACTATAATAACAGACCCACTCAGAAACTCTCCCTGTGTAGATACTATAATAACAGATCCACTCAGTGACTCTCCCTGTGCAGATACTATAATAACAGACCCACTCAGTGACTTTCCCTGTGGAGATACTATAATAACAGACCCACTCAGTGACTCTCCCTGTGGAGATACTACAATAACAGATCCACTCAATGACTCTCTCTGTGGAGATACAATAATAACAGACCCACTCAGTGACTTTCCCTGTGGAGATACCATAATAACAGACCCACTCAGTGACTCTCCCTGTGGAGATACTATAATAACAGACCCAAGCAGTTACACTCCCTGTGGAGATGCTATAATAACAGATCCACTCAATGACTCTCTCTGTGGAGATACTATAATAACAGTCCCACTCAGTGACTCTCCCTGTGGAGACACGACAGTAATAGACCCACTCAGTGACTCTCCCTGTTGAGATACTATAATAACAGAACCACTCAGTGACTCTCCCTGTGGAGATACTATAATAACTGACCCACTCAGTGCCTCTCCCTGTGGAGATACTATAATAACAGACCAACTCAGTAACTCTCCCTGTGGAGATACCATAATAACAGACCCACTCAGTGACTCTCCCTGTGGAGATACTATAATAACAGACCCACTCAGTGACTCTCCCTGTGGAGATACTATAATAACAGACCCACTCAGTGACTCTCCCTGTGGAGATACCAGAATAACAGACCCAATCAGTGACTCCCCCTGTGGAGATACTATAATAACAGTCCCACTCAGTGACTCTCCCTGTGGAGATACTATAATAACAGACCCACTCCGTGGCTCTCCCTGTGGAGATACTATCATAACAGATCCACTCAGTGACTCTCTCTGTGGAGATACTATAATAACATACCCACTCAGTAACTCTCACTGTGGAGATACTATAATAACAGATCCACTCAATGCCTGCCTCTGTGGAGATACTATTATAACAGACCCACTAAGTGTCTCTCCCTGTGGAGATACTATAATAACAGATCCACTCAGTGACTCTCCTTGTGGAGATACTATAATAACAGACCCACTCAGTGACTCTCCCTGTGGAGATAATACAATAACAAATCCACTCAATGACTCTCTCTGTGGAGATACAATAATAACAGACCGACTCAGTGACTCTCCCTGTGGAGATACTATAATAACAGACCCACTCAGTGACTCTCCCTGTGGAGATACTATAATAACAGACCCACTCTGTGACTCTCCCTGTGGAGATATTAAATAACAGACCCACTCAGTGACTCTCCCTGTGGAGATACTATAATAACAGACCAACGCACTGACCCTCCTTGTGGAGATACCATAATAACAGACCCACTCAGTGACTCTCCCTGTGGAGATACTATAAGAAAAGACCCACTCAGTGACTCCCCCTGTGGAGATACTATAATAACAGACCCACTCAGTGACTCTCCCTGTGGAGATACTATAAGAACAGACCCACTCAGTGACTCTCCCTGTGGAGATACTATAATAACAGACCCACTCAGTGACTCTCCCTGTGGAGATACTATAATAACAGATCCACTCAATGACTCTCTCAGTGGAGATACTATAATAACAGACCCACTCAGTGACTTTCCCTGTGGAGATACTGTAATAACAGACCCACTCAGTGACTCTCCCTGTGGAGATACTACAATAACAGACCCACTCAGTGACTCTCCCTGTCGTGATGCTATAATAAAAGACCCACTCAGTGACGCTTCCTATGGAGATACTATCATAACAGACCCAATCAGTGACTCTCCCTGTGGAGATACAATAATAACAGACCCACTAAGAGACTTTCCCTGTGGAGATACTGTAATAACAGACCCATTCAGTGACTTTCCCTGTGGAGAGACTATAAGAACAGACCCACACAGTGACTCTCCCTGTGGAGATACTATAATAACAGACCCACTCAGTGACTCTCCCTGTGGAGATACTATAGGAACAGACCCACTCAGTGACTCTCCCTGTGGAGATACTATAATAACAGACCCACCTAGTGAGTCTCCCTGTGGAGATACTATAATAACAGACCCACTCAGAAACTCTCCCTGTGTAGATACTATAATAACAGATCCACTCAGTGATTCTCCCTGTGCAGATACTATAATAACAGACCCACTCAGTGACTTTCCCTGTGGAGATACTGTAATAACAGACCCACTCAGTGACTCTCCCTGTGGAGATAATACAATAACAAATCCACTCAATGACTCTCTCTGTGGAGATACAATAATAACAGAGCCACTCAGTGACTCTCCCTGTGGAGATACTATAATAACAGATCCACTCAGTGACTCTCCCTGTGGAGATACTATAATAACAGACCCACTCAGTGACTCTCCCTGTGGAGATACTAAATAACAGACCCACTCAGTGACTCTCCCTGTGGAGATACTATAACTACAGACCAACGCAGTGACCCTCCTTGTGGAGATACCATAATAACAGACCCACTCAGTGACTCTCCCTGTGGAGATACTATAATAACAGACCCACTCAATGACTCTATCTGTGGAGATGCTATAATAACAGACCCACTCAGTGACTCTACCTGTGGAGATACTACAATAATAGACGCACTCAGTGACTCTCCCTGTGGAGATACTATAATAACGGACCCGCTCAGTGACTCTACCTGTGGAGATACTATAATAACAGACCCACTCAGTGGCTCTCCCTGTGGAGATACTATCATAACAGATCCACGCAGTGACTCTCTCTGTGGAGATACTATTATAACAGACCCACTCAGTGACTCTCCCTCTGGAGATACTATAATAACAGACCCAAGCAGTTACACTCACTGTGGAGATACTATAATAACAGATCCACTCAATGCCTGCCTCTGTGGAGATACTATTATAACAGACCCACTCAGTGTCTCTCCCTGTGGAGATACTATAATAACAGATCCACTCAGTGACTCTCCTTGTGGACATACTATTATAACAGACCAACTCAGTGTCTCTCCCTGTGGAGATACTATAATAACAGATCCACTCAGTGACTCTCCTTGTGGACATACTATAATAACAGACCCACTCAGTGACTCTCCATGTGGAGATACTATAAGAACAGACCCACTCAGTGACTCTCCCTGTGGAGATACTATAATAACAGACCCACTCAGTGAGTCTCCCTGTGGAGATACTATAATAACAGACCCACTCCGTGACTCTCCCTGTGGAGATACTATAATAACAGACCCACTCAGTGACTCTCCCTGTGGAGATACAATAATAACAGACCCACTCAGTGACTCTCCCTGTGGAGATACTAAAAAACAGACCCACTCAGTGACTCTCCCTGTGGAGATACGATAATAACAGACCCACTCAGTGGCTCTCCCTGTGGAGATACTGTCATAACAGATCCACTCAGTGACTCTCCCTGTGCAGATACAATAATAACAGACCCACTCAGTGAATTTCCCTGTGGAGATACTGTAATAACAGACCCACTCAGTGACTCTCCCTGTGGAGATACTATAATTACAGACCCACGCAGTGAAGCTTCCTATGGAGATACTATAATAACAGACCCACTCAGTGACTCTCCCTGTGGAGATACAATAATAACAGACACACTCAGTGACTCTCCCTGTGGAGATACTATTATAACTGACCCACTAAGTGACGTTCCCTGTGGAGATACTATAATAACAGACCCACTAAATGACTTTCCCTGTGGAGATACTATAATAACAGACCCACTAAGTGACTTTCCCTGTGGAGATACTGTAATAACAGACCCACTCAGTGACTTTCCCTGTGGAGATACTGTAATAACAGACCCACTAAGTGACTTTCCCTGTGGAGATACTGTAATAACAGACCCATTCAGTGACTCTCCCTGTGGAGATACTATAATAACAGAACAACTCAGTGACTCTCCCTGTGGAGATACTATAATAACAGACCCACTCAGTGACTCTCCCTGTGCAGATACTATAATAACAGACCCACTCAGTGACTTTCCCTGTGGAGATACTGTAATAACAGACCCAATCAGTGACTCTCCCTGTGGAGATAATACAATAACAAATCCACTCAGTGACTCTCCCTGTGGAGATACTATAATAACAGACCCACCTAGTGAGTCTCCCTGTGGAGATACTATAATAACAGACCCACACAGTGAGTCTCCCTGTGGAGATACTATAATAACAGACCCATTCAGAAACTCTCCCTGTGTAGATACTATAATAACAGATCCACTCAGTGACTCTCCCTGAGCAGATACTATAATAACAGTCCCACTCAGTGACTTTCCCTGTGGAGATACTGTAATAACAGACCCACTCAGCGACTCTCCCTGTGGAGATAATACAATAACAAATCCACTCAATGACTCTCTCTGTGGAGATACAATAATAACAGAGCCACTCAGTGACTCTCCCTGTGGAGATACTATAATAACAGACCCACTCAGTGACTCTCCCTGTGGAGATACTATAATAACAGACCCACTCAGTGACTCTCCCTGTGGAGATACTAAATAACAGACCCACTCAGTGACTCTCCCTGTGGAGATACTATAATAACAGACCAACGCAGTGACCCTCCTTGTGGAGATACCATAATAACAGACCCACTCAGTGACTCTCCCTGTGGAGATACTATAAGAACAGACCCACTCAGTGACTCTCCCTGTGGAGATACTATAATAACAGACCCACTCAATGACTCTATCTGTGGAGATGCTATAATAACAGACCCACTCAGTGACTCTACCTGTGGAGATACTACAATAACAGACCCACTCAGTGACTCTCCCTGTTGAGATACTATAATAACAGAACCACACAGTGACTCTCCCTGTGGAGATACTATAATAACTGACCCACTCAGTGCCTCTCCCTGTGGAGATACTATAATAACAGACCAACTCAGTGACTCTCCCTGTGGAGATACCATCATAACAGACCCACTCAGTGACTCTCCCTGTGGAGATACTATAATAACAGACCCACTCAGTGACTCTCCCTGTGGAGATACTATAATGACAGACCCACTCAGTGACTCTCCCTGTGGCGATACCATAATAACAGACTCAATCAGTGACTCTCCCTGTGGAGATACTATAATAACAGACCCACTCAGTGACTCCCCCTGTGGAGATACTATAATAACGGACCCGCTCAGTGACTCTCCCTGTGGAGATACTATAATAACAGACCCACTCAGTGGCTCTCCCTGTGGAGATACTATCATAACAGATCCACGCAGTGACTCTCTCTGTGGAGATAATATTATAACAGACCCACTCAGTGACTCTCCCTCTGGAGATACTATAATAACAGACCCAAGCAGTTACACTCACTGTGGAGATACTATAATAACAGATCCACTCAATGCCTGCCTCTGTGGAGATACTATTATAACAGACCCACTCAGTGTCTCTCCCTGTGGAGATACTATAATAACAGATCCACTCAGTGACTCTCCTTGTGGACATACTATAATAACAGACCCACTCAGTGACTCTCCCTGTGGTGATAATACAATAACAAATCCACTCAATGACTCTCTCTGTGGAGATACAATAATAACAGACCCACTCAGTGACTCTCCCTGTGGAGATACTATAATAACAGACCCACACAGTGCCTCTCCCTGTGGAGATACTATAATAACAGACCCACTCAGTGACTCTCCCTGTGGAGATAAAAATAACAGACCCACTCAGTGACTCTCCCTGTTGAGATACTATAATAACAGACCCACTCAGTGACTCTCCTTGTGGAGATACTATAATAACAGATCCAATCAGTGGCTCACCCTGTGGAGATACTATAATAACAGACAAACTGAGTGACTCTCCCTCTGGAGATACTAGAATAACAGAACAACTCAGTGACTCTCCCTGTGGAGATACTATAATAACAGATCCACTCAATGCCTGCCTCTGTGGAGATACTATTATAACAGACCCACTCAGTGTCTCTCCCTGTGGAGATACTATAATAACAGATCCACTCAGTGACTCTCCTTGTGGACATACTATAATAACAGACCCACTCAGTGACTCTCCCTGTGGAGATACTATAATAACAGACCCACTCAGTGACTCTCCCTCTGGAGATACTTTAAGAACAGACCCACTCAGTGACTCTCCCTGTGGAGATACTATAATAACAGACCCACTCAGTGAGTCTCCCTGTGGAGATACTATAATAACAGACCCACTCAGTGACTCTCCCTGTGGAGATACTATAATAACAGACCCACTCAGTGACTCTCCCTGTGGAGATACAATAATAACAGACCCACTCAGTGACTCTCCCTGTGGAGATACTAAAAAACAGACCCACTCAGTGGCTCTCCCTGTGGAGATACTGTCATAACAGATCCACTCAGTGACTCTCCCTGTGCAGATACAATAACAACAGACCCACTCAGTGACTTTCCCTGTGGAGATACTGTGATAACAGACCCACTCAGTGACTCTCCCTGTGGAGATACTATAATTACAGACCCACGCAGTGAAGCTTCCTATGGAGATACTATAATAACAGACCCACTCAGTGACTCTCCCTGTGGAGATACAATAATAACAGACACACTCAGTGACTCTCCCTGTGGAGATACTATAATAACAGACCCACTAAGTGACTTTCCCTGTGGAGATACTACAATAACAGACCCACGAAGTGACTTTCCCTGTGGAGATACTATAATAACAGACCCACTCAGTGACTTTCCCTGTGGAGATACTGTAATAACAGACCCACTCAGTGACTTTCCCTGTGGAGATACTGTAATAACAGACCCACTAAGTGACTTTCCCTGTGGAGATACTGTAATAACAGACCCATTCAGTGACTCTCCCTGTGGAGATACTATAATAACAGAACAACTCAGTGACTCTCCCTGTGAAGATACTATAATAACAGACCCACTCAGTGACTCTCCCTGTGCAGATACTATAATAACAGACCCACTCAGTGACTTTCCCTGTGGAGATACTGTAATAACAGACCCAAACAGTGACTCTCCCTGTGGAGATAATACAATAACAAATCCACTCAATCACTCTCTCTGTGGAGATACAATAATAACAGACCCACTCAGTGACTCTCCCTGTGGAGATACTATAATAACAGACCCACTCAGTGACTCTCCCTGTGGAGATACTATAATAACAGACCCACTCAGTGACTCTCCCTGTGGAGATACTAAATAACAGACCCACTCAGTGACTCTCCCTGTGGAGATACTATAATAACAGACCAACGCAGTGACCCTCCTTGTGGAGATACCATAATAACAGACCCACTCAGTGACTCTCCCTGTGGAGATACGAAAAGAACAGACCCACTCAGTGACTCTCCCTGTGGAGATACTATAATAACAGACCCACTCAGTGACTCTCCCTGTGGAGATACTATAAGAACAGACCCGCTCAGTGACTCTCCCTGTGGAGATACTATAATAACAGACCCACTCAGTGAGTCTCCCTGTGGAGATACTATAATAACAGACCCACTCAGTGACTCTCCCTGTGGAGATACTATAATAACAGATCCACTCAATGACTCTCTCTGTGGAGATACTATAATAACAGACCCACTCAGCGACATTCCCTGTGGAGATACTGTAATAACAGACCCACTGAGTGACTCTCCCTGTGGAGATACTAAATAACAGACCCACTCAGTGACTCTCCCTGTGGAGATACTATAATAACAGACCAACGCAGTGACCCTCCTTGTGGAGATACCATAATAACAGACCCACTCAGTGACTCTCCCTGTGGAGATACTATGAGAACAGACCCACTCAGTGACTCTCCCTGTGGAGATACTATAATAACAGACCCACTCAATGACTCTATCTGTGGAGATGCTATAATAACAGACCCACTCATGTGACTCTACCTGTGGAGATACTACAATAACAGACCCACTCAGTGACTCTCCCTGTTGAGATACTATAATAACAGAACCACACGGTGACTCTCCCTGTGGAGATACTATAATAACTGACCCACTCAGTGCCTCTCCCTGTGGAGATACTATAATAACAGACCAACTCAGTGACTCTCCCTGTGGAGATACCATCATAACAGACCCACTCAGTGACTCTCCCTGTGGAGATACTATAATAACAGACCCACTCAGTGACTCTCCCTGTGGAGATACTATAATAAAAGACCCACTCAGTGACTCTCCCTGTGGAGATACCATAATAACAGACTCAATCAGTGACTCTCCCTGTGGAGATACTATAATAACAGACCCACTCAGTGACTCCCCCTGTGGAGATACTATAATAACGGACCCGCTCAGTGACTCTCCCTGTGGAGATACTATAATAACAGACCCACTCTGTGGCTCTCCCTGTGGAGATACTATCATAACAGATCCACGCAGTGACTCTCTCTGTGGAGATATTATTATAACAGACCCACTCAGTGACTCTCCCTCTGGAGATACTATAATAACAGACCCAAGCAGTTACACTCACTGTGGAGATACTATAATAACAGATCCACTCAATGCCTGCCTCTGTGGAGATACTATTATAACAGACCCACTCAGTGTCTCTCCCTGTGGAGATACTATAATAACAGACCAACTCAGTGACTCTCCCTGTGGAGATAAAAATAACAGACCCACTCATTGACTCTCCCTGTGGAGATACTATAATAACAGACCCACTCAGTGACTCTCCCTGTGGAGATACTATATTAACAGACCCACTCAGTGACTCTCCATGTCGTGATGCTGTTATAACAGACCCACTCAGTAACGCTTCCTATGGAGATACTATAATAACAGACCCACTCAGTGACTCTAGCTATGGAGATACAATAATAACAGACCCACTAAGTGACTTTCCCTGTGGAGATACTGTAATAACAGACCCATTCAGTGACTTTCCCTGTGGAGATACTATAATAACAGACCCACTCAGTGACTTTCCCTGTGGAGATAATGTAATAACAGACCCAATCAGTGACTCTCCCTGTGGAGATAATACAATAACAAATCCACTCAATGACTCCTTCTGTGGAGATACAATAATAACAGACCCACTCAGTGACTCTCCCTGTGGAGATACTATAATAACAGAACCACTCAGTGACTCTCCCTGTGGAGATACTATAATAACAGACCCACTCAGTGACTCTCCCTGTGGAGATACTATAATAACAGACCAACGCAGTGACTCTCCCTGTGGAGATACAATAATAACAGACCCACTAAGTGACTTTCCCTGTGGAGATACTGTAATAAAAGACCCACTCAGTGACTCTCCCTGTGGAGATACTATAATAACAGACCCACTCAGTGACTTTCCCTGTGGAGATACTATAAGAACAGACCCACACAGTGACTCTCCCTGTGGAGATACTATAATAAAAGACCCACTCAGTGACTTTCCCTGTGGAGATACTATAGGAACAGACCCACTCAGTGACTCTCCCTGTGGAGATACTATAATAACAGACCCACTCAGTGAGTCTCCCTGTGGAGATACTATAATAACAGACCCACTCAGTGAATCTCCCTGTGGAGATACTATAATAACAGACCAACGCAGTGACTCTCCCTGTGGAGATACAATAATAACAGACCCACTAAGTGACTTTCCCTGTGGAGATACTGTAATAACAGACCCATTCAGTGACTTTCCCTGTGGAGATACTATAAGAACAGACCCACACAGTGACTCTCCCTGTGGAGACACTATAATAACAGACCCACTCAGTGACTCTCCCTGTGGCATTACTATAATAACAGACCCATTCAGTGTCTCTCCCTGTGGAGATACTATAATAACAGAACAACTCAGTGACTCTCCCTGTGGAGATACTATAATAACAGACCCACTCAGTGACTCTCCCTGTGGAGATACTATAATAACAGACCCACTCAGTGACTTTCCCTGTGGAGATACTGTAATAACAGACCCACTCAGTGACTTTCCCTGTGGAGATACTATAATAACAGACCCACTAAGTGACTTTCCCTGTGGAGATACTGTAATAACAGACCCATTCAGTGACTCTCCTTGTGGAGATACTATAATAACAGACCCACTCAGTGACTCTTCCTGTGGAGATACTATAATACAGACCCACTCAGTGACTCTCCCTGTGGAGATATTATAATAACAGACCCACTCAATGACTCTTCCTGTGGAGATACTATAATAACAGACCCACTCAGTGACTCTCCCTGTGGAGATACTATAATAACAGACCCACTCAGTGACTCTCCCTGTGGAGATACTATAATAACAGACCCACTCGGTGACTCTCCCTGTGGAGATACTATAATAACAGACCCACTCAGTGACTGTCCCTGTGGCATTACTATAATAACAGACCCATTCAGTGACTCTCACTGTGGAGATACTATAATAACAGACCCACTCAGTGACTCTCCCTGTGGCATTACTATAATAACAGAACAACTCAGTGACTCTCCCTGTGGAGATACTATAATAACAGACCCACTCAGTGACTTTCCCTGTGGAGATACTATAATAACAGAACAACTCAGTGACTCTCCCTGTGGAGATACTATAATAACAGACCCACTCAGTGACTCTCCCTGTGGAGATACTATAATAACAGACCCACTCAGTGACTTTCCCTGTGGAGATACTATAATAACAGAACAACTCAGTGACTCTCCCTGTGGAGATACTATAATAACAGACCCACTCAGTGACTCTCCCTGTGGAGATACTATAATAACAGACCCACTCAGTGACTCTCCCTGTGGAGATACTATAATAACAGACCCACTCAGAGACTCTCCCTGTGGGGATACTATAATAACAGACCCACTCAGTGACACTCCCTGTGGAGATACTATAATAACAGACCCACTCAGTGACTCTCCCTGTGGAGATAATATAATAACAGACCCATTCAGTGACTCTCCCTGTGGAGATACTATAATAACAGACCCACTCAGTGACTTTCCCTGTGGAGATACTATAATAACAGACCCACTCAGTGACTCTCCCTGTGGAGATGCTATAATAACAGACCCACTCAGTGACTTTCCCTGTGGAGATACTAAAATAACAGAACAACTCAGTGACTCTCCCTGTGGAGATACTATAATAACAGACCCACTCAGTGACTCTCCCTGTGGAGATACTATAATAACAGACCCACTCAGTGACTCTCCCTGTGGAGATACTATAATAACAGACCCACTCAGTGACTCTCCCTGTGGAGATACTATCATAACAGACCCACTCAGTGACTCTCCCTGTGGAGATAATATAATAACAGACCCATTCAGTGACTCTCCCTGTGGAGATACTATAATAACAGACCCACTCAGTGACTCTCCCTGTGGAGATACTATAATAACAGACCCAAGCAGTCACACTCCCTGTGGAGATACTATAATAACAGATCCACTCAATGACTCTCTCTGTGGAGATACTCTTATCAAAGACCCACTCAGTGTCTCTCCCTGTGGAGATACTATAATAACAGATCCACTCAGTGACTCTCCTTCTGGAGATAATATAATAACAGACCCACTCTGTGACTCACCCTGTGGAGATACTGTAATAACAGATCCACTCAATGACTCTCTCTGTGGAGATACTATAATAAAAGACCCACTCAGTGACTCTCCCTGTGGAGATACTATAATAACAGAGCCACTCAGTGACTCTCCCTGTGGAGATACTATAATAACAGACCCACTCAGTGTCTCTCTCTGTGGAGATACTATAATAACAGACCCACTCAGTGAATCTCCCTGTGCAGATACTCAAATAACAGACCCACTCAGTGACTCTCCCTGTGGAGATACTATAATAACAGACCCACTCAGTGACTCTCCCTGTGGAGATACTATAATAACAGACCCACTCAGTGACTCTCCCTGTTGAGAGACTATAATAACAGACCCACTCAGTGACTCTCCCTGTGGAGATACTATAATAACAGACCCACTCAAAGAGTCTCGCTGTGGAGATACTATAATAACAGACCCACTCAGTGACTCTCCCTGTGGAGATACTGTAATAACAGATCCACTCAGTCACTCTCCCTGTGCAGATACTATAATAACAGACCCACTCAGTGACTCACCCTGTGGAGATACTATAATAATAGACCCACTCAGTGACTCTCCCTGTGGAGATACTATAATAACAGATCCACTCACTGACTCTCCCAGTGGAGAATCTATAATAACAGACCCACTCAGTGACTCTCCCTTCGGAGATACTATAATAACAGATCGACTCAGTGACTCTCTCTGTGGAGATACTATAATAACAGACGCACTCAGTGACTCTCCCTGTGGAGATACTATAATAACAGACCCACTCAGTGACTCTCCCTGTGGAGATATTATAATAACAGACCCACTCAATGACTCTTCCTGTGGAGATACTATAATAACAGACCCACTCAGTGACTCTCCCTGTGGAGATACTATAATAACAGACCCACTCAGTGACTCTCCCTGTGGAGATACTATAATAACAGACCCACTCGGTGACTCTCCCTGTGGAGATACTATAATAACAGACCCACTCAGTGACTGTCCCTGTGGCATTACTATAATAACAGACCCATTCAGTGACTCTCACTGTGGAGATACTATAATAACAGACCCACTCAGTGACTCTCCCTGTGGCATTACTATAATAACAGAACAACTCAGTGACTCTCCCTGTGGAGATACTATAATAACAGACCCACTCAGTGACTTTCCCTGTGGAGATACTATAATAACAGAACAACTCAGTGACTCTCCCTGTGGAGATACTATAATAACAGACCCACTCAGTGACTCTCCCTGTGGAGATACTATAATAACAGACCCACTCAGTGACTCTCCCTGTGGCATTACTATAATAACAGAACAACTCAGTGACTCTCCCTGTGGAGATACTATAATAACAGACCCACTCAGTGACTTTCAATGTGGAGATACTATAATAACAGAACAACTCAGTGACTCTCCCTGTGGAGATACTATAATAACAGACCCACTCAGTGACTCTCCCTGTGGAGATACTATAATAACAGACCCACTCAGTGACTTTCCCTGTGGAGATACTATAATAACAGAACAACTCAGTGCATCTCCCTGTGGAGATACTATAATAACAGACCCACTCAGTGACTCTCCCTGTGGAGATACTATAATAACAGACCCACTCAGTGACTCTCCCTGTGGAGATACTATAATAACAGACCCACTCAGTGACTCTCCCTGTGGGGATACTATAATAACAGACCCACTCAGTGACACTCCCTGTGGAGATACTATAATAACAGACCCACTCAGTGACTCTCCCTGTGGAGATAATATAATAACAGACCCATTCAGTGACTCTCCCTGTGGAGATACTATAATAACAGACCCACTCAGTGACTTTCCCTGTGGAGATACTATAATAACAGACCCACTCAGTGACTCTCCCTGTGGAGATGCTATAATAACAGACCCACTCAGTGACTTTCCCTGTGGAGATACTATAATAACAGAACAACTCAGTGACTCTCCCTGTGGAGATACTATAATAACAGACCCACTCAGTGACTCTCCCTGTGGAGATACTATAATAACAGACCCACTCAGTGACTCTCCCTGTGGAGATACTATAATAACAGACCCACTCAGTGACTCTCCCTGTGGAGATACTATCATAACAGACCCACTCAGTGACTCTCCCTGTGGAGATAATATAATAACAGACCCATTCAGTGACTCTCCCTGTGGAGATACTATAATAACAGACCCACTCAGTGACTCTCCCTGTGGAGATACTATAATAACAGACCCAAGCAGTCACACTCCCTGTGGAGATACTATAATAACAGATCCACTCAATGACTCTCTCTGTGGAGATACTCTTATCAAAGACCCACTCAGTGTCTCTCCCTGTGGAGATACTATAATAACAGATCCACTCAGTGACTCTCCTTCTGGAGATAATATAATAACAGACCCACTCTGTGACTCACCCTGTGGAGATACTGTAATAACAGATCCACTCAATGACTCTCTCTGTGGAGATACTATAATAAAAGACCCACTCAGTGACTCTCCCTGTGGAGATACTATAATAACAGACCCACTCAGTGACTCTCCCTGTGGAGATACTATAATAACAGACCCACTCAGTGTCTCTCTCTGTGGAGATACTATAATAACAGACCCACTCAGTGAATCTCCCTGTGCAGATACTCAAATAACAGACCCACTCAGTGACTCTCCCTGTGGAGATACTATAATAACAGACCCACTCAGTGACTCTCCCTGTGGAGATACTATAATAACAGACCCACTCAGTGACTCTCCCTGTTGAGAGACTATAATAACAGACCCACTCAGTGACTCTCCCTGTGGAGATACTATCATAACAGACCCACTCAAAGAGTCTCGCTGTGGAGATACTATAATAACAGACCCACTCAGTGACTCTCCCTGTGGAGATACTGTAATAACAGATCCACTCAGTCACTCTCCCTGTGCAGATACTATAATAACAGACCCACTCAGTGACTCTCCCTGTGGAGATACTATAATAATAGACCCACTCAGTGACTCTCCCTGTGGAGATACTATAATAACAGATCCACTCACTGACTCTCCCAGTGGAGAATCTATAATAACAGACCCACTCAGTGACTCTCCCTTCGGAGATACTATAATAACAGATCGACTCAGTGACTCTCTCTGTGGAGATACTATAATAACAGACGCACTCAGTGACTCTCCCTGTGGAGATACTATAATAACAGACCCACTCAGTGACTCTCCCTGTGGAGATATTATAATAACAGACCCACTCAATGACTCTTCCTGTGGAGATACTATAATAACAGACCCACTCAGTGACTCTCCCTGTGGAGATACTATAATAACAGACCCACTCAGTGACTCTCCCTGTGGAGATACTATAATAACAGACCCACTCGGTGACTCTCCCTGTGGAGATACTATAATAACAGACCCACTCAGTGACTGTCCCTGTGGCATTACTATAATAACAGACCCATTCAGTGACTCTCACTGTGGAGATACTATAATAACAGACCCACTCAGTGACTCTCCCTGTGGCATTACTATAATAACAGAACAACTCAGTGACTCTCCCTGTGGAGATACTATAATAACAGACCCACTCAGTGACTTTCCCTGTGGAGATACTATAATAACAGAACAACTCAGTGACTCTCCCTGTGGAGATACTATAATAACAGACCCACTCAGTGACTCTCCCTGTGGAGATACTATAATAACAGACCCACTCAGTGACTTTCCCTGTGGAGATACTATAATAACAGAACAACTCAGTGACTCTCCCTGTGGAGATACTATAATAACAGACCCACTCAGTGACTCTCCCTGTGGAGATACTATAATAACAGACCCACTCAGTGACTCTCCCTGTGGAGATACTATAATAACAGACCCACTCAGTGACTCTCCCTGTGGGGATACTATAATAACAGACCCACTCAGTGACACTCCCTGTGGAGATACTATAATAACAGACCCACTCAGTGACTCTCCCTGTGGAGATAATATAATAACAGACCCATTCAGTGACTCTCCCTGTGGAGATACTATAATAACAGACCCACTCAGTGACTTTCCCTGTGGAGATACTATAATAACAGACCCACTCAGTGACTCTCCCTGTGGAGATGCTATAATAACAGACCCACTCAGTGACTTTCCCTGTGGAGATACTATAATAACAGAACAACTCAGTGACTCTCCCTGTGGAGATACTATAATAACAGACCCACTCAGTGACTCTCCCTGTGGAGATACTATAATAACAGACCCACTCAGTGACTCTCCCTGTGGAGATACTATAATAACAGACCCACTCAGTGACTCTCCCTGTGGAGATACTATCATAACAGACCCACTCAGTGACTCTCCCTGTGGAGATAATATAATAACAGACCCATTCAGTGACTCTCCCTGTGGAGATACTATAATAACAGACCCACTCAGTGACTCTCCCTGTGGAGATACTATAATAACAGACCCAAGCAGTCACACTCCCTGTGGAGATACTATAATAACAGATCCACTCAATGACTCTCTCTGTGGAGATACTCTTATCAAAGACCCACTCAGTGTCTCTCCCTGTGGAGATACTATAATAACAGATCCACTCAGTGACTCTCCTTCTGGAGATAATATAATAACAGACCCACTCTGTGACTCACCCTGTGGAGATACTGTAATAACAGATCCACTCAATGACTCTCTCTGTGGAGATACTATAATAAAAGACCCACTCAGTGACTCTCCCTTTGGAGATACTATAATAACAGACCCACTCAGTGACTCTCCCTGTGGAGATACTATAATAACAGACCCACTCAGTGTCTCTCTCTGTGGAGATACTATAATAACAGACCCACTCAGTGAATCTCCCTGTGCAGATACTCAAATAACAGACCCACTCAGTGACTCTCCCTGTGGAGATACTATAATAACAGACCCACTCAGTGACTCTCCCTGTGGAGATACTATAATAACAGACCCACTCAGTGACTCTCCCTGTTGAGAGACTATAATAACAGACCCACTCAGTGACTCTCCCTGTGGAGATACTATAATAACAGACCCACTCAAAGAGTCTCGCTGTGGAGATACTATAATAACAGACCCACTCAGTGACTCTCCCTGTGGAGATACTGTAATAACAGATCCACTCAGTCACTCTCCCTGTGCAGATACTATAATAACAGACCCACTCAGTGACTCTCCCTGTGGAGATACTATAATAATAGACCCACTCAGTGACTCTCCCTGTGGAGATACTATAATAACAGATCCACTCACTGACTCTCCCAGTGGAGAATCTATAATAACAGACCCACTCAGTGACTCTCCCTTCGGAGATACTATAATAACAGATCGACTCAGTGACTCTCTCTGTGGAGATACTATAATAACAGACGCACTCAGTGACTCTCCCTGTGGAGATACTATAATAACAGACCCACTCAGTGACTCTCCCTGTGGAGATACTATAATAACAGACCCACTCAGTGACTCTCCCTGTGGAGATACTATAATAACAGACCCACTCAGTGACTCTCCCTATGTCGATTATATAATAACAGACCCACTCAGTGACTCTCCCTGTGGAGATACTATAATAACAGACCCACTCAGTGACTCTCCCTGTGGAGATACTATAATAACAGACCCACTCAGTGACTCTCCCTGTGGAGATAATATAATAACAGACCCATTCAGTGACTCTCCCTGTGGAGATACTATAATAACAGAAACACTCAGTGACTCTCCCTTTGGAGATACTATAATAACAGACCCACTCAGTGTCTCTCTCTGTGGAGATACTATAATAACAGACCCACTCAGTGACTCTCCCTGTGGAGATACTATAATAACAGACCCACTCAGTGACTCTCCCTGTGGAGATACTATAATAACAGACCCACTCAGTGACTCTCCCTGTGGAGATAATATAATAACAGACCCATTCAGTGACTCTCCCTGTGGAGATACTATAATAACAGAAACACTCAGTGACTCTCCCTTTGGAGATACTATAATAACAGACCCACTCAGTGTCTCTTCCTGTGGAGATACTATAATAACAGACCCACTCAGTGTCTCTCCCTGTGGAGATACTATAATAACAGATCCACTCAGTGACTCTCCTTCTGGAGATAATATAATAACAGACCCACTCTGTGACTCACCCTGTGGAGATACTGTAATAACAGATCCACTCAATGACTCTCTCTGTGGAGATACTATAATAAAAGACCCACTCAGTGACTCTCCCTGTGGAGATACTATAATAACAGACCCACTCAGTGACTCTCCCTGTGGAGATACTATAATAACAGACCCACTCAGTGTCTCTCTCTGTGGAGATACTATAATAACAGACCCACTCAGTGAATCTCCCTGTGCAGATACTCAAATAACAGACCCACTCAGTGACTCTCCCTGTGGAGATACTATAATAACAGACCCACTCAGCGACTCTCCCTGTGGAGATACTATAATAACAGACCCACTCAGTGACTCTCCCTGTTGAGATACTATAATAACAGACCCACTCAGTGACTCTCTCTGTGGAGATACTATAATAACAGACCCACTCAGTGAGTCTCGCTGTGGAGATACTATAATAACAGACCCACTCAGTGACTCTCCCTGTGGAGATACTGTAATAACAGATCCACTCAGTCACTCTCCCTGTGCAGATACTATAATAACAGACCCACTCAGTGACTCTCCCTTTGGAGATACTATAATAATAGACCCACTCAGTGACTTTCCCTGTGGAGATACTATAATAACAGATCCACTCACTGACTCTCCCTGTGGAGAATCTATAATAACAGACCCACTCAGTGACTCTCCCTTCGGAGATACTATAATAACAGATCGACTCAGTGACTCTCTCTGTGGAGATACTATAATAACAGACGCACTCAGTGACTCTCCCTGTGGAGGTACTATAATAACAGACCCACTCAGTGACTCTCCCTGTGGAGATACTATAATAACATACCCACTCAGTGACTCTCCCTGTGGAGATACTATAATAACAGACCCACTCAGTGACTCTCCCTGTGGAGATACTATAATAACAGACCCACTCAGTGACTCTCCCTGCGGAGATACTATAATAATAGACCCACTCAGTGACTCTCCCTATGTCGATTATATAATAACAGACCCACTCAGTGACTCTCCCTGTGGAAATACTATAATAACAGACCCACTCAGTGACACTCCCTGTGGAGATGCCAGAATAACAGATCCACTCAGTGACTCTCTCTGTGGAGATACAAAAATAACAGACCCACTCAGTGGATCTCCCTGTGGAGATACTATAATAACAGACCCACTCAGTGACTTTGCCTGTGGAGATACTGTAATAACAGACCCACTCAGTGACTCTCACTGTGGAGATACTATAATAACAGACCCACTCAGTGACGCTGCCTGTGGAGATACTACAATAACAGACCCACTCAGTGACTTTCCCTGCGGAGATACTGTAATAACAAACCCACTCAGTGACTCTCCCTGTGGAGATACTATAATAAGAGACCCACTCAGTGACTCTCCCTGTCGAGATACTATAATAACAGACCCACTCAGTGACGCTTCCTTTGGAGATACAATAATAACAGACCCACTCAGTGACTCGCACTGTGCAGATACTATAATAACAGACCCACTCAGTGACTTTCCCTGTGGAGATACTGTAATAACAGACCCACTCAGTGACTCTCGCTGTGCAGATACTATAATAACAGACGCACTCAGTGACTCTCCCTGTGGAGATACTACAATAACTGACCCACTCAGTGACGCTTCCGATGGAGATACTATAATAACAGACCCACTCATTGACTCTCCCTGTGGAGATTCTCTAATAACAGACCCAATCAGTGACTCTCCCTGTGCAGATACTATAATAACAGACCCACGCAGTGACTCTCCCTGTGGAGATACTGCAATAACTGACCCACTCAGTGACGCTTCCTATGGAGATACTATAATAACAGACCCACTCAGTGACTCTCCCTGTGGAGATACGATAATTACAGACCCACTCAGTGACTCTCCCTGTGGAGATACTATAATAACAGATCCACTCAGTGACTCTCTCCGTGGAGATACTTTAATAACAGACCCACTCAGTGACTCTCCCTGTGGAGATACTATAATAACAGACCCCCTCAGTGACACTCCCTGTGGAGATACTATAATAACAGACCAACTCAGTGACTCGCCCTGTGGTGATACTGTAATAACAGACCCTCTCCCTGTGGAGATACTATAATAACAGATCCACTCAGTGACTCTCTCCGTGGAGATACTATAATAACAGACCCACTCAGTGACTCTCTCTGTGGAGATACTATATTAACTGACCCACTCAGTGACTCTCCCTGTGGAGATACTATAATAACAGACCCACTCAGTGACTCTCCCTTTGGAGATACTATAATAACAGACCCACTCTGCGACTCTCCCTGTGGAGATACTAATATAACAGATCCCCTCAGTGACTCTCCCTGTGGAGATACTATAATAACAGATCCACTCAATGACTCTCCCTGTGGAGATACTATAATAACAGACCCACTCAGTGACTCTCCCTGTGGAGATATGATAATAACAGACCCACGCAGTGACTCTCCCAGTGGAGATACTATAATAACAGACCCACTCAGTGACTCTCCCTGTGGAGATACTATAATAACAGACCCTCTCCCTGTTGACATACTATAATAACAGACCAACTCAGAGACTCTCCCTGTGGAGAAACAATAATAACAGACCCACTCAGTGAATCCCCCTGTGGAGATACTGTAATAACAGACCCACTCAGTGACTCTCCCTGCGGAGAAACTATAATAACAGATCCACTCAGTGACTCTCTCTGTGGAGATACTATAATAACAGACCCACTCAGTGACTCTCCCTGTGGAAATACTATAATAACAGACCCACTCAGTGACACTCCCTGTGGAGATACTGTAATAACAGACACACTCAGTGACTCTCCCTGTGGAGATACTATAATAACAGACCCACTCTGTGACACTCCCTGTGGAGAAACAATAATAAAAGATCCATTCAGTGACTCTCTCTTTGGAGAGACTAGAATAGCAGACCCTCTCCCTGTGGAGATACTATAATACCAGACCCACTCAGTGACTCTGCCTGTGGAGATACTAAAATAACAGACCCACTCAGTGACTCTCCCTGTGGAGATACTATAATAACAGACCCACTCAGTGACTCTCCCTGTGGAGATACTATAATAACAGACCCACTCAGTGACTCTCCCTGTGGAGATACTATAATAACAGACCCACTCAGTGACTCTCCCTGTGGAGATACTATAATAACAGACCCACTCAGTGACTCTCCCTGTGGAGATACTATAATAACAGATCCAATCAGTGACTCTCCCTGTGGAGATACTATAATAACAGAACAAATCAGTGACTCGCCCTGTGGTGATACTGTAATAACAGACCCACTCAGTGACTCTCCTTGTGGAGATACTATAATAACAGACCCACTCCCTGTGGAGATACTACAATAACAGACCAAATCAGAAACTCTCCCTGTGCAGAAACAATAATAACAGACCCACTCAGTGACTCTCCATGTGGAGATACTACAATAACAGACCCACTCAGTGACTCTCCCTGTGGAGAAACAATAATAACAGATCCATTCGGTGACTCTCCCTCTGGAGATACTATAATAGCAGACCCACTCAGTGACTCTCCCTGTGGAGATACTATAATAACAGACCCACTCAGTGACTCTCCCTCTGGAAATACTATAATAACAGACCCACTCAGTGACTCTCCCTGTGGAGATACTATAATAACAGACCCACTCAGTGACTCTCCCTGTGGAGATACTATAATAACAGACCCACTAAATGACTCTCCCTGTGGAGCTACTATAACAACAGAGCCACTCAGTGACTCTCCCTGTGGAGATACTAGAATAACAGACCCACTCAGTGACTCTCCCTGTGGAGATCCTATCATAACAGATCCACTTTGTGACTCTCTCTGTGGAGATACTATAATAACCGACCCACGCAGTGACTCTCCCTGTGGCGATACTATAATAACACACACACTCAGTGACTCTCCCTGTGGAGATACGACAATAACAGATCCACTCCATGACTGTCCCTGTGGAGATACTATAATAACAGACCCACTCAGTGACTCTCCCTGTGGAGATACTATAATAACAGACCCACTTAGTGACTCTCCCTGTGGAGATACATTAATTACAGACCCACTCAGTGACGCTTCCTATGGAGATGCTATTATAACAGACCCACTCAGCGACTCTCCCTGTGGAGAGACTATAATAACAGAGCCACTCAGAGACTCTCCCTGTGGAGAAACAATAATAACAGACCCACTCAGTGACTCCCCCTGTGGAGATACTGTAATAACAGACCCACTCAGTGACTCTCCCTGTGGAGATACTATAATAACAGAGCCACTCAGTGACTCTCCCTGTGGAGATACTATAATAACAGATCCACTCAGTGACACTCTCTGTGGAGATACTATAATAACAGACCCACTCAGTGACACTTCCTGTGGAGATACTGTAATAACAGACCCACTCAGTGACTCTCCCTGTGGAGATACTATAATAACAGACCCACTCCCTGTGGAGATACTACAATAACAGACCAACTCAGAAAATCTCCCTGTGCAGAAACAATAATAACAGACCCACTCAGTGACTCTCCCTGTGGAGATACTATAATAACAGACCCACTCGGTGAGTCTCCCTGTGGAGATACAATAATAACAGAGCCACTCAGTGACTCTCCCTGTGGAGATACTATAATAACAGACCCACTCAGTGACTCTCCCTGTGGAGATACTATAATAACAGATCCACTCAGTGACTCTCCCTTTGGAGATACTATAATAACAGACCCACTCAGTGACTCTCCCTGTGGAGATACTATAATAACAGACACACTCAGTGACTCTCCCTGTGGAGATACGACAATAACAGATCCACTCAATGACTGTCCCTGTTGAGATAGTATAATAACAGATCCACTCAGTGACTCTCCCTGTGGAGATACTATAATAACAGACCCACTTAGTGACTCTCCCTGTGGAGATACATTAATTACAGACCCACTCAGTGACGCTTCCTATGGATATGCTATAATAACAGACCCACTCTGCGACTCTCCCTGTGGAGATACTAATATAACAGATCCCCTCAGTGACTCTCCCTGTGGAGATACTATAATAACAGATCCACTCAATGACTCTCTCTGTGGAGATACTATAATAACAGACCCACTCAGTGACTCTCCCTGTGGAGATATGATAATAATAGACCCACGCAGTGACTCTCCCTGTGGAGATACTATAATAACAGACCCACTCAGTGACTCTCCCTGTGGAGATACTATAATAACAGACCCTCTCCCTGTTGACATACTATAATAACAGACCAACTCAGAGACTCTACCTGTGGAGAAACAATAATAACAGACCCACTCAGTGACTCCCCCTGTGGAGATACTGTAATAACAGACCCACTCTGTGACTCTCCCTGTGGAGATACTATAATAACAGACCCACTCAGTGACTCTCTCTGTGGAGATACTATAATAACAGACCCACTCAGTGACTCTCCCTGTCGAAATACTATAATAACAGACCCACTCAGTGACACTCCCTCTGGAGATACTGTAATAACAGACACACTCAGTGACTCTCCCTGTGGAGATACTATAATAACAGTCCCACTCTCTGTGGAGATACTACAATAACAGACCAACTCAGAAACTCTCCCTGTGCAGAAACAATAATAACAGACCCACTCAGTGACTCTCCATGTGGAGATACTATAATAACAGACCCACTCAGTTACTCTCCCTGTGGAGAAACAACAATAACAGATCCATTCGCTGACTCTCCCAGTGGAGACACTATAATTGCAGACACACTCAGTGACTCTCCCTGTGGAGATACTAAAATAACAGACCCACTCAGTGAGTCTCCCTGTGGAGATACTATAATAATTGACCCACTCATTGACTCTCCCTGTGGAGATACTGTAACAACAGAGCCACTCAGTGACTCTCCCTGTGGTGATACTATAATAACAGACCCTATCAGTGTCTATCCCTGTGGCGATACTATAAGAACAGACCAACTCAAAAACTCCCCCTGTGGAGCTACTAGAATAACAGACCCACTCAGTGACTCTCCCTGGGGAGATACTATAATAACAGACCCACTCAGTGACTCTCCCTGTGGAGATCCTATCATAACAGATCCAATTAGTGACTTTCCCTGTGGAGATACTATAATAACAGACACACTCAGTGATTCTCCCTGTGGAGATACGACAATAACAGATCCACTCAATGACTGTCCCTGTGGAGATACTATAATAACAGACCCACTCAGTGACTCTCCCTGTGGAGATACTATAATAACAGACCCACCTAGTGACTCTCCCTGTGGAGATACATTAAATACAGACCCACTCAACGACGCTTCCTATGGAGATGCTATAATAACAGACCCACTCAGCGACTCTCCCTGTGGAGATACTATAATAACAGATCCCGTCAGTGACTCTCCCTGTGGAGATACTATAATAGCAGATCCACTCAATAACTCTCTCTGTGGAGATACTATAATAACAGACCCACTCAGTGACTCTCCCTGTGGAGATACTATAATAACAGACCCACGCAGTGACTCTCACTGTGGAGATACTATAATAACAGACCCACTCAGTGACTCTCCCTGTGGAGATACTATAATAACAGACCCACTCAGTGACTCTCCCTGTGGAGATACTATAATAACAGACCCTCGCCCTGTGGAGATACTATAATAACAGACCAACTCAGAGACTCTCCCTGTGGAGAAACAATAATAACAGACCAACTCAGTGACTCCCCCTGTGGAGATACTGTAATAACAGACCCACTCAGTGATTCTCCCTGTGGAGATACTATAATAACAGAGCCACTCAGTGACTCTACCTGTGGAGATACTATAATAACAGATCCACTCAGTGACTCTCTCTGTGGAGATACTATAATAACAGAGCCACTCAGTGACTCTCCTAGTGGAGATACTATAATAACAGATCCACTCAGTGACTCTCTCTGTGGAGATACTATAATAACAGACCCACTCAGTGACTCTCCCTGTGGAAATACTACAATAACAGACCCACTCAGTGACTCTCCCTGTGGTGATAATATAAAAACAGATCCACTCAATAACTCTCTCTGTCGAGATACTATAATAACAGACCCAATCAGTGACTCTCCCTGTTGAGATACTACAATAACAGACCCACTCAGTGACTCTACCTGTGGAGATACTATAATAACAGACCCACTCAGTGACTCTCCCTGTGGAGATACTATAACAACAGACCCACTCAGTGACTCTCCCTGTGGAGGTACTATAATAACAGATCCGCTCAGTGACTCTCCCTGTGGAGATACTATAATTACAGGACCACTCAGTGACTCTCGCTGTGGAGATACTATAATAACAGACCCACTCAGTGACTCTCCCTGTGGAGATACTATAATAACAGACCCACTCAGTGACTCTAGCTGTGGATGTACTATAATAACAGACCCACTCAGTGACTCTCCCTGTGGAGATACTATAATATGAGTCCCACTCAGTGACTCTCCCTGTGGAGATACTCTAACAACAGAACCACTCAGTGACTCCCCCTGTGGAGATACGATAATAACAGACCCACTCAGTGACTCTCCCTGTGGAGATTCTATAATAACAGACCCACTCAGTGACTCTCCCTGTGGAGATACTATAATAACAGACCCACTCAGTGACCTTCCCTGTGGAGATACTATAATAACAGACCCGCTCAGTGAGTCTCTCTGTGAAGATACTATAATAACAGACCCACTCAGTGACTCTCCCTGTGGAGATAGTATCATAACAGTCCCACTCAGTGACTTTCCCTGTGGAGATACAGGAATAAAAGACCCACTCAGTGACACTCCCTGTGGAGATACTATAATAACAGACCTACTCAGTGACTCTCCATGTGGAGACACTATAATAACAGACCCTCTCAGTTACTGTCACTGTGGAGATACTATAACAACAGACCCACTCAGTGACTCTCCCTGTGGAGATACTATAACAGACCCACTCAGTGAATCTCCCTGTGGAGATACTATAATAACAGACCCACTCAGTGAATTTCCCTGTGAAGATACTGTAATAACAGACCCACTGAGTGACTCTCCCTGTTGTGATACTATAATAACAGACACACTCAATGACTCTCCCTGTGGAGATACTATAATAACAGACCCGCTCAGTGACTCTCCCTGTGGAGATACTATAATAACAGACACACTCAGTGACTCTCCCTGTGGAGATACTATAATAACAGACCCGCTCAGTGACTCTCCCTTTGGAGATACTATAATAACAGACCCACTCAGTGATTCTCCCTGTGGAGATACTATAATAACGGATCCACTCAGTGACTCTCCCTGTGGTGATAATATAAAAACAGATCCACTCAATGACTCTCTCTGTCGAGATACTATAATAACAGACTCAATCAGTGACTCTCCCTGTTGAGAAACTACAATAACAGACCCACTCAGTGACTCTTCCTGTGGAGATACTATAATAACAGACCCACTCAGTGACTCTCCCTGTGGAGATAATATAACAACAGACCCAATACGTTACTTTCTCTGCGGAGATACTATAATAACAGAACCACTCAGTGACTCTCCCTGTGGAGATACTATAATAACATACCCGCTCAGTGACTTTCCCTGTGGAGATACTGTAATAACAGGCCCACTCAGTGACTCTCCCTGTGGAGATACTATAATAACAGACCCACTCAGTGACTCTCCCTGTGGAGATACTCTAATAACAGACCCACTCAGTGATTCTTCCTATGGAGATACTATAATGACAGACCCACTAAGTGACTCTCCCTGTGGAGATACTCTAATAACAGACCCACTCAGTGACTCTCCCTTTGGAGATACTATAATAACAGACCCACTCAGTGACTATCCCTGTGGAGATACTATAATAACAGATCCACTCAGTGACTCTCCCTGTGGTGATAATATAAAAACAGATCCACTCAGAGACTCTCCCTGTGGAGATACTATAACAACAGACCCAATAAGTTACTTTCTCTGCGGAGTTACTATAATAACAGACCCGCTCAGTGACTCTCCCTGTGGAGATACTATAATAACAGGCCCACTCAGTGACTCTCCCTGTGGAGGTACTATAATAACAGACCCACTCAGTGACTCTCCCTGTGGAGATACTATAATATGAGACCCACTCAGTGACTCTCCCTGTGGAGATACTTTAACAACAGACCCACTCAGTGACTCTCCCTGTGGAGAAACGATAATAACAGACCCACTCAGTGACTCTCCCTGTGGAGATTCTATAATAACAGACCCACTCCAGTGACTCTCCCTGTGGAGATACTATAATAACAGACCCACTCAGTGACCTTCCCTGTGGAGATACTATAATAACAGACCCACTCAGTGAGTCTCTCTGTGAAGATACTATAATAACAGACCCACTCAGTGACTCTCCATGTGGAGACACTATAATAACAGACCCACTCAGTGACTCTCGCTGTGGAGATACTATAATGACAGACCCACTCAGTTACTGTCACTGTGGAGATACTGTAATAACAGACCCACTCAGTGACTCTCCCTGTGGAGATACTATAATAACTGACCCACTCATTGAATCTCCCTGTGGAGATACTATAATAACAGACCCACTCAGTGAATATCCCTGTGAAGATACTGTAATAACAGACCCACTCAGTGACTCTCCCTGTGGAGATATATAATAACAGACCCGCTCAGTGACTCTCCCTGTGGAGATACTATAATAACAGACCCACTCAGTGACTCTCCCTGTGGAGATACTATAATAACAGACCCACTCAGTGACTCTCCCTGTGGAGATACTATAATAACAGACCCACTCAGTGACTCTCCCTGTGGAGATACTATAACAACAGACCCACTCAGTGACTCTCCCTGTTGAGATACTATTATGACAGACCCACTCAGTGACTCTCCCTGTGGAGAGTCTAGTATAACAGACCCACTCAGTGACTCTCCCTGTGGAGATAATATAATAACAGACCCACTCAGTGACCTTCCCTGTGGAGATACTATAATAACAGACCCGCTCAGTGACTCTCCCTGTGGAGATACTATAATAACAGACCCGCTCAGTGACTCTCCCTGTGGAGATACTATAATAACAGACCCGCTCAGTGACTCTCCCTGTGGAGATACTATAATAACAGACCCACTCAGTGACTCTCCCTGTGGAGATACTATAACAACAGACCCACTCAGTGACTCTCCCTGTGGAGATACTATTATGACAGACCCACTCAGTGACTCTCCCTGTGGAGATTCTAGTATAACAGACCCACTCAGTGACTCTCCCTGTGGAGATACTATAATAACAGACCCACTCAGTGACCTTCCCTGTGGAGATACTATAATAACAGACCCACTCAGTGAGTCTCTCTGTGAAGATACTATAATAACAGACCCACTCAGCGACTCTCCCTGTGGAGATACTATCATAACAGACCCACTCAGTGACTTTCCCTGTAGCGATACTGTAATAACAGACCCACTCAGTTACTCTCCCTGTGGAGATACTGTAATAACAGACCCACTCAGTGACTCTCCATGTGGAGACACTGTAATAACAGACCCAATCAGTGACTCTCCCTGTGGAGATACTATAATAACAGACCCACTCAGTTACTCTCCCTGTGGAGATACTATAATAACAGACCCACTCAGTGAATTTCCCTGTGGAGATACTGTAATAACAGACCCAATCAGTGACTTTCCCTCTGGAGATGCAATAATAAGAGACCCACTCAGTGACTCTCCCTGTGGAGATACTAAAATAACAGACCCACTCAGTGACGCTTCCTATTGACATACTATAATAACAGACCCACTCAGTGACTCTCCCTGTGGAGATACTACAAGAACAGAGCCACTCAGTGACTCTCCCGTTGGAGATACTCTAATAACAGACCGACTCAGTGACTTTCCCTGTGGAGATACCATAATAACAGACCCACTCAGTGACTCTCCCTGTGGAGATACTATAATAACAAACCCACTCAGTGACTCTCCATGTGGAGACACTATAATAACAGACCCACTCAGTGACTCTCCCTGTGGAGATACTATAATGACAGACCCACTCAGTTACTGTCACTGTGGAGATACTGTAATAACAGACCCACTCAGTGACTATCCCTGTGGAGATACTATAATAACTGACCCACTCATTGAATCTCCCTGTTGAGATACTATAATAACAGACCCACTCAGTGAATATCCCTGTGAAGATACTGTAATAACAGACCCACTCAGTGACTCTCCCTGTGGAGATACTATAATAACAGACCCGCTCAGTGACTCTCCCTGTGGAGATACTATAATAACAGACCCACTCAGTGACTCTCCCTGTGGAGATACTATAATAACAGACCCACTCAGTGACTCTCCCTGTGGAGATACTATAATAACAGACCCACTCAGTGACTCTCCCTGTGGAGATACTATAACAACAGACCCACTCAGTGACTCTCCCTGTGGAGATACTATTATGACAGACCCACTCAGTGACTCTCCCTGTGGAGAGTCTAGTATAACAGACCCACTCAGTGACTCTCCCTGTGGAGATACTATAATAACAGACCCGCTCAGTGACCTTCCCTGTGGAGATACTATAATAACAGACCCGCTCAGTGACTCTCCCTCTGCAGATACTATAATAACAGACCCACTCAGTGAGTCTCTCTGTGAAGATACTATAATAACAGACCCACTCAGTGACTCTCCATGTGGAGACACTATAATAACAGACCCACTCAGTGACTCTCCCTGTGGAGATACTATAATGACAGATCCACTCAGTTACTGTCACTGTGGAGATACTGTAATAACAGACCCACTCAGTGACTCTCCCTGTGGAGATACTATAATAACTGACCCACTCATTGAATCTCCCTGTGGAGATACTATAATAACAGACCCACTCAGTGAATATCCCTGTGAAGATACTGTAATAACAGACCCACTCAGTGACTCTCCCTGTGGAGATACTATAATAACAGACCCGCTCAGTGACTCTCCCTGTGGAGATACTATAATAACAGACCCACTCAGTGACTCTCCCTGTGGAGATACTATAATAACAGACCCACTCAGTGACTCTCCCTGTGGAGATACTATAATAACAGACCCACTCAGTGACTCTCCCTGTGGAGATACCATAATAACAGACCCACTCAGTGACTCTCCCTGTGGAGATACTATAATAACAGACCCAAGCAGTTACACTCCCTGTGGAGAGTCTAGTATAACAGACCCACTCAGTGACTCTCCCTGTGGAGATACTATAATAACAGACCCACTCAGTGACATTCCCTGTGGAGATACTATAATAACAGACCCACTCAGTGAGTCTCTCTGTGAAGATACTATAATAACAGACCCACTCAGTGACTCTCCCTGTGGAGATACTATCATAACAGACCCACTCAGTGACTTTCCCTGTAGCGATACTGTAATAACAGACCCACTCAGTGACTCTCCCTGTGGAGATACTGTAATAACAGACCCACTCAGTGACTCTCCATGTGGAGACACAATAATAACAGACCCACTCAGTGACTCTCCCTGTGGAGATACTATAATAACAGACCCACTCAGTGACTGTCCCTGTGGAGACACTGTAATAACAGACCCACTCAGTGACTCTCCCTGTGGAGATACTATAATAACAGACCCACTCAGATACTCTCCCTGTGGAGATACTATAATAACAGACCCACTCAGTGAATTTCCCTGTGGAGATACTGTAATAACAGACCCAATCAGTGACTTTCCCTCTGGAGATACAATAATAAGAGACCCACTCAGTGACTCTCCCTGTGGAGATACTAAAATAACAGACCCACTCAGTGACGCTTCCTATTGACATACTATAATAACAGACCCACTCAGTGACTCTCCCTGTGGAGATACTACAAGAACAGAGCCACTCAGTGACTCTCCCGTTGGAGATACTCTAATAACAGACCCACTCAGTGACTCTCCCTGTGGAGATACTATAATAACAGACCGACTCAGTAACTTTCCCTGTGGAGATACCATAATAACAGACCCACTCAGTGACTCTCCCTGTGGAGATACTATAATAACAGACCCACTCAGTGACTCTCCATGTGGAGACACTATAATAACAGACCCACTCAGTGACTCTCCCTGTGGAGATACTATAATGACAGACCCACTCAGTTACTGTCACTGTGGAGATACTGTAATAACAGACCCACTCAGTGACTCTCCCTGTGGAGATACTATAATAACTGACCCACTCATTGAATCTCCCTGTGGAGATACTATAATAACAGACCCACTCAGTGAATATCCCTGTGAAGATACTGTAATAACAGACCCACTCAGTGACTCTCCCTGTGGAGATACTATAATAACAGACCCGCTCAGTGACTCTCCCTATGGAGATACTATAATAACAGACCCACTCAGTGACTCTCCCTGTGGAGATACTATAATAACAGACCCACTCAGTGACTCTCCCTGTGGAGATACTATAATAACAGACCCACTCAGTGACTCTCCCTGTGGAGATACTATAACAACGGACCCACTCAGTGACTCTCCCTGTGGAGATACTATTATGACAGACCCACTCAGTGACTCTCCCTGTGGAGAGTCTAGTATAACAGACCCACTCAGTGACTCTCCCTGTGGAGATACTATAATAACAGACCCACTCAGTGACCTTCCCTGTGGAGATACTATAATAACAGACCCGCTCAGTGACTCTCCCTGTGGAGATACTATAATAACAGACCCGCTCAGTGACTCTCCCTGTGGAGATACTATAATAACAGACCCACTCAGTGACTCTCCCTGTGGAGATACTATAATAACAGACCCACTCAGTGACTCTCCCTGTGGAGATACTATAATAAGAGACCCACTCAGTGACTCTCCCTGTGGAGATACTATAACAACAGACCCACTCAGTGACTCTCCCTGTGGAGATACTATTATGACAGACCCACTCAGTGACTCTCTCTGTGGAGATTCTAGTATAACAGACCCACTCAGTGACTCTCCCTGTGGAGATACTATAATAACAGACCCACTCAGTGACCTACCCTGTGGAGATACTATAATAACAGACCCACTCAGTGAGTCTCTCTGTGAAGATACTATAATAACAGACCCACTCAGTGACTCTCCCTGTGGAGATACTATCATAACAGACCCACTCAGTGACTTTCCCTGTAGCGATACTGTAATAACAGACCCACTCAGTGACTCTCCCTGTGGAGATACTGTAATAACAGACCCACTCAGTGACTCTCCATGTGGAGACACAATAATAACAGACCCACTCAGTGACTGTCCCTGTGGAGACACTGTAATAACAGACCCACTCAGTGACTCTCCCTGTGGAGATACTATAATAACAGACCCACTCAGTTACTCTCCCTGTGGAGATACTATAATAAAAGACCCACTCAGTGAATTTCCCTGTGGAGATACTGTAACAACAGACCCAATCAGTGACTTTCCCTCTGGAGATACAATAATAAGAGACCCACTCAGTGACTCTCCCTGTGGAGATACTAAAATAACAGACCCACTCAGTGACGCTTCCTATTGACATACTATAATAACAGACCCACTCAGTGACTCTCCCTGTGGAGATACTACAAGAACAGAGCCACTCAGTGACTCTCCCGTTGGAGATACTCTAATAACAGACCCACTCAGTGACTCTCCCTGTGGAGATACTATAATAACAGACCGACTCAGTGACTTTCCCTGTGGAGTTACTATAATAACAGACCCACTCAGTGACTCTCCCTGTGGAGATACTCTAATAACAGACCCACTCAGTGACTCTCCCTGTGGAGGTACTATAATAACAGACCAACTCAGTGACACTCCTTGTGGTGATACTATAATAACAGACCCACTCAGTGACTCTCCCTGTGGAGATACTATAATAACAGACCCACTCAGTAACTCTCTCTGTGGAGTTACTATAATAACAGACCCACTCAGTGACTCTCCCTGTGGAGATATTATATTAACAGACCCACTCAGTGACTCTCCCTGTGGAGATTCTAAAATAACAGATCCACTCAGTGACTCCCCCTGTGGAGATACTATAATAACAGACCCACTCAGTGACTCTCCCTGTGGAGATACTATGATAAGAGACCCACTCAGTGACTCTCCCTGTGGAGTTACTATAACAACAGACCCACTCAGTGACTCTCCCTGTGGAGATACTATAATAACAGACCCACTCAGTGACTCTCCCTGTGGAGATTCTAGTATAACAGACCCACTCAGTGACTCTCCCTGTGGAGATACGAGAATAACAGACCCACTCAGTGACCTTCCCTGTGGAGATACTATAATAACAGACCCACTCAGTGAGTCTCTCTGTGAAGATACTATAATAACAGACCCAGTCAGTGACTCTCCCTGTGGAGATACTATCATAACAGACCCACTCGGAGACTTTCCCTGTGGAGATACTGTAATAACAGACCCACTCAGTGACTCTCCCAGTGGAGATACTATAATAACAGACCCACTCAGTGACTCTCCATGTGCAGACACTATAATAACAGACCCACTCAGTGACTCTGCCTGTGGAGATACTATAATAACAGACCCACTCAGTGACTGTCCCTGTGGAGATACTGTAATAACAGACGCACTCAGTGAGTCTCCCTGTGGAGATACTATAATAACAGACCCACTCAGTTACTCATCCTGTGGAGATACTATAATAACAGACCCACTCAGTGTATTTCCCTGTGCACATACCGTAATAACAGACCCACTCAGTGACTCTCCCTTTGGAGATATTCTGAGAACAGACCCACTCAGTGACTCTCCCTGTGGAGATACTATAATAACAGCCCCACTCAGTGACTCTCCCTGTGGAGATACTATAATAACAGACCCACTCAGTGACTCTCCCTGTGGAGATACTCTAATAACAGAGCCACTCAGTGACCCTCCCTGTGGAGATCCTATTATAACAGACCCACTCAGTGACTCACCCTGTGGAGATACTATAATAACAGACCCACTCAGTGACTCTCCCTGTGGAGATACGGTAATAACAGACCCACTCAGTGACTCCCCCTGTGGAGATACTATAATAACAGACCCACTCAGTGACTCTCCCTGTGGAGATACTATAATAACAGACCCACTCAGTTACTCTCCCTGTGGAGATACTATAATAACAGACCCACTCAGTGAATTTCCCTGTGGAGATACTACAAGAACAGAGCCACTCAGTGACTCTCCCGTTGGAGATACTCTAATAACAGACCTACTCAGTGACTTTCCCTGTGGAGATACTATAATAACAGACCCACTCAGTGACTCTCCCTGTGGAGATACTGTAATAACAGACCCAATCAGTGACTTTCCCTCTGGAGATACTATAATAAGAGAGCCACTCAGTGACTCTCCCGTTGGAGATTCTCTAATAACAGACCCACTCAGTGACTCTCCCTGTGGAGATACTATAATAACAGACCGACTCAGTGACTCTCCCTTTGGATATACTATAATAACAGACCCACTCAGTGACTCTCCCTGTGGAGATACTCTAATAACAGACCCACTCAGTGACTCTCCCTGTGGAGATACTATAATAACAGACCCACTCAGTGACTCTCCCTGTGTAGATACTATAATGACAGATCCACTCAGTGACGCCCCCTGTGGAGATACTATAATAACAGACCCACTCAGTGACTCTCCCTGTGGAGATACTATGATAAGAGACCCACTCAGTGACTCTCCCTGTGGAGATACTATAACAACAGACCCACTCAGTGACTCTCGCTGTGGAGATACTATAATAACAGACCCACTCAGTGACTCTCCCTGTGGAGATTCTAGAATAACAGACCCACTCAGTGACTCTCCCTGTGGAGATACTATAATAACAGACCCACTCAGTGACCTTCCCTGTGGAGATACTATAATAACAGACCCACTCAGTGAGTCTCTCTGTGAAGATACTATAATAACAGACCCAGTCAGTGACTCTCCCTGTGGAGATACTATCATAACAGACCCACTCAGTGACTTTCCCTGTGGAGATACTGTAATAAGAGACCCACTCAGTGACTCTCCCTGTGGAGATACTATAATAACAGACCGACTCAGTGACTCTCCCTGTGGAGATACTATAATAACAGACCCACTCAGACACTCTCCCTGTGGAGATACTCTAATAACAGACCCACTCAGTGACTCTCCCTGTGGAGATACTATCATAACAGACCCACTCAGTTACTGTCACTGTGGAGATACTGTAATAACAGACCCACTCAGTGACTCTCCCTGTGGAGATACTATAATAACAGACCCACTCAGTGAATCTCCCTGTGGAGATACTATAATAACAGACCCACCCAGTGAATTTCCCTGTGAAGATACTGTAATAACAGACATACTCAGTGACTCTCCCTGTGGAGATACTATAATAACAGACCCGCTCAGTGACTCTCCCTGTGGAGATACTATAATAACAGACCCGCTCAGTGACTCTCCCTGTGGAGATACTATAATAACAGACACACTCAGTGACTCTCCCTGTGGAGATACTATAATAACAGACCCGCTCAGTGACTCTCCCTGTGGAGATACTATAATAACAGACCCACTCAGTGACTCTCCCTGTGGAGAAACTATAATAACAGACCCACTCAGTGACTCTCCCTGTGGAGATACTATAATAAGAGACCCACTCAGTGACTCTCCCTGTGCAGATACTATAACAACAGACCCACTCAGTGACTCTCCCTGTGGAGATTCTATTATGACAGACCCACTCAGTGACTCTCCCTGTCGAGATACTATAATAACAGACCCACTCAGTGACCTTCCCTGTGGAGATACTATAAGAACAGAACGACTCAGTGAGTCTCTCTGTGAAGATACTATAATAACAGACCCACTCAGTGACTCTCCCTGTGGAGATACTATCATAACAGACCCACTCAGTGACTTTCCCTGTAGAGATACTGTAATAACAGACCCACTCGGTGACTCTCCCTGTGGAGATACGAGAATAACAGACCCACTCAGTGACTGTCCCTGTGGAGACACTATAATAACAGACCCACTCAGTGACTCTCCCTGTGGAGATACTATAATAACAGACCCACTCAGTTACTCTCCCTGTGGAGATACGATAATAACAGACCCACTCATTGAATTTCACTGTGGAGATACTGCAATAACAGACCCAATCAGTGACTTTCCCTGTGGAGATACTGTAATAAGAGACCAACTCAGTGACTCTCCCTGTGGAGATACTAAAATAACAGACCCTCTCAGTGACGCTTCCGATTGACATACCATAATAACAGACCCACTCAGTGACTCTCCCTGTGGAGATACTACAAGAACAGAGCCACTCAGTGACTCTCCCATTGGAGATACTCTAATAAGAGACCCACTCAGTGACTCTCCCTGTTGAGATACTATAATAACAGACCGACTCAGTGACTCTCCCTGTGGAGATACTATAATAACAGACCCACTCAGTGACTCTCCCTGTGGAGATACTCTAATATCAGACCCACTCAGTGACTCTCCCTGTGGAGATACTATCATAACAGACCCACTCAGTGACTTTCCCTGTGGAGATACTGCAATAACAGACCCACTCAGTGACTCTCCCTGTGGAGATACTATAATAACAGACCCACTCAGTTACTCTCCCTGTGGAGATACTATAGTAACAGACCCACTCAGTGACTCTCCCTGTGGAGATACTACAAGAACAGAGCCACTCAGTGACTCTCCCGTTGGAGATACTCTAATAACAGACCCACTCAGTGACTCTCCCTGTGGAGATACTATAATAACAGACCGACTCAGTGACTCTCCCTGTGGAGATACTATAATAACAGACCCACTCAGTGACTCTCCCTGTGGAGATACTCTAATAACAGACCCACTCAGTGACTCTCCCTGTGGAGATACTATAATAACAGACCCGCTCAGTGACTCTCCTTGTGTAGATACTATAATAACAGACCCTCTCAGTGAATCTCCCTGTGGAGATATTATAATAACAGACCCACTCAGTGACTCTCCCTGTGGAGATACTATGATAAGAGACCCACTCAGTGACTCTCCCTGTGGAGATACTATAACAACAGACCCACTCAGTGACTCTCCCTGTGGAGACACAATAATAACAGACCCACTCAGTGACTCTCCCTGTGGAGATTCTCGAATAACAGACCCACTCAGTGACTCTCCCTGTGGAGATACTATAATAACAGACCCACTCAGTGACCTTCCCTGTGGAGATACTATAATAACAGACCCACTCATTGAGTGTCTCTGTGAAGATACTATAATAACAGACCCAGTCAGTGACTCTCCCTGTGGAGATACTATCATAACAGACACACTCAGTGACTTTCCGTGTGGAGATACTGTAATAACAGACCCACTCAGTGACTCTCCCTGTGGCGATACTATAATAACAGACCCACTCAGTGACTCTCCATGTGGAGACACTATAATAACAGACCCACTCAGTGACTGTCCCTGTGGAGATACTATAATAACAGACCCACTCAGTGACTGTCCCTGTGGAGATACTGTAATAACAGACTCACTCAGTGAGTCTCCCTGTGGAGATACTATAATAACAGACCCACTCAGTTACTCAGCCTGTGGAGATACTATAATAACAGACCCACTCAGTGTATTTCCATGTGCATATACTGTAATAACAGACCCACTCAGACACTCTCCCTGTGGAGAGACTAAAATAACAGAACCACTCAGTGACGCTTCCTATTGACGTACTGGAATAACAAACCCACTCAGTGCCTCTCCCTGTGGAGATACTACAAGAAAAGACCCACTCAGTGACTCTCCCTTTGGAGATATTCTAAGAACAGACCCACTCAGTGACTCTCCCTGTGGAGATACTTTCATAACAGCCCCACTCAGTGACTCTCCCTGTGGAGATACTATAATAACAGACCCACTCAGTGACTCTCCCTGTGGAGATACTCTAATAACAGACCCACTCAGTGACTCTCCCTGTGGAGATACTATAATAACAGCCCCACTCAGTGACTCTCCCTGTGGAGATACGATAATAACAGACCCACTCAGTGACTCTCCCTTGCAGATACTATAATAACAAATCCACTCAGTGACTCTCTCTATGGAGATACTATAATAGCAAATCCACTCAGTGACTCTCTCTGTGGTGATACTATAATAACAGACCCACTCAGTGACTCTCCCTGTGGAGTTCCTATAATAACAGACCCACTCAGTGACTCTCCCTGTGGAGATACTATAATAACAGACCCACTCAATGACTCTCCCTGTGGAGATACTACAATAACAGACCCAATCAGGGACTCTCCCTGTGGAGACACTATAATAACAGACCCACTCAGTGACTCTCTCTGTGGACATACTATAATAACAGACCCACTCAGTGATTCTTCCTATGGAGATACTATAATGACAGACCCACTCAGTGACTCTCCCTGTGGAGATACTCCAATAACAGACCCACTCAGTGACTCTCCCTGTGGAGATACTATAATAACAGACCCACTCAGTGACTCTCCCTGTGGAAATACTATAATAACAGACCCACTCAGTGACTCTCCCTGTGGAGATACTATAATAACAGATCCACTCAGTGACTCTCCCTGTGGTGATAATATAAAAACAGATCCACTCAATGACTCTCTCTGTGGAGAGACTATAATAACAGACCCAATCAGTGACTCTCCCTGTTGAGATACTACAATAACAGACCCACTCTGTGACTCTACCTGCGGAGATACTACAATAACAGACCCACACAGTGACTCTCCCTGTGGAGATACTATAACAACAGACCCAATAAGATACTTTCTCTGCGGAGATACGACAATAACAGACCCACTCAGTGACTCTCCCTGTGAAGATACTGTAATAACAGACCCACTCAGTGACTCTCCCTGTGGAGATACTATAATAACAGACCCACTCAGTGACTCTCCCTGTGGAGATACTATAATAACAGACACACTCAGTGACTCTCCCTGTGGAGATACTAAAATAACAGACCCTCTCAGTGACGCTTCCTATTGACATACTATAATAACAGACCCACTCAGTGACTCTCCCTGTGGAGATACTACAAGAACAGAGCCACTCAGTGACTCTCCCGTTGGAGATACTCTAATAACAGACCCAATCAGTGACTCTCCCTGTGGAGATACTATAATAACAGACCGACTCAGTGACTCTCCCTGTCTAGATACTATAATAACAGACCCACTCAGTGACTCTCGCCGTGGAGATACTCTAATAACAGACCCACTCAGTGACTCTCCCTGTGGAGATACTATAATAACAGTCCCGCTCAGTGACTCTCCTTGTGTAGATACTATAATAACAGACCCACTCAGTGACTCTCCCTGTGGAGATATTATAATAACAGACCCACTCAGTGACTCTCCCTGTGGAGATACTATGATAAGAGACCCACTCAGTGACTCTCCCTGTGGAGATACTATAACAACAGACCCACTCAGTGACTCTCCCTGTGGAGATACTATAATAACAGACCCACTCAGTGACTCTCCCTGTGGAGATTCTAGAATAACAGACCCACTCAGTGACTCTACCTGTGGAGATACTATAATAACAGACCCACTCAGTGACCTTCCCTGTGGAGATACTATAATAACAGACCCACTCATTGAGTCTCTCTGTGAAGATACTATAATAACAGACCCAGTCAGTGACTCTCCCTGTGGAGATACTATCATAACAGACCCACTCAGTGACTTTCCCTGTGGAGATACTGTAATAACAGACCCACTCAGTGACTCTCCCTGTGGAGATACTATAATAACAGACCCACTCAGTGACTCTCCATGTGGAGACACTATAATAACAGACCCACTCAGTGACTGTCCCTGTGGAGATACTATAATAACAGACCCACTCAGTGACTGTGCCTGTGGAGATACTGTAATAACAGACCCACTCAGTGAGTCTCCCTGTGGAGATACTATAATAACAGACCCACTCAGTTACTCAGCCTGTGGAGATACTATAATAACAGACCCACTCATTGTATTTCCCTGTGCATATACTTTAATAACAGACCCACTCAGTGAGTCTCCCTGTGGAGATACTGTAATATGAGACCCACTCATTGACTCTCCCTGTGGAGATACTAAAATAACAGACCCACTCAGTGACTCTCCCTGTGGAGATACTATAATAACAGACCCACTCAATGACTCTCCCTGTGGAGATACTATAATAACAGACCCAATCAGTGACTCTCCCTGTGGAGAAACTATAATAACAGACCCACTCAGTGACTCTCCCTGTGGAGATACTATAATAACAGACCCACTCAGTGATTCTTCCTATGGAGATACTATAATAACAGACCCAATCAGTGACTTTCCCTGTGGAGATACTGTAATAAGAGACCCACTCAGTGACTCTCCCTGTGGAGATACTAAAATAACAGACCCTCTCAGTGACGCTTCCTATTGACATACTATAATAACAGACCCACTCAGTGACTCTCCCTGTGGAGATACTACAAGAACAGAGCCACTCAGTGACTCTCCCGTTGGAGATACTCTAATAACAGACCCACTCAGTTACTCTCCCTGTGGAGATACTATAATAACAGACCCACTCAGTGAATTTCCCTGTGGAGATACTGTAACAACAGACCCAATCAGTGACTTTCCCTCTGGAGATACAATAATAAGAGACCCACTCAGTGACTCTCCCTGTGGAGATACTAAAATAACAGACCCACTCAGTGACGCTTCCTATTGACATACTATAATAACAGACCCACTCAGTGACTCTCCCTGTGGAGATACTACAAGAACAGAGCCACTCAGTGACTCTCCCGTTGGAGATACTCTAATAACAGACCCACTCAGTGACTCTCCCTGTGGAGATACTATAATAACAGACCGACTCAGTGACTTTCCCTGTGGAGTTACTATAATAACAGACCCACTCAGTGACTCTCCCTGTGGAGATACTCTAATAACAGACCCACTCAGTGACTCTCCCTGTGGAGGTACTATAATAACAGACCAACTCAGTGACACTCCTTGTGGTGATACTATAATAACAGACCCACTCAGTGACTCTCCCTGTGGAGATACTATAATAACAGACCCACTCAGTAACTCTCTCTGTGGAGTTACTATAATAACAGACCCACTCAGTGACTCTCCCTGTGGAGATATTATATTAACAGACCCACTCAGTGACTCTCCCTGTGGAGATTCTAAAATAACAGATCCACTCAGTGACTCCCCCTGTGGAGATACTATAATAACAGACCCACTCAGTGACTCTCCCTGTGGAGATACTATGATAAGAGACCCACTCAGTGACTCTCCCTGTGGAGATACTATAACAACAGACCCACTCAGTGACTCTCCCTGTGGAGATACTATAATAACAGACCCACTCAGTGACTCTCCCTGTGGAGATTCTAGTATAACAGACCCACTCAGTGACTCTCCCTGTGGAGATACGAGAATAACAGACCCACTCAGTGACCTTCCCTGTGGAGATACTATAATAACAGACCCACTCAGTGACTCTCCCTGTGGAGATACTATCATAACAGACCCACTCGGAGACTTTCCCTGTGGAGATACTGTAATAACAGACCCACTCAGTGACTCTCCCAGTGGAGATACTATAATAACAGACCCACTCAGTGACTCTCCATGTGCAGACACTATAATAACAGACCCACTCAGTGACTCTCCCTGTGGAGATACTATAATAACAGACCCACTCAGTGACTGTCCCTGTGGAGATACTGTAATAACAGACGCACTCAGTGAGTCTCCCTGTGGAGATACTATAATAACAGACCCACTCAGTTACTCATCCTGTGGAGATACTATAATAACAGACCCACTCAGTGTATTTCCCTGTGCACATACCGTAATAACAGACCCACTCAGTGACTCTCCCTTTGGAGATATTCTGAGAACAGACCCACTCAGTGACTCTCCCTGTGGAGATACTATAATAACAGCCCCACTCAGTGACTCTCCCTGTGGAGATACTATAATAACAGACCCACTCAGTGACTCTACCTGTGGAGATACTCTAATAACAGAGCCACTCAGTGACCCTCCCTGTGGAGATCCTATTATAACAGACCCACTCAGTGTCTCTCCCTGTGGAGATACTATAATAACAGACCCACTCAGTGACTCTCCCTGTGGAGATACGGTAATAACAGACCCACTCAGTGACTCCCCCTGTGGAGATACTATAATAACAGACCCACTCAGTGACTCTCCCTGTGGAGATACTATAATAACAGACCCACTCAGTTACTCTCCCTGTGGAGATACTATAATAACAGACCCACTCAGTGAATTTCCCTGTGGAGATACTACAAGAACAGAGCCACTCAGTGACTCTCCCGTTGGAGATACTCTAATAACAGACCTACTCAGTGACTCTCCCTGTGGAGATACTATAATAACAGACCCACTCAGTGACTCTCCCTGTGGAGATACTGTAATAACAGACCCAATCAGTGACTTTCCCTCTGGAGATACTATAATAAGAGAGCCACTCAGTGACTCTCCCGTTGGAGATTCTCTAATAACAGACCCACTCAGTGACTCTCCCTGTGGAGATACTATAATAACAGACCGACTCAGTGACTCTCCCTTTGGATATACTATAATAACAGACCCACTCAGTGACTCTCCCTGTGGAGATACTCTAATAACAGACCCACTCAGTGACTCTCCCTGTGGAGATACTATAATAACAGACCCACTCAGTGACTCTCCCTGTGTAGATACTATAATGACAGATCCACTCAGTGACGCCCCCTGTGGAGATACTATAATAACAGACCCACTCAGTGACTCTCCCTGTGGAGATACTATGATAAGAGACCCACTCAGTGACTCTCCCTGTGGAGATACTATAACAACAGACCCACTCAGTGACTCTCGCTGTGGAGATACTATAATAACAGACCCACTCAGTGACTCTCCCTGTGGAGATTCTAGAATAACAGACCCACTCAGTGACTCTCCCTGTGGAGATACTATAATAACAGACCCACTCAGTGACCTTCCCTGTGGAGATACTATAATAACAGACCCACTCAGTGAGTCTCTCTGTGAAGATACTATAATAACAGACCCAGTCAGTGACTCTCCCTGTGGAGATACTATCATAACAGACCCACTCAGTGACTTTCCCTGTGGAGATACTGTAATAAGAGACCCACTCAGTGACTCTCCCTGTGGAGATACTATAATAACAGACCGACTCAGTGACTCTCCCTGTGGAGATACTATAATAACAGACCCACTCAGACACTCTCCCTGTGGAGATACTCTAATAACAGACCCACTCAGTGACTCTCCCTGTGGAGATACTATCATAACAGACCCACTCAGTTACTGTCACTGTGGAGATACTGTAATAACAGACCCACTCAGTGACTCTCCCTGTGGAGATACTATAATAACAGACCCACTCAGTGAATCTCCCTGTGGAGATACTATAATAACAGACCCACCCAGTGAATTTCCCTGTGAAGATACTGTAATAACAGACATACTCAGTGACTCTCCCTGTGGAGATACTATAATAACAGACCCGCTCAGTGACTCTCCCTGTGGAGATACTATAATAACAGACCCACTCAGTGACTCTCCCTGTGGAGAAACTATAATAACAGACCCACTCAGTGACTCTCCCTGTGGAGATACTATAATAAGAGACCCACTCAGTGACTCTCCCTGTGCAGATACTATAACAACAGACCCACTCAGTGACTCTCCCTGTGGAGATTCTATTATGAAAGACCCACTCAGTGACTCTCCCTGTCGAGATACTATAATAACAGACCCACTCAGTGACCTTCCCTGTGGAGATACTATAAGAACAGAACGACTCAGTGAGTCTCTCTGTGAAGATACTATAATAACAGACCCACTCAGTGACTCTCCCTGTGGAGATACTATCATAACAGACCCACTCAGTGACTTTCCCTGTAGAGATACTGTAATAACAGACCCACTCGGTGACTCTCCCTGTGGAGATACGAGAATAACAGACCCACTCAGTGACTGTCCCTGTGGAGACACTATAATAACAGACCCACTCAGTGACTCTCCCTGTGGAGATACTATAATAACAGACCCACTCAGTTACTCTCCCTGTGGAGATACGATAATAACAGACCCACTCATTGAATTTCACTGTGGAGATACTGCAATAACAGACCCAATCAGTGACTTTCCCTGTGGAGATACTGTAATAAGAGACCAACTCAGTGACTCTCCCTGTGGAGATACTAAAATAACAGACCCTCTCAGTGACGCTTCCGATTGACATACCATAATAACAGACCCACTCAGTGACTCTCCCTGTGGAGATACTACAAGAACAGAGCCACTCAGTGACTCTCCCATTGGAGATACTCTAATAAGAGACCCACTCAGTGACTCTCCCTGTTGAGATACTATAATAACAGACCGACTCAGTGACTCTCCCTGTGGAGATACTATAATAACAGACCCACTCAGTGACTCTCCCTGTGGAGATACTCTAATATCAGACCCACTCAGTGACTCTCCCTGTGGAGATACTATCATAACAGACCCACTCAGTGACTTTCCCTGTGGAGATACTGCAATAACAGACCCACTCAGTGACTCTCCCTGTGGAGATACTATAATAACAGACCCACTCAGTTACTCTCCCTGTGGAGATACTATAGTAACAGACCCACTCAGTGACTCTCCCTGTGGAGATACTACAAGAACAGAGCCACTCAGTGACTCTCCCGTTGGAGATACTCTAATAACAGACCCACTCAGTGACTCTCCCTGTGGAGATACTATAATAACAGACCGACTCAGTGACTCTCCCTGTGGAGATACTATAATAACAGACCCACTCAGTGACTCTCCCTGTGGAGATACTCTAATAACAGACCCACTCAGTGACTCTCCCTGTGGAGATACTATAATAACAGACCCGCTCAGTGACTCTCCTTGTGTAGATACTATAATAACAGACCCTCTCAGTGAATCTCCCTGTGGAGATATTATAATAACAGACCCACTCAGTGACTCTCCCTGTGGAGATACTATGATAAGAGACCCACTCAGTGACTCTCCCTGTGGAGATACTATAACAACAGACCCACTCAGTGACTCTCCCTGTGGAGACACAATAATAACAGACCCACTCAGTGACTCTCCCTGTGGAGATTCTCGAATAACAGACCCACTCAGTGACTCTCCCTGTGGAGATACTATAATAACAGACCCACTCAGTGACCTTCCCTGTGGAGATACTATAATAACAGACCCACTCATTGAGTGTCTCTGTGAAGATACTATAATAACAGACCCAGTCAGTGACTCTCCCTGTGGAGATACTATCATAACAGACACACTCAGTGACTTTCCGTGTGGAGATACTGTAATAACAGACCCACTCAGTGACTCTCCCTGTGGAGATACTATAATAACAGACCCACTCAGTGACTCTCCATGTGGAGACACTATAATAACAGACCCACTCAGTGACTGTCCCTGTGGAGATACTATAATAACAGACCCACTCAGTGACTGTCCCTGTGGAGATACTATAATAACAGACCCGCTCAGTGACTCTCCCTGTGGAGATACTATAATAACAGACACACTCAGTGACTCTCCCTGTGGAGATACTATAATAACAGACCCGCTCAGTGACTCTCCCTGTGGAGATACTATAATAACAGACCCACTCAGTGACTCTCCCTGTGGAGAAACTATAATAACAGACCCACTCAGTGACTCTCCCTGTGGAGATACTATAATAAGAGACCCACTCAGTGACTCTCCCTGTGCAGATACTATAACAACAGACCCACTCAGTGACTCTCCCTGTGGAGATTCTATTATGACAGACCCACTCAGTGACTCTCCCTGTCGAGATACTATAATAACAGACCCACTCAGTGACCTTTCCTGTGGAGATACTATAAGAACAGAACGACTCAGTGAGTCTCTCTGTGAAGATACTATAATAACAGACCCACTCAGTGACTCTCCCTGTGGAGATACTATCATAACAGACCCACTCAGTGACTTTCCCTGTAGAGATACTGTAATAACAGACCCACTCGGTGACTCTCCCTGTGGAGATACGAGAATAACAGACCCACTCAGTGACTGTCCCTGTGGAGACACTATAATAACAGACCCACTCAGTGACTCTCCCTGTGGAGATACTATAATAACAGACCCACTCAGTTACTCTCCCTGTGGAGATACGATAATAACAGACCCACTCATTGAATTTCACTGTGGAGATACTGCAATAACAGACCCAATCAGTGACTTTCCCTGTGGAGATACTGTAATAAGAGACCAACTCAGTGACTCTCCCTGTGGAGATACTAAAATAACAGACCCTCTCAGTGACGCTTCCGATTGACTTACCATAATAACAGACCCACTCAGTGACTCTCCCTGTGGAGATACTACAAGAACAGAGCCACTCAGTGACTCTCCCATTGGAGATACTCTAATAAGAGACCCACTCAGTGACTCTCCCTGTTGAGATACTATAATAACAGACCGACTCAGTGACTCTCCCTGTGGAGATACTATAATAACAGACCCACTCAGTGACTCTCCCTGTGGAGATACTCTAATATCAGACCCACTCAGTGACTCTCCCTGTGGAGATACTATCATAACAGACCCACTCAGTGACTTTCCCTGTGGAGATACTGCAATAACAGAGCCACTCAGTGACTCTCCCTGTGGAGATACTATAATAACAGACCCACTCAGTTACTCTCCCTGTGGAGATACTATAGTAACAGACCCACTCAGTGACTCTCCCTGTGGAGATACTACAAGAACAGAGCCACTCAGTGACTCTCCCGTTGGAGATACTCTAATAACAGACCCACTCAGTGACTCTCCCTGTGGAGATACTATAATAACAGACCGACTCAGTGACTCTCCCTGTGGAGATACTATAATAACAGACCCACTCAGTGACTCTCCCTGTGGAGATACTCTAATAACAGACCCACTCAGTGACTCTCCCTGTGGAGATACTATAATAACAGACCCGCTCAGTGACTCTCCTTGTGTAGATACTATAATAACAGACCCTCTCAGTGAATCTCCCTGTGGAGATATTATAATAACAGACCCACTCAGTGACTCTCCCTGTGGAGATACTATGATAAGAGACCCACTCAGTGACTCTCCCTGTGGAGATACTATAACAACAGACCCACTCAGTGACTCTCCCTGTGGAGACACAATAATAACAGACCCACTCAGTGACTCTCCCTGTGGAGATTCTCGAATAACAGACCCACTCAGTGACTCTCCCTGTGGAGATACTATAATAACAGACCCACTCAGTGACCTTCCCTGTGGAGATACTATAATAACAGACCCACTCATTGAGTGTCTCTGTGAAGATACTATAATAACAGACCCAGTCAGTGACTCTCCCTGTGGAGATACTATCATAACAGACACACTCAGTGACTTTCCGTGTGGAGATACTGTAATAACAGACCCACTCAGTGACTCTCCCTGTGGAGATACTATAATAACAGACCCACTCAGTGACTCTCCATGTGGAGACACTATAATAACAGACCCACTCAGTGACTGTCCCTGTGGAGATACTATAATAACAGACCCACTCAGTGACTGTCCCTGTGGAGATACTGTAATAACAGACTCACTCAGTGAGTCTCCCTGTGGAGATACTATAATAACAGACCCACTCAGTTACTCAGCCTGTGGAGATACTATAATAACAGACCCACTCAGTGTATTTCCATGTGCATATACTGTAATAACAGACCCACTCAGACACTCTCCCTGTGGAGAGACTAAAATAACAGAACCACTCAGTGACGCTTCCTATTGACGTACTGGAATAACAAACCCACTCAGTGCCTCTCCCTGTGGAGATACTACAAGAAAAGACCCACTCAGTGACTCTCCCTTTGGAGATATTCTAAGAACAGACCCACTCAGTGACTCTCCCTGTGGAGATACTTTCATAACAGCCCCACTCAGTGACTCTCCCTGTGGAGATACTATAATAACAGACCCACTCAGTGACTCTCCCTGTGGAGATACTCTAATAACAGACCCACTCAGTGACTCTCCCTGTGGAGATACTATAATAACAGCCCCACTCAGTGACTCTCCCTGTGGAGATACGATAATAACAGACCCACTCAGTGACTCTCCCTTGCAGATACTATAATAACAAATCCACTCAGTGACTCTCTCTATGGAGATACTATAATAGCAAATCCACTCAGTGACTCTCTCTGTGGTGATACTATAATAACAGACCCACTCAGTGACTCTCCCTGTGGAGTTCCTATAATAACAGACCCACTCAGTGACTCTCCCTGTGGAGATACTATAATAACAGAACCACTCAATGACTCTCCCTGTGGAGATACTACAATAACAGACCCAATCAGGGACTCTCCCTGTGGAGACACTATAATAACAGACCCACTCAGTGACTCTCTCTGTGGACATACTATAATAACAGACCCACTCAGTGATTCTTCCTATGGAGATACTATAATGACAGACCCACTCAGTGACTCTCCCTGTGGAGATACTCCAATAACAGACCCACTCAGTGACTCTCCCTGTGGAGATACTATAATAACAGACCCACTCAGTGACTCTCCCTGTGGAAATACTATAATAACAGACCCACTCAGTGACTCTCCCTGTGGAGATACTATAATAACAGATCCACTCAGTGACTCTCCCTGTGGTGATAATATAAAAACAGATCCACTCAATGACTCTCTCTGTGGAGAGACTATAATAACAGACCCAATCAGTGACTCTCCCTGTTGAGATACTACAATAACAGACCCACTCTGTGACTCTACCTGCGGAGATACTACAATAACAGACCCACACAGTGACTCTCCCTGTGGAGATACTATAACAACAGACCCAATAAGATACTTTCTCTGCGGAGATACGACAATAACAGACCCACTCAGTGACTCTCCCTGTGAAGATACTGTAATAACAGACCCACTCAGTGACTCTCCCTGTGGAGATACTATAATAACAGACCCACTCAGTGACTCTCCCTGTGGAGATACTATAATAACAGACACACTCAGTGACTCTCCCTGTGGAGATACTATAATAACAGACCCGCTCAGTGACTCTCCCTGTGGAGATACTATAATAACAGACACACTCAGTGACTCTCCCTGTGGAGATACTATAATAACAGTACCGCTCAGTGACTCTCCCTGTGGAGATACTATAATAACAGACCCACTCAGTGACTCTCCCTGTGGAGAAACTATAATAACAGACCCACTCAGTGACTCTCCCTCTGGAGTTACTATAATAAGAGACCCACTAAGTGACTCTCCCTGTGGAGATACTATAACAACAGACCCACTCAGTGACTCTCCCTGTGGAGATACTATTATGACAGACCCACTCAGTGACTCTCCCTGTGGAGATACTAAAATAACAGACCCACTCAGTGTCCTTCCCTGTGGAGATACTATAATAACAGACCCACTCAGTGAGTCTCTCTGTGAAGACACTACAATAAGAGACCCACTCAGTGACTCTCCCTGTGGAGATACTATCATAACAGACCCACTCAGTGACTTACCCTGTAGAGATACTGTAATAACAGACCCACTCAGTGACTCTCCCTGTGGAGATACTATAATAACAGACCCACTCAGTGACTCTCCATGTGGAGACACAATAATAACAGACCCACTCAGTGACTCTCCCTGTGGAGATACTATAATAACAGACCCACTCAGTTACTCTCCCTGTGGAGATACTATAATAACAGACCCACTCAGTGAATTTCACTGTGGAGATACTGTAATAACAGACCCAATCAGAGACTTTCCCTGTGGAGATACTGTAATAAGAGACCCACTCAGTGACTCTCCCTGTGGAGATACTAAAATAACAGACCCTCTCAGTGACGCTTCCTATTGACATACTATAATAACAGACCCACTCAGTGACTCTCCCTGTGGAGATACTACAAGAACAGAGCCACTCAGTGACTCTCCCGTTGGAGATACTCTAATAACAGACCCACTCAGTGACTCTCCCTGTGGAGATACTAGAATAACAGACCGACTCAGTGACTCTCCCTGTGGAGATACTATAATAACAGACCCACTCAATGACTCTCCCTGTGGAGATACTCTAATAACAGACCCACTCAGTGACTTCCCTGTGGAGATACTATAATAACAGACCCGCTCAGTTACTCTCCCTGTGTAGATACTATAATAACAGACCCACTCAGTGACTCTCCCTGTGGAGAATCTATAATAACAGACCCACTCAGTGCCTCTCCCTGTGGAGATACTATGATAAGAGACCCACTCAGTGACTCTCCCTGTGGAGATACTATAACAACAGACCCACTCAGTGACTCTCCCTGTGGAGATACTATAATAACAGACCCACTCAGTGACTCTCCCTGTGCAGATTCTAGAATAACAGACCCACACAGTGACTGTCCCTGTGGAGCTACTATAATAACAGACCCACTCAGTGACCTTCCCTGTGGAGATACTATAATAACAGACCCACTCAGTGAGTCTTTCTGTGAAGATACTATAATAACAGACCCAGTCAGTGACTCTCCCTGTGGAGATACTATCATAACAGACCCACTCAGTGACTCTCCATGTGGAGACACTATAATAACAGACCCACTCAGTGACGCTCCCTGTGGAGATACTATAATAACAGACCCACTCGGTGACTGTCCCTGTGGAGATAATGTAATAACAGACCCACTCAGTGAGTCTCCCTGTGGAGATACTATAATAACAGAACCACTCAGTTACTCAGCCTGTGGAGATACTATAATAACAGACCCACTCAGTGTATTTCCCTGTGCATATCCTGTAACAACAGACCCACTCAGTGACTCTCCCTGTGGAGATACTGTAAGAAGAGACCCACTCAGTGACTCTCCCTGTGGAGACACTAAAATAACAGACCGACTCAGTGACGCTTCCTATTGACATACTGTAATAACAGACCCACTCAGTGACTCTCCCTGTGGAGATACTACAAGAACAGACCCACTCAGTGACTCTCCCTTTGGAGATATTCTAAGAACAGACCCACTCAGTGACTCTCCCTGTGGAGATACTCTAATAACAGACCCACTCAGTGACTCTCCCTGTGGAGATAATATAATAACAGACCCACTCAGTGACTCTCCCTGTGGAGATACTATAATAACAGACCCACTCAGTGACTCTCCCTGTGGAGATACTATAATAACAGACCCTCTCAGTGACTCCCACTGTGGAGATACTATAATAACAGACCCACTCAGTGACTCTCCCTTGCAGATACTATAATAACAAATCCACTCAGTGACTCTCTCTATGGAGATACTATAATAGCAAATCCACTCAGTGACTCTCTCTGTGGTGATACTATAATAACAGACCGACTCAGTGACTCTCCCTGTGGAGATTCTATAATAACAGACCCACTCAGTGACTCTCCCTGTGGAGATACTATAATAAAAGACCCACTCAGTGACTCTCCCTGTGGAGATACTATAATAACAGACCCAATCAGAGACTCTCCCTGTGGAGACACTATACTAACAGACCCACTCAGTGACTCTCCCTGTGGAGATACTATAAAACCAGACGCACTCAATGACACTTCCTTGGAGATACTAAAATAACAGACCCTCTCAGTGACGCTTCCTATTGACATCCTATAATAACAGAACCACTCAGTCACTCTCCCTGTGGAGATACTGCAAGAACGGAGCCACTCAGTGACTCTCCCGTTGGAGATACTCTAATAACAGACCCACTCAGTGACTCTCCCTGTGGAGATACGATAATAACAGACCCGCTCAGTGACTCTCCCTGTGGAGATACTCTAATAACAGACCCACTCAGTGACTCTCCCTGTGGAGATACTATAATAACAGACCCACTCAGTGACTCTCCTTGCGTAGATACTATAATAACAGACCCAATCAGTGACTTTCCCTGTGGAGATACTGTAATAAGAGACCCACTCAGTGACTCTCCCTGTGGAGATACTAAAATAACAGACCCTCTCAGTGACGCTTCCTATTGACATACTATAATAACAGACCCACTCAGTGACTCTCCCTGTGGAGATACTACAAGAACAGAGCCACTCAGTGACTCTCCCGTTGGAGATACTCTAATAACAGACCCACTCAGTGACTCTCCCTGTGGAGATACTATAATAACAGACCGACTCAGTGACTCTCCCTGTCTAGATACTATAATAACAGACCCACTCAGTGACTCTCCCTGTGGAGATACTCTAATAACAGACCCACTCAGTGACTCTCCCTGTGGAGATACTATAATAACAGTCCCACTCAGTGACTCTCCTTGTGTAGATACTATAATAACAGACCCACTCAGTGACTCTCCCTGTGGAGATATTATAATAACAGACCCACTCAGTGACTCTCCCTGTGGAGATACTATGATAAGAGACCCACTCAGTGACTCTCCCTGTGGAGATACTATAACAACAGACCCACTCAGTGACTCTCCCTGTGGAGATACTATAATAACAGACCCACTCAGTGACTCTCCCTGTGGAGATTCTAGAATAACAGACCCACTCAGTGACTCTACCTGTGGAGATACTATAATAACAGACCCACTCAGTGACCTTCCCTGTGGAGATACTATAATAACAGACCCACTCATTGAGTCTCTCTGTGAAGATACTATAATAACAGACCCAGTCAGTGACTCTCCCTGTGGAGATACTATCATAACAGACCCACTCAGTGACTTTCCCTGTGGAGATACTGTAATAACAGACCCACTCAGTGACTCTCCCTGTGGAGATACTATAATAACAGACCCACTCAGTGACTCTCCATGTGGAGACACTATAATAACAGACCCACTCAGTGACTGTCCCTGTGGAGATACTATAATAACAGACCCACTCAGTGACTGTGCCTGTGGAGATACTGTAATAACAGACCCACTCAGTGAGTCTCCCTGTGGAGATACTATAATAACAGACCCACTCAGTTACTCAGCCTGTGGAGATACTATAATAACAGACCCACTCATTGTATTTCCCTGTGCATATACTGTAATAACAGACCCACTCAGTGAGTCTCCCTGTGGAGATACTGTAATATGAGACCCACTGATTGACTCTCCCTGTGGAGATACTAAAATAACAGACCCACTCAGTGACTCTCCCTGTGGAGATACTATAATAACAGACCCACTCAATGACTCTCCCTGTGGAGATACTATAATAACAGACCCAATCAGTGACTCTCCCTGTGGAGAAACTATAATAACAGACCCACTCAGTGACTCTCCCTGTGGAGATACTATAATAACAGACCCACTCAGTGATTCTTCCTATGGAGATACTATAATGACAGACCCACTCAGTGACTCTCCCTGTGGAGATACTATAATAACAGACCCACTCAGTGACTCTCCCTGTGGAGATACTCTAATAACAGACCCACTCAGTGACTCTCCCTGTGGAGATACTATAATAACAGACCCACTCAGTGACTCTCCCTGTGGAGATACTCTAATAACAGACCCACTCAGTGACTCTCCCTGTGGAGATACTATAATAACAGATCCACTCAATGACTCTCCCTGTGGTGATAATATAAAAACAGATCCACTCAATGACTCTCTCTGTGGAGATACTATAATAACAGTCCCAATCAGTGACTCTCCCTGTTGAGATACTACAATAACAGACCCACTCTGTGACTCTACCTGTGGAGAAACTACAATAACAGACTCACACAGTGACTCTCCCTGTGGAGATACTATAACAACAGACCCAATAAGTTACTTTCTCTGCGGAGATACTATAATAACAGACCCACTCAGTGACTCTCCCTGTGAAGATACTGTAATAACAGAGCCACTCAGTGACTCTCCCTGTGGAGATACTATAATAACAGACACAGTCAGTGAATCTCCCTGTGGAGATACTATAATAACAGACCCGCTCAGTGACTCTCCCTGTGGAGATACTATAATAACAGACACACTCAGTGACTCTCCCTGTGGAGATACTATAATAGCAGACCCGTTCAGTGACTCTCCCTGTGGAGATACTATAATAACAGACCCACTCAGTGACTCTCCCTGTGGAGAAACTATAATAACAGACCCACTCAGTGACTCTCCCTGTGGAGATACTATAATAAGAGACACACTAAGTGACTCTCCCTGTGGAGATACTATAACAACAGACCCACTCAGAGACTCTCCCTGTGGAGATACTATTATGACAGACCCACTCAGTGACTCTCCCTGTGGAGATACTAAAATAACAGACCCACTCAGTGACCTTCCCTGTGGAGATACTATAATAACAGATCCACTCAGTGAGTCTCTCTGTGAAGATACTATAATAACAGACCCACTCAGTGCCTCTCCCTGTGGAGATACTATCATAACAGACCCACTCAGTGACTTTCCCTGTGGAGATACTATAATAACAGACCCACTCAGTGACTCTCCCTGTGGAGATACTATAATAACAGACCCACTCAGTGACTCTCCATTTGGAGACACAATAATAACAGACCCACTCAGTGACTCTCCCTGTGGAGATACGATAATAACAGACCCACTCAGTGACTGTCCCTGTGAAGACACTGTAATAACAGACCTACTCCGTGACTCTCCCTGTGGAGATACTTTAATAACAGACCCACTCAGTGACTCTCCCTGTGGAGATACTATAATAACAGACCCGCTCAGTGACTCTCCCTGTGGAGATACTATAATAACAGACCCACTCAGTGACTCTCCCTGTGGAGAAACTATAATAACAGACCCACTCAGTGACTCTCCCTGTGGAGATACTATAATAAGAGACCCACTAAGTGACTCTCCCTGTGGAGATACTATAACAACAGACCCACTCAGTGACTCTCCCTGTGGAGATACTATTATGACAGACCCACTCAGTGACTCTCCCTGTGGAGATACTATAATAACAGACCCACTCAGTGACTCTCCCTGTGGAGAAACTATAATAACAGACCCACTCAGTGACTCTCCATTTGGAGACACAATAATAACAGACCCACTCAGTGACTCTCCCTGTGGAGATACGATAATAACAGACCCACTCAGTGACTGTCCCTGTGAAGACACTGTAATAACAGACCTACTCCGTGACTCTCCCTGTGGAGATACTTTAATAACAGACCCACTCAGTTACTCTCCCTGTGGAGATACTATAATAACAGACCCACTCAGTGAATTTCACTGTGGAGATACTGTAATAACAGACCCACTCAGTGACTTTCCCTGTGAAGATACTGTAATAAGAGACCCACTCAGTGACTCTCCCTGTGGAGATATTAAAATAACAGACCCTCGCAGTGACGCTTCCTATTGACATACTATAATAACAGACCCACTCAGTGACTCTCCCTGTGGAGATACTACAAGAACAGAGCCACTCAGTGACTCTCCCGTTGGAGATACTCTAATAACAGACCCACTCAGTGACTCTCCCTGTGGAGATACTATAATAACAGACCGACTCAGTGACTCACCCTGTGGAGATACTATAATAACAGACCCACTCAATGACTCTCCCTGTGGAGATACTCTTATAACAGACCCACTCAGTGACTCTCCCTGTGGAGATACTATAATAACAGACCCACTCAGTTACTCTCCCTGTGTAGATACTATAATAACAGACCCACTCAGTGACTCTCCCTGTGAAGATACTGTAATAACAGAGCCACTCAGTCACTCTCCCTGTGGAGATACTATAATAACAGACACACTCAGTGACTCTCCCTGTGGAGATACTATAATAACAGACCCGCTCAGTGACTCTCCCTGTGGAGATACCATAATAACAGACACACTCAGTGACTCTCCCTGTGGAGATACTATAATAACAGACCCGCTCAGTGACTCTCCCTGTGGAGATACTATAATAACAGACCCACTCAGTGACTCTCCCTGTGGAGAAACTATAATAACAGACCCACTCAGTGACTCTCCCTGTGGAGATACTATAATAAGAGACCCACTAAGTGACTCTCCCTGTGGGGATACTATAACAACAGACCCACTCAGTGACTCTCCCTGTGGAGATACTATTATGACAGACCCACTCAGTGACTCTCCCTGTGGAGATACTAAAATAACAGACCCACTCAGTGACCTTCCCTGTGGAGATACTATAATAACAGAACCACTCAGTGAGTCTCTCTGTGAAGATACTTATAATAACAGACTCACTCAGCGACTCTCCCTGTGGAGATACTGTAATAAGAGACCCACTCAGTGACTCTCCCTGTGGAGATACTAAAATAACAGACCCTCTCAGTGACGCTTCCTATTGACATACTATAATAACAGACCCACTCAGTGACTCTCCCTGTGGAGATACTACAAGAACAGAGCCACTCAGTGACTCTCCCGTTGGAGATACTCTAATAACAGACCCACTCAGTGACTCTCCCTGTGGAGATACTATAATAACAGACCGACTCAGTGACTCTCCCTGTGGAGATACTATAATAACAGACCCACTCAATGACTCTCCCTGTGGAGATACTCTAATAACAGACCCACTCAGTGACTCTCCCTGTGGAGATACTATAATAACAAATCCTCTCAGTTACTCTCCCTGTGTAGATACTATAATAACAGACCCACTCAGTGACTCTCCCTGTTTAGAAACTATAATAACAGACCCACTCAGTGACTCTCCCTGTGGAGATACTATGATAAGAGACCCACTCAGTGACTCTCCCTGTGGAGATACTATAACAACAGACCCACTCAGTGACGCTCCCTGTGGAGATACTGTAATAACAGACCCACTCAGTGACTCTCCCTGTGGAGATACGATAATAACAGACCCACTCAGTGACTCTCCCTTTGGAGATACTATAATAACAGACCCACTCAGTGACTCTCCCTGTGGAGATACTATAATAACAGACCAACTCAGTTGCTCTCCCTCTGGAGATACTTTCCTCACAGACAAACTGAGTGACTCTCCCTGTGGAGATACTATAATAACAGACCCACTCAGTGACTCTCCCTGTGGAGATACTATAATAACAGACCCACTCAGTGACTCTCTCTGTGGAGAGACTATAATAACAGACCCACTCAGTGACTCTCCCTGTGGAGATACTACAATAACATCCACTCAGTGACTCTCCCTGTGGAGATACGATAACAACAGACCCACTCAGTGACTCTCCCGGTGAAGATACTATAATAACAGATCCGCACAATGACTCTCTCTGTGGAGATACAAGAATAAGAGATCCACTCAGAGACTCTCCCTGTGGAGATACTATAATAACAGACCCACTCAGTGACTCCCTCTGTGGAGATAATGTAATAACAGACCCACTCAGTGACTCCCCCTGTGGAGATACAAAAATAACAGACCCACTCAGTGACTCTCTCTGCGGAGATACTATAATAAAAGATCCACTCAGTGACTCTCCCTGTGGAGAAACTATAATAACAGACCAACTCAGTGACTCCCCCTGTGGAGATACTGTAATAACAGACCCACTCAGTGACTCCCCCTGTGGAGATACTATAATAACAGACCCACTCAGTGACTCTCCCTGTGGAGATAATATCATAACAGACCACTCAGTGACTCTCCCTGTGGTGATACTATAATAACAGACCCAAGCAGTGACTCTCCCTGTGGAGAGACTATAATATCAGACCCACTCAGTGACTCTCCCTGTGGAGATACTATAATAACAGATCCACTCAATGACTCTCTCTGTGGAGATTCTGTAATGACATACCCACTGAGTGACTCTACCTGTGGAGATACTATAATAACAGTTCCACTCAGTGACTCTCCCTGTGGAGATACTATAACAACAGACCCACTCAGTGACTCTCCCTGTGGAGAAACTATAATAAAAGGCCCACTCAGTGACGCTTCCTATGGAGATACTATAATAACAGATCCACTCAGTGTCTCTCCCTGTGGAGATACTGTAATAACAGACCCACTCAGTGACTCTCCCTGTGGAGATACCATAATAACAGATCCACTCAGTGACTCTGCCTGTGGAGATAATATAATAACAGATCCAAGCAATGCCTCTCTCTGTGGAGATACTATAATAACAGACCCACTCAGTGACTCTCCCTGTGGAGATACTATAATAACAGATCCACTCAATGACTCTCTGTGGAGATACTATAATATCAGACCCACTCAGTGACTCTCCCTGTGGTGATACTACAATAACAGACGCACTCAGTGACTCTCCCTGTGGAGATATTATAATAACAGACCAACTCAGAGACTCTCCCTGTGAAGAAACAATAATAACAGACCCACTCAGTGACTCTCCATGTGGAGATACTATAATAACAGACCCACTCAGTGACTCTCCCTGTGGAGATACTATAATAACAGTCCCACTCAGAGACACTCCCTGTGGAGATACTATAATAGCAGACCCACTCAGTGACTCTCACTGTGGAGATACTGTAATAACAGACCCACTCTGTGACTCTCCCTGTGGAGATACTATAATAACAGACCCAGTCAGTGACTCTCCCTGTGGAGATACTATAATAACGGACCCACTCAGTGACTCCCCCTTTGGAGATACTATAATAACAGACCCACTCAGTGACTCTCCCTGTGGAGATACTATAACAACAGACCCACTCAGTGACTCTCCCTGTGGAGAAACTATAATAAAAGGCCCACTCAGTGACGCTTCCTATGGAGATACTATAATAACAGATCCACTCAGTGTCTCTCCCTGTGGAGATACTGTAATAACAGACCCACTCAGTGACTCTCCCTGTGGAGATACCATAATAACAGATCCACTCAGTGACTCTGCCTGTGGAGATAATATAATAACAGATCCAAGCAATGCCTCTCTCTGTGGAGATACTATAATAACAGACCCACTCAGTGACTCTCCCTGTGGAGATACTATAATAACAGATCCACTCAATGACTCTCTGTGGAGATACTATAATATCAGACCCACTCAGTGACTCTCCCTGTGGTGATACTACAATAACAGACGCACTCAGTGACTCTCCCTGTGGAGATATTATAATAACAGACCAACTCAGAGACTCTCCCTGTGAAGAAACAATAATAACAGACCCACTCAGTGACTCTCCATGTGGAGATACTATAATAACAGACCCACTCAGTGACTCTCCCTGTGGAGATACTATAATAACAGTCCCACTCAGAGACACTCCCTGTGGAGATACTATAATAGCAGACCCACTCAGTGACTCTCACTGTGGAGATACTGTAATAACAGACCCACTCAGTGACTCTCCCTGTGGAGATACTATAATAACAGACCCAGTCAGTGACTCTCCCTGTGGAGATACTATAATAACGGACCCACTCAGTGACTCCCCCTTTGGAGATACTATAATAACAGACCCACTCAGTGACTCTCCCTGTGGAGATACTATAATAACAGATCCACTCAATGACTCTCTCTGTGGAGATACTATAATAACAGACCCACTCAGTGACTAACCCTGTGGAGATACTACAATAACAGATCCACTAAGTGACTCTCTCTGTGGAGATACTACAAAAACATACCCACTCAGTGACTCTCCCTGTGGAGATATTATAATAACAGATCCACTCAGTGACTCTCTCTGTGGAGATACTATAATAACAGACCCACTCAGTGACTCTCCCTGTGGAGATACTATAATAACAGACCCACTCAGAGACTTTCCCTGTGTAGATACTGTAATAACAGACACATTCAGTGACTCTCCCTGTGGAGATACTATAATAACAGTCAAACTGAGTGACTCTCCCTGTTGAGATACTGTAATAACAGAGCCACTCAGTGACTCTCCCTGTGGAGATACTAGAATAACAGACCCACTCAGTGACTCTCCCTGTGGAGATACTATAATAACAGACCCACTCTGTGACTCTCCCTGTGGTGATACTATAATAACAGACCCACTCAGTGACTCTCCCTGTGGAGATACTATAATAACAGACACACTCAGTGACTTTCCCTGTGGAGATACTGTAATAACAGGCCCACTCAGTGACTCTCCCTGTGGAGATACTATAATAACAGACCCACTCAGTGACTCTCCCTGTGGAGGTACTATAATAACAGACCCACTCAGTGATGCATATGATGGAGAAACTATAATGACAGACCCACTCAGTGACTCTCCCTGTGGAGCTACTCCAATAACAGACCCACTCATTGACTCTCCCTGTGGAGATAATATAATAACAGACCCACTCAGTGACTCTCCCTGTGGAGATACTATAATAACAGACCCAATAAGTTACTTTCTCTGTGGAGATACTATAATAACAGACCCACTCAGCGACTCTCCCTGTGGAGATACTAAAATAACAGATCCACTCAGTGACTCTGCCTGTGGAGATAATATAATAACAGATCCAAGCAATGACTCTCTCTGTGGAGATACTATAATAACAGACCCACTCAGTGACTCTCCCTGTGGAGATACTACAATCACAGAAACACTCAGTGACTCTCCCTGTGGAGATACTATAATAACAGACCAACTCAGAGACTCTCCCTGTGGAGAAACAATAATAACAGACCCACTCAGTGACTCACCATGAGGAGATACTATAATAACAGACGCACTCAGTGACTCTCCGTGTGGAGAAACAATAATAACAGATCCATTCTGTGACTCTCCCTGTGGAGACACTATAATAACAGATCCACTCAGTGACTCTCCCTGTGGAGATACGATAATAACAGACGCACTCAGTGACTCTCCGTGTGGAGAAACAATAATAACAGATCCATTCAGTGACTCTCCCTGTGGAGACACTATAATAACAGACCCACTCAGTGATGCATATGATGGAGAAACTATAATAACAGACCCACTCAGTGACTCTCCCTGTGGAGCTACTCCAATAACAGACCCACTCAGTGACTCTCCCTGTGGAGATATTATAATAACAGACCCACTCAGTGACTCTCCCTGTGGAGATACTATAATAACAGACCCACTCAGTGATTCTCCCTGTGGAGATACTATAATAACAGATCCACTCAATGACTCTCCCTGTGGAGATACTACAATCACAGAAACACTCAGTGACTCTCCCTGTGGAGATACTATAATAACAGACCAACTCAGAGACTCTCCCTGTGGAGAAACAATAATAACAGACCCACTCAGTGACTCTCCATGTGGAGATACAAAAAAACAGACAAACTGAGTGACTCTCCCTGTGGAGATACTGTAATAACAGACCCACTCAGTGACTGTCCCTGTGGAGATACTATAATAACAGCTCCACTCAATGACTCTCTCTGTGGAGATAATATAATAACAGACCCACTCAGTGACTCTCCCTGTGGAGATACTATAATAACAGACCCACTCAGTGACTCTCCCTGTGGAGATACTATAATAACAGACCCACTCAGTGACTCTGCCAGTGGAGATACTATAATAACAGACCCACTCAGAGACTTTCACAGTGGAGATACTGTAATAACAGACACATTCAGTGACTCTCCCTGTGGAGATACTATAATAACAGTCAAACTGAGTGACTCTCCCTGTGGAGATACTGTAATAACAGAGCCACTCAGTGACTCTCCCTGTGGAGATACTATATTAACAGACCCACTGAGTGACGCTTCCTATGGAGATACTATAATAACAGACCCACTCAGTGACTCTCCCTGTGGAGATACTATAATAACAGACCCACTCAGTGACTCTCCGTGTGGAGAAACAATAATAACAGATCCACTCAGTGACTCTGCCTGTGGAGATAATATAATAACAGACACACTCAGTGAATTTCCCTGTGGAGATACTGTAATAACAGGCCCACTCAGTGACTCTCCCTGTGGAGATACTATAATAACAGACCCACTCAGTGACTCTCCCTGTGGAGATACTATAATAACAGACCCACTCAGTGATGCATCCGATGGAGAAAATATAATGACAGACCCACTCAGTGACTCTCCCTGCGGAGCTACTCCAATAACAGACCCACTCAGTGACTCTCCCTGTGGAGATACTATCCTAACAGACCCACTCAGTGACTCTCCCTGTGGAGATACTATAATAACAGACCCACTCAGTGATTCTCCCTTTGGAGATACTATAATAACAGATCCACTCAATGACTCTCTCTGTGGACATACTATAATAACAGACCCACTCAGTGACTCTCCCTGTTGAGATACTACAATAACAGACCCACTCAGTGACTCTCCCTGTGGAGATACTATAACAACAGACCCAATACGTTACTTTCTCTGCGGAGATGCTATAATAACAGACCCACTCAGCGACTCTCCCTGTGGAGATACTAAAATAACAGATCCTCTCAGTGACTCTGCCTGTGGAGATAATATAATAACAGATCCAAGCAATGACTCTCTCTGTGGAGATACTATAATAACAGACCCACTCAGTGACTCTCCCTGTGGAGATACTACAATCACAGAAACACTCAGTGACTCCCCCTGTGGAGATACTATAATAACAGACGCACTCAGTGACTCTCCGGGTGGAGAAACAATAATAACAGACCCACTCAGTGACTCTCCCTGTGGAGATACTATAATAACAGACCCACTCAGTAACGCTTCCTATGGAGATACTATAATAACAGACCCACTCAGTGACTCTCCCTGTGGAGATACTATAAAAACAGACCCACTCAGTGACTCTCCCTGTGGAGATACTATAATAACAGACCCACTCAGTGACTTTCCCTGTGGAGATACTATAAAAACAGACCCACTCAGTGACTCTCCCTGTGGAGATACTATAATAACAGACCCACTCAGTGACTCTCCTTGTGGAGATACTATAATAACAGACCCACTCAGTAACGCTTCCTATGGAGATACTATAATAACAGACCCACTCAGTGACTCTCCCTGTGGAGATACTATAATAACAGACCCACTCAGTGACTCTCCCTGTGGAGATACTATAATAACAGACCCACTCAGTGACTCTCCCTGTGGAGATACTATAATAACAGACCCACTCAGTGACTCTCCCTGTGGAGATACTATAACAACAGACCCACTCAGTGACTCTCCATGTGGAGATACAGAAAAACAGACAAACTGAGTGACTCTCCCTGTGGAGATACTGTAATAACAGACCCACTCAGTGACTGTCCCTGTGGAGATACTATAATAACAGACCCACTCAGTGACTTTCCCTGTGGAGATACCATAATAACAGTCAAACTGAGTGACTCTCCCTGTGGAGATACTGTAATAACAGAGCCACTCAGTGACTCTCCCTGTGGAGATACTATATTAACAGACCCACTCAGTGACGCTTCCTATGGAGATACTATAATAACAGACCCACTCAGTGACTCTCCCTGTGGAGATACTATAATAACAGACCCACTCAGTGACGCTTCCTATGGAGATACTATAATAACAGACCCACTCAGTGACTCTCCCTGTGGAGATACTATAATAACAGACCCACTCTGTGACTCTCCCTGTGGTGATACTATAATAACAGACCCACTCAGTGACTCTCCCTGTGGTGATACTATAATAACAGACCCACTCAGTGACTCTCCCTGCGGAGCTACTCCAATAACAGACCCACTCAGTGACTCTCCCTGTGGAGATAGTATCCTAACAGACCCTCTCAGTGACTCACCCTGTGGAGATACTATAATAACAGACCCACTCAGTGATTCTCCCTGTGGAGATACTATAATAACAGATCCACTCAATGACTCTCTCTGTGGACATACTTTCATAACAGACCCACTCAGTGACTCTCCCTGTGGAGATACGACAATAACAGACCCACTCAGTGACTCTACCTGTGGAGATACTATAATAACAGACCCACTCAGTGACTCTCCCTGTGGAGATACTATAATAACAGGCCCAATAAGTTACTTTCTCTGCGAAGATACTATAATAACAGACCCACTCAGCGACTCTCCCTGTGGAGATACTAAAATAACAGATCCACTCAGTGACTCTGCCTGTGGAGATAATATAATAACAGATCCAAGCAATGACTCTGTCTGTGGAGATGCTATAATAACAGACCCACTCAGTGACTCTCCCTGTGGAGATACTACAATCACAGAAACACTCAGTGACGCCCCTTGTGGAGATACTATAATAACAGACCAATAAGTTACTTTCTCTTCGGAGATACTATAATAACAGACCCACTCAGCGACTCTCCCTGTGGAGATACTAAAATAACAGATCCACTCAGTGAGTCTGCCTGTGGAGATAATATAATAACAAATCCAAGCAATGACTCTCTCTGTGGAGATACTATAATAACAGACCCACTCAGTGACTCTCCCTGTGGAGAAACTACAATCACAGACACACTCAGTGACTCTCCCTGTGGAGATACTATAATAACAGACCAACTCAGAGACTCTCCCTGTGGAGAAACAATAATAACAGACGCACTCAGTGACTCTCCCTGTGGTGATAATATAATAACGGACCCACTCAGTGACTCTCCCTGTTGAGATACCATAACAACAGACCCAAATAGTTACTTTCTCTGCGGAGATACTATAATAACAGACCCACTCAGTGACTCTCCCTGTGGAGATACTATAATAACAGACCCGCTCAGTGACTCTCCCTGTGGAGATACTAGAATAACAGACCCACTCAGTGACTCTCCCTGTGGAGGTACTATAATAACAGACCCACTCAGTGACTCTCCCTGTGGAGATACTATAATATGAGACCCACTCAATGACTCTCCCTGTGGAGATACTATAACAACAGACCCACTCAGTGACTCTCCATGTGGAGATACAGAAAGACAGACAAACTGAGTGACTCTCCCTGTGGAGATACTGTAATAACAGACCCACTCAGTGACTTTCTCTGCGGAGATACTATAATAACAGACCCACTCAGTGACTCTCCCCGTGGAGATACTATAATAACAGACCCGCTCAGTGACTCTCCCTGTGGAGATACTATAATAACAGACCCACTCAGTGACTCTCCCTATGGAGATACTATAATAACAGACCCACTCAGTAACGCTTCCTATTGAGATACTATAATAACAGACCCACTCAGTGACTCTCCCTGTGGAGATACTATAATAACAGACCCTCTCAGTCGCTCTCCCTGTGGAGATACTATAATAACAGAGCCACTCAGTGACTCTCCCTGTGGAGATACAATAATAACAGACCCACTCAGTGACTCTCCCTGTGGAGATACTATAATAACAGACCCACTCAGTAACGCTTCCTATTGAGATACTATAATAACAGACCCACTCAGTGACTCTCCCTGTGGAGATACTATAATAACAGACCCACTCAGTGACTCTCCCTGTGGAGATACTATAATAACAGACCCACTCAGTAACGCTTCCTATTGAGATACTATAATAACAGACCCACTCAGTGACTCTCCCTGTGGAGATACTATAATAACAGGCCCACTCAGTGACTCTCCCCGTGGAGATACTATAATAACAGACCCACTCAGTGACTCTCCCTGTGGAGATACTATAATAACAGACCCACTATGTGACTCTCCCTGTGGAGATACTATAATAACAGACCCACTCAGTAACGCGTCCTATGGAGATACTATAATAACAGACCCACTCAGTGACTCTCCCTGTGGAGATACTATAATAACAGACCCACTCAGTGACTCTCCCTGTGGAGATACTATAATAACAGACCCACTCAGTGACTTTCCCTGTGGAGATACTGTAATAACAGGCCCACTCAGTGACTCTCCCCGTGGAGATACTATAATAACAGACCCACTCAGTGACTCCCCCTGTGGAGATACTATAACAACAGACCCAATAAGTTACTTTCTCTGTGGAGATACTATAATAACAGACCCACTCAGTGACTCTCCCTGTGAAGATACTCTAATAACAGACCCACTCAGTGACTCTCCCTGTGGAGATACTATAATAACAGACCCACTCAGTGACTCTCCCTGTGGAGATACTATAATAAAAGACCCACTCAGTGACTCTCCCTGTGGAGATACTATAATAACAGATCCACTCAGTGACTCTCCCTGTGGTGATAATATAATAACAGACCCACTCAGTGACTCTCCCTGTTGAGATACTACAATAACAGACCCACTCAGTGACTCTCCCTGTGGAGATACTATAACAACAGACCCAATAAGTTACTTTCTCTGCGGAGATACTATAATAACAGACAAACTCAGTGACTCTCCCTGTGGAGATACTATAATAACAGACCCTCTCAGTGACTCTCCCTGTGGAGGTACTATAATAACAGACCCACTCAGTGACTCTCCCTGTGGAGATACTATAATAACAGACCCACTCAGTGACTCTCCCTGTGGAGGTACTATAATAACAGACCCACTCAGTGACTCTCTCTGTGGAGATACTATAATAACAGACCCACTCAGTGACTCTCCCTGTGGAGATACTATAATAACAGACCCACTCAGTGACTCTCCCTGTGGAGATACTATAATATGAGACCCACTCAGTGACTCTCCCTGTGGAGATACTATAACAACAGCCCCACTCAGTGACTCTCCCAGTGGAGATACTGTAATAACAGACCCACTCAGTGACTGTCCCTGTGGAGATACTATAATAACAGACACACTCAGTGACTTACCCTGTGGAGATACTATTAAAACAGACCCACTCAGTGACTCTCCCTGTGGAGATACTATAATAACAGACCCACTAAGTGACCCTCCCTGTGGAGATACTATAATAACAGATCCAATCAGTGACTCTCCCTGTGGAGATACTATAATAACAGACCCACTATGTGACTCTCCCTGTGGAGATACTATAATAACAGACCCACTCAGTGACTCTCCCTGTGGAGATACTATAATAACAGACCCACTATGTGACTCTCCCTGTGGAGATACTATAATAACAGACCCACTCAGTGACTCTCCATGTGGAGACACTATAATAAAAGACCCACTCAGTGACTCTCCCTGTGGAGATACTATAATAACAGATCCACTCAGTGACTCTCCCTGTGGTGATAATATAATAACAGACCCACTCAGTGACTCTCCCTGTTGAGATACTACAATAACAGACCCACTCAGTGACTCTCCCTGTGGAGATACTATAACAACAGACCCAATAAGTTACTTTCTCTGCGGAGATACTATAATAACAGACAAACTCAGTGACTCTCCCTGTGGAGATACTATAATAACAGACCCTCTCAGTGACTCTCCCTGTGGAGGTACTATAATAACAGACCCACTCAGTGACTCTCCCTGTGGAGATACTATAATAACAGACCCACTCAGTGACTCTCCCTGTGGAGGTACTATAATAACAGACCCACTCAGTGACTCTCTCTGTGGAGATACTATAATAACAGACCCACTCAGTGACTCTCCCTGTGGAGATACTATAATAACAGACCCACTCAGTGACTCTCCCTGTGGAGATACTATAATATGAGACCCACTCAGTGACTCTCCCTGTGGAGATACTATAACAACAGCCCCACTCAGTGACTCTCCCAGTGGAGATACTGTAATAACAGACCCACTCAGTGACTGTCCCTGTGGAGATACTATAATAACAGACACACTCAGTGACTTACCCTGTGGAGATACTATTAAAACAGACCCACTCAGTGACTCTCCCTGTGGAGATACTATAATAACAGACCCACTATGTGACTCTCCCTGTGGAGATACTATAATAACAGATCCACTCAGTGACTCTCCCTGTGGAGATACTATAATAACAGACCCACTATGTGACTCTCCCTGTGGAGATACTATAATAACAGACCCACTCAGTGACTCTCCCTGTGGAGATACTATAATAACAGACCCACTATGTGACTCTCCCTGTGGAGATACTATAATAACAGACCCACTCAGTGACTCTCCCTGTGGAGATACTATGATAACAGACCCACTTAGTGACTCTCCCTGTGGAGATACTATAACAACAGACCCAATAAGTTACTTTCTCTGCGGAGATACTATAATAACAGACCCACTCAGTGACTCTCCCTGTGGAGATACTATAATAACAGACCCACTCAGTGACTCTCCATGTGGAGATACAGAAAGACAGACAAACTGAGTGACTCTCCCTGTGGAGATACTGTAATAACAGACCCACTCAGTGACTCTCCCCGTGGAGATACTATAACAACAGACCCACTCAGTGACTCCCCCTGTGGAGATACTATAACAACAGACCCAATAAGTTACTTTCTCTGTGGAGATACTATAATAACAGACCCACTCAGTGACTCTCCCTGTGAAGATACTCTAATAACAGACCCACTCAGTGACTCTCCCTGTGGAGATACTATAATAACAGACCCACTCAGTGACTCTCCCTGTGGAGATACTATAATAACAGACCCACTCAGTGACTCTCCATGTGGAGATACAGAAAGACAGACAAACTGAGTGACTCTCCCTGTGGAGATACTGTAATAACAGACCCACTCAGTGACTTTCTCTGCGGCGATACTATAATAACAGACCCACTCAGTGACTCTCCCCGTGGAGATACTATAATAACAGACCCGCTCAGTGACTCTCCCTGTGGAGATACTATAATAACAGACCCACTCAGTGACTCTCCCTGTGGAGATACTATAATAACAGACCCACTCAGTAACGCTTCCTATTGAGATACTATAATAACAGACCCACTCAGTGACTCTCCCTGTGGAGATACTATAATAACAGACCCTCTCAGTCGCTCTCCCTGTGGAGATACTATAATAACAGACCCACTCAGTGACTTTCCCTGTGGAGATACTGTAATAACAGGCCCACTCAGTGACTCTCCCCGTGGAGATACTATAATAACAGACCCACTCAGTGACTCCCCCTGTGGAGATACTATAACAACAGACCCAATAAGTTACTTTCTCTGTGGAGATACTATAATAACAGACCCACTCAGTGACTCTCCCTGTGAAGATACTCTAATAACAGACCCACTCAGTGACTCTCCCTGTGGAGATACTATAATAACAGACCCACTCAGTGACTCTCCCTGTGGAGATACTATAATAACAGACCCACTCAGTGACTCTCCCTGTGAAGATACTCTAATAACAGACCCACTCAGTGACTCTCCCTGTGGAGATACTATAATAACAGACCCACTCAGTGACTCTCCCTGTGGAGATACTATAATAACAGACCCACTCAGTGACTCTCCATGTGGAGATACAGAAAGACAGACAAACTGAGTGACTCTCCCTGTGGAGATACTGTAATAACAGACCCACTCAGTGACTTTCTCTGCGGAGATACTATAATAACAGACCCACTCAGTGACTCTCCCCGTGGAGATACTATAATAACAGACCCGCTCAGTGACTCTCCCTGTGGAGATACTATAATAACAGACCCACTCAGTGACTCTCCCTGTGGAGATACTATAATAACAGACCCACTATGTGACTCTCCCTGTGGAGATACTATAATAACAGACCCACTCAGTAACGCGTCCTATGGAGATACTATAATAACAGACCCACTCAGTGACTCTCCCTGTGGAGATACTATAATAACAGACCCACTCAGTGACTCTCCCTGTGGAGATACTATAATAACAGACCCACTCAGTGACTTTCCCTGTGGAGATACTGTAATAACAGGCCCACTCAGTGACTCTCCCCGTGGAGATACTATAATAACAGACCCACTCAGTGACTCCCCCTGTGGAGATACTATAACAACAGACCCAATAAGTTACTTTCTCTGTGGAGATACTATAATAACAGACCCACTCAGTGACTCTCCCTGTGAAGATACTCTAATAACAGACCCACTCAGTGACTCTCCCTGTGGAGATACTATAATAACAGACCCACTCAGTGACTCTCCCTGTGGAGATACTATAATAACAGACCCACTCAGTGACTCTCCATGTGGAGATACAGAAAGACAGACAAACTGAGTGACTCTCCCTGTGGAGATACTGTAATAACAGACCCACTCAGTGACTTTCTCTGCGGAGATACTATAATAACAGACCCACTCAGTGACTCTCCCCGTGGAGATACTAGAATAACAGACCCGCTCAGTGACTCTCCCTGTGGAGATACTATAATAACAGACCCACTCAGTGACTCTCCCTGTGGAGATACTATAACAACAGACCCAATAAGTTACTTTCTCTGCGGAGATACTATAATAACAGACCCACTCAGTGACTCTCCCTGAGGAGATACTATAATAACAGACCCGCTCAGTGACTCTCCCTGTGGAGATACTATAATAACAGACCCACTCAGTGACTCTCCCTGTGGAGATACTATAATAACAGACCCACTATGTGACTCTCCCTGTGGAGATACTATAATAACAGACCCACTCAGTAACGCGTCCTATGGAGATACTATAATAACAGACCCACTCAGTGACTCTCCCTGTGGAGATACTATAATAACAGACCCACTCAGTGACTCTCCCTGTGGAGATACTATAATAACAGACCCACTCAGTGACTTTCCCTGTGGAGATACTGTAATAACAGGCCCACTCAGTGACTCTCCCCGTGGAGATACTATAATAACAGACCCACTCAGTGACTCCCCCTGTGGAGATACTATAACAACAGACCCAATAAGTTACTTTCTCTGTGGAGATACTATAATAACAGACCCACTCAGTGACTCTCCCTGTGAAGATACTCTAATAACAGACCCACTCAGTGACTCTCCCTGTGGAGATACTATAATAACAGACCCACTCAGTGACTCTCCATGTGGAGATACAGAAAGACAGACAAACTGAGTGACTCTCCCTGTGGAGATACTGTAATAACAGACCCACTCAGTGACTTTCTCTGCGGAGATACTATAATAACAGACCCACTCAGTGACTCTCCCCGTGGAGATACTATAATAACAGACCCGCTCAGTGACTCTCCCTGTGGAGATACTATAATAACAGACCCACTCAGTGACTCTCCCTGTGGAGATACTATAATAACAGACCCACTCAGTAACGCTTCCTATTGAGATACTATAATAACAGACCCACTCAGTGACTCTCCCTGTGGAGATACTATAATAACAGACCCTCTCAGTCGCTCTCACTGTGGAGATACTATAATAACAGAGCCACTCAGTGACTCTCCCTGTGGAGATACAATAATAACAGACCCACTCAGTGACTCTCCCTGTGGAGATACTATAATAACAGACCCACTCAGTAACGCTTCCTATTGAGATACTATAATAACAGACCCACTCAGTGACTCTCCCTGTGGAGATACTATAATAACAGACCCACTCAGTGACTCTCCCTGTGGAGATACTATAATAACAGACCCCCTCAGTAACACTTCCTATTGAGATACTATAATAACAGACCCACTCAGTGACTCTCCCTGTGGAGATACTATAATAACAGGCCCACCCAGTGACTCTCCCCGTGGAGATACTATAATAACAGACCCACTCAGTGACTCTCCCTGTGGAGATACTATAATAACAGACCCACTATGTGACTCTCCCTGTGGAGATACTATAATAACAGACCCACTCAGTAACGCGTCCTATGGAGATACTATAATAACAGACCCACTCAGTGACTCTCCCTGTGGAGATACTATAATAACAGACCCACTCAGTGACTCTCCCTGTGGAGATACTATAATAACAGACCCACTCAGTGACGTTCCCTGTGGAGATACTGTAATAACAGGCCCACTCAGTGACTCTCCCCGTGGAGATACTATAATAACAGACCCACTCAGTGACTCCCCCTGTGGAGATACTATAACAACAGACCCAATAAGTTACTTTCTCTGTGGAGATACTATAATAACAGACCCACTCGGTGACTCTCCCTGTGAAGATACTCTAATAACAGACCCACTCAGTGACTCTCCCTGTGGAGATACTATAATAACAGACCCACTCAGTGACTCTCCCTGTGGAGATACTATAATAAAAGACCCACTCAGTGACTCTCCCTGTGGAGATACTATAATAACAGATCCACTCAGTGACTCTCCCTGTGGTGATAATATAATAACAGACCCACTCAGTGACTCTCCCTGTTGAGATACTACAATAACAGACCCACTCAGTGACTCTCCCTGTGGAGATACTATAACAACAGACCCAATAAGTTACTTTCTCTGCGGAGATACTATAATAACAGACAAACTCAGTGACTCTCCCTGTGGAGATACTATAATAACAGACCCTCTCAGTGACTCTCCCTGTGGAGGTACTATAATAACAGACCCACTCAGTGACTCTCCCTGTGGAGATACTATAATAACAGACCCACTCAGTGACTCTCTCTGTGGAGATACTATAATAACAGACCCACTCAGTGACTCTCTCTGTGGAGATACTATAATAACAGACCCACTCAGTGACTCTCCCTGTGGAGATACTATAATAACAGACCCACTCAGTGACTCTCCCTGTGGAGATACTATAATATGAGACCCACTCAGTGACTCTCCCTGTGGAGATACTATAACAACAGCCCCACTCAGTGACTCTCCCAGTGGAGATACTGTAATAACAGACCCACTCAGTGACTGTCCCTGTGGAGATACTATAATAACAGACACACTCAGTGACTTACCCTGTGGAGATACTATTAAAACAGACCCACTCAGTGACTCTCCCTGTGGAGATACTATAATAACAGACCCACTATGTGACTCTCCCTGTGGAGATACTATAATAACAGATCCACTCAGTGACTCTCCCTGTGGAGATACTATAATAACAGACCCACTATGTGACTCTCCCTGTGGAGATACTATAATAACAGACCCACTCAGTGACTCTCCCTGTGGAGATACTATAATAACAGACCCACTATGTGACTCTCCCTGTGGAGATACTATAATAACAGACCCACTCAGTGACTCTCCCTGTGGAGATACTATGATAACAGACCCACTTAGTGACTCTCCCTGTGGAGATACTATAACAACAGACCCAATAAGTTACTTTCTCTGCGGAGATACTATAATAACAGACCCACTCAGTGACTCTCCCTGTGGAGATACTATAATAACAGACCCGCTCAGTGACTTTCCCTGTGGAGATACTATAATAACAGACCCACTCAGTGACTCTCCCTGTGGAGATACTATAATAACAGACCCACTATGTGACTCTCCCTGTGGAGATACTCTAATAACAGACCCACTCAGTGACTCTCCCTGTGGAGATACTATAATTATGGACCCACTCAGTGACTCTCCCTGTGGAGATACTATAATAACAGACCCACTCAGTGACTCTCCCCGTGGAGATACTATAATAACAGACACACTCAGTGACTCTCCCTGTGGAGATACTATAATAACAGACCCACTCATTGACTCTCCCTGTGGTGATACTATAATAACAGACCCACTCAGTGACTCTCCCTGTGGAGATACTATAATAACAGACCCATTCAGTGACTTTCCCTGTGGAGATACTGTAATAACAGACCCACTCAGTGACTCTCCCTGTGGAGATACTATAATAACAGACCCATTCAGTGACTTTCCCTGTGGAGATACTATAATAACAGACCCATTCAGTGACTTTCCCTGTGGAGATACTGTAATAACAGACCCATTCAGTGACTTTCCCTGTGGAGATACTGTAATAACAGACCCACTCAGTGACTCCCCCTGTGGAGATACTATAATAACAGACCCACTCAGTGATTCTCCCTGTGGAGATACTATAATAACAGACCCACTCAGTGACTCTCCCTGTGGAGATACTACAATAACAGATCGACTCAATGACTCTCTCTGTGGACATACTATCATAGCAGACCCACTCACTGACTCTCCCTGTGGAGATACTACAATAACAGACCCACTCAGTGACTCTCCCTGTGGAGATACTATAATAACAGACCCACTCAGTGACTCTCCCTGTGGAGATACTATAATAACAGACCCAATAAGTTACTTTCTCTGCGGAGATACTATAATAACAGACCCACTCAGCGAGTCTCCCTGTGGCGAGAGTAAAATAACAGATCCACTCAGTGACTCTGCCTGTGGAGATAATATAATAACAGATCCAAGCAATGACTCTCTCTGTGGAGATACTATAATAACAGACCCACTCAGTGACTCTCCCTGTGGAGATACTACAATCACAGACACACTCCGTGACTCTCCCTGTGGAGATACTATAATAACAGACCAACTCAGAGACTCTCCCTGTGGAGAAACAATAATAACAGACCCACTCAGTGACTCTCCATGTGGAGATACTATAATAACAGACGCACTCAGTGACTCTCCGTGTGGAGAAACAATAATAACAGATCCATTCAGTGACTCTCCCTGTGGAGACACTATAATAACAGACCCACTCAGTGACTCTCCCTGTGGAGATACTATAATAACAGACCCACTCAGTGACACTCCCTGTGGAGATACTAGAATAACAGACCCACTCAGTGACTCTCCCTGTGGAGATACTCTAATAACAGACCCACTAAGTGACTCTCCCTGTGGAGATACTATAATAACAGATCCACTCAGTGACTCTCCCTGTGGTGATAATATAATAACAGTCCCACTCAGCGACTCTTCCTGTTGAGATACTACAATAACAGACCCACTCAGTGACTCTACCTGTGGAGATACTATAATAACAGACCACTCAGTGACTCTCCCTGTGGAGATACTATAACAACAGACCCAATAAGTTACTTTCTCTGCGGAGATACTATAATAACAGACCCACTCAGTGACTCTCCCTGTGGAGATACTATAATAACAGACCCGCTCAGTGACTCTCCCTGTGGAGATACTATAATAACAGACCCACTCAGTGACTCTCCCTGTGGAGGTACTATAATAACAGACCCACTCAGTGACTCTCCCTGTGGAGATACTCTAATAACAGACCCACTCAGTGACTCTCCCTGTGGAGATACTATAATAACAGACCCACTCAGTGAGTTCCCCGTGGAGATACTATAAAAACAGACCCACTCAGTGACTCTCCCTGTGGAGATACTATAACAACAGACCCACTCAGTGACTCTCCATGTGGAGATACAGAAAAACAGACAAACTGAGTGACTCTCCCTGTGGAGATACTCTAATAACAGACCCACTCAGTGACTCTCCCTGTGGAGATACTATAATAACAGACCCACTCAGTGAGTTCCCCGTGGAGATACTATAAAAACAGACCCACTCAGTGACTCTCCCTGTGGAGATACTATAATAACAGACCCACTATGTGACTCTCCCTGTGGAGATACTATAATTACAGACCCACTCAGTGACTCTCCCTGTGGAGATACTGTAATAACAGGCCCACTCAGTGACTCTCCCCGTGGAGATACTATAATAACAGACCCACTCAGTAACGCTTCCTATGGAGATACTATAATAACAGACCCACTCAGTGACTCTCCCTGTGGAGATACTATAATAGCAGACCCACTCAGTGACTCTCCCAGTGGAGATACTATTATAACAGACCCACTCAGTCACTCTCCCTGTGGAGATACTATAATAACAGACCCACTCAGTGACTTTCCCTGTGGAGATACTGTAATAACAGGCCCACTCAGTGACTCTCCCCGTGGAGATAGAATAATAACAGACCCACTCAGTGACTCTCCCTGTGGAGATACTATAACAACAGACCCAATAAGTTACTTTCTCTGCGGAGATACTATAATAACAGACCCACTCAGTGACTCTCCCTGTGGAGATACTATAATAACAGACCCGCTCAGTGACTCTCCCTGTGGAGATACTATAATAACAGACCCACTCAGTGACTCTCCCTGTGGAGGTACTATAATAACAGACCCACTCAGTGACTCTCCCTGTGGAGATACTATAATATGAGACCCACTCAATGACTCTCCCTGTGGAGATACTATAACAACAGACCCACTCAGTGACTCTCCATGTGGAGATACAGAAAAACAGACAAACTGAGTGACTCTCCCTGTGGAGATACTCTAATAACAGACCCACTCAGTGACTCTCCCTGTGGAGATACTATAATAACAGACCCACTCAGTGAGTTCCCCGTGGAGATACTATAAAAACAGACCCACTCAGTGACTCTCCCTGTGGAGATACTATAATAACAGATCCACTATGTGACTCTCCCTGTGGAGATACTATAATTACAGACCCACTCAGTGACTCTCCCTGTGGAGATACTGTAATAACAGGCCCACTCAGTGACTCTCCCCGTGGAGATACTATAATAACAGACCCACTCAGTAACGCTTCCTTTGGAGATACTATAATAACAGACCCACTCAGTGACTCTCCCTGTGGAGATACTATAATAACAGACCCACTCAGTGACTCTCCCAGTGGAGATACTATTATAACAGACCCATTCAGTCACTCTCCCTGTGGAGATACTATAATAACAGACCCACTCAGTGACTTTCCCTGTGGAGATACTGTAATAACAGGCCCACTCAGTGACTCTCCCCGTGGAGATAGAATAATAACAGACCCACTCAGTGACTCTCCCTGTGGAGATACTATAACAACAGACCCAATAGGTTACTATCTCTGTGGATATACTATAATAACAGACCCACTCAGTGATGCTTCCTATGGAGATAATATAATGACAGACCCACTCAGTGACTGTCCCTGTGGAGATACTATAATAACAGACCCACTCAGTGACTCTCCCTGTGGAGATACTATAATTATAGACCCACTCAGTGACTCTCCCTGTGGAGATACAATAATAACAGACCCACTCAGTGACTCTCTCTGTGGAGATACTATCATAACAGACCCAGTCAGTGACTCTCCCTGTGGAGATACTATAATAACAGCTCCACTCAATGACTCTCTCTGTGGAGATAATATAATAACAGACCCACTCAGTGACTCTACCTGTGGAGATACTATAATCACAGACCCACTCAGTGACTCTCCCTGTGGAGATACTATAATAACAGACCGACTCAGTGACTCTCCCTGTGGAGATACTATAATAACAGACCCACTCAGTGACTCTCCCTGTGGAGATACTCTAATAACAGACCCACTCAGTGACTCTCCCTGTGGAGATACTATAATAACAGACCCACTCAGTGACTCTCCTTGTGTAGATACTATAATAACAGACCCACTCAGTGACTCTCCCTGTGGAGATATTATAATAACAGACCCACTCAGTGACTCTCCCTGTGGAGATACTATGATAAGAGACCCACTCAGTGACTCTCCCTGTGGAGATACTATAACAACAGACCCACTCAGTGACTCTCCCTGTGGAGATACTGTAATAACAGACCCACTCAGTGACTCTCCCTGTGGAGATTCTAGAATAACAGACCCACTCAGTGACTCTCCCTGTGGAGATACTATAATAACAGACCCACTCAGTGACCTTCCCTGTGGAGATACTATAATAACAGACCCACTCAGTGAGTCTCTCTGTGAAGATACTATAATAACAGACACAGTCAGTAACTCTCCCTGTGGAGATACTATCATAACAGACACACTCAGTGACTTTCCCTGTGGAGATACTGTAATAACTGACCCACTCAGTGACTCTCCCTGTGGAGATACTATAATAACAGACCCACTCAGTGACTCTCAATGTGGAGACACTATAATAACAGACCCACTCAGTGACTGTCCCTGTGGAGATACTATAATAACAGACCCACTCAGTGACTGTACCTGTGGAGGTACTGTAATAACAGACCCACTCAGTGAGTCTCCCTGTGGAGATACTATAATAACAGACCCACTCAGTGTATTTCCCTGTGCATATACTGTAATAACAGACCCACTCAGTGACGCTTCCTACTGACATACTGTAATAACAAACCCACTCAGTGACTTTCCCTGTGGAGATACTACAAGAACAGACCCACTCAGTGACTCCCCCTTTGGAGATATTCTAAGAACAGACCCACTCAGTGACTCTCCCTGTAGAGATACTATAATAACAGCCCCACTCAGTGACTCTCCCTGTGGAGATACTATAATAACAGACCCACTCAGTGACTCCCCCTGTGGAGATACTATAATAACAGACCCACTCAGTGACTCCCCCTGTGGAGATACTATAGTAACAGACCCACTCAGTGACTCTCCCTTGCAGATACTATAATAACAAAACCACTCAGTGACTCTCTCTATGGAGATACTATAATAGCAAATCCACTCAGTGACTCTCTCTGTGGTGATACTATAATAACAGACCCACTCAGTGACGCTCCCTGTGGGGTTCCTATAATAACAGACCCACTCAGTGACTCTCCCTGTGGAGATACTATAATAACAGACCCACTCAATGACTCTCCCTGTGGAGATACTATAATAACAGACCCAATCAGGGACTCTCCCTGTGGAGACACTATAATAACAGACCCACTCAGTGACTCTCTCAGTGGACATACTATAATAACAGACCCACTCAGTGATTCTTCCTATGGAGATACTATAATGACAGACCCACTCAGTGACTCTCCCTGTGGAGATACTCCAATAACAGACCCACTCAGTGACTCTCCCTGTGGAGATACTATAATAACAGACCCACTCAGTGACTCTCCCTGTGGAAATACTATAATAACAGACCCACTCAGTGACGCTCCCTCTGGAGATACTATAATAACAGATCCACTCAGTGACTCTCCCTGTGGTGATAATATAAAAACAGATCCACCCAATGACTCTCTCTGTGGAGATACTATAATAAAAGACCCAATCATTGACTCTCCCTTTTGAGATACTACAATAACAGACCCACTCTGTGACTCTACCTGTGGAGATACTACAATAACAGACCCACACAGTGACTCTCCCTGTGGAGATACTATAACAACAGACCCAATAAGATACTTTCTCTGCGGAGATACTATAATAACAGACCCACTCAGTGACTCTCCCTGTGAAGATACTGTAATAACAGACCCACTCAGTGACTCTCCCTGTGGAGATACTATAATAACAGACACACTCAGTGACTCCCCCTGTGGAGATACTATAATAACAGACCCGCTCAGTGACTCTCCCTGTGGAGATACTATAATAACAGACACACTCAGTGACTCACCCTGTGGAGATACTATAATAACAGACCCGCTCAGTGACTCTCCCTGTGGAGATACTATAATAACAGACCCACTCAGTGACTCTCCCTGTGGAGAAACTATAATAACAGACCCACTCAGTGACTCTCCCTGTGGAGATACTATAATAAGAGACCCACTAAGTGACTCTCCCTGTGGAGATACTATAACAACAGACCCACTCAGTGACTCTCCCTGTGGAGATACTATTATGACAGACACACTCAGTGACTCTCCCTGTGGAGATACTAAAATAACAGACCCACTCAGTGACCTTCCCTGTGGAGATACTATAATAACCGACCCACTCAGTGAGTCTCTCTGTGAAGATACTATAATAAGAGACCCACTCAGTGACTCTCCCTGTGGAGATACTATAATAACAGACCCACTCAGTGACTGTCCCTGTGGAGACACTGTAATAACAGACCCACTCAGTTACGCTCCCTGTGGAGATACTATAATAACAGACCCACTCAGTGAATTTCACAGTGGAGATACTGTAATAACAGACCCAATCAGTGACTTTCCCTGTGGAGATACTATAATAAGAGACCCACTCAGTGACTCTCCCTGTGGAGATACTAAAATAACAGACCCTCTCAGTGACGCTTCCTATTGACATACTATAATAACAGACCCACTCAGTGACTCTCCCTGTGGAGATACTACAAGAACAGAGCCACTCAGTGACTCTCCCGTTGGAGATACTCTAATAACAGACCCACTCAGTGACTCGCCCTGTGGAGATACTATAATAACAGACCGACTCAGTGACTCTCCCTGTGGAGATACTATAATAACAGACCCACTCAATGACTCTCCCTGTGCAGATACTATAATAACAGACCCACTCAGTGACTCTCCCTGTGGAGATACTATAATAACAGACCCACTCAGTGACTTCCCTGTGGAGATACTATAATAACAGACCCGCTCAGTTACTCTCCCTGTGTAGATACTATAATAACAGACCCACTCAGTGACTCTCCCTGTGGAGAATCTATAATAACAGACCCACTCAGTGCCTCTCCCTGTGGAGATACTATGATAAGAGACCCACTCAGTGAATCTCCCTGTGGAGATACTATAATAACAGACCCACTCAGTGACTCTCCCTGTGGAAATACTATAATAACAGACCCACTCAGTGACTCTCCCTGTGGAGATACTATAATAACAGACCCGCTCAGTGACTCTCCCTGTGGAGATACTATAATAACAGACCCACTCAGTGACTCTCCCTGTGGAGATACTATAATAAGAGACCCACTAAGTGACTCTCCCTGTGGAGATACTATAACAACAGACCCACTCAGTGACTCTCCCTGTGGAGATACTATTATGACAGACACACTCAGTGACTCTCCCTGTGGAGATACTAAAATAACAGACCCACTCAGTGACCTTCCCTGTGGAGATACTATAATAACCGACCCACTCAGTGAGTCTCTCTGTGAAGATACTATAATAAGAGACCCACTCAGTGACTCTCCCTGTGGAGATACTATAATAACAGACCCACTCAGTGACTGTCCCTGTGGAGACACTGTAATAACAGACCCACTCCGTGACTCTCCCTGTGGAGATACTATAATAACAGACCCACTCAGTTACGCTCCCTGTGGAGATACTATAATAACAGACCCACTCAGTGAATTTCACTGTGGAGATACTGTAATAACAGACCCAATCAGTGACTTTCCCTGTGGAGATACTATAATAAGAGACCCACTCAGTGACTCTCCCTGTGGAGATACTAAAATAACAGACCCTCTCAGTGACGCTTCCTATTGACATACTATAATAACAGACCCACTCAGTGACTCTCCCTGTGGAGATACTCTAATAACAGACCCACTCAGTGACTCTCCCTGTGGAGATACTATAATAACAGACCGACTCAGTGACTCTCCCTGTGGAGATACTATAATAACAGACCCACTCAATGACTCTCCCTGTGGAGATACTATAATAACAGACCCACTCAGTGACTCTCCCTGTGGAGATACTATAATAACAGACCCACTCAGTGACTCTCCCTGTGGAGATACTATAATAACAGACCCACTCAGTGACTCCCCCTGTGGAGATACTATAGTAACAGACCCACTCAGTGACTCTCCCTTGCAGATACTATAATAACAAATCCACTCAGTGACTCTCTCTATGGAGATACTATAATAGCAAATCCACTCAGTGACTCTCTCTGTGGTGATACTATAATAACAGACCCACTCAGTGACGCTCCCAGTGGGGTTCCTATAATAACAGACCCACTCAGTGACTCTCCCTGTGGAGATACTATAATAACAGACCCACTCAATGACTCTCCCTGTGGAGATACTATAATAACAGACACAATCAGGGACTCTCCCTGTGGAGACACTATAATAACAGACCCACTCAGTGACTCTCTCTGTGGACATACTATAATAACAGACCCACTCAGTGATTCTTCCTATGGAGATACTATAATGACAGACCAACTCAGTGACTCTCCCTGTGGAGATACTCCAATAACAGACCCACTCAGTGACTCTCCCTGTGGAGATACTATAATAACAGACCCACTCAGTGACTCTCCCTGTGGAAATACTATAATAACAGACCCACTCAGTGACGCTCCCTCTGGAGATACTATAATAACAGATCCACTCAATGACTCTCTCTGTGGAGATACTATAATAACAGACCCAATCATTGACTCTCCCTTTTGAGATACTACAATAACAGACCCACTCTGTGACTCTACCTGTGGAGATACTACAATAACAGACCCACACAGTGACTCTCCCTGTGGAGATACTATAACAACAGACCCAATAAGATACTTTCTCTGCGGAGATACTATAATAACAGACCCACTCAGTGACTCTCCCTGTGAAGATACTGTAATAACAGACCCACTCAGTGACTCTCCCTGTGGAGATACTATAATAACAGACACACTCAGTGACTCCCCCTGTGGAGATACTATAATAACAGACCCGCTCGGTGACTCTCCCTGTGGAGATACTATAATAACAGACACACTCAGTGACTCTCCCTGTGGAGATACTATAATAACAGACCCGCTCAGTGACTCTCCCTGTGGAGATACTATAATAACAGACCCACTCAGTGACTCTCCCTGTGGAGAAACTATAATAACAGACCCACTCAGTGACTCTCCCTGTGGAGATACTATAATAAGAGACCCACTAAGTGACTCTCCCTGTGGAGATACTATAACAACAGACCCACTCAGTGACTCTCCCTGTGGAGATACTATTATGACAGACACACTCAGTGACTCTCCCTGTGGAGATACTAAAATAACAGACCCACTCAGTGACCTTCCCTGTGGAGATACTATAATAACCGACCCACTCAGTGAGTCTCTCTGTGAAGATACTATAATAAGAGACCCACTCAGTGACTCTCCCTGTGGAGATACTATAATAACAGACCCACTCAGTGACTGTCCCTGTGGAGACACTGTAATAACAGACCCACTCCGTGACTCTCCCTGTGGAGATACTATAATAACAGACCCACTCAGTTACGCTCCCTGTGGAGATACTATAATAACAGACCCACTCAGTGAATTTCACTGTGGAGATACTGTAATAACAGACCCAATCAGTGACTTTCCCTGTGGAGATACTATAATAAGAGACCCACTCAGTGACTCTCCCTGTGGAGATACTAAAATAACAGACCCTCTCAGTGACGCTTCCTATTGACATACTATAATAACAGACCCACTCAGTGACTCTCCCTGTGGAGATACTACAAGAACAGAGCCACTCAGTGACTCTCCCGTTGGAGATACTCTAATAACAGACCCACTCAGTGACTCTCCCTGTGGAGATACTATAATAACAGACCGACTCAGTGACTCTCCCTGTGGAGATACTATAATAACAGACCCGCTCAGTTACTCTCCCTGTGTAGATACTATAATAACAGACCCACTCAGTGACTCTCCCTGTGGAGAATCTATAATAACAGACCCACTCAGTGCCTCTCCCTGTGGAGATACTATGATAAGAGACCCACTCAGTGAATCTCCCTGTGGAGATACTATAATAACAGACCCACTCAGTGACTCTCCCTGTGGAAATACTATAATAACAGACCCACTCAGTGACTCTGCCTGTGGAGATACTATAATAACAGACCCGCTCAGTGACTCTCCCTGTGGAGATACTATAATAACAGACCCACTCAGTGACTCTCCCTGTGGAGAAACTATAATAACAGACCCACTCAGTGACTCTCCCTGTGGAGATACTATAATAAGAGACCCACTAAGTGACTCTCCCTGTGGAGATACTATAACAACAGACCCACTCAGTGACTCTCCCTGTGGAGATACTATTATGACAGACACACTCAGTGACTCTCCCTGTGGAGATACTAAAATAACAGACCCACTCAGTGACCTTCCCTGTGGAGATACTATAATAACCGACCCACTCAGTGAGTCTCTCTGTGAAGATACTATAATAAGAGACCCACTCAGTGACTCTCCCTGTGGAGATACTATAATAACAGACCCACTCAGTGACTGTCCCTGTGGAGACACTGTAATAACAGACCCACTCCGTGACTCTCCCTGTGGAGATACTATATTAACAGACCCACTCAGTTACGCTCCCTGTGGAGATACTATAATAACAGACCCACTCAGTGAATTTCACTGTGGAGATACTGTAATAACAGACCCAATCAGTGACTTTCCCTGTGGAGATACTATAATAAGAGACCCACTCAGTGACTCTCCCTGTGGAGATACTAAAATAACAGACCCTCTCAGTGACGCTTCCTATTGACATACTATAATAACAGACCCACTCAGTGACTCTCCCTGTGGAGATACTACAAGAACAGAGCCACTCAGTGACTCTCCCGTTGGAGATACTCTAATAACAGACCCACTCAGTGACTCTCCCTGTGGAGATACTATAATAACAGACCGACTCAGTGACTCTCCCTGTGGAGATACTATAATAACAGACCCACTCAATGACTCTCCCTGTGGAGATACTATAATAACAGACCCACTCAGTGACTCTCCCTGTGGAGATACTATAATAACAGACCCACTCAGTGACTTCCCTGTGGAGATACTATAATAACAGACCCGCTCAGTTACTCTCCCTGTGTAGATACTATAATAACAGACCCACTCAGTGACTCTCCCTGTGGAGAATCTATAATAACAGACCCACTCAGTGCCTCTCCCTGTGGAGATACTATGATAAGAGACCCACTCAGTGAATCCCCCTGTGGAGATACTATAATAACAGACCCACTCAGTGACTCTCCCTGTGGAAATACTATAATAACAGACCCACTCAGTGACTCTCCCTGTGGAGATACTATAATAACAGATCCACTCAGTGACTCTCCCTGTGGTGATAATATAAAAACAGATCCACTCAATGACTCTCTCTGTGGAGATACTATAATAACAGACCCAATCAGTGACTCTCCCTGTTGAGTTACTACAATAACAGACCCACTCTGTGACTCTACCTGTGGAGATACTACAATAACAGACCCATACAGTGACTCTCCCTGTGGAGAAACTATGACAACAGACCCACTAAGTGACTCTCCCTGTGGAGATACTATAACAACAGACCCACTCAGTGACTCTCCCTGTGGAGATACTATTATGACAGACACACTCAGTGACTCTCCCTGTGGAGATACTAAAATAACAGACCCACTCAGTGACCTTCCCTGTGGAGATACTATAATAACCGACCCACTCAGTGAGTCTCTCTGTGAAGATACTATAATAAGAGACCCACTCAGTGACTCTCCCTGTGGAGATACTATAATAACAGACCCAATCAGTGACTGTCCCTGTGGAGACACTGTAATAACAGACCCACTCCGTGACTCTCCCTGTGGAGATACTATATTAACAGACCCACTCAGTTACGCTCCCTGTGGAGATACTATAATAACAGACCCACTCAGTGAATTTCACTGTGGAGATACTGTAATAACAGACCCAATCAGTGACTTTCCCTGTGGAGATACTATAATAAGAGACCCACTCAGTGACTCTCCCTGTGGAGATACTATAATAACAGACACACTCAGTGACTCTCCCTGTGGAGATACTATAATAACAGACTCGCTCAGTGACTCTCCCTGTGGAGATACTATAATAACAGACCCACTCAGTGACTCTCCCTGTGGAGAAACTATAATAACAGACCCACTCAGTGACTCTCCCTGTGGAGATACTATAATAAGAGACCCACTAAGTGACTCTCCCTGTGGAGATACTATAACAACAGACCCACTCAGTGACTCTCCCTGTGGAGATACTATTATGACAGACCCACTCAGTGATTCTCCCTGTGGAGATACTAAAATAACAGACCCACTCAGTGACCTTCCCTGTGGAGATACTATAATAACCGACCCACTCAGTGAGTCTCTCTGTGAAGATACTATAATAAGAGACCCACTCAGTGACTCTCCCTGTGGAGATACTATCATAACAGACCCACTCAGTGACTTTCCCTGTAGAGATACTGTAATAACAGACCCACTCAGTGACTCTCCCTGTGGAGATACTACAATAACAGACCCACTCAGTGACTCTCCATGTGGAGACACAATAATAACAGACCCACTCAGTGACTCTCCCTGTGGAGATACTATAACAACAGACCCACTCAGTGACTGTCCCTGTGGAGACACTGTAATAACAGACCCACTCCGTGACTCTCCCTGTGGAGATACTATAATAACAGACCCACTCAGTTACGCTCCCTGTGGAGATACTATAATAACAGACCCACTCAGTGAATTTCACTGTGGAGATACTGTGATAACAGACCCAATCAGTGACTTTCCCTGTGGAGATACTATAATAAGAGACCCACTCAGTGACTCTCCCTGTGGAGATACTAAAATAACAGACCCTCTCAGTGACGCTTCCTATTGACATACTATAATAACAGACCCACTCAGTGACTCTCCCTGTGGAGATACTACAAGAACAGAGCCACTCAGTGACTCTCCCGTTGGAGATACTCTAATAACAGACCCACTCAGTGACTCTCCCTGTGGAGATACTATAATAACAGACCCACTCAGTGACTCTCCCTGTGGAGGTACTATAATAACAGACCCAATATGTTACTTTCTCTGTGGAGATACTCTAATAACAGACCCACTCAGTGACTCTCCCGTTGGAGATACTCTAACAACAGACCCACTCAGTGACTCTCTCTATGGAGATACTATAATAGCAAATCCACTCAGTGACTCTCTCTGTGGTGATACTATAATAACAGACCCACTCAGTGACTCTCCCTGTGGAGATTCTATAATAACAGACCCAATCAGTGACTCTCCCTGTTGAGATACTACAATAACAGACCCACTCTGTGACTCTCCCTGTGGAGAGACTATCATAACAGACCCACTCAGTGACTTTCCCTGTAGAGATACTGTAATAACAGACCCACTCAGTGACTCTCCCTGTGGAGATACTCTAATAACAGACCCACTCAGTGACTCTCCCTGTGGAGATACTATAATAACAGACCCACTCATTGACTCTCCCTGTGGAGATACTATAATAACAGACCCACTCAGTGACTCTCCCTGTGGAGATACTATAATAACAGATCCACTCAGTGACTCTCCCTGTGGTGATAATATAAAAACAGATCCACTCAATGACTCTCTCTGTGGAGATACTATTATAACAGACCCAATCAGTGACTCTCCCTGTTGAGATACTACAATAACAGACCCACTCTGTGACTCTACCTGTGGAGATACTACAATAACAGACCCACACAGTGACTCTCCCTGTGGAGATACTATAACAACAGACTCAATAAGTTACTTTCTCTGCGGAGATACTATAATAACAGACCCACTCAGTGACTCTCCCTGTGAAGATACTGTAATAACAGAGCCACTCAGTGACTCTCCCTGTGGAGATACTATAATAACAGACACACTCAGTGACTCTCCCTGTGGAGATACTATAATAACAGACCCGCTCAGTGACTCTCCCTGTGGAGATACTATAATAACAGACACACTCAGTGACTCTCCCTGTGGAGATACTATAATAACAGACCCGCTCAGTGACTATCCCTGTGGAGATACTATAATAACAGACCCACTCAGTGACTCTCCCTGTGGAGAAACTATAATAACAGACCCACTCAGTGACTCTCCCTGTGGAGATACTATAATAAGAGACCCACTAAGTGACTCTCCCTGTGGAGATACTATAACAACAGACCCACTCAGTGACTCTCCCTGTGGAGATACTATTATGACAGACCCACTCAGTGACTGTCCCTGTGGAGACACTGTAATAACAGACCCACTCCGTGACTCTCCCTGTGGAGATACTATAATAACAGACCCACTCAGTTACGCTCCCTGTGGAGATACTATAATAACAGACCCACTCAGTGAATTTCACTGTGGAGATACTGTAATAACAGACCCAATCAGTGACTTTCCCTGTGGAGATACTATAATAAGAGACCCACTCAGTGACTCTCCCTGTGGAGATACTAAAATAACAGACCCTCTCAGTGACGCTTCCTATTGACATACTATAATAACAGACCCACTCAGTGACTCTCCCTGTGGAGATACTACAAGAACAGAGCCACTCAGTGACTCTCCCGTTGGAGATACTCTAATAACAGACCCACTAGTGACTCTCCCTGTGGAGATACTATAATAACAGACCGACTCAGTGACTCTCCCTGTGGAGAATCTATAATAACAGACCCACTCAGTGCCTCTCCCTGTGGAGATACTATGATAAGAGACCCACTCAGTGACTCTCCCTGTGGAGATACTATAATAACAGACCCACTCAGTGACTCTCCCTGTGGAAATACTATAATAACAGACCCACTCAGTGACTCTCCCTGTGGAGATACTATAATAACAGATCCACTCAGTGACTCTCCCTGTGGTTAAAATATAAAAACAGATCCACTCAATGACTCTCTCTGTGGAGATACTATAATAACAGACCCAATCAGTGACTCTCCCTGTTGAGATACTACAATAACAGACCCACTCTGTGACTCTACCTGTGGAGATACTACAATAACAGACCCACATAGTGACTCTCCCTGTGGAGATACTATAACAACAGACCCAATAAGAAACTTTCTCTGCGGAGATACTATAATAACAGACCCACTCAGTGACTCTCCCTGTGAAGATACTGTAATAACAGACCCACTCAGTGACTCTCCCTGTGGAGATACTATAATAACAGACACACTCAGTGACTCTCCCTGTGGAGATACTATAATAACAGACCCGCTCAGTGACTCTCCCTGTGGAGATACTATAATAACAGACACACTCAGTGACTCTCCCTGTGGAGATACTATAATAACAGACCCGCTCAGTGACTCTCCCTGTGGAGATACTATAATAACAGACCCACTCAGTGACTCTCCCTGTGGAGAAACTATAAAAACGACCCACTCAGTGACTCTCCCTGTGGAGATACGATAAAAGGAGACCCACTAAGTGACTCTCCCTGTGGAGATACTATAACAACAGACCCACTCAGTGACTCTCCCTGTGGAGATACTATTATGACAGACCCACTCAGTGACTCGCCCTGTGGAGATACAAAAATAACAGATCCACTCAGTGACCTTCCCTGTGGAGATACTATAATAACCGACCCACTCAGTGAGTCTCTCTGTGAAGATACTATAATAAGAGACCCACTCAGTGACTCTCCCTGTGGAGATACTATCATAACAGACCCACTCAGTGACTTTCCCTGTAGAGATACTGTAATAACAGACACACTCAGTGACTCTCCCTGTGGAGATACTATAATAACAGACCCACTCAGTGACTCTCCATGTGGAGATACTATAATAACAGACCCACTCAGTGACTGTCCCTGTGGAGATACTGTAATAAGAGACCCACTCAGTGACTCTCCCTGTGGAGATACTAAAATAACAGACCCACTCAGTGACTCTCCTTGTGGAGATACTATAATAACAGACCCACTCAGTGACTGTCCCTGTGGAGACACTGTAATAACAGACCCACTCCGTGACTCTCCCTGTGGAGATACTATAATAACAGACCCACTCAGTTACTCTCCCTGTGGAGATACTATAATAACAGACCCACTCAGTGAATTTCACTGTGGAGATACTGTAATAACACACCCAATCAGTGACTTTCCCTGTGGAGATACTATAATAAAAGACCCACTCAGTGACTCTCCCTATGGAGATACTAAAATAACAGACCCTCTCAGTCACGCTTCCTATTGACATACTATAATAACAGACCCACTCAGTGACTCTCCCTGTGGAGATACTACAAGAACAGAGCCACTCAGTGACTCTCCCGTTGGAGATACTCTAATAACAGACCCACTCAGTGACTCTCCCTGTGGAGATACTATTATAACAGACCGACTCAGTGACTCTCCCTGTGGAGATACTATAATAACAGACCCACTCAATGACTCTCCCTGTGGAGATACTCTAATAACAGACCCACTCAGTGACATCCCTGTGGAGATACTATAATAACAGACCCGCTCAGTTACTCTCCCTGTGTAGATACTATAATAACAGACCCACTCAGTGACTCTCCCTGTGGAGAATCTATAATAACAGACCCACTCAGTGCCTCTCCCTGTGGAGATACTATGATAAGAGACCCACTCAGTGACTCTCCCTGTGGAGATACTATAACAACAGACCCACTCAGTGACTCTCCCTGTGGAGATACTATAATAACAGACCCACTCAGTGACTCTCCCTGTGGAGATTCTAGAATAACAGACACACTCAGTGACTCTCCCTGTGGAGATACTATAATAACAGACCCACTCAGTGACCTTCCCTGTGGAGATACTATAATAACAGACCCACTCAGTGAGTCTCTCTGTGAAGATACTATAATAACAGACCCACTCAGTGACTCTCCCTGTGGAGATACTATAATAACAGACCCACTCAGTGACTCTCCATGTGGAGACACTATAATAACAGACCCACTCAGTGACGCTCCCTGTGGAGATACTATAATAACAGACCCACTCAGTGACTGTCCCTGTGGAGATACTGTAATAACAGACCCACTCAGTGAGTCTCCCTGTGGAGATACTATAATAACAGACCCACTCAGTTACTCAGCCTGTGGATATACTATAATAACAGACCCACTCAGTGTACTTCCCTGTGCATATCCTGTAACAACAGACCCACTCAGTGAATCTCCCTGTGGAGATACTATAATAACAGACCCACTCAGTGACTCTCCCTGTGGAGATACTCTAATAACAGACCCACTCAGTGACTCTCCCTGTGGAGATAATATAATAACAGACCCACTCAGTGACTCTCCCTGTGGAGATACTATAATAACAGACCCACTCAGTGACTCTCCCTGTGGAGATACTATAATAACAGACCCACTCAGTGACTCCCCGTGTGGAGATACTATAATAACAGACCCAGTCAGTGACTCTCCCTTGCAGATACTATAATAACAAATCCACTCAGTGACTCTCTCTATGGAGATACTATAATAGCAAATCCACTCAGTGACTCTCTCTGTGGTGATACTATAATAACAGACCCACTCAGTGACTCTCCCTGTGGGGATTCTATAATAGCAGACCCACTCAGTGACTCTCCCTGTGGAGATACTATAATAACAGACCCACTCAGTGACTCTCCCTGTGGAGATACTATAATAACAGACCCAATCAGAGACTCTCCCTGTGGAGACACTATAATAACAGACCCACTCAGTGACTCTCCCTGTGGAGATACTATAAAACCAGACGCACTCAATGACACTTCCTGTGGAGATACTAAAATAACAGACCCTCTCAGTGACGCTTCCTATTGACATACTATAATAACAGACCCACTCAGTGACTCTCCCTGTGGAGATATTACAAGAACGGAGCCACTCAGTGACTCTCCCGTTGGAGATACTCTAATAACAGACCCACTCAGTGACTCTCCCTGTGGAGATACTATAATAACAGACCGACTCAGTGACTCTCCCTGTGGAGATACTATAATAACAGACCCACTCAGTGACTCTCCCTGTGGAGATACTCTAATAACAGACCCACTCAGTGACTCTCCCTGTGGAGATACTATAATAACAGACCCAATCAGAGACTCTCCCTGTGGAGACACTATAATAACAGACCCACTCAGTGACTCTCCCTGTGGAGATACTATAATAAGAGACCCACTCAGTGACTCTCCCTGTGGAGATACTAAAATAACAGACCCTCTCAGTGACGCTTCCTATTGACATACTATAATAACAGACCCACTCAGCGACTCTCCCTGTGGAGATACTACAAGAACAGAGCCACTCAGTGACTCTCCCGTTGGAGATACTCTAATAACAGACCCACTCAGTGACTCTCCCTGTGGAGATACTATAATAACAGACCGACTCAGTGACTCTCCCTGTGGAGATACTATAATAACAGACCCACTCAGTGACTCTCTCTGTGGTGATACTATAATAACAGACACACTCAGTGACTCTCCCTGTGGAGATACCATAATAACAGACCCACTCAGTGACTCTCCTTGTGTAGATACTATAATAACAGACCCTCTCAGTGACTCTCCCTGTGGAGATATTATAATAACAGACCCACTCAGTGACTCTCCCTGTGGAGATACTATGATAAGAGACCCACTCAGTGACTCTCCCTGTGGAGATACTATAACAATAGACCCACTCAGTGACTCTCCCTGTGGAGATTCTAGAATAACAGACCCACTCAGTGACTCTCCCTGTGGAGATACTATAATAACAGACCCACTCAGTGACTCTCCCTGTGGAGATACTATAATAACAGACCCACTCAGTGACCTTCCCTGTGGAGATACTATAATAACAGACCCACTCAGTGAGTCTCTCTGTGAAGATACTATAATAACAGACCCAGTCAGTGACTCTCCCTGTGGAGATACTAAAATAACAGACCCTCTCAGTGACGCTTCCTATTGACATACTATAATAACAGACCCACTCAGTGACTCTCCCTGTGGAGATACTACAAGAACAGAGCCAATCAGTGACTCTCCCGTTGGAGATACTCTAATAACAGACCCACTCAGTGACTCTCCCTGTGGAGATACTATAATAACAGAACGACTCAGTGACTCTCCCTGTGGAGATACTATAATAACAGACCCACTCAATGACTCTCCCTGTGGAGATACTCTAATAACAGACTCACTCAGTGAATTCCCTGTGGAGATACTATAATAACAGACCCGCTCAGTTACTCTCCCTGTGTAGATACTATAATAACAGACCCACTAAGTGACTCTCCCTGTGGAGAATCTATAATAACAGACCCACTCAGAGCCTCTCCCTGTGGAGATACTATGATAAGAGACCCACTCAGTGACTCTCCCTGTGGAGATACAATAACAACAGACCCACTCAGTGACTCTCCCTGTGGAGATACTATAATAACAGACCCACTCAGTGACTCTCCCTGTGGAGATTCTAGAATAACAGACACACTCAGTGACTCTCCCTGTGGAGATACTATAATAACAGACCCACTCAGTGACCTTCCCTGTGGAGATACTATAATAAAAGACCAACTCAGTGAGTCTCTCTGTGAAGATACTATAACAACAGACCCACTCAGTGACTCTCCCTGTGGAGATACTATAATAACAGACCCACTCAGTGACTCTCCATGTGGAGACACTATAATAACAGACCCACTCAGTGACGCTCCCTGTGGAGATACTATAATAACAGACCCACTCAGTGACTGTCCCTGTGGAGATACTGTAATAACAGACCCACTCAGTGAGTCTCCCTGTGGAGATACTATAATAACAGACCCACACAGTTACTCAGCCTGTGGATATACTATAATAACAGACCAACTCAGTGTATTTCCCTGTGCATATCCTGTAACAACAGACCCACTCAGTGACTCTCCCTGTGGAGATACTATAATAACAGACCCACTCAGTGACTCTCCCTGTGGAGATACTCTAATAACAGACCCACTCAGTGACTCTCCCTGTGGAGATAATATAATAACAGACCCACTCAGTGACTCTTGCTGTGGAGATACTATAATAACAGAGCCACTCAGTGACTCTCCCTGTGGAGATACTATAATAACAGACCCACTCAGTGACTCCCCCTGTGGAGATACTATAATAACAGACCCACTCAGTGACTCTCACTTGCAGATACTATAATAACACATCCACTCAGTGACTCTCTCTATGCAGATACTATAATAGCAAATCCACTCAGTGACTCTCTCTGTGGTGATACTATAATAACAGACCCACTCAGTGACTCTCCCTGTGGAGATTCTATAATAACAGACCCACTCAGTGACTCTCCCTGTGGAGATACTATAATAACAGACCCACTCAGTGACTCTCCCTGTGGAGATACTATAATAACAGACCCAATCAGAGACTCTCCCTGTGGAGACACTATAATAACAGACCCACTCAGTGACTCTCCCTGTGGAGATACTATAAAACCAGACGCACTCAATGACACTTCCTGTGGAGATACTAAAATAACAGACCCTCTCAGTGACGCTTCCTATTGACATACTATAATAACAGACCCACTCAGTGACTCTCCCTGTGGAGATATTACAAGAACGGAGCCACTCAGTGACTCTCCCGTTGGAGATACTCTAATAACAGACCCACTCAGTGACTCTCCCTGTGGAGATACTATAATAACAGACCGACTCAGTGACTCTCCCTGTGGGATACTATAATAACAGACCCACTCAGTGACTCTCCCTGTGGAGATACTCTAATAACAGACCCACTCAGTGACTCTCCCTGTGGAGATACTATAATAACAGACCCACTCAGTGACTCTCCTTGTGTAGATACTATAATAACAGACCCAATCAGTGACTTTCCCTGTGGAGATACTGTAATAAGAGACCCACTCAGTGACTCTCCCTGTGGAGATACTAAAATAACAGACCCTCTCAGTGACGCTTCCTATTGACATACTATAATAACAGACCCACTCAGTGACTCTCCCTGTGGAGATACTACAAGAACAGAGCCACTCAGTGACTCTCCCGTTGGAGATACTCTAATAACAGACCCACTCAGTGACTCTCCCTGTGGAGATACTATAATAACAGACCGACTCAGTGACTCTCCCTGTGGAGATACTATAATAACAGACCCACTCAGTGACTCTCCCTGTGGAGATACTCTAATAACAGACCCACTCAGTGACTCTCCCTGTGGAGATACTATAATAACAGACCCACTCAGTGACTCTCCTTGTGTAGATACTATAATAACAGACCCTCTCAGTGACTCTCCCTGTGGAGATATTATAATAACAGACCCACACAGTGACTCTCCCTGTGGAGATACTATGATAAGAGACCCACTCAGTGACTCTCCCTGTGGAGATACTATAACAACAGACCCACTCAGTGACTCTCCCTGTGGAGATTCTAGAATAACAGACCCACTCAGTGACTCTCCCTGTGGAGATACTATAATAACAGACCCACTCAGTGACTCTCCCTGTGGAGATACTATAATAACAGACCCACTCAGTGACCTTCCCTGTGGAGATACTATAATAACAGACCCACTCAGTGAGTCTCTCTGTGAAGATACTATAATAACAGACCCAGTCAGTGACTCTCCCTGTGGAGATACTAAAATAACAGACCCTCTCAGTGACGCTTCCTATTGACATACTATACTAACAGACCCACTCAGTGACTCTCCCTGTGGAGATTCTACAAGAACAGAGCCAATCAGTGACTCTCCCGTTGGAGATACTCTAATAACAGACCCACTCAGTGACTCTCCCTGTGGAGATACTATAATAACAGACCGACTCAGTGACTCTCCCTGTGGAGATACTATAATAACAGACCCACTCAATGACTCTCCCTGTGGAGATACTCTAATAACAGACCCACTCAGTGACTTCCCTGTGGAGATACTATAATAACAGACCCGCTCAGTTACTCTTCCTGTGTAGATACTATAATAACAGACCCACTCAGTGACTCTCCCTGTGGAGAATCTATAATAACAGACCCACTCAGTGCCTCTCCCTGTGGAGATACTATGATAAGAGTCCCACTCAGTGACTCTCCCTGTGGAGATACTATAACAACAGACCCACTCAGTGACTCTCCCTGTGGAGATACTATAATAACAGACCCACACAGTTACTCAGCCTGTGGATATACTATAATAACAGACCAACTCAGTGTATTTCCCTGTGCATATCCTGTAACAACAGACCCACTCAGTGACTCTCCCTGTGGAGATACTATAATAACAGACCCACTCAGTGACTCTCCCTGTGGAGATACTCTAATAACAGACCCACTCAGTGACTCTCCCTGTGGAGATAATATAATAACAGACCCACTCAGTGACTCTTGCTGTGGAGATACTATAATAACAGAGCCACTCAGTGACTCTCCCTGTGGAGATACTATAATAACAGACCCACTCAGTGACTCCCCCTGTGGAGATACTATAATAACAGACCCACTCAGTGACTCTCACTTGCAGATACTATAATAACACATCCACTCAGTGACTCTCTCTATGGAGATACTATAATAGCAAATCCACTCAGTGACTCTCTCTGTGGTGATACTATAATAACAGACCCACTCAGTGACTCTCCCTGTGGAGATTCTATAATAACAGACCCACTCAGTGACTCTCCCTGTGGAGATACTATAATAACAGACCCACTCAGTGACTCTCCCTGTGGAGATACTATAATAACAGACCCAATCAGAGACTCTCCCTGTTGAGACACTATAATAACAGACCCACTCAGTGACTCTCCCTGTGGAGATACTATAAAACCAGACGCACTCAATGACACTTCCTGTGGAGATACTAAAATAACAGACCCTCTCAGTGACGCTTCCTATTGACATACTATAATAACAGACCCACTCAGTGACTCTCCCTGTGGAGATATTACAAGAACGGAGCCACTCAGTGACTCTCCCGTTGGAGATACTCTAATAACAGACCCACTCAGTGACTCTCCCTGTGGAGATACTATAATAACAGACCGACTCAGTGACTCTCCCTGTGGGATACTATAATAACAGACCCACTCAGTGACTCTCCCTGTGGAGATACTCTAATAACAGACCCACTCAGTGACTCTCCCTGTGGAGATACTATAATAACAGACCCACTCAGTGACTCTCCTTGTGTAGATACTATAATAACAGACCCAATCAGTGACTTTCCCTGTGGAGATACTGTAATAAGAGACCCACTCAGTGACTCTCCCTGTGGAGATACTAAAATAACAGACCCTCTCAGTGACGCTTCCTATTGACATACTATAATAACAGACCCACTCAGTGACTCTCCCTGTGGAGATACTACAAGAACAGAGCCACTCAGTGACTCTCCCGTTGGAGATACTCTAATAACAGACCCACTCAGTGACTCTCCCTGTGGAGATACTATAATAACAGACCGACTCAGTGACTCTCCCTGTGGAGATACTATAATAACAGACCCACTCAGTGACTCTCCCTGTGGAGATACTATAATAACAGACCCACTCAGTGACTCTCCTTGTGTAGATACTATAATAACAGACCCTCTCAGTGACTCTCCCTGTGGAGATATTATAATAACAGACCCACACAGTGACTCTCCCTGTGGAGATACTATGATAAGAGACCCACTCAGTGACTCTCCCTGTGGAGATACTATAACAACAGACCCACTCAGTGACTCTCCCTGTGGAGATTCTAGAATAACAGACCCACTCAGTGACTCTCCCTGTGGAGATACTCTAATAACAGACCCACTCAGTGACTCTCCCTGTGGAGATACTATAATAACAGACCCACTCAGTGACTCTCCTTGTGTAGATACTATAATAACAGACCCTCTCAGTGACTCTCCCTGTGGAGATATTATAATAACAGACCCACACAGTGACTCTCCCTGTGGAGATACTATGATAAGAGACCCACTCAGTGACTCTCCCTGTGGAGATACTATAACAACAGACCCACTCAGTGACTCTCCCTGTGGAGATTCTAGAATAACAGACCCACTCAGTGACTCTCCCTGTGGAGATACTATAATAACAGACCCACTCAGTGACTCTCCCTGTGGAGATACTATAATAACAGACCCACTCAGTGACCTTCCCTGTGGAGATACTATAATAACAGACCCACTCAGTGAGTCTCTCTGTGAAGATACTATAATAACAGACCCAGTCAGTGACTCTCCCTGTGGAGATACTAAAATAACAGACCCTCTCAGTGACGCTTCCTATTGACATACTATAATAACAGACCCACTCAGTGACTCTCCCTGTGGAGATTCTACAAGAACAGAGCCAATCAGTGACTCTCCCGTTGGAGATACTCTAATAACAGACCCACTCAGTGACTCTCCCTGTGGAGATACTATAATAACAGACCGACTCAGTGACTCTCCCTGTGGAGATACTATAATAACAGACCCACTCAATGACTCTCCCTGTGGAGATACTCTAATAACAGACCCACTCAGTGACTTCCCTGTGGAGATACTATAATAACAGACCCGCTCAGTTACTCTTCCTGTGTAGATACTATAATAACAGACCCACTCAGTGACTCTCCCTGTGGAGAATCTATAATAACAGACCCACTCAGTGCCTCTCCCTGTGGAGATACTATGATAAGAGTCCCACTCAGTGACTCTCCCTGTGGAGATACTATAACAACAGACCCACTCAGTGACTCTCCCTGTGGAGATACTATAATAACAGACCCACTCAGTGACTCTCCCTGTGGAGATTCTAGAATAACAGACACACTCAGTGACTCTCCCTGTGGAGATACTATAATAACAGACCCACTCAGTGACCTTCCCTGTGGAGATACTATAATAACAGACCCACTCAGTGAGTCTCTCTGTGAAGATACTATAATAACAGACCCACTCAGTGACTCTCCCTGTGGAGATACTATAATAACAGACCCACTCAGTGACTCTCCATGTGGAGACACTATAATAACAGACCCACTCAGTGACGCTCCCTGTGGAGATACTATAATAACAGACCCACTCAGTGAGTCTCCCTGTGGAGATACTGTAATAACAGACCCACTCATTGAGTCTCCCTGTGGAGATACTATAATAACAGACCCACTCAGTTACTCAGCCTGTGGAGATACTATAATAACAGACCCACTCAGTGTATTTCCCTGTGCATATCCTGTAACAACAGACCCACTCAGTGACTCTCCCTGTGGAGATACTGTAAGAAGGGACCCACTCAGTGACTCTCCCTGTGGAGATACTAAAATAACAGACCCTCTCAGTGACGCTTCCTGTTGACATACTGTAATAACAGACCCACTCAGTGACTCTCCCTGTGGAGATACTACAAGAACAGACCCATTCAGTGACTCTCCCTTTGGAGATATTCTAAGAACAGACCCACTCAGTGACTCTCCCTGTGGAGATACTATAATAACAGACCCACTCAGTGACTCTCCCTGTGGAGATACTATAATAACAGACCCACTCAGTGACTCTTGCTGTGGAGATACTCTAATAACAGACCCACTCAGTGACTCTCCCTCTGGAGATACTATAATAACCGACCCACTCAGTGACTCTCCCTGTGGAGATACTATAATAACAGACCTACTCACTGCCTCTCCCTGTGGAGATACTATAATAACAGACCCACTCAGTGACTCTCCCTGTGGAGATACTATAATAACAGACCCACACAGTGACTCTCCCTTTGGAGATACTATAATAACAGACCCACTCAGTGACGCTCCCTGTGGAGATACGATAATAACAGACCCACTCAGTGACTCTCCCTGTGGAGAAACAATAATAAAAGGAGCAATCAGTGACTCTCCCTGTGGAGATACTATAATAACAGACCCACTCAGTGACTCCCTGTGGAGATACTATAATAACAGACCCACTCAGTGACTCTCCCTGTGGAGATACTATAATAACAGACCCACTCAGTGACTCTCCCTGTGGAGATACTATAATAACAGACCCACTCAGTGACTCTCCCCGTGGAGATACGATAATAACAGACCGACTCAGTGACTCTCCCTGTGGAGATACGATAATAACAGACCCACTCAGTGACTCTCCCTCTGGAGATACTATAATAACCGACCCACTCAGTGACTCTCCCTGTGGAGATACTATAATAACAGACCTACTCACTGCCTCTCCCTGTGGAGATACTATAATAACAGACCCACTCAGTGACTCTCCCTGTGGAGATAATATAATAACAGACCCACACAGTGACTCTCCCTTTGGAGATACTATAATAACAGACCCACTCAGTGACTCTCCCTGTGGAGATACTATAATAACAGACCCACTCAGTGACTGTCCATTTGGAGATACTATAATAACAGACCCACTCAGAGACTCTCCCTGTGGAGATACTATAATAACAGACCCACTCAGTGACTCTCCCTGTGGAGATATTATAATAACAGACCCACTCAGTGACTCTCCCTCTGGTGATACTATAATAACAGACCCACTCAGTGAATCTCCCTGTGGAGATACTATAATAACAGATCACTCAGTGACTCTCCCCGTGGAGATACTATAATAACAGACCCACTCAGTGACTCTCCCTCTGGAGATACTATAATAACAGACCCACTCAGTGACTGTCCATTTGGAGATACTATAATAACAGACCCACTCAGAGACTCTCCCTGTGGAGATACTATAATAACAGACCCACTCAGTGACTCTCCCTGTGGAGATATTATAATAACAGACCCACTCAGTGACTCTCCCTCTGGTGATACTATAATAACAGACCCACTCAGTGAATCTCCCTGTGGAGATACTGTAATAACAGACCCACTCAGTGACTCTCCCTGTGGAGATACTATAATAACAGATCACTCAGTGACTCTCCCCGTGGAGATACTATAATAACAGACCCACTCAGTGACTCTCGCCGTGGAGATACTATAATAACAGAACCACTCTGTGACTCTCCCCGTGGAGATACTATAATAACAGACCCACTCAGTGACTCTCCCTGTGGAGATACTATAATAGCAGACCCACTCAGTGACTCTCCCTGTGGAGATACTATAATAACAGACCCACTCAGTGACTCTCACTGTGGAGATACTATAATAACAGACCCACTCAGTGACTCTCCCTCTGGAGATACTATAATAACAGACCCACTCAGTGACTCTCCCTGTGGAGATACGATAATAACACACCCAATAAGTGAGCCTCTCTGTGGAGATACTATAACAACAGACCCACTCAGTGACTCTCCCTGTGGAGATACTATAATAACAGACCCACTCAGAGACTGTCCCTGTGGAGATACTATAATAACAGACCCACTCAGTGACTCTCCCTGTGGAGGCACTATAATAACAGACCTACTAAGTGACTCTCTGTGGAGATACTATAATAACACACCCACTCAGTGACTCTCCCTGTGGAGATACTATAATAACAGACCTACTCAGTGACTCTCTGTGGAGATACTATAATAACAGACCCACTTAGTGACACTCTCTGTGGAGATACTATAATGACAGACCCACTCAGAGACTGTCCCTGTGGAGATACTATAATAACAGACCCACTCAGTGACTCTCCCTGTGGAGATACTATAATAACAGACCCACTCAGTGACTCTCCCTGTGGAGACACTATGATAACAGACCTACTCAGTGACTCTCTGTGGAGATACTATAATAACAGACCCACTTACTGACTCTCTCTGTGGAGATACTATAATAACAGACCCACTCAGAGACTGTCCCTGTGGAGATACTATAATAACAGACCCACTCAGTGACTCTCCCTGTGGAGAGACTATAATAACAGACCCACTCAGTGACTCTCCCTGCGACGATTCGACAATAACAGACCCACTCAGTGACTCTCCCTGTGGATAAACAGTAATAACAGACCCACTCAGTGACTCTCCCTGTGGAGAAACAATAATAGAAGAACCACTCAGTGACTCTCCCTGTGGAGATACTATAATAACAGACCCACTCAGTGACGCTCCCTGTGGAGATACGATAATAACAGACCCACTCAGTGACTCTCCCTGTGGAGAAACAATAATAAAAGGAGCAATCAGTGACTCTCCCTGTGGAGATACTATAATAACAGACCCACTCAGTGACTCCCTGTGGAGATACTATAATAACAGACCCACTCAGTGACTCTCCCTGTGGAGATACTATAATAACAGACCCACTCAGTGACTCTCCCTGTGGAGATACTATAATAACAGACCCACTCAGTGACTCTCCCCGTGGAGATACGATAATAACAGACCGACTCAGTGACTCTCCCTGTGGAGATACGATAATAACAGAACCACTCAGTGACTCTCCCTCTGGAGATACTATAATAACCGACCCACTCAGTGACTCTCCCTGTGGAGATACTATAATAACAGACCTACTCACTGCCTCTCCCTGTGGAGATACTATAATAACAGACCCACTCAGTGACTCTCCTTGTGGAGATACTATAATAACAGACACACTCAGTGACTCTCCCTGTGGAGATGCTATAATAACAGACCCACTCAGAGACTGTCCCTGTGGAGATACTATAATAACAGACCCACTCAGTGACTCTCCCTGTGGAGAAACTATAATAACCGACCTACTCAGTGACTCTCTGTGGAGATACTATAATAACAGACCCACTCAGTGACTCTCCCTGTGGAGATACTATAATAACAGACCCACTCAGTGTTTCTCCCTGTGGAGACACTATAATAACAGACCCACTCAGTGACTCTCCCTGCGACGATTCGACAATAACAGACCCACTCAGTGACTCTCCCTGTGGAGATACTATAATAACAGACCCACTCAGTGACTCTCCCTGTGGATAAACAGTAATAACAGACCCACTCAGTGACTCTCCCTGTGGAGAAACAATAATAAAAGATCCACTCAGAGACTCTCCCTGTGGAGATACTATAATAACAGACCCACTCAGTGACGCTCCCTGTGGAGAAACAATAATAACAGATCCACTCAGTGACTCTCCCTGTGGAGAAACAATAATAAAAGAACAAATCAGTGCCTCTCCCTGTGGAGATACGATAATAACAGACCCACTCAGTGACTCTCCCTGTGGAGATACTATAATAACAGACCCACTCAGTGACTCTCCCTGTGGAGATATTATAATAACAGAGCCACTCAGTGACTCTCCCTGTGGAGATACTATAATAACAGACCCACTCAGTGACTCTCCCTCTGGAGATACTATAATAACAGACCCACTCAGTGACTGTCCCTTTGGAGATACTATAATAACAGACCCACTTAGAGACTCTCCCTGTGGAGACACTATAATAACAGACCCACTCAGTGACTCTCCCTGTGGACATACTATAATAACAGACCCACTCAGTGACTGTCCCTTTGGAGATACTATAATAACAGACCCACTCAGAGACTCTCCCTGTGGAGATACTATAATAACAGACCCACTCAGTGACTATCCCTGTGGAGATATTATAATAACAGACCCACTCAGTGACTCTCCCTGTGGAGATACTATAATAACAGACCCACTCAGTGACTCTCCCTGTGGATAAACAGTAATAACAGACCCACTCAGTGACTCTCCCTGTGGAGAAACAATAATGACAGACCCACTCAGTGACTCTGCCTGTGGAGATACTATAATAACAGACCCACTCAGTGACTCCGCCTGTGGAGAGAATATAATAACAGACCTATTCAGTGACTCTCCCTGTGGAGATACTAAAATAACAGACCCACTCAGTGACTCTCCCTCTGGAGATACTATAATAACAGACCCACTCAGTGATTCTCGCTGTGGAGATACTATAATAACAGACCCACTCAGTGACTCTCCCTGTGGATAAACAATAATGACAGACCCACTCAGTGACTCTCCCTGTGGAGATACTATAATAACAGACCCACTCAGTGACTCTAGCTGTGGAGATACTATAATAACAGACCCACTCAGTGATTCTCCCCGTGGATAAACAATAATAACAGACCAACTCAGTAACTCTCCCTATGGAGAAACAATCATAAAAGAACCACTCATTGACTCGCCCTGTGGAGAAACTATAATAACAGACCCACTCAGTGACTCTCCCTGTGGAGATACTATAATAACAGACCCACTCAGTGACTGTCCCTGTGGATAAACAATAATAACAGACACACTCAGTGACTCTCCCAATGGAGAAACAATCATAAAAGAACCACTCAGTGATTCTCCCTGTGGAGATACTATAATAACAGACCCACTCAGTGACGCTCCCTGTGGAGAAACAATAATAACAGACCCACTCAGTGACTCTCCCTGTGGAGAAACAATAGTAAAAGAACCACTCACTGACTCTCCCTGTGTAGATACTATAATAACAGACCCACTCAGTGACTCCCTGTGGAGATACTATAATAACAGACCCACTCAGTGACTCTCCCTGTGGAGATACTATAATAACAGACCCACTCAGTGACTCTCCCTGTGGAGATACTATAGTTACAGACCCACTCAGTGACTCTCCCCGTGGAGATACTATAATAACAGACCCACTCAGTGACTCTCCGTGTGGAGATACGATAATAACAGACCCACTCAGTGACTCTCCCTGTGGAGATACTATAATAACAGAGCCACTCAGTGACTCTCCCTCTGGAGATACTATAATAACAGACCCACTCAGTGACTCTCCCTGTGGAGATACTATAATAACAGTCCGACTCACTGACTCTCCCTGTGGAGATACTATAATAACAGACCCACTCAGTGACTCCCCTTGTGGAGATACTATAATAACATACCCACTCAGTGACTCTCCCTGTAGAGATACTATAATAACAGACCCACTCAGTGACTCTCCCAGTGGAGATACTGTAATAACGGACCCACTCAGTAACTCTCCCTGTGGAGACACTATAATAACAGACCTACTCAGTGACTCTCTGTGGAGATACTATAAGAACAGACCCACTTAGTGACTCTCTATGTGGAGATACTATAATAACAGACCCACTCAGTGACTCTCCCTGTGGAGATACTATAATAACAGACCTGCTCAGTGACTCTCTGTGGAGATACTATAATAACAGACCACTTAGTGACTCACTCTGTGCAGATACTATAATAACAGACCCACTCAGAGACTGTCCCTGTGGAGATACTATAATAACAGACCCACTCTGTGACTCTCCCTGTGGAGACACTATAATAACAGACCCACTCAGTGACTCTCCCTGCGACGATCCGACAATGAAAGACCCACTCAGTGACTCTCCCTGTGGAGATACTATAATAACAGACCCACTCAGTGACTCTCCCTGTGGATAAACAGTTATAACAGACTCACTCAGTGACTCTCCCTGTGGAGAAACAATAATAAAAGAACCAATCAGTGACTCTCCCCGTGGAGATACGATAATAACAGACCGACTCAGTGACTCTCCCTGTGGAGATACGATAATAACAGACCCACTCAGTGACTCTCCCTCTGGAGATACTATAATAACCGACCCACTCAGTGACTCTCCCTGTGGAGATACTATAATAACAGACCTACTCACTGCCTCTCCCTGTGGAGATACTATAATAACAGACCCACTCAGTGACTCTCCTTGTGGAGATACTATAATAACAGACACACTCAGTGACTCTCCCTGTGGAGATGCTATAATAACAGACCCACTCAGAGACTGTCCCTGTGGAGATACTATAATAACAGACCCACTCAGTGACTCTCCCTGTGGAGAAACTATAATAACCGACCTACTCAGTGACTCTCTGTGGAGATACTATAATAACAGACCCACTCAGTGACTCTCCCTGTGGAGATACTATAATAACAGACCCACTCAGTGTTTCTCCCTGTGGAGACACTATAATAACAGACCCACTCAGTGACTCTCCCTGCGACGATTCGACAATAACAGACCCACTCAGTGACTCTCCCTGTGGAGATACTATAATAACAAACCCACTCAGTGACTCTCCCTGTGGATAAACAGTAATAACAGACCCACTCAGTGACTCTCCCTGTGGAGAAACAATAATAAAAGATCCACTCAGAGACTCTCCCTGTGGAGATACTATAATAACAGACCCACTCAGTGACGCTCCCTGTGGAGAAACAATAATAACAGATCCACTCAGTGACTCTCCCTGTGGAGAAACAATAATAAAAGAACAAATCAGTGCCTCTCCCTGTGGAGATACGATAATAACAGACCCACTCAGTGACTCTCCCTGTGGAGATACTATAATAACAGACCCACTCAGTGACTCTCCCTGTGGAGATATTATAATAACAGAGCCACTCAGTGACTCTCCCTGTGGAGATACTATAATAACAGACCCACTCAGTGACTCTCCCTCTGGAGATACTATAATAACAGACCCACTCAGTGACTTTCCCTTTGGAGATACTATAATAACAGACCCACTTAGAGACTCTCCCTGTGGAGACACTATAATAACAGACCCACTCAGTGACTCTCCCTGTGGACATACTATAATAACAGACCCACTCAGTGACTGTCCCTTTGGAGATACTATAATAACAGACCCACTCAGAGACTCTCCCTGTGGAGATACTATAATAACAGACCCACTCAGTGACTATCCCTGTGGAGATATTATAATAACAGACCCACTCAGTGACTCTCCCTGTGGAGATACTATAATAACAGACCCACTCAGTGACTCTCCCTGTGGATAAACAGTAATAACAGACCCACTCAGTGACTCTCCCTGTGGAGAAACAATAATAAAAGAACCACTCAGTGACTCTCCCTGTGGAGATACTATAATAACAGACCCACTCAGTGACGCTCCCTGTGGAGAAACAATAATAACAGACCCACTCAGTGACTCTCCCTGTGGAGAAACAATAATGACAGACCCACTCAGTGACTCTGCCTGTGGAGATACTATAATAACAGACCCACTCAGTGACTCTCCCTGTGGAGAGACTATAATAACAGACCTATTCAGTGACTCTCCCTGTGGATAAACAGTTATAACAGACTCACTCAGTGACTCTCCCTGTGGAGAAACAATACTAAAAGAACCAATCAGTGACTCTCCCTGTGGAGATACGATAATATCAGACCCACTCAGTGACTCTCCCTTTGGAGATACTATAATAACAGACCCACTCAGTGACTCTCCCTGTGGAGATACTATAATAACAGACCCAATCAGTGACTCTCCCTGTGGAAATACTATAATAACAGACCCACTCAGTGACTGTCTCTTTGGAGATACTATAATAACAGACCCACTCAGAGACTCTCCCTGTGGAGATACTATAATAACAGACCCACTCAGTGACTCTCCCTGTGGAGATATTATAATAACAGACCCACTCAGTGACTCTCCCTGTGGAGATACTATAATAACAGACCCACTCAGTGACTCTCCCTGTGGATAAACAGTAATAACAGACCCACTCAGTGACTCTCCCTGTGGAGAAACAAGAATAAAAGAACCACTCAGTGACTCTCCCTGTGGAGATACTACAATAACAGACCCACTCAGTGACGCTCCCTGTGGAGAAACAATAATAACAGACCCACTCAGTGACTCTCCCTGTGGAGAAACAATAATAAAAGAACCAATCAGTGACTCTTCCTGTGGAGATACGATCATAACAGACCCACTCAGTGTCTCTCCCTGTGGAGATACTATAATAACAGACCCACTCAGTGACTCTCCCTGTGGAGATACTATAATAACAGACCCACTCAGTGACTCTCCCTGTGGAGATACTATAATAACAGACCCACTCAGTGACTCTCCCTTTGGAGATACTATAATAACAGACCCACTCAGTGACTCTCCCTGTGGAGATACTATAATAACAGACCCACTCAGTGACTGTCCCTTTGGAGATACTATAATAACAGACACACTCAGAGACTCTCCCTGTGGAGATACTATAATAACAGACCCACTCAGTGACTCTCCCTGTGGAGATATTATAATAACAGACCCACTCAGTGACTCTCCCTCTGGAGATACTATAATAACAGACCCACTCAGTGAATCTCCCTGTGGAGATACTGTAATAACAGACCCACTCAGTGACTCTCCCTGTGGAGATACTATAATAACAGACCCACTCAGTGACTCTCCCTCTGGAGATACTATAATAACAGACCCACTCAGTGACTCTCCCTGTGGAGATACGATAATAACACACCCAATAAGTGAGCCTCTCTGTGGAGATACGATAACAACAGACCTACTCACTGCCTCTCCTGTGGAGATACTATAATAACAGACCAACTCAGTGACTCTCCCTGTGGAGATACTATAATAACAGACCCACTCAGTGACTCTCCCTGTGGAGATACTATAATAACAGACCCACTCGGAGACTGTCCCTGTGGAGATACTATAATAACAGACCCACTCAGTGACTCTAGCTGTGGAGGCACTATAATAACAGACCTACTCAGTGACTCTCTGTGGAGATACTATAATAACACACCCACTCAGTGACTCTCCCTGTGGAGATACTATAATAACAGACCTACTCAGTGACTCTCTGTGGAGATACTATAATAACAGACCTACTTAGTGACACTCTCTGTGGAGATACTATAATGACAGACCCACTCAGAGACTGTCCCTGTGGAGATACTATAATAACAGACCCACTCAGTGACTCTCCCTGTGGAGATACTATAATAACAGACAAACTCAGTGACTCTCCCTGTGGAGAAACTACGATAACAGACCTACTCAGTGACTCTCTGTGGAGATACTATAATAACAGACCCACTTACTGACTCTCTCTGTGGAGATACTATAATAACAGACCCACTCAGAGACTGTCCCTGTGGAGATACTATAATAACAGACCCACTCAGTGACTCTCCCTGTGGAGAGACTATAACAACAGACTTACTGAGTGACTCTCTGTGGAGATACTATAATAACAGACCCTCTCAGTGACTCTCTGTGGAGATACTATAATAACAGACCCACTTAAGGACTCTCCCTGTGGAGATACGATAATAACAGAGCCACTCAGTGACTCTCCCTGTGGAGATACTATAATAACAGACCCACTCAGTGACTCTCCCTGTGGAGATACTATAATAACAGACCCACTCAGTGACTCTCCCTGTGGATAAACAATAATAACAGACGCACTCAGTGACTCTCCCTGTGGAGATACTATAATAACAGAACAACTCAGTGACTCTCCCTGCGGAGATACTATAATAACAGACCCACTCAGTGACTCTCCCTGTGGAGATACTATAATAACAGACCCACTCAGTGACTCTCCCTGTGGAGATACTATAATAACAGACCCACTCAGTGACTCTCCTTGTGGAGATACTATAATAACAGACCCACTCAGTGACTCCCCCTTTGGAGATACTATAATAACAGTCCCACTCAGTGACTCTCCCTGTGGAGTTACTATAATAACAGACTCACTCAGTGACTCTCCCTTTGGAGATACTATAATAACAGACCCACTCAGTGACTCTCCCTGTGGAGATACTATAATAACAGACCCACTCAGTGACTCTCCCTTTGGAGGTACTATAATAACAGACCCACTCAGTGACTCTCCCTGTGGAGATACTATAATAACAGACCCACTCAAAGACTCTCCCTGTGGAGATACTATAATAACAGACCCAAACAGTGACTCTCGCTGTGGAGATATTATAATAACAGACCCACTCAGTGACTCTCCCTCTGGAGATACTATAATAACAGACCCACTCAGTGAATCTGCCTGTGGAGATACTATAATAACAGACCCACTCAGTGACTCTCACTGTGGAGATACTATAATAACAGACCCACTCAGTGACTCTCCCTGTGGAGATACTATAATAACAGACCCACTCAGTGACTCTCCCTGTGGAGATACTATAATAACAGACCCACTCAGTGACTCTCCCTGTGGAGAGACTATCATAACAGACCTATTCAGTGACTCTCTCTGTGGAGATACAAGAATAACAGACCCACTCATTGACTCTCCCTCTGGAGATACTATAGTAACAGACCCACTCAGTGACTCTCCCTGCGACGATTCGACAATAACAGACCCACTCAGTGACTCTCCCTGTGGAGATACTATAATAATAGACCCACTCAGTGACTGTCCCTGTGGATGAACAGTAATAACAGACCCACTCAGTGACTCTCCCTGTGGAGAAACAATAATAAAAGAACCACTCAGTGACTCTACCTGTGGAGATACTATAATAACAGACCCACTCAGTGACGCTCCCTGTGGAGATACGATAATAACAGACCCACTCAGTGACTCTCCCTGTGGAGAAACAATAATAAAAGAACCAATCAGTGACTCTCCCTGAGGAGATACTATAATAACAGACCCACTCAGTGACTCCCTGTGGAGATACTATAATAACAGACCCACTCAGTGACTCTCCCTGTGGAGATACTATAATAACAGACCCACTCAGTGACTCTCCCTGTGGAGATACTATAATAACAGACCCACTCAGTGACTCTCCCCGTGGAGATACTATAATAACAGACCGACTCAGTGACTCTCCCTGTGGAGATACGATAATAACAGACCCACTCAGTGACTCTCCCTCTGGAGATACTATAATAACCGACCCACTCAGTGACTCTCCCTGTGGAGATACTATAATAACAGACCCACTCAGTGACTCTCCCTGCGACGATTCGACAATAACAGACCCACTCAGTGACTCTCCCTGTGGAGATACTATAATAACAGACCCACTCAGTGACTCTCCCTGTGGATAAACAGTAATAACAGACCCACTCAGTGACTCTCCCTGTGGAGAAACAATAATAAAAGAACCACTCAGAGACTCTCCCTGTGGAGATACTATAATAACAGACCCACTCAGTGACTCTCCCTGTGGAGAAACAATAATAACAGACGCACTCAGTGACTCTCTGTGTGGAGAAACAATAATAACAGACCCACTCAGTGACTCTCCCTGTGGAGAAACAATAATAAAAGAACAAATCAGTGACTCTCCCTGTGGAGATACGATAATAACAGACCCACTCAGTGACTCTCCCTGTGGAGATACTATAATAACAGACCCACTCAGTGACTCTCCCTGTGGAGATACTATAATAACAGACCCACTCAGTGACTCTCCCTGTGGAGATACTATAATAACAGACCAACTCAGTGACTCTCCCTGTGGAGATACTATAATAACAGACCCACTCAGTGACTCTCCCTTTGGAGATACTATAATAACAGACCCACTCAGTGACTCTCCCTGTGGAGATACTATAATAACAGAACCACTCAGTGACTCTCCCTTTGGAGATACTATAATGACAGACCCACTCAGTGACTCTCCCTGTGGAGATACTATAATAACAGACCCACTCAGTGACTGTCCCTTTGGAGATACTATAAAAACAGACCCACTCAGTGACTCTCCCTGTGGAGATATTATAATAACAGACCCACTCAGTGACTCTCCCTGTGGAGATACTATAATAACAGACCCACTCAGTGACTCTCCCTGTGGAGATACTATAATAACAGACCCACTCAGTGACTGTCCCTTTGGAGATACTATAAAAACAGACCCACTCAGTGACTCTCCCTTTGGAGATACTATAATAACAGACCCACTCAGTGACTCTCCCTGTGGAGATACTATAATAACAGAACCACTCAGTGACTCTCCCTTTGGAGATACTATAATAACAGACCCACTCAGTGACTCTCCCTGTGGAGATACTATAATAACAGACCCACTCAGTGACTGTCCCTTTGGAGATACTATAAAAACAGACCAACTCAGTGACTCTCCCTGTGGAGATACTATAAAAACAGACCCACTCAGTGACTCTCCCTTTGGAGATACTATAATAACAGACCCACTCAGTGACTCTCCCTGTGGAGATACTATAATAACAGAACCACTCAGTGACTCTCCCTTTGGAGATACTATAATAACAGACCCACTCAGTGACTCTCCCTGTGGAGATACTATAATAACAGACCCACTCAGTGACTGTCCCTTTGGAGATACTATAAAAACAGACCCACTCAGTGACTCTCCCTTTGGAGATACTATAATAACAGAAGCACTCAGTGACTCTCCCTGTGGAGATACTATAATAACAGAACCACTCAGTGACTCTCCCTTTGGAGATACTATAATAACAGACCCACTCAGTGACTCTCCCTGTGGAGATACTATAATAACAGACCCACTCAGTGACTGTCCCTTTGGAGATACTATAAAAACAGACCCACTCAGTGACTCTCCCTCTGGAGATACGATAATAACAGACCCACTCAGTGACTCTCCCTGTGGAGACACTATAATAACAGACCTACTCAGTGACACTCTGTGGAGATACTATAATAACACACCCACTCAGTGACTCTCCCTGTGGAGATACTATAATAACAGACCTACTCAGTGACTCTCTGTGGAGATACTATAATAACAGACCCACTTAGTGACACTCTCTGTGGAGATACTATAATGACAGACCCATTCAGAGACTGTCCCTGTGGAGATACTATAATAACAGACCCACTCAGTGACTCTCCCTGTGGAGATACTATAATAACAGACCCACTCAGTGACTCTCCCTGTGGAGAAACTATGATAACAGACCTACTCAGTGACTCTCTGTGGAGATACTATAATAACAGACCCACTTACTGACTCTCTCTGTGGATATACTATAATAACAGACCCACTCAGAGACTGTCCCTGTGGAGATACTATAGTAACAGACCCACTCAGTGACTCTCCCTGCGACGATTCGACAATAACAGACCCACTCAGTGACTCTCCCTGTGGAGATACTATAATAATAGACCCACTCAGTGACTGTCCCTGTGGATGAACAGTAATAACAGACCCACTCAGTGACTCTCCCTGTGGAGAAACAATAATAAAAGAACCACTCAGTGACTCTACCTGTGGAGATACTATAATAACAGACCCACTCAGTGACGCTCCCTGTGGAGATACGATAATAACAGACCCACTCAGTGACTCTCCCTGTGGAGAAACAATAATAAAAGAACCAATCAGTGACTCTCCCTGAGGAGATACTATAATAACAGACTCACTCAGTGACTCCCTGTGGAGATACTATAATAACAGACCCACTCAGTGACTCTCCCTGTGGAGATACTATAATAACAGACCCACTCAGTGACTCTCCCTGTGGAGATACTATAATAACAGACCCACTCAGTGACTCTCCCCGTGTAGATACTATAATAACAGACCGACTCAGTGACTCTCCCTGTGGAGATACGATAATAACAGACCCACTCAGTGACTCTCCCTCTGGAGATACTATAATAACCGACCCACTCAGTGACTCTCCCTGTGGAGATACTATAATAACAGACCTACTCACTGCCTCTCCCTGTGGAGATACTATACTAACAGACCCACTCAGTGACTCTCCTTGTGGAGATACTATAATAACAGACCCACTCAGTGACTCTCCCTGTGGAGATACTATAATAACAGACCCACTCAGAGACTGTCCCTGTGGAGATACTATAATAACAGACCCACTCAGTGACTCTCCCTGTGGAGAAACTATTATAACCGACCTACTCAGTGACTCTCTGTGGAGATACTATAATAACAGACCCACTCAGTGACTCTCCCTGTGGAGATACTATAATAACAGACCCACTCAGTGACTCTCCCTGTGGAGACACTATAATAACAGACCCACTCAGTGACTCTCCCTGCGACGATTCGACAATAACAGACCCACTCAGTGACTCTCCCTGTGGAGATACTATAATAACAGACCCACTCAGTGACTCTCCCTGTGGATAAACAGTAATAACAGACCCACTCAGTGACTCTCCCTGTGGAGAAACAATAATAAAAGAACCACTCAGAGACTCTCCCTGTGGAGATACTATAATAACAGACCCACTCAGTGACTCTCCCTGTGGAGATACTATAATAACAGACCCACTCAGTGACTCTCCCCGTGTAGATACTATAATAACAGACCGACTCAGTGACTCTCCCTGTGGAGATACGATAATAACAGACCCACTCAGTGACTCTCCCTCTGGAGATACTATAATAACCGACCCACTCAGTGACTCTCCCTGTGGAGATACTATAATAACAGACCTACTCACTGCCTCTCCCTGTGGAGATACTATACTAACAGACCCACTCAGTGACTCTCCTTGTGGAGATACTATAATAACAGACCCACTCAGTGACTCTCCCTGTGGAGATACTATAATAACAGACCCACTCAGAGACTGTCCCTGTGGAGATACTATAATAACAGACCCACTCAGTGACTCTCCCTGTGGAGAAACTATTATAACCGACCTACTCAGTGACTCTCTGTGGAGATACTATAATAACAGACCCACTCAGTGACTCTCCCTGTGGAGATACTATAATAACAGACCCACTCAGTGACTCTCCCTGTGGAGACACTATAATAACAGACCCACTCAGTGACTCTCCCTGCGACGATTCGACAATAACAGACCCACTCAGTGACTCTCCCTGTGGAGATACTATAATAACAGACCCACTCAGTGACTCTCCCTGTGGATAAACAGTAATAACAGACCCACTCAGTGACTCTCCCTGTGGAGAAACAATAATAAAAGAACCACTCAGAGACTCTCCCTGTGGAGATACTATAATAACAGACCCACTCAGTGACTCTCCCTGTGGAGAAACAATAATAACAGACGCACTCAGTGACTCTCTGTGTGGAGAAACAATAATAACAGACCCACTCAGTGACTCTCCCTGTGGAGAAACAATAATAAAAGAACAAATCAGTGACTCTCCCTGTGGAGATACGATAATAACAGACCCACTCAGTGACTCTCCCTGTGGAGATACTATAATAACAGACCCACTCAGTGACTCTCCCTGTGGAGATACTATAATAACAGACCCACTCAGTGACTCTCCCTGTGGAGATACTATAATAACAGACCAACTCAGTGACTCTCCCTGTGGAGATACTATAATAACAGACCCACTCAGTGACTCTCCCTTTGGAGATACTATAATAACAGACCCACTCAGTGACTCTCCCTGTGGAGCTCCTATAATAACAGAACCACTCAGTGACTCTCCCTTTGGAGATACTATAATGACAGACCCACTCAGTGACTCTCCCTGTGGAGATACTATAATAACAGACCCACTCAGTGACTGTCCCTTTGGAGATACTATAAAAACAGACCCACTCAGTGACTCTCCCTGTGGAGATATTATAATAACAGACCCACTCAGTGACTCTCCCTGTGGAGATACTATAATAACAGACCCACTCAGTGACTCTCCCTGTGGAGATACTATAATAACAGACCCACTCAGTGACTGTCCCTTTGGAGATACTATAAAAACAGACCCACTCAGTGACTCTCCCTTTGGAGATACTATAATAACAGACCCACTCAGTGACTCTCCCTGTGGAGATACTATAATAACAGAACCACTCAGTGACTCTCCCTTTGGAGATACTATAATAACAGACCCACTCAGTGACTCTCCCTGTGGAGATACTATAATAACAGACCCACTCAGTGACTGTCCCTTTGGAGATACTATAAAAACAGACCAACTCAGTGACTCTCCCTGTGGAGATACTATAAAAACAGACCCACTCAGTGACTCTCCCTTTGGAGATACTATAATAACAGACCCACTCAGTGACTCTCCCTGTGGAGATACTATAATAACAGAACCACTCAGTGACTCTCCCTTTGGAGATACTATAATAACAGACCCACTCAGTGACTCTCCCTGTGGAGATACTATAATAACAGACCCACTCAGTGACTGTCCCTTTGGAGATACTATAAAAACAGACCCACTCAGTGACTCTCCCTTTGGAGATACTATAATAACAGAAGCACTCAGTGACTCTCCCTGTGGAGATACTATAATAACAGAACCACTCAGTGACTCTCCCTTTGGAGATACTATAATAACAGACCCACTCAGTGACTCTCCCTGTGGAGATACTATAATAACAGACCCACTCAGTGACTGTCCCTTTGGAGATACTATAAAAACAGACCCACTCAGTGACTCTCCCTCTGGAGATACGATAATAACAGACCCACTCAGTGACTCTCCCTGTGGAGACACTATAATAACAGACCTACTCAGTGACACTCTGTGGAGATACTATAATAACACACCCACTCAGTGACTCTCCCTGTGGAGATACTATAATAACAGACCTACTCAGTGACTCTCTGTGGAGATACTATAATAACAGACCCACTTAGTGACACTCTCTGTGGAGATACTATAATGACAGACCCATTCAGAGACTGTCCCTGTGGAGATACTATAATAACAGACCCACTCAGTGACTCTCCCTGTGGAGATACTATAATAACAGACCCACTCAGTGACTCTCCCTGTGGAGAAACTATGATAACAGACCTACTCAGTGACTCTCTGTGGAGATACTATAATAACAGACCCACTTACTGACTCTCTCTGTGGATATACTATAATAACAGACCCACTCAGAGACTGTCCCTGTGGAGATACTATAGTAACAGACCCACTCAGTGACTCTCCCTGCGACGATTCGACAATAACAGACCCACTCAGTGACTCTCCCTGTGGAGATACTATAATAATAGACCCACTCAGTGACTGTCCCTGTGGATGAACAGTAATAACAGACCCACTCAGTGACTCTCCCTGTGGAGAAACAATAATAAAAGAACCACTCAGTGACTCTACCTGTGGAGATACTATAATAACAGACCCACTCAGTGACGCTCCCTGTGGAGATACGATAATAACAGACCCACTCAGTGACTCTCCCTGTGGAGAAACAATAATAAAAGAACCAATCAGTGACTCTCCCTGAGGAGATACTATAATAACAGACTCACTCAGTGACTCCCTGTGGAGATACTATAATAACAGACCCACTCAGTGACTCTCCCTGTGGAGATACTATAATAACAGACCCACTCAGTGACTCTCCCTGTGGAGATACTATAATAACAGACCCACTCAGTGACTCTCCCCGTGTAGATACTATAATAACAGACCGACTCAGTGACTCTCCCTGTGGAGATACGATAATAACAGACCCACTCAGTGACTCTCCCTCTGGAGATACTATAATAACCGACCCACTCAGTGACTCTCCCTGTGGAGATACTATAATAACAGACCTACTCACTGCCTCTCCCTGTGGAGATACTATACTAACAGACCCACTCAGTGACTCTCCTTGTGGAGATACTATAATAACAGACCCACTCAGTGACTCTCCCTGTGGAGATACTATAATAACAGACCCACTCAGAGACTGTCCCTGTGGAGATACTATAATAACAGACCCACTCAGTGACTCTCCCTGTGGAGAAACTATTATAACCGACCTACTCAGTGACTCTCTGTGGAGATACTATAATAACAGACCCACTCAGTGACTCTCCCTGTGGAGATACTATAATAACAGACCCACTCAGTGACTCTCCCTGTGGAGACACTATAATAACAGACCCACTCAGTGACTCTCCCTGCGACGATTCGACAATAACAGACCCACTCAGTGACTCTCCCTGTGGAGATACTATAATAACAGACCCACTCAGTGACTCTCCCTGTGGATAAACAGTAATAACAGACCCACTCAGTGACTCTCCCTGTGGAGAAAAAATAATAAAAGAACCACTCAGAGACTCTCCCTGTGGAGATACTATAATAACAGACCCACTCAGTGACTCTCCCTGTGGAGAAACAATAATAACAGACGCACTCAGTGACTCTCTGTGTGGAGAAACAATAAAAGCAGACCCACTCAGTGACTCTCCCTGTGGAGAAACAATAATAAAAGAACAAATCAGTGACTCTCCCTGTGGAGATACGATAATAACAGACCCACTCAGTGACTCTCCCTGTGGAGATACTATAATAACAGACCCACTCAGTGACTCTCCCTGTGGAGATACTATAATAACAGACCCACTCAGTGACTCTCCCTGTGGAGATACTATAATAACAGACCAACTCAGTGACTCTCCCTGTGGAGATACTATAATAACAGACCCACTCAGTGACTCTCCCTTTGGAGATACTATAATAACAGAACCACTCAGTGACTCTCCCTTTGGAGATACTATAATAACAGACCCACTCAGTGACTCTCCCTGTGGAGATACTATAATAACAGACCCACTCAGTGACTGTCCCTTTGGAGATACTATAAAAACAGACCCACTCAGTGACTCTCCCTGTGGAGATATTATAATAACAGACCCACTCAGTGACTCTCCCTGTGGAGATACTATAATAACAGACCCACTCAGTGACTCTCCCTGTGGAGATACTATAATAACAGACCCACTCAGTGACTGTCCCTTTGGAGATACTATAAAAACAGACCCACTCAGTGACTCTCCCTTTGGAGATACTATAATAACAGACCCACTCAGTGACTCTCCCTGTGGAGATACTATAATAACAGAACCACTCAGTGACTCTCCCTTTGGAGATACTATAATAACAGACCCACTCAGTGGCTCTCCCTGTGGAGATACTATAATAACAGACCCACTCAGTGACTGTCCCTTTGGAGATACTATAAAAACAGACCCACTCAGTGACTCTCCCTGTGGAGATACTATAAAAACAGACCCACTCAGTGACTCTCCCTTTGGAGATACTATAATAACAGACCCACTCAGTGACTCTCCCTGTGGAGATACTATAATAACAGAACCACTCAGTGACTCTCCCTTTGGAGATACTATAATAACAGACCCACTCAGTGACTCTCCCTGTGGAGATACTATAATAACAGACCCACTCAGTGACTGTCCCTTTGGAGATACTATAAAAACAGACCCACTCAGTGAGTCTCCCTTTGGAGATACTATAATAACAGACCCACTCAGTGACTCTCCCTGTGGAGATACTATAATAACAGAACCACTCAGTGACTCTCCCTTTGGAGATACTATAATAACAGACCCACTCAGTGACTCTCCCTGTGGAGATACTATAATAACAGACCCACTCAGTGACTGTCCCTTTGGAGATACTATAAAAACAGACCCACTCAGTGACTCTCCCTCTGGAGATACGATAATAACAGACCCACTCAGTGACTCTCCCTGTGGAGACACTATAATAACAGACCTACTCAGTGACACTCTGTGGAGATACTATAATAACACACCCACTCAGTGACTCTCCCTGTGGAGATACTATAATAACAGACCTACTCAGTGACTCTCTGTGGAGATACTATAATAACAGACCCACTTAGTGACACTCTCTGTGGAGATACTATAATGACAGACCCACTCAGAGACTGTCCCTGTGGAGATACTATAATAACAGACCCACTCAGTGACTCTCCCTGTGGAGATACTATAATAACAGACCCACTCAGTGACTCTCCCTGTGGAGAAACTATGATAACAGACCTACTCAGTGACTCTCTGTGGAGATACTATAATAACAGACCCACTTACTGACTCTCTCTGTGGATATACTATAATAACAGACCCACTCAGAGACTGTCCCTGTGGAGATACTATAATAACAGACCCACTCAGTGACTCTCCCTGTGGAGAGACTATAACAACAGACTTACTGAGTGACTCTCTGTGGAGATACTATAATAACAGACCCACTCAGTGACTCTCTGTGGAGATACTATAATAACAGACCCACTTAGGGACTCTCCCTGTGGAGATACGATAATAACAGAGCCACTCAGTGACTCTCCCTGTGGAGATACTATAATAACAGACCCACTCAGTGACTCTCCCTGTGGAGATACTATAATAACAGACCCACTCAGTGACTCTCCCTGTGGATAATCAATAATAACAGACGCACTCAGTGACTCTCCCTGTGGAGATACTATAATAACAGAACAACTGAGTGACTCTCCCTGCGGAGATACTATAATAACAGACCCACTCAGTGACTCTCCCTGTGGAGATACTATAATACCAGACCCACTCAGTGACTCTCCCTGTGGAGATACTATAATAACAGACCCACTCAGTGACTCTCCCTGTGGAGATACTAAAATAACAGACCCACTCAGTGACTCCCCCTTTGGAGATACTATAATAACAGTCCCACTCAGTGACTCTCCCTGTGGAGTTACTATAATAACAGACTCACTCAGTGACTCTCCCTTTGGAGATACTATAATAACAGACCCACTCAGTGACTCTCCCTGTGGAGATACTATAATAACAGACCCACTCAGTGACTCTCCCTTTGGAGGTACTATAATAACAGACCCACTCAGTGACTCTCCCTGTGGAGATACTATAATAACAGACCCACTCAGAGACTCTCCCTGTGGAGATACTATAATAACAGACCCAAACAGTGACTCTCGCTGTGGAGATATTATAATAACAGACCCACTCAGTGACTCTCCCTCTGGAGATACTATAATAACAGACCCACTCAGTGAATCTGCCTGTGGAGATACTATAATAACAGACCCACTCAGTGACTCTCACTGTGGAGATACTATAATAACAGACCCACTCAGTGACTCTCCCTGTGGAGATACTATAATAACAGACCCACTCAGTGACTCTCCCTGTGGAGATGCTATAATAACAGACCCACTCAGTGACTCTCCCTGTGGAGAGACTATCATAACAGACCTATTCAGTGACTCTCTCTGTGGAGATACAAGAATAACAGACCCACTCATTGACTCTCCCTCTGGAGATACTATAATAACAGACCCACTCAGTGACTGTCCCTTTGGAGATACTATAATAACAGACCCACTCAGTGACTCTCCCTGTGGAGATATTATAATAACAGACCCACTCAGTGACTCTCCCTCTGGAGATACGATAATAACAGACCCACTCAGTGAATCTCCCTGTGGAGATACGATAATAACAGACCCACTCAGTGACTCTCCCTGTGGAGATACTATAATAACAGACCCACTCAGTGACTCTCCCCGTGGAGATACTATAATAACAGACCAACTCAGTGACTCTCCCTCTGGACATACTATAATAACAGACCGACTCAGTGACTCTCCCCGTGGAGATACTATAATAACAGACCCACTCAGTGACTCTCCCCGTGGAGATACTATAATAACAGACCCACTCAGTGACTCTCCCTGTGGAGATACTATAATAACAGACCCACTCAGTGACTCTCCCTGTGTAGATACTATAATAACACACCCACTCAGTGACTCTCACCGTGGAGATACTATAATAACAGACCCACTCAGTGACTCTCCCTCTGGAGATACTATAATAACAGACCCAATAAGTGAGCCTCTCTGTGGAGATACTATAATAACAGACCCACTCAGTGACTCTCACTGTGGAGATACTATAATAACAGACCCACTCAGTGACTCTCCCTGTGGAGATACGATAATAACAGACCCAATATGTGAGCCTCTCTGTGGAGATACTATAACAACAGACCCACTCAGTGACTCTCCCTGTGGAGATACTATAATAACAGACCCACTCAGTGACTCTCCCTGTGGAGATCCTATAATAACAGACCCACTCAGTGACTCTACCTGTGGAGAGACTATAATAACAGACCCACTTAGTGACACTCTCTGTGGAGATACTATAATAACAGACCCACTCAGAGACTGTCCCTGTGGAGATACTATAATAACAGACCCACTCAGTGACTCTCCATGTGGAGATACTATAATAACAGACCCACTCAGTGACTCTCCCTGTGGAGACACTATGATAACAGACCTACTCAGTGACTGTCTGTGGAGATACTATAATAACAGACCCACTTACTGACTCTCTCTGTGGAGATACTATAATAACAGACCCACTCAGTGACTCTCCCTGTGGAGATACTATAATAACAGACCCACTCAGTGACTCTCCCTGTGGAGATACTATAATAACAGACCCAATCAGTGACTCTCCCTGTGGAGATACTATAATAACAGACCCACTCGGAGACTGTCCCTGTGGAGATACTATAATAAAAGACCCACTCAGTGACTCTCCCTGTGGAGGCACTATAATAACAGACCTACTCAGTGACTCTCTGTGGAGATACTATAATAACAGACCCACTCAGTGACTCTCCCTGTGGAGATACTATAATAACAGACCTACTCAGTGACTCTCTGTGGAGATACTATAATAACAGACCCACTTAGTGACACTCTCTGTGGAGATACTATAATGAAAGACCCACTCAGAGACTGTCCCTGTGGAGATACTATAATAACAGACCCACTCAGTGACTCTCACTGTGGAGATACTATAATAACAGACCCACTCAGTGACTCTCCCTGTGGAGACACTATGATAACAGACCTACTCAGTGACTCTCTGTGGAGATACTATAATAACAGACCCACTTACTGACTCTCTCTGTGGAGATACTATAATAACAGACCAACTCAGAGACTGTCCCTGTGGAGATACTATAATAACAGACCCACTCAGTAACTCTCCCTGTGGAGAGACTATAACAACAGACTTAATGAGTGACTGTCTGTGGAGATACTATCATAACAGACCCACTCAGTGACTCTCTGTGGAGATACTATAATAACAGACCCACTTAGGGACTCTCCCTGTGGAGATACGATAATAACAGAGCCACTCAGTGACTCTCCCTGTGGAGATACTATAATAACAGACCCACTCAGTGACTCTCCCTGTGGAGATACTATAATAACAGACCCACTCAGTGACTCTCCCTGTGGATAAACAATAATAACAGACGCACTCAGTGACTCTCCCTGTGGAGATACTATAATAACAGAACAACTCAGTGACTCTCCCTGCGGAGATACTATAATAACAGACCCACTCAGTGACTCTCCCTGTGGAGATACTATAATAACAGACCCACTCAGTGACTCTCCCTGTGGAGATACTATAATAACAGACCCACTCAGTGACTCTCCCTGTGGAGATACTATAATAACAGACCCACTCAGTGACTCTCCCTGTGGAGATACTATAATAACAGACCCACTCAGTGACTCTCCCTGTGGAGTTACTACAATAACAGACTCACTCATTGACTCTCCCTTTGGAGATACTATAATAACAGACCCACTCAGTGACTCTCCCTGTGGAGATACTATAATAACAGACCCACTCAGTGACTCTCCCTGTGGAGATACTATAATAACAGACCCACTCAGAGACTCTCCCTGTGGAGATACTATAATAACAGACCCAAACAGTGACTCTCCCTGTGGAGATATTATAATAACAGACCCACTCAGTGACTCTCCCTCTGGAGATACTATAATAACAGACCCACTCAGTGAATCTGCCTGTGGAGATACTATAATAACAGACCCACTCAGTGACTCTCCCTGTGGAGACACTATAATAACAGACCCACTCAGTGACTCTCCCTGTGGAGGTACTATAATAACAGACCCAAACAGTGACTCTCCCTGTGGAGATATTATAATAACAGACCCACTCAGTGACTCTCCCTCTAGAGATACTATAATAACAGACCCACTCAGTGAATCACCCTGTGGAGATACTATAATAACAGACCCACTCAGTGACTCTCCCTGTGGAGACACTATAATAACAGACCCACTCAGTGACTCTCACTGTGGAGATACTATAATAACAGACCCACTCAGTGACTCTCCCTGTGGAGATACTATAATAACAGACCCACTCAGTGACCCTCCCTGTGGAGAAACAATAATAACAGACCCACTCAGTGACTCTCCCTGTGGAGAGACAAGAATAACAGACCTATTCAGTGACTCTCTCTGTGGAGATACAAGAATAACAGACTCACTCATTGACTCTCCCTCTGGAGATACTATAGTAACAGACCCACTCAGTGACTCTCCCTGCGACGATTCGACAATAACAGACCCACTCAGTGACTCTCCCTGTGGAGATACTATAATAACAGACCCACTCAGTGACTGTCCCTGTGGATAAACAGTAATAACAGACCCACTCAGTGACTCTCCCTGTGGAGAAACAATAATAAAAGAACCACTCAGTGACTCTCCCTGTGGAGATACTATAATAACAGACCCACTCAGTGACGCTCCCTGTGGAGATACGATAATAACAGACCCACTCAGTGACTCTCCCTGAGGAGAAACTATAATAACAGACCCACTCAGTGACTCTCCCTGTGGAGATACGATAATAACAGACCCAATAAGTGAGCCTCTCTGTGGAGATACTATAACAACAGACCCACTCAGTGACTCTCCCTGTGGAGATACTATAATAACAGACCCACTTAGTGACACTCTCTGTGGAGATACTATAATAACAGACCCACTCAGAGACTGTCCCTGTGGAGATACTATAATAACAGACCCACTCAGTGACTCTCCCTGTGGAGATACTATAATAACAGACCCACTCAGTGACTCTCCCTGTGGAGACACTATGATAACAGACCTACTCAGTGACTCTCTGTGGAGATACTATAATAACAGACCCACTTACTGACTCTCTCTGTGGAGATACTATAATAACAGACCCACTCAGTGACTCTCCCTGTGGAGATACTATAATAACAGACCCACTCAGTGACTCTCCCTGTGGAGATACTATAATAACAGACCCAATCAGTGACTCTCCCTGTGGAGATACTATAATAACAGACCCACTCAGAGACTGTCCCTGTGGAGATACTATAATAACAGACCCACTCAGTGACTCTCCCTGTGGAGGCACTATAATAACAGACCTACTCAGTGACTCTCTGTGGAGATACTATAATAACAGACCCACTCAGTGACTCTCCCTGTGGAGATACTATAATAACAGACCTACTCAGTGACTCTCTGTGGAGATACTATAATAACAGACCCACTTAGTGACACTCTCTGTGGAGATACTGTAATGAAAGACCCACTCAGAGACTGTCCCTGTGGAGATACTATAATAACAGACCCACTCAGTGACTCTCACTGTGGAGATACTATAATAACAGACCCACTCAGTGACTCTCCCTGTGGAGACACTATGATAACAGACCTACTCAGTGACTCTCTGTGGAGATACTATAATAACAGACCCACTTACTGACTCTCCCTGTGGAGATACTATAATAACAGACCCACTCAGAGACTGTCCCTGTGGAGATACTATAATAACAGACCCACTCAGTAACTCTCCCTGTGGAGAGACTATAACAACAGACTTACTGAGTGACTCTCTGTGGAGATACTATAATAACAGACCCACTCAGTGACTCTCTGTGGAGATACTATAATAACAGAACCACTTAGGGACTCTCCCTGTGGAGATACGATAATAACAGAGCCACTCAGTGACTCTCCCTTTGGAGATACTATAATAACAGACCCACTCAGTGACTCTCCCTGTGGAGATACTATAATAACAGACCCACTCAGTGACTCTCCCTGTGGAGATACTATAATAACAGACCCACTCAGAGACTCTCCCTGTGGAGATACTATAATAACAGACCCAAACAGTGACTCTCCCTGTGGAGATATTATAATAACAGACCCACTCAGTGACTCTCCCTCTGGAGATACTATAATAACAGACCCACTCAGTGAATCTGCCTGTGGAGATACTATAATAACAGACCCACTCAGTGACTCTCCCTGTGGAGACACTATAATAACAGACCCACTCAGTGACTCTCCCTGTGGAGGTACTATAATAACAGACCCAAACAGTGACTCTCCCTGTGGAGATATTATAATAACAGACCCACTCAGTGACTCTCCCTCTAGAGATACTATAATAACAGACCCACTCAGTGAATCACCCTGTGGAGATACTATAATAACAGACCCACTCAGTGACTCTCCCTGTGGAGACACTATAATAACAGACCCACTCAGTGACTCTCACTGTGGAGATACTATAATAACAGACCCACTCAGTGACTCTCCCTGTGGAGATACTATAATAACAGACCCACTCAGTGACCCTCCCTGTGGAGAAACAATAATAACAGACCCACTCAGTGACTCTCCCTGTGGAGAGACAAGAATAACAGACCTATTCAGTGACTCTCTCTGTGGAGATACAAGAATAACAGACTCACTCATTGACTCTCCCTCTGGAGATACTATAGTAACAGACCCACTCAGTGACTCTCCCTGCGACGATTCGACAATAACAGACCCACTCAGTGACTCTCCCTGTGGAGATACTATAATAACAGACCCACTCAGTGACTGTCCCTGTGGATAAACAGTAATAACAGACCCACTCAGTGACTCTCCCTGTGGAGAAACAATAATAAAAGAACCACTCAGTGACTCTCCCTGTGGAGATACTATAATAACAGACCCACTCAGTGACGCTCCCTGTGGAGATACGATAATAACAGACCCACTCAGTGACTCTCCCTGAGGAGAAACTATAATAACAGACCCACTCAGTGACTCTCCCTGTGGAGATACGATAATAACAGACCCAATAAGTGAGCCTCTCTGTGGAGATACTATAACAACAGACCCACTCAGTGACTCTCCCTGTGGAGATACTATAATATCAGACCCACTTAGTGACACTCTCTGTGGAGATACTATAATAACAGACCCACTCAGAGACTGTCCCTGTGGAGATACTATAATAACAGACCCACTCAGTGACTCTCCCTGTGGAGATACTATAATAACAGACCCACTCAGTGACTCTCCCTGTGGAGACACTATGATAACAGACCTACTCAGTGACTCTCTGTGGAGATACTATAATAACAGACCCACTTACTGACTCTCTCTGTGGAGATACTATAATAACAGACCCACTCAGTGACTCTCCCTGTGGAGATACTATAATAACAGACCCACTCAGTGACTCTCCCTGTGGAGATACTATAATAACAGACCCAATCAGTGACTCTCCCTGTGGAGATACTATAATAACAGACCCACTCAGAGACTGTCCCTGTGGAGATACTATAATAACAGACCCACTCAGTGACTCTCCCTGTGGAGGCACTATAATAACAGACCTACTCAGTGACTCTCTGTGGAGATACTATAATAACAGACCCACTCAGTGACTCTCCCTGTGGAGATACTATAATAACAGACCTACTCAGTGACTCTCTGTGGAGATACTATAATAACAGACCCACTTAGTGACACTCTCTGTGGAGATACTATAATGAAAGACCCACTCAGAGACTGTCCCTGTGGAGATACTATAATAACAGACCCACTCAGTGACTCTCACTGTGGAGATACTATAATAATAGACCCACTCAGTGACTCTCCCTGTGGAGACACTATGATAACAGACCTACTCAGTGACTCTCTGTGGAGATACTATAATAACAGACCCACTTACTGACTCTCCCTGTGGAGATACTATAATAACAGACCCACTCAGAGACTGTCCCTGTGGAGATACTATAATAACAGACCCACTCAGTAACTCTCCCTGTGGAGAGACTATAACAACAGACTTACTGAGTGACTCTCTGTGGAGATACTATAATAACAGACCCACTCAGTGACTCTCTGTGGAGATACTATAATAACAGAACCACTTAGGGACTCTCCCTGTGGAGATACGATAATAACAGAGCCACTCAGTGACTCTCCCTGTGGAGATACTATAATAACAGACCCACTCAGTGACTCTCCCTGTGGAGATACTATAATAACAGACCCACTCAGTGACTCTCCCTGTGGATAAACAATAATAACAGACGCACTCAGTGACTCTCCCTGTGGAGATACTATAATAACAGAACAACTCAGTGACTCTCCCTGCGGAGATACTATAGTAACAGACCCACTCAGTGACTCTCCCTGTGGAGATACTATAATAACAGACCCACTCAGTGACTCTCCCTGTGGAGATACTATAATAACAGACCCACTCAGTGACTCTCCCTGTGGAGATACTATAATAACAGACCCACTCAGTGACTCTCCCTGTGGAGATACTATAATAACAGACCCACTCAGTGACTCTCCCTGTGGAGTTACTATAATAACAGACTCACTCAGTGACTCTCCCTTTGGAGATACTATAATAACAGACCCACTCAGTGACTCTCCCTGTGGAGATACTATAATTACAGACCCACTCAGTGACTCTCCCTGTGGAGATACTATAATAACAGACCCACTCAGAGACTCTCCCTGTGGAGATACTATAATAACAGACCCAAACAGTGACTCTCCCTGTGGAGATATTATAATAACAGACCCACTCAGTGACTCTCCCTCTGGAGATACTATAATAACAGACCCACTCAGTGAATCTGCCTGTGGAGATACTATAATAACAGACCCACTCATGTGACTCTCCCTGTGGAGACACTATAATAACAGACCCACTCAGTGACTCTCCCTGTGGAGGTACTATAATAACAGACCCAAACAGTGACTCTCCCTGTGGAGATATTATAATAACAGACCCACTCAGTGACTCTCCCTCTGGAGATACTATAATAACAGACCCACTCAGTGAATCTGCCTGTGGAGATACTATAATAACAGACCCACTCAGTGACTCTCCCTGTGGAGACACTATAATAACAGACCCACTCAGTGACTCTCACTGTGGAGATACTAAAATAACAGACCCACTCAGTGACTCTCCCTGTGGAGATACTATAATAACAGACCCACTCAGTGACTCTCCCTGTGGAGATACTATAATACCAGACCCACTCAGTGACTCTCCCTGTGGAGAGACTATAATAACAGACCTATTCAGTGACTCTCTCTGTGGAGATACAAGAATAACAGACCCACTCATTGAATCTCCCTCTGGAGATACTATAGTAACAGACCCACTCAGTGACTCTCCCTGCGACGATTCGACAATAACAGACCCACTCAGTGACTCTCCCTGTGGAGATACTATAATAACAGACCCACTCAGTGACTGTCCCTGTGGATAAACAGTAATAACAGACCCACTCAGTGACTCTCCCTGTGGAGAAACAATAATAAAAGAACCACTCAGTGACTCTCCCTGTGGAGATACTATAATAACAGACCCACTCAGTTACGCTCCCTGTGGAGATACGATAATAACAGACCCGCTCAGTGACTCTCCCTGTGGAGAAACAATAATAAAAGAACCAATCAGTGACTCTCCCTGAGGAGATACTATAATAACAGACCCACTCAGTGACTCCCTGTGGAGATACTATAATAACAGACCCACTCAGTGACTCTCCCTGTGGAGATACTATAATAACAGACCCACTCAGTGACTCTCCCTGTGGAGATACTATAATAACAGACCCAATCAGTGACTCTCCCTGCGGCGATACTGTAACAACAGACCCACTCAGTGACTCTCCCCGTGGAGATACTATAATAACAGACCGACTCAGTGACTCTCCCTGTGGAGATACGATAATAACAGACCCACTCAGTGACTCTCCCTCTGGAGATACTATTATAACCGACCCACTCAGTGACTCTTCCTGTGGAGATACTATAATAACAGACCTACTCACTGCCTCTCCCTGTGGAGATACTATAATAACAGACCCACTCAGTGACTCTCCTTGTGGAGATACTATAATAACAGACCCACTCAGTGACTCTCCCTGTGGAGATACTATAATAACAGACCCACTCAGTGACTCTCCTTGTGGAGATACTATAATAACAGACCCACTCAGTGACTCTCCCTGTGGAGATACTATAATAACAGACCCACTCAGAGACTGCCCCTGTGGAGATACTGTAATAACAGACCCACTCAGTGACTCTCCCTGTGGAGAAACTATAATAACCGACCTACTCAGTGACTCTCTGTGGAGATACTATAATAACAGACCCACTCAGTGACTCTCCCTGTGGAGACACTATAATAACAGACCCACTCAGTGACTCTCCCTGCGACGATTCGACAATAACAGACCCACTCAGTGACTCTCCCTGTGGATAAACAGTAATAACAGACCCACTCAGTGACTCTCCCTGTGGAGAAACAATAATAGAAGAACCACTCAGAGACTCTCCCTGTGGAGATACTATAATAACAGACCCACTCAGTGACGCTCCCTGTGGAGAAACAATAATAACAGACCCACTCAGTGACTCTCCCTGTGGAGAAACAATAATAAAAGAACAAATCAGTGACTCTCCCTGTGGAGATACGATAATAACAGACCCACTCAGTGACTCTCCCTGTGGAGATACTATAATAACAGACCGACTCAGTGACTCTCCCTGTGGAGATACTATAATAACAGACCCACTCAGTGACTCTCCCTGTGGAGATACTATAATAACAGACCCACTCAGTGACTCTCCCTGTGGAGATACTATAATAACAGACCCACTCAGTGACTCTCCCTTTGGAGATACTATAATAACAGACCCACTCAGTGACTCTCCCTGTGGAGATACTATAATAACAGACCCACTCAGTGACTCTCCCTTTGGAGATACTATAATAACAGACCCACTCAGTGACTTTCCCTGTGGAGATACTATAATAACAGACCCACTCAGTGACTGTCCCTTTGGAGATACTATAATAACAGACCCACTCAGTGATTCTCCCTGTGGAGATATTATAATAACAGACCCACTCAGTGACTCTCCCTCTGGAGATACGATAATAACAGACCCACTCAGTGAATCTCCCTGTGGAGATACGATAATAACAGACCCACTCAGTGACTATCACTGTGGAGATACGATAATAACAGACCCACTCAGTGACTCTCCCCGTGGAGATACTATAATAACAGACCAACTCAGTGACTCTCCCTCTGGACATACTATAATAACAGACCGACTCAGTGACTCTCCCCGTGGAGATACTATAATAACAGACCCACTCAGTGACTCTCCCCGTGGAGATACTATAATAACAGACCCACTCAGTGACTCTCCCTGTGGAGATACTATAATAACAGACCCACTCAGTGACTCTCCCTCTGGAGATACTATAATAACAGACCCACTCAGTGACTCTCCCTGTGGAGATACGATAATAACAGACCCACTCAGTGACTCTCCCTGTGGAGATACTATAATAACAGACCCACTCAGTGACTCTCCCTTTGGAGATACTATAATAACAGACCCACTTAGTGACACTCTCTGTGGAGATACTATAATAACAGACCCACTCGGAGACTGTCCCTGTGGAGATACTATAATAACAGACCCACTCAGTGACTCTCCCTGTGGAGATACTATAATAACAGACCCACTCAGTGACTCTCCCTGTGGAGACACTATGATAACAGACCTACTCAGTGACTCTCTGTGGAGATACTATAATAACAGACCCACTTAGTGACTCTCTCTGTGGAGATACTATAATAACAGACCCACTCAGTGACTCTCCCTGTGGAGATACTATAATAACAGACCCACTCAGTGACTCTCCCTGTGGAGATACTATAATAACAGACCCACTCAGTGACTCTCCCTGTGGATAAACAATAATAACAGACGCACGCAGTGACTCTCCCTCTGGAGATACTATAATAACAGACCCACTTAGGGACTCTCTCTGTGGAGAAACTATAATAACAGACCCACTCAGTGACTCTCCCTGTGGAGATACGATAATAACAGACCCACTCAGTGACTCTCCCTGTGGAGATACTATAATAACAGACCCACTCAGTGACTCTCCCTGTGGATAAACAATAATAACAGACGCACTCAGTGACTCTCCCTGTGGAGATGCTATATTAACAGACCCAATAAGTGAGCCTCTCTGTGGAGATACTATAATAACAGACCCACTCAGTGACTCTCCCTGTGGAGATACTATAATAACAGACCCAATAAGTGAGCCTCTCTGTGGAGATACTATAATAACAGACCCACTCAGTGACTCTCCCTGTGGAGATACTATAATAACAGACCCACTCAGTGACTCTCCCTGTGGAGATACTATAATAACAGACCCACTCAGTGACTCTCCATTTGGAGATACTATAATAACAGACCCACTTAGTGACACTCTCTGTGGAGATACTATAATAACAGACCCACTCAGAGACTGTCCCTGTGGAGATACTATAATAACAGACCCACTCAGTGACTCTCCCTGTGGAGATACTATAATAGCAGACCTACTCAGTGACTCTCCCTGTGGAGACACTATGATAACAGACCTACTCAGTGACTCTCTGTGGAGATACTATAATAACAGACCCACTTAGTGACTCTCTCTGTGGAGATACTATGATAACAGACCCACTTAGAGACTGTCCCTGTGGAGATACTATAATAACAGACCCACTCAGTGACTCTCCCTGTGGAGACACGAAAATAACAGACCTACTGAGTGACTCTCTGTGGAGATAATATAATAACAGACCCACTCAGTGACTCTCTGTGGAGATACTATAATAACAGACCCCCTTAGGGACACTCTCTGTGGAGATACTATAATAACAGACCCACTCAGTGACTCTCCCTGTGGAGATACTATAATAACAGACCCACTCAGTGACACTCCCTGTGGAGATACTATAATAACAGACCCACTCAGTGACTCTCCCTGTGGATAAACAATAATAACAGACGCACGCAGTGACTCTCCCTGTGGAGATACTATAATAACAGATCCACCATGTGACTCTCCCTGTGGAGATACTATAATAACAGACCCAATAAGTGAGCCTCTCTGTGGAGATACTATAATAACAGACCCACTCAGTGACTCTCCCTGTGGAGATACTATAATAACAGACCCACTCAGTGACTCTCCCTGTGGAGATACTATCATAACAGACCCAGTCAGTGACTCTCCATTTGGAGATACTATAATAACAGACCCACTTAGTGACACTCTCTGTGGAGATACTATAATAACAGACCCACTCAGAGACTGTCCCTGTGGAGATACTATAATAACAGACCCACTCAGTGACTCTCCCTGTGGAGATACTATAATAGCAGACCCACTCAGTGACTCTCCCTGTGGAGACACTATGATAACAGACCTACTCAGTGACTCTCTGTGGAGATACTATAATAACAGACCCACTTAGTGACTCTCTCTGTGGAGATACTATAATAACAGACCCACTCAGAGACTGTGCCTGTGGAGATACTATAATAACAGACCCACTCAGTGACTCTCCCTGTGGAGACACGAAAATAACAGACCTACTGAGTGACTCCCTGTGGAGATAATATAGTAACAGACCCACTCAGTGACTCTCTGTGGAGATACTATAATAACAGACCCACTTAGGGACACTCTCTGTGGAGATACTATAATAACAGACCCACTCAGTGACTCTCCCTGTGGAGATACTATAATAACAGACCCACTTAGGGACACTCTCTGTGGAGATACTATAATAACAGACCCACTCAGTGACTCTCCCTGTGGAGATACTATAATAACAGACCCACTCAGTGACTCTCCCTGTGGAGATACTATAATAGCAGACCCACTCAGTGACTCTCCCTGTGGAGACACTATGATAACAGACCTACTCAGTGACTCTCTGTGGAGATACTATAATAACAGACCCACTTAGTGACTCTCTCTGTGGAGATACTATAATAACAGACCCACTCAGAGACTGTGCCTGTGGAGATACTATAATAACAGACCCACTCAGTGACTCTCCCTGTGGAGACACGAAAATAACAGACCTACTGAGTGACTCTCTGTGGAGATAATATAGTAACAGACCCACTCAGTGACTCTCTGTGGAGATACTATAATAACAGACCCACTTAGGGACACTCTCTGTGGAGATACTATAATAACAGACCCACTCAGTGACTCTCCCTGTGGAGATACTATAATAACAGACCCACTCAGTGACTCTCCCTGTGGAGATCCTATAATAACAGACCCACTCAGTGACTCTCCCTGTGGATAAACAATAATAACAGACGCACGCAGTGACTCTCCCTGTGGAGATACTATAATAACAGACCCACTCAGTGACTTTCCTGTGGAGATACTATAATAACAGACCCACTCAGTGACTCTCCCTGTGGAGATACTATAATAGCAGACCCACTCAGTGACTCTCCCTGTGGAGATACCAGAATAACAGACCCACTCAGTGACTCTCCCTGTGGAGATACTATAATAACAGACCCACTCAGTTAGTCTCCCTGTGGAGATACTATAATAACAGACCCACTCAGTCACTCTCCCTTTGGAGATACTATAATAACAGACCCACTCAGTGACTCTCCCTGTGGAGATACTGTAATAACAGACCCACTCAGTGACTCTCCCTGTGGAAATACTATAATATTAGACCCACTCAGTGACTCTCCCTGTGGAGATACTATAATAACAGACCCACTCAGTGACTCTCCCTGTGGAGATACTATAATAACAGAACAACTCAGTGACTCTCCCTGTGGAGAGACTATAATAACAGACCTATTCAGTGACTCTCTCTGTGGAGATACTATAATAACAGACCCACTCAGAGACGCTCCCTGTGGAGAAACAATAATAACAGACCCACTCAGTGACTCTCCCTGTGGAGAAACAATAATAAAAGAACCAATCAGTGACTCTCCCTGAGGAGATACTATAATAACAGACCCACTCAGTGACTCCCTGTGGAGATACTATAATAACAGACCCACTCAGTGACTCTCCCTGTGGAGATGCTATAATAACAAACCCACTCAGTGACTCTCCCTGTGGAGATACTATAAGAACAGACCCACTCAGTGACTCTCCCCGTGGAGATACTATAATAACAGACCCACTCAGTGACTCTCCCTGTGGAGATACGATAATAACAGACCCACGCAGTGACTCACCCTCTGGAGATACAATAATACCCGACCCACTCAGTGACTCTCCCTGTGGAGATACTATAATAACAGACCTACTCACTGCCTCTCCCTGTGGAGATACTATAATAACATACCCACTCAGTGACTCTCCTTGTGGAGATACTATAATAACAGACCCACTCAGTGACTCTCCCTGTGGAGATACTATAATAACAGACCCACTCAGAGACTGTCCCTGTGGAGATACTATAATAACAGACCCACTCAGTGACTCTCCCTGTGGAGAAACTATAATAACAGACCTACTCAGTGACTCTCTGTGGAGATACTATAATAACAGACCCACTCAGTGACTCTCCCTGCGACGATTCGACAATAACAGACCCACTCAGTGACTCCCCCTGTGGAGATACTATAATAACAGACCCACTCCGTGACTCTCCCTGTGGATAAACATTAATAACAGACCCACTCAGTGACTCTCCCTGTGGAGAAACAATAATAAAAGAACCACTCAGTGACTCTCCCTGTGGAGATACTATAATAACAGACCCACTCAGTGACGCTCCCTGTGGAGAAACAATAATAACAGACCCACTCAGTGACTCTCCCTGTGGAGAAACAATAATAAAAGAACCAATCAGTGACTCTCCCTGTGGAGATACTATAATAACAGACCCACTCAGTGACTCTCCCTGTGCAGATACTATAATAACAGACCCACTCAGTGACTCTCCCCGTGGAGATGCAATAATAACAGACCAACTCAGTGACTCTCCCTGTGGAGATACGATAATAACTGACCCACTCAGTGACTCTCCTTGTGGAGATACTATAATAACAGACCCACTCAGTGACTCTCCCTGTGGAGATACTACAATAACAGACCCACTCAGTGACTCTCTGTGGAGATACTATAATAACAGACCCACTCAGTGACTCTCCCTGTGGAGATACGATAATAACAGACCCACTCAGTGACTCTCCCTGTGGAGATACTATAATAACAGACCCACTCAGTGACTCTCCCTGTGGATAAACAATAATAACAGACGCACTCAGTGACTCTCCCTGTGGAGATGCTATATTAACAGACCCAATAAGTGAGCCTCTCTGTGGAGATACTATAATAACAGACCCACTCAGTGACTCTCCCTGTGGAGATACTATAATAACAGACCCAATAAGTGAGCCTCTCTGTGGAGATACTATAATAACAGACCCACTCAGTGACTCTCCCTGTGGAGATACTATAATAACAGACCCACTCAGTGACTCTCCCTGTGGAGATACTATAATAACAGACCCACTCAGTGACTCTCCATTTGGAGATACTATAATAACAGACCCACTTAGTGACACTCTCTGTGGAGATACTATAATAACAGACCCACTCAGAGACTGTCCCTGTGGAGATACTATAATAACAGACCCACTCAGTGACTCTCCCTGTGGAGATACTATAATAGCAGACCTACTCAGTGACTCTCCCTGTGGAGACACTATGATAACAGACCTACTCAGTGACTCTCTGTGGAGATACTATAATAACAGACCCACTTAGTGACTCTCTCTGTGGAGATACTATGATAACAGACCCACTCAGAGACTGTCCCTGTGGAGATACTATAATAACAGACCCACTCAGTGACTCTCCCTGTGGAGACACGAAAATAACAGACCTACTGAGTGACTCTCTGTGGAGATAATATAATAACAGACCCACTCAGTGACTCTCTGTGGAGATACTATAATAACAGACCCACTTAGGGACACTCTCTGTGGAGATACTATAATAACAGACCCACTCAGTGACTCTCCCTGTGGAGATACTATAATAACAGACCCACTCAGTGACACTCCCTGTGGAGATACTATAATAACAGACCCACTCAGTGACTCTCCCTGTGGATAAACAATAATAACAGACGCACGCAGTGACTCTCCCTGTGGAGATACTATAATAACAGATCCACCATGTGACTCTCCCTGTGGAGATACTATAATAACAGACCCAATAAGTGAGCCTCTCTGTGGAGATACTATAATAACAGACCCACTCAGTGACTCTCCCTGTGGAGATACTATAATAACAGACCCACTCAGTGACTCTCCCTGTGGAGATACTATCATAACAGACCCACTCAGTGACTCTCCATTTGGAGATACTATAATAACAGACCCACTTTGTGACACTCTCTGTGGAGATACTATAATAACAGACCCACTCAGAGACTGTCCCTGTGGAGATACTATAACAACAGACCCACTCAGTGACTCTCCCTGTGGAGATACTATAATAGCAGACCCACTCAGAGACTCTCCCTGTGGAGACACTATGATAACAGACCTACTCAGTGACTCTCTGTGGAGATACTATAATAACAGACCCACTTAGTGACTCTCTCTGTGGAGATACTATAATAACAGACCCACTCAGAGACTGTGCCTGTGGAGATACTATAATAAAAGACCCACTCAGTGACTCTCCCTGTGGAGACACGAAAATAACAGACCTACTGAGTGACTCTCTGTGGAGATAATATAGTAACAGACCCACTCAGTGACTCTCTGTGGAGATACTATAATAACAGACCCACTTAGGGACACTCTCTGTGGAGATACTATAATAACAGACCCACTCAGTGACTCTCCCTGTGGAGATACTATAATAACAGACCCACTTAGGGACACTCTCTGTGGAGATACTATAATAACAGACCCACTCAGTGACTCTCCCTGTGGAGATACTATAATAACAGACCCACTCAGTGACTCTCCCTGTGGAGATACTATAATAGCAGACCCACTCAGTGACTCTCCCTGTGGAGACACTATGATAACAGACCTACTCAGTGACTCTCTGTGGAGATACTATAATAACAGACCCACTTAGTGACTCTCTCTGTGGAGATACTATAATAACAGACCCACTCAGAGACTGTGCCTGTGGAGATACTATAATAACAGACCCACTCAGTGATTCTCCCTGTGGAGACACGAAAATAACAGACCTACTGAGTGACTCTCTGTGGAGATAATATAGTAACAGACCCACTCAGTGACTCTCTGTGGAGATACTATAATAACAGACCCACTTAGGGACACTCTCTGTGGAGATACTATAATAACAGACCCACTCAGTGACTCTCCCTGTGGAGATACTATAATAACAGACCCACTTAGGGACACTCTCTGTGGAGATACTATAATAACAGACCCACTCAGTGACTCTCCCTGTGGAGATACTATAATAACAGACCCACTCAGTGACTCTCCCTGTGGAGATCCTATAATAACAGACCCACTCAGTGACTCTCCCTGTGGATAAACAATAATAACAGACGCACGCAGTGACTCTCCCTGTGGAGATACTATAATAACAGACCCACTCAGTGACTTTCCTGTGGAGATACTATAATAACAGACCCACTCAGTGACTCTCCCTGTGGAGATACTATAATAGCAGACCCACTCAGTGACTCTCCCTGTGGAGATACCAGAATAACAGACCCACTCAGTGACTCTCCCTGTGGAGATACTATAATAACAGACCCACTCAGTTAGTCTCCCTGTGGAGATACTATAATAACAGACCCACTCAGTCACTCTCCCTTTGGAGATACTATAATAACAGACCCACTCAGTGACTCTCCCTGTGGAGATACTGTAATAACAGACCCACTCAGTGACTCTCCCTGTGGAAATACTATAATATTAGACCCACTCAGTGACTCTCCCTGTGGAGATACTATAATAACAGACCCACTCAGTGACTCTCCCTGTGGAGATACTATAATAACAGAACAACTCAGTGACTCTCCCTGTGGAGAGACTATAATAACAGACCTATTCAGTGACTCTCTCTGTGGAGATACTATAATAACAGACCCACTCAGAGACGCTCCCTGTGGAGAAACAATAATAACAGACCCACTCAGTGACTCTCCCTGTGGAGAAACAATAATAAAAGAACCAATCAGTGACTCTCCCTGAGGAGATACTATAATAACAGACCCACTCAGTGACTCCCTGTGGAGATACTATAATAACAGACCCACTCAGTGACTCTCCCTGTGGAGATGCTATAATAACAAACCCACTCAGTGACTCTCCCTGTGGAGATACTATAAGAACAGACCCACTCAGTGACTCTCCCCGTGGAGATACTATAATAACAGACCCACTCAGTGACTCTCCCTGTGGAGATACGATAATAACAGACCCATGCAGTGACTCACCCTCTGGAGATACAATAATACCCGACCCACTCAGTGACTCTCCCTGTGGAGATACCAGAATAACAGACCCACTCAGTGACTCTCCCTGTGGAGAAACTATAATAACAGACCTACTCAGTGACTCTCTGTGGAGATACTATAATAACAGACCCACTCAGTGACTCTCCCTGTGGAGAAACTATAATAACAGACCTACTCAGTGACTCTCTGTGGAGATACTATAATAACAGACCCACTCAGTGACTCTCCCTGCGACGATTCGACAATAACAGACCCACTCAGTGACTCTCCCTGTGGAGATACTATAATAACAGACCCACTCCGTGACTCTCCCTGTGGATAAACATTAATAACAGACCCACTCAGTGACTCTCCCTGTGGAGAAACAATAATAAAAGAACCACTCAGTGACTCTCCCAGTGGAGATACTATAATAACAGACCCACTCAGTGACGCTCCCTGTGGAGAAACAATAATAACAGACCCACTCAGTGACTCTCCCTGTGGAGAAACAATAATAAAAGAACCAATCAGTGACTCTCCCTGTGGAGATACTATAATAACAGACCCACTCAGTGACTCTCCCTGTGCAGATACTATAATAACAGACCCACTCAGTGACTCTCCCCGTGGAGATGCAATAATAACAGACCAACTCAGTGACTCTCCCTGTGGAGATACGATAATAACTGACCCACTCAGTGACTCTCCTTGTGGAGATACTATAATAACAGACCCACTCAGTGACTCTCCCTGTGGAGATACTACAATAACAGACCCACTCAGTGACTCTCTGTGGAGATACTATAATAACAGACCCACTCAGTGACTCTCTCTGTGGAGATACTATAATAACAGACCCACTCAGAGACTGTACCTGTGGAGATACTATAATAACAGACCCACTCCGTGACTCTCCCTGTGGAGAAACATTAATAACAGACCCACTCAGTGACACTCCCTGTGGAGAAACAATAATAAAAGAACCACTCAGTGACTCTCCCTGTGGAGATACTATAATAGCAGACCCACTCAGTGACGCTCCCTGTGGAGAAACAATAATAACAGACCCACTCAGTGACTCTCCCTGTGGAGAAACAATAATAAAAGAACCAATCAGTGACTCTCCCTGTGGAGATACTATAATAACAGACCCTCTCAGTGACTCTCCCTGTGGAGATACTATAATAACAGACCCACTCAGTGACTCTCCCCGTGGAGATGCAATAATAACAGACCAACTCAGTGACTCTCCCTGTTGAGATACGATAATAACAGACCCACTCAGTGACTCTCCTTGTGGAGATACTATAATAACAGACCCACTCAGAGACTGTCCCTGTGGAGATACTATAATAACAGACCCACTCAGTGACTCTCCCTGTGGAGGCACTATAATAACAGACCAACTCAGTGACTCTCTGTGGAGATACTGTAATAACACACCCACTCAGTGACTCTCCCTTTGGAGATACTATAATAACAGACCCACTCAGTGACTCTCCCTGTGGAGATACTGTAATAACAGACCCACTCAGTGACTCTCCCTGTGGAAATACTATAATATTAGACCCACTCAGTGACTCTCCCTGTGGAGATACTATAATAACAGACCCACTCAGTGACTCTCCCTGTGGAGATACGATAATAACAGAACAACTCAGTGACTCTCCCTGTGGAGAGACTATAATAACAGACCTATTCAGTGACTCTGTGGAGATACTATAATAACAGACCCACTCAGTGACTCTCCCTCTGGAGATACTATCGTAACAGAACCACTCAGTGACTCTCCCTGCGACGATTCGACAATAACAGACCCACTCAGTGATTCTCCCTGTGGAGATACTAGAATAACAGACCCACTCAGTGACTCACCCTGTGGATAAACAGTAATAACAGACCCACTCAGTGACTCTCCCTGTGGAGAAACAATAATAAAAGAACCACTCGGTGACTCTCCCTGTGGAGATACTATAATAACAGACCCACTCAGAGACGCTCCCTGTGGAGAAACAATAATAACAGACCCACTCAGTGACTCTCCCTGTGGAGAAACAATAATAAAAGAACCAATCAGTGACTCTCCCTGTGGAGATACTATAATAACAGACCCACTCAGTGACTCCCTGTGGAGATACTATAATAACAGACCCGCTCAGTGACTCTCCCTGTGAAGATGCTATAATAACAAACCCACTCAGTGACTCTCCCTGTGGAGATACTATAAGAACAGACCCACTCAGTGACTCTCCCCGTGGAGATACTATAATAACAGACCCACTCAGTGACTCTCCCTGTGGAGATACGATAATAACAGACCCACGCAGTGACTCACCCTCTGGAGATACAATAATACCCGACCCACTCAGTGACTCTCCCTGTGGAGATACTATAATAACAGACCTACTCACTGCCTCTCCCTGTGGAGATACTATAATAACAGACCCACTCAGTGACTCTCCTTGTGGAGATACTATAATAACAGACCCACTCAGTGACTCTCCCTGTGGAGATACTATAATAACAGACCCACTCAGAGACTGTCCCTGTGGAGATACTATAATAACAGACCCACTCAGTGACTCTCCCTGTGGAGAAACTATAATAACAGACCTACTCAGTGACTCTCTGTGGAGATACTATAATAACAGACCCACTCAGTGACTCTCCCTGCGACGATTCGACAATAACAGACCCACTCAGTGACTCTCCCTGTGGAGATACTATAATAACAGACCCACTCCGTGACTCTCCCTGTGGATAAACATTAATAACAGACCCACTCAGTGACTCTCCCTGTGGAGAAACAATAATAAAAGAACCACTCAGTGACTCTCCCTGTGGAGATACTATAATAACAGACCCACTCAGTGACGCTCCCTGTGGAGAAACAATAATAACAGACCCACTCAGTGACTCTCCCTGTGGAGAAACAATAATAAAAGAACCAATCAGTGACTCTCCCTGTGGAGATACTATAATAACAGACCCACTCAGTGACTCTCCCTGTGCAGATACTATAATAACAGACCCACTCAGTGACTCTCCCCGTGGAGATGCAATAATAACAGACCAACTCAGTGACTCTCCCTGTGGAGATACGATAATAACTGACCCACTCAGTGACTCTCCTTGTGGAGATACTATAATAACAGACCCACTCAGTGACTCTCCCTGTGGAGATACTACAATAACAGACCCACTCAGTGACTCTCTGTGGAGATACTATAATAACAGAACAACTCAGTGACTCTCCCTGTGGAGAGACTATAATAACAGACCTATTCAGTGACTCTGTGGAGATACTATAATAACAGACCCACTCAGTGACTCTCCCTCTGGAGATACTATCGTAACAGAACCACTCAGTGACTCTCCCTGCGACGATTCGACAATAACAGACCCACTCAGTGATTCTCCCTGTGGAGATACTAGAATAACAGACCCACTCAGTGACTCTCCCTGTGGATAAACAGTAATAACAGACCCACTCAGTGACTCTCCCTGTGGAGAAACAATAATAAAAGAACCACTCGGTGACTCTCCCTGTGGAGATACTATAATAACAGACCCACTCAGAGACGCTCCCTGTGGAGAAACAATAATAACAGACCCACTCAGTGACTCTCCCTGTGGAGAAACAATAATAAAAGAACCAATCAGTGACTCTCCCTGTGGAGATACTATAATAACAGACCCACTCAGTGACTCCCTGTGGAGATACTATAATAACAGACCCGCTCAGTGACTCTCCCTGTGGAGATGCTATAATAACAAACCCACTCAGTGACTCTCCCTGTGGAGATACTATAAGAACAGACCCACTCAGTGACTCTCCCCGTGGAGATACTATAATAACAGACCCACTCAGTGACTCTCCCTGTGGAGATACGATAATAACAGACCCACGCAGTGACTCACCCTCTGGAGATACAATAATACCCGACCCACTCAGTGACTCTCCCTGTGGAGATACTATAATAACAGACCTACTCACTGCCTCTCCCTGTGGAGATACTATAATAACAGACCCACTCAGTGACTCTCCTTGTGGAGATACTATAATAACAGACCCACTCAGTGACTCTCCCTGTGGAGATACTATAATAACAGACCCACTCAGAGACTGTCCCTGTGGAGATACTATAATAACAGACCCACTCAGTGACTCTCCCTGTGGAGAAACTATAATAACAGACCTACTCAGTGACTCTCTGTGGAGATACTATAATAACAGACCCACTCAGTGACTCTCCCTGCGACGATTCGACAATAACAGACCCACTCAGTGACTCTCCCTGTGGAGATACTATAATAACAGACCCACTCCGTGACTCTCCCTGTGGATAAACATTAATAACAGACCCACTCAGTGACTCTCCCTGTGGAGAAACAATAATAAAAGAACCACTCAGTGACTCTCCCTGTGGAGATACTATAATAACAGACCCACTCAGTGACGCTCCCTGTGGAGAAACAATAATAACAGACCCACTCAGTGACTCTCCCTCTGGAGAAACAATAATAAAAGAACCAATCAGTGACTCTCCCTGTGGAGATACTATAATAACAGACCCACTCAGTGACTCTCCCTGTGCAGATACTATAATAACAGACCCACTCAGTGACTCTCCCCGTGGAGATGCAATAATAACAGACCAACTCAGTGACTCTCCCTGTGGAGATACGATAATAACTGACCCACTCAGTGACTCTCCTTGTGGAGATACTATAATAACAGACCCACTCAGTGACTCTCCCTGTGGAGATACTACAATAACAGACCCACTCAGTGACTCTCTGTGGAGATACTATAATAACAGACCCACTCAGTGACTCTCTCTGTGGCGATACTATAATAACAGACCCACTCAGAGACTGTCCCTGTGGAGATACTATAATAACAGACCCACTCCGTGACTCTCCCTGTGGAGAAACATTAATAACAGACCCACTCAGTGACTCTCCCTGTGGAGAAACAATAATAAAAGAACCACTCAGTGACTCTCCCTGTGGAGATACTATAATAACAGACCCACTCAGTGACTCTCCCTGTGGAGATACTATAATAATAGAACCACTCAGTGACTCTCCCTGTGGAGATACTATAATAACAGACCCACTCAGTGACTCTCCCCGTGGAGATGCAATAATAACAGACCAACTCAGTGACTCTCCCTGTTGAGATACGATAATAACAGACCCACTCAGTGACTCTCCTTGTGGAGATACTATAATAACAGACCCACTCAGTGACTCTCCCTGTGGAGATACTATAATAACAGACCCACTCAGAGACTGTCCCTGTGGAGATACTATAATAACAGACCCACTCAGTGACTCTCCCTGTGGAGGCACTATAATAACAGACCAACTCAGTGACTCTCTGTGGAGATACTGTAATAACACACCCACTCAGTGACTCTCCCTGTGGAGATACTATAATAACAGACCTACTCAGTGACTCTCTGTGGAGATACTATAATAACAGACCCACTGAATGACACTCTCTGCGGAGATACTATAATAACAGACCCACTCAGAGACTGTCCCTGTGGAGATACTATAATAACAGACCCACTCAGTGACTCTCCCTTTGGAGATACGAAAATAACAGACCCACCCAGTGACTCTCCCTGTGGAGACACTATGATAACAGACCTACTCAGTGACTCTCTATGGAGATACTATAATAACAGACCCACTTAGTGACTCTCTCTGTGGAGATACTATAATAACAGACCCACTCAGTGACTGTCCCTGTGGAGATACTATAATAACAGAACCACTCAGTGACTGTCCCTGTGGAGACACGATAATAACAGACCTACTGAGTGACTCTCTGTGGACATACTATAATAACAGACCCACTTAGGGACTCTCTCTGTGGAGATACTAAAATAACAGACCCACTCAGTGACTCTCCCTGTGGAGATACTATGATAACAGACCCACTCAGTGACTCTCCCTGTGGAGATACTGTAATAACAGACCCACTCAGTGACTCTCACTGTGGATAAACAATAATAACAGACGCACTCAGTGACTCTCCCTGTGGAGATACTATAATAACAGACCCACTCAGTGACTCTCCCTGTGGAGATACTATAATAACAGACCCACTCAGTGACTCTCCCTGTGGAGATACTATAATAACACACCCACTCAGTGACTCTCCCTGTGGAGATACTATAATAACAGACCCACTCAGTGACTCTCCCTTTGGAGATACTATAATAACAGACCCACTCAGTGACTCTCCCTGTGGAGATACTATAATAACAGACCCACTCAGTGACTCTCCCTTTGGAGATACTATAATAACAGACCCACTCAGTGACTCTCCTTGTGGAGATACTATAATAACAGACCCACTCAGTGACTGTCCCTTTGGAGATACTATAATAACAGACCCACTCAGAGACTCTCCCTGTGGAGATTCTATAATAACAGACCCAATCAGTGACTCTCCCTGTGGAGATATTATAATAACAGACCCACTCAGTGACTCTCCCTCTGGAGATACTATAATAACAGACCCACTCAGTGAATCTCCCTGTGGAGATACTATAATAACAGACCCACTCAGTGACTCTCTGTGGAGATACTATAATAACAGACCCACTCAGTGACTCTCCCTGTGGAGGCACTATAATAACAGACCAACTCAGTGACTCTCTGTGGAGATACTGTAATAACACACCCACTCAGTGACTCTCCCTGTGGAGATACTATAATAACAGACCTACTCAGTGACTCTCTGTGGAGATACTATAATAACAGACCCACTGAATGACACTCTCTGCGGAGATACTATAATAACAGACCCACTCAGAGACTGTCCCTGTGGAGATACTATAATAACAGACCCACTCAGTGACTCTCCCTTTGGAGATACGAAAATAACAGACCCACCCAGTGACTCTCCCTGTGGAGACACTATGATAACAGACCTACACAGTGACTCTCTATGGAGATACTATAATAACAGACCCACTTAGTGACTCTCTCTGTGGAGATACTATAATAACAGACCCACTCAGTGACTGTCCCTGTGGAGATACTATCATAACAGACCCACTCAGTGACTGTCCCTGTGGAGACACGATAATAATAGACCTACTGAGTGACTCTCTGTGGACATACTATAATAACAGACCCACTTAGGGACTCTCTCTGTGGAGATACTAAAATAACAGACCCACTCAGTGACTCTCCCTGTGGAGATACTATGATAACAGACGCACTCAGTGACTCTCCCTGTGGAGATACTATAATAACAGACCCACTCAGTGACTCTCACTGTGGATAAACAATAATAACAGACGCACTCAGTGACTCTCCCTGTGGAGATACTATAATAACAGACCCACTCAGTGACTCTCCCCGTGGAGATACTATAATAACAGACCCACTCAGTGACTCTCCCTGTGGAGATACTATAATAACAGACCCACTCAGTGACTCTCCCTGTGGAGATACTATAATAACACACCCACTCAGTGACTCTCCCTGTGGAGATACTATAATAACAGACCCACTCAGTGACTCTCCCTTTGGAGATACTATAATAACAGACCCACTCAGTGACTCTCCCTGTGGAGATACTATAATAACAGACCCACTCAGTGACTCTCCCTTTGGAGATACTATAATAACAGACCCACTCAGTGACTCTCCTTGTGGAGATACTATAATAACAGACCCACTCAGTGACTGTCCCTTTGGAGATACTATAATAACAGACCCACTCAGAGACTCTCCCTGTGGAGATTCTATAATAACAGACCCAATCAGTGACTCTCCCTGTGGAGATATTATAATAACAGACCCACTCAGTGACTCTCCCTCTGGAGATACTATAATAACAGACCCACTCAGTGAATCTCCCTGTGGAGATACTATAATAACAGACCCACTCAGTGACTCTCTGTGGAGATACTATAATAACAGACCCACTCAGTGACTCTCCCTGTGGAGGCACTATAATAACAGACCAACTCAGTGACTCTCTGTGGAGATACTGTAATAACACACCCACTCAGTGACTCTCCCTGTGGAGATACTATAATAACAGACCTACTCAGTGACTCTCTGTGGAGATACTATAATAACAGACCCACTGAATGACACTCTCTGCGGAGATACTATAATAACAGACCCACTCAGAGACTGTCCCTGTGGAGATACTATAATAACAGACCCACTCAGTGACTCTCCCTTTGGAGATACGAAAATAACAGACCCACCCAGTGACTCTCCCTGTGGAGACACTATGATAACAGACCTACACAGTGACTCTCTATGGAGATACTATAATAACAGACCCACTTAGTGACTCTCTCTGTGGAGATACTATAATAACAGACCCACTCAGTGACTGTCCCTGTGGAGATACTATCATAACAGACCCACTCAGTGACTGTCCCTGTGGAGACACGATAATAATAGACCTACTGAGTGACTCTCTGTGGACATACTATAATAACAGACCCACTTAGGGACTCTCTCTGTGGAGATACTAAAATAACAGACCCACTCAGTGACTCTCCCTGTGGAGATACTATGATAACAGACGCACTCAGTGACTCTCCCTGTGGAGATACTATAATAACAGACCCACTCAGTGACTCTCACTGTGGATAAACAATAATAACAGACGCACTCAGTGACTCTCCCTGTGGAGATACTATAATAACAGACCCACTCAGTGACTCTCCCCGTGGAGATACTATAATAACAGACCCACTCAGTGACTCTCCCTGTGGAGATACTATAATAACAGACCCACTCAGTGACTCTCCCTGTGGAGATACTATAATAACAGACCCACTCAGTGACTCTCCCTGTGGAGATACTATAATAACACACCCACTCAGTGACTCTCCCTGTGGAGATACTATAATAACAGACCCACTCAGTGACTCTCCCTTTGGAGATACTATAATAACAGACCCACTCAGTGACTCTCCCTGTGGAGATACTATAATAACAGACCCACTCAGTGACTCTCCCTTTGGAGATACTATAATAACAGACCCACTCAGTGACTCTCCTTGTGGAGATACTATAATAACAGACCCACTCAGTGACTGTCCCTTTGGAGATACTATAATAACAGACCCACTCAGAGACTCTCCCTGTGGAGATTCTATAGTAACAGACCCACTCAGTGACTCTCCCTGTGGAGATATTATAATAACAGACCCACTCAGTGACTCTCCCTCTGGAGATACTATAATAACAGACCCACTCAGTGAATCTCCCTGTGGAGATACTATAATAACAGACCCACTCAGTGACTCTCTGTGGAGATACTATAATAACAGACCCACTCAGTGACTCTCCCTGTGGAGATACTATAATAACAGACAAACTCAGTGACTCTCCCTGTGGAGATACTATAATAACAGACCCACTCAGTGACTGTCCCTTTGGAGATACTATAATAACAGAACCACTCAGAGACTCTCCCTGTGGAGATACTATAATAACAGACCCACTCAGTGACTCTCACTGTGGAGATTTTATAATAACAGACCCACTCAGTGACTCTCCCTCTGGAGATACTATAATAACGGACCCACTCAGTGAATCTCCCTGTGGAGATACTATAATAACAGACCCACTCAGTGACTCTCTGTGGACATACTATAATAACAGACCCACTTAGGGACTCTCTCTGTGGAGATACTAAAATAACAGACCCACTCAGTGACTCTCCCTGTGGAGATACTATAATAACAGACCCACTCAGTGACTCTCCCTGTGGAGATACTATAATAACAGACCCACTCAGTGACTCTCCCTGTGGATAAACAATAATAACAGACGCACTCAGTGACTCTCCCTGTGGAGATACTATAATAACAGACCCACTCAGTGACTCTCCCCGTGGAGATGCAATAATAACAGACCAACTCAGTGACTCTCCCTGTTGAGATACGATAATAACAGACCCACTCAGTGACTCTCCCTGTGGAGATACTATAATAACAGACCCACTCAGTGACTCTCCCCGTGGAGATGCAATAATAACAGACCCACTCAGTGACTCTCCTTGTGGAGATACTATAATAACAGACCCACTCAGTGACTCTCCCTGTGGAGATACTATAATAACAGACCCACTCAGAGACTGTCCCTGTGGAGATACTATAATAACAGACCCACTCAGTGACTCTCCCTGTGGAGGCACTATAATAACAGACCAACTCAGTGACTCTCTGTGGAGATACTGTAATAACACACCCACTCAGTGACTCTCCCTGTGGAGATACTATAATAACAGACCTACTCAGTGACTCTCTGTGGAGATACTATAATAACAGACCCACTGAATGGCACTCTCTGCGGAGATACTATAATAACAGACCCACTCAGAGACTGTCCCTGTGGAGATACTATAATAACAGACCCACTCAGTGACTCTCCCTTTGGAGATACGAAAATAACAGACCCACCCAGTGACTCTCCCTGTGGAGACACTATGATAACAGACCTACTCAGTGACTCTCTATGGAGATACTATAATAACAGACCCACATAGTGACTCTCTCTGTGGAGATACTATAATAACAGACCCACTCAGTGACTGTCCCTGTGGAGATACTATAATAACAGACCCACTCAGTGACTGTCCCTGTGGAGACACGATAATAACAGACCTACTGAGTAACTCTCTGTGGACATACTATAATAACAGACCCACATAGGGACTCTCTCTGTGGAGATACTAAAATAACAGACCCACTCAGTGACTCTCCCTGTGGAGATACTATGATAACAGACCCACTCAGTGACTCTCCCTGTGGGGATACTATAATAACAGACCCACTCAGTGACTCTCACTGTGGATAAACAATAATAACAGACGCACTCAGTGACTCTCCCTGTGGAGATACTATAATAACAGACCCACTCAGTGACTCTCCCCGTGGAGATACTATAATAACAGACCCACTCAGTGACTCTCCCTGTGGAGATACTATAATAACAGACCCACTCAGTGACTCTCCCTGTGGAGATACTATAATAACAGACCCACTCAGTGACTCTCCCTGTGGAGATACTATAATAACACACCCACTCAGTGACTCTCCCTGTGGAGATACTATAATAACAGACCCACTCAGTGACTCTCCCTTTGGAGATACTATAATAACAGACCCACTCAGTGACTCTCCCTGTGGAGATACTATAATAACAGACCCACTCAGTGACTCTCCCTTTGGAGATACTATAATAACAGACCCACTCAGTGACTCTCCTTGTGGAGATACTATAATAACAGACCCACTCAGTGACTGTCCCTTTGGAGATACTATAATAACAGACCCACTCAGAGACTCTCCCTGTGGAGATTCTATAATAACAGACCCACTCAGTGACTCTCCCTGTGGAGATATTATAATAACAGACCCACTCAGTGACTCTCCCTCTGGAGATACTATAATAACAGACACACTCAGTGAATCTCCCTGTGGAGATACTATAATAACAGACCCACTCAGTGACTCTCTGTGGAGATACTATAATAACAGACCCACTCAGTGACTCTCCCTGTGGAGGCACTATAATAACAGACCAACTCAGTGACTCTCTGTGGAGATACTGTAATAACACACCCACTCAGTGACTCTCCCTGTGGAGATACTATAATAACAGACCTACTCAGTGACTCTCTGTGGAGATACTATAATAACAGACCCACTGAATGACACTCTCTGCGGAGATACTATAATAACAGACCCACTCAGAGACTGTCCCTGTGGAGATACTATAATAACAGACCCACTCAGTGACTCTCCCTTTGGAGATACGAAAATAACAGACCCACCCAGTGACTCTCCCTGTGGAGACACTATGATAACAGACCTACTCAGTGACTCTCTATGGAGATACTATAATAACAGACCCACTTAGTGACTCTCTCTGTGGAGATACTATAATAACAGACCCACTCAGTGACTGTCCCTGTGGAGATACTATAATAACAGACCCACTCAGTGACTCTCCCTGTGGAGATGCTATAATAACAGACCCACTCAGTGACTCTCACTGTGGATAAACAATAATAACAGACGCACTCAGTGACTCTCCCTGTGGAGATACTATAATAACAGACCCACTCAGTGACTCTCCCCGTGGAGATACTATAATAACAGACCCACTCAGTGACTCTCCCTGTGGAGATACTATAATAACAGACCCACTCAGTGACTCTCCCTGTGGAGATACTATAATAACAGACCCACTCAGTGACTCTCCCTGTGGAGATACTATAATAACACACCCACTCAGTGACTCTCCCTGTGGAGATACTATAATAACAGACCCACTCAGTGACTCTCCCTTTGGAGATACTATAATAACAGACCCACTCAGTGACTCTCCCTGTGGAGATACTATAATAACAGACCCACTCAGTGACTCTCCCTTTGGAGATACTATAATAACAGACCCACTCAGTGACTCTCCTTGTGGAGATACTATAATAACAGACCCACTCAGTGACTGTCCCTTTGGAGATACTATAATAACAGACCCACTCAGAGACTCTCCCTGTGGAGATTCTATAATAACAGACCCACTCAGTGACTCTCTGTGGAGATACTATAATAACAGACCCACTCAGTGACTCTCCCTGTGGAGATACTATAATAACAGACAAACTCAGTGACTCTCCCTGTGGAGATACTATAATAACAGACCCACTCAGTGACTGTCCCTTTGGACATACTATAATAACAGAACCACTCAGAGACTCTCCCTGTGGAGATACTATAATAACAGACCCACTCAGTGACTCTCCCTGTGGAGATATTATAATAACAGACCCACTCAGTGACTCTCCCTCTGGAGATACTATAATAACGGACCCACTCAGTGAGTCTCCCTGTGGAGATACTATAATAACAGACCCACTCAGAGACTCTCTGTGGACATACTATAATAACAGACCCACTTAGGGAATCTCTCTGTGGAGATACTAAAATAACAGACCCACACAGTGACTCTCCCTGTGGAGATACTATAATAACAGACCCACTCAGTGACTCTCCCTGTGGAGATACTATAATAACAGACCCACTCAGTGACTCTCCCTGTGGATAAACAATAATAACAGACGCACTCAGTGACTCTCCCTGTGGAGATACTATAATAACAGACCCACTCAGTGACTCTCCCCGTGGAGATACTATAATAACAGACCCACTCAGTGACTCTCCCTGTGGAGATACTATAATAACAGACCCACTCAGTGACTCTCCCTGTGGAGATACTATAATAACAGTCCCACTCAGTGACTCTCCCTGTGGAGATACTATAATAACAGACCCACTCAGTGACTCTCCCTGTGGTGATACTATAATAACAGACCCACTCAGTGACTCTCCCTTTGGAGATACTATAATAACAGACCCACTCAGTGACTCTCCCTGTGGAGATACTATAATAACAGACCCACTCAGTGACTCTCCCTTTGGAGATACTATAATAACAGACCCACTCAGTGACTGTCCCAGTTGAGATACTATAATAACAGACCCACTCAGTGACTGTCCCTTTGGAGATACTATAATAACAGACCCTCTCAGAGACTCTCCCTGTGGAGATACTATAATAACAGACCCACTCAGTGACTCTCCCTGTGGAGATATTATAATAACAGACCCACTCAGTGACTCTCCCTCTGGAGATACTATAATAACAGACCCACTCAGTGAATCTCCCTGTGGAGATACTATAATAACAGACCCACTCAGTGACTCTCTGTGGAGATACTATAATAACAGACCCACTCAGTGACTCTCCCTGTGGAGATACTATAATAACAGACAAACTCAGTGACTCTCCCTGTGGAGATACGATAATAACAGACCCACTCAGTGACTCTCCCTGTGGAGATACTATAATAACAGACCCACTCAGTGACTCTCCCCGTGGAGATACTATAATAACAGACCCACTCAGTGACTCTCCCTCTGGACATACTATAATAACAGACCCACTCAGTGACTCTCCAAGTGCAGATACTATAATAACAGACCCACTCAGTGACTCTCCCTGTGGATATACTATAATAACAGACCCACTCAGTGACTCTCCCTGTGGAGATACTATAATAACAGACCCACGCATTGACTCTCCCTGTGGAGATACTATAATAACAGACCCACTCAGTGACTCTCCCTCTGGAGATAGTATAATAACAGACCCACTCAGTGACTCTCCCTGTGGAGATACGATAATAACAGACCCAATAAGTGAGCCTCTCTGAGGAGATACTATAATAACAGACCCACTCAGTGACTCTCCCTGTGGAGATACTATAATAACAGACCCACTCAGTGACTCTCCCTGTGGAGATACTATAATAACAGACCCACTCAGTGAATCTCCCTTTGGAGATACTATAATAACAGACCCACTTAGTGACACTCTCTGTGGAGATACTATAATAACAGACCCACTCAGAGACTGTCCCTGTGGAGATACTATAATAACAGACCCACTCAGTGACTCTCCCTGTGGAGACACTATCATAACAGACCCACTCAGTGACTCTCTCTGTGGAGATACTATAATAACAGACCCACTCAGTGACTCTCCCTGTGGAGATACTATAATAACAGACCAACTCAGTGACTCTCCCTGTGGAGATACTATAATAACAGACCCACTCAGTGACTCTCCATTTGGAGATACTATAATAACAGACCCACTTAGTGACACTCACTGTGGAGATACTATAATAACAGACCGACTCTGAGACTGTCCCTGTGGAGATACTATAATAACAGACCCACTCAGTGACTCTCCCTTTGGAGATACTATAATAACAGACCCACTCAGTGACTGTCCCAGTTGAGATACTATAATAACAGACCCACTCAGTGACTGTCCCTTTGGAGATACTATAATAACAGACCCTCTCAGAGACTCTCCCTGTGGAGATACTATAATAACAGACCCACTCAGTGACTCTCCCTGTGGAGATATTATAATAACAGACCCACTCAGTGACTCTCCCTCTGGAGATACTATAATAACAGACCCACTCAGTGAATCTCCCTGTGGAGATACTATAATAACAGACCCACTCAGTGACTCTCTGTGGAGATACTATAATAACAGACCCACTCAGTGACTCTCCCTGTGGAGATACTATAATAACAGACAAACTCAGTGACTCTCCCTGTGGAGATACGATAATAACAGACCCACTCAGTGACTCTCCCTGTGGAGATACTATAATAACAGACCCACTCAGTGACTCTCCCCGTGGAGATACTATAATAACAGACCCACTCAGTGACTCTCCCTCTGGACATACTATAATAACAGACCCACTCAGTGACTCTCCAAGTGCAGATACTATAATAACAGACCCACTCAGTGACTCTCCCTGTGGATATACTATAATAACAGACCCACTCAGTGACTCTCCCTGTGGAGATACTATAATAACAGACCCACGCATTGACTCTCCCTGTGGAGATACTATAATAACAGACCCACTCAGTGACTCTCCCTCTGGAGATACTATAATAACAGACCCACTCAGTGACTCTCCCTGTGGAGATACGATAATAACAGACCCAATAAGTGAGCCTCTGTGAGGAGATACTATAATAACAGACCGACTCAGTGACTCTCCCTGTGGAGATACTATAATAACAGACCCACTCAGTGACTCTCCCTGTGGAGATACTATAATAACAGACCCACTCAGTGAATCTCCCTTTGGAGATACTATAATAACAGACCCACTTAGTGACACTCTCTGTGGAGATACTATAATAACAGACCCACTCAGAGACTGTCCCTGTGGAGATACTATAATAACAGACCCACTCAGTGACTCTCCCTGTGGAGACACTATCATAACAGACCCACTCAGTGACTCTCTCTGTGGAGATACTATAATAACAGACCCACTCAGTGACTCTCCCTGTGGAGATACTATAATAACAGACCAACTCAGTGACTCTCCCTGTGGAGATACTATAATAACAGACCCACTCAGTGACTCTCCATTTGGAGATACTATAATAACAGACCCACTTAGTGACACTCACTGTGGAGATACTATAATAACAGACCGACTCTGAGACTGTCCCTGTGGAGATACTATAATAACAGACCCACTCAGTGACTCTCCCTGTGGAGATACTATAATAACAGACCCACTCAGTGACTCTCCCTGTGGAGACACTATGATAACAGACCTACTCAGTGACTCTCTGTCGAGATTCTATAATAACAGACCCACTTAGTGACTATCTCTGTGGAGATACTATAATAATAGACCCACTCAGAGACTGTCCCTGTGGAGATACTATAATAACAGACCCACTCAGTGACTCTCCCTGTGGAGACACGAAAATAACAGACCTACTGAGTGACTCTCTGTGGAGATAATATAATAACAGACCCACTCAGTGACTCTCTGTGGAGATACTATAATAACAGACCCACTTAGGGACACTCTCTGTGGAGATACTATAATAACAGACCCACTCAGTGACTCTCCCTGTGGAGATACTATAATAACAGACCCACTCAGTGACACTCCCTGCGGAGATACTATAATAACAGACCCACTCAGTGACTCTCCCTGTGGATAAACAATAATAACAGACGCACGCAGTGACTCTCCCTGTGGAGATACTATAATAACAGACCCACTCAGTGACTCTCCCTGTGGAGATACTATAATAACAGACCCACTCAGTGACTCTCCCTGTGGAGATACTATAATAACAGACCCACTCAGTGACTCTCCCTGTGGAGATACTATTATAACAGACCCACTCAGTGACTCTCCCTGTGGATAAACAATAATAACAGACGCACGCAGTGACTCTCCCTGTGGAGATACTATAATAACAGACCCACTCAGTGACTCTCCCTGTGGAGATACTATAATAACAGACCCACTCAGTGACTCTGCCTGTGGAGATACTATAATAACAGACCCACTCAGTGACTCTCCCTGTGGAGATACTATAATAACAGACCCACTCAGTGACTCTCCCTGTGGAGATACTATAATAACAGACCCACTCAGTTAGTCTCCCTGTGGAGATACTATAATAACAGACCCACTCAGTCACTCTCCCTTTGGAGATACTACAATAACAGACCGACTCAGTGACTCTCCCTGTGGAGATACTATAATAACATACCCACTCAGTGACTCTCCCTGTGGAGATACTATAATAACAGACCCACTCAGTGACTCTCCCTGTGGAGATACTATAATAACAGACCCACTCAGTGACTCTCCCTGTGGAGATACTATAATAACAGACCCACTCAGTGACTCTCCTATTGGAGATACTATAATAACAGACCCACTCAGTGACTCTCCCTGTGGAGATACTATAATAACAGACCCACTCAGTGACTCTCCCTGTGGAGATACTATAATAACAGACCCACTCAGTGACTGTCCCTTTGGAGATACTATAATAACAGACCTATTCAGTGACTCTCTCTGTGGAGATACTATAATAACAGACCCACTCAGTGACTCTCCCTCTGGAGATACTATAGTAACAGAACCACTCAGTGTCTCTCCCTGCGACGATTCGACAATAACAGACCCACTCAGTGACTCTCCCTGTGGAGATACTAGAATAACAGACCCACTCAGTGACTCTCCCTGTGGATAAACAGTAATAACAGACCCACTCAGTGACTCTCCCTGTGGAGAAACACTAATAAAAGAACCACTCGGTGACTCTCCCTGTGGAGATACTATAAAAACAGACCCACTCAGTGACGCTCCCTGTGGAGAAACAATAATAACAGACCCACTCAGTGACACTCCCTGTGGAGAAACAATAATAAAAGAACCAATCAGTGACTCTCCCTGAGGAGATACTATAATAACAGACCCACTCAGTGACTCCCTGTGGAGATGCTATAATAACAGACCCACTCAGTGACTCTCCCTGTGGAGATACTATAATAACAAACCCACTCAGTGACTCTCCCTGTGGAGATACTATAAGAACAGACCCACTCAGTGACTCTCCCTGTGGAGATACTATAAGAACAGACCCACTCAGTGACTCTCCCCGTGGAGATACTATAATAACAGACCCACTCAGTGACTCTCCCTGTGGAGATACGATAATAACAGACCCACGCAGTAACTCTCCCTCTGGAGATACAATAATAACCGACCCACTCAGTGACTCTCCCTCTGGAGATACAATAATAACCGACCCACTCAGAGACTCTCCCTGTGGAGATACTATAATCACAGACCCACTCAGTGACTCTCCCTGTGGAGATATTATAATAACAGACCCACTCAGTGACTCTCCCTCTGGAGATACTATAATAACAGACCCACTCAGTGAATCTCCCTGTGGAGATAATATAATAACAGACCTACTCAGTGACTCTCTGTGGAGATACTGTAATAACACACCCACTCAGTGACTCTCCCTGTGGAGATACTATAATAACAGACCTACTCAGTGACTCTCTGTGGAGATACTATAGTAACAGACCCACTTAATGACACTCTCTGCGGAGATACTATAATAACAGACCAACTCAGAGACTGTCCCTGTGGAGATACTATAATAACAGACCCACTCAGTGACTCTCCCTTTGGAGATCCGAAAATAACAGACCCACCCAGTGACTCTCCCTGTGGAGACACTATGATAACAGACCTACTCAGTGACTCCCTATGGAGATACTATAATAACAGACCCACTTAGTGACTCTCTCTGTGGGGATACTATAATAACAGACCCACTCAGTGACTGTCCCTGTGGAGATACTATAATAACAGACCCACTCAGTGACTGTCCCTGTGGAGACACTATAATAACAGACCTACTGATTGACTCTCTGTGGAGATACTATAATAACAGACCCACTCAGTGACTCTCTGTGGACATACTATAATAACAGACCCACTTAGGGACTCTCTCTGTGGAGATACTAAAATAACACACCCACTCAGTGACTCTCCCTGTGGAGATACTTTAATAACAGACCCACTCAGTGACTCTCCCTGTGGAGATACTGTAATAACAGACCCACTCAGTGACTGTCACTGTGGATAAACAATAATAACAGACGCACTCAGTGACACTCCCTGTGGAGATACTATAATAACAGACCCACTCAATGACTCTCCCCGTGGAGATACTATAATAACAGACCCACTCAGTGACTCTCCCTTTGGAGATACTATAATAACAGACCCACTCAGTGACTCTCCCTTTGGAGATACTATAATAACAGACCCACTCAGTGACTCTCCCTGTGGAGATACTATAATAACAGACCCACTCAGTGACTCTCCCTGTGGAGATACTATAATAACAGACCCACTCAGTGACTCTCCCTTTGGAGATACTATAATAACAGACCCACTCAGTGACTCTCCCTGTGGAGATACTATAATAACAGACCCACTCAGTGACTCTCCCTTTGGAGATACTATAATAACAGACCCACTCAGTGAATCTCCTTGTGGAGATACTATAATAACAGACCCACTCAGTGACTGTCCCTTTGGAGATACTATAATAACAGACCCACTCAGAGACTCTCCCTGTGGAGATACTAGAATAACAGACCCACTCAGTGACTCTCCCTGTGGAGATATTATAATAACAGACCCACTCAGTGACTCTCCCTCTGGAGATACTATAATAACAGACCCACTCAGTGAATCTCCCTGTGGAGATACTATAATAACAGACCCACTCAGTGACTCTCTGTGGAGATACTATAATAACAGACCCACTCAGTGACTCTCCCTGTGGAGATACTATAATAACAGACCCACTCAGTGACTCTCCCTGTGGAGATACTATAATAACAGACAAACTCAGTGACTCTCCCTGTGGAGATACTATAATAACAGACCCACTCAGTGACTGTCCCTTTGGAGATACTATAATAACAGACCCACTCAGAGACTCTCCCTGTGGAGATACTATGATAATAGACCCACTCAGTGACTCTCCCTGTGGAGATATTATAATAACAGACCCACTCAGTGACTCTCCCTCTGGAGATACTATAATAACAGACCCACTCAGTGAATCTCCCTGTGGAGATACTATAATAACAGACCCACTCAGTGACTCTCTGTGGAGATACTAAAATAACAGACCCACTCAGTGACTCTCCCTGTGGAGATACTATAATAACAGACCCTCTTAGGGACTCTCTCTGTGGAGATACTAAAATAACAGACCCACTCAGTGACTCTCCCTGTGGAGATACTATAATAACAGACCCACTCAGTGACTCTCCCTTTGGAGATACTATAATAACAGACCCTCTCAGTGACTCTCCCTGTGGATAAACAATAATAACAGACCCACTCAGTGACTCTCCCTGTGGAGATACTATAATAACAGACCCACTCAGTGACTCTCCCCGTGGAGATACTATAGCAACAGACCCACTCAGTGACTCTCCCTGTGGAGATACTATAATAACAGACCCACTCATTGACTCTCCCTGTGGAGATACTATAATAACAGACCCACTCAGTGACTCTCCCTGTGGAGATACCATAATAACAGACCCACTCGGTGACTCTCCCTGTGGAGATACTATAATAACAGACCCACTCAGTGACTCTCCCTTTGGAGATACTATAATAACAGACCCACTCAGTGACTCTCCCTGTGGAGATACTATAATAACAGACCCACTCAGTGACTCTCCCTTTGGAGATACTATAATAACAGACCCACTCAGTGACTCTCCCTGTGGAGATACTATAATAACAGACCCACTCAGTGACTGTCCCTTTGGAGATACTATAATAACAGACCCACTCAGAGCCTCTCCCTGTGGAGATACTATAATCACAGACCCACTCAGTGACTCTCCCTGTGGAGATATTATAATAACAGACCCACTCAGTGACTCTCCCTCTGGAGATACTATAATAACAGACCCACTCAGTGAATCTCCCTGTGGAGAGAGTATAATAACAGACCCACTCAGTGACTCTCTGTGGAGATACTATAATAACAGACCCACTCAGTGACCATCCCTGTGGAGATACTATAATAACAGACAAACTCAGTGACTCTCCCTGTGGAGATACGATAATAACAGACCCACACAGTGACTCTCCCTGTGGAGATACTATAATAACAGACCCACTCAGTGACTCTCCCTCTGGACATACTATAATAACAGACCCACTCAGTGACTCTCCCTCTGGACATACTATAATAACAGACCCACTCAGTGACTCTCCCCGTGGAGATACTATAATAACAGACCCACTCAGTGACTCTCCCTGTGGGGATACTATAATAACAGACCCACTCAGTGACTCTCCCTGTGGAGATACTATAATAACAGACCCACTCGGTGACTCTCCCTGTGGAGATACTATAATAACAGACCCACTCAGTGACTCTCCCTTTGGAGATACTATAATAACAGACCCACTCAGTGACTCTCCCTTTGGAGATACTATAATAACAGACCCACTCAGTGACTCTCCCTGTGGAGATACTATAATAACAGACCCACTCAGTGACTGTCCCTTTGGAGATACTATAATAACAGACCCACTCAGAGACTCTCCCTGTGGAGATACTATAATCACAGACCCACTCAGTGACACTCCCTGTGGAGATATTATAATAACAGACCCACTCAGTGACTCTCCCTCTGGAGATACTATAATAACAGACCCACTCAGTGAATCTCCCTGTGGAGATAATATAATAACAGACCCACTCAGTGACTCTCTGTGGAGATACGATAATAACAGACCCACTCAGTGACCATCCCTGTGGAGATACTATAATAACAGACAAACTCAGTGACTCTCCCTGTGGAGATACGATAATAACAGACCCACTCAGTGACTCTCCCTGTGGAGATACTATAATAACAGACCCACTCAGTGACTCTCCCTCTGGACATACTATAATAACAGACCCACTCAGTGACTCTCCCTGTGGAGATACTATAATAACAGACCCACTCGGTGACTCTCCCTGTGGAGATACGATAATAACAGACCCACTCAGAGACTCTCCCTGTGGAGATACGATAATAACAGACCCACTCAGTGACTCTCCCTTTGGACATACTATAATAACAGACCCACTCAGTGACTCTCCCCGTGGAGATACTATAATAACAGACCCACTCAGTGACTCTCCCTGTGGAGATACTATAATAACAGACCCACTCAGTGACTCTCCCTGTGGAGATACTATTATAACAGACCCACTCGGTGACTCTCCCTGTGGAGATACTATAATAACAGACCCACTCAGTGACTCTCCCTTTGGAGATACTATAATAACAGACCCACTCAGTGACTCTCCCTGTGGAGATACTATAATAACAGACCCACTCAGTGACTCTCCCTTTGGAGATACTATAATAACAGACCCACTCAGTGACTCTCCCTGTGGAGATACTATAATAACAGACCCACTCAGTGACTGTCCCTTTGGAGATACTATAATAACAGACCCACTCAGAGACTCTCCCTGTGGAGATACTATAATCACAGACCCACTCAGTGACTCTCCCTGTGGAGATATTATAATAACAGACCCACTCAGTGACTCTCCCTCTGGAGATACTATAATAACAGACCCACTCAGTGAATCTCCCTGTGGAGATAATATAATAACAGACCTACTCAGTGACTCTCTGTGGAGATACTATAATAAGAGACCCACTCAGTGACCATCCCTGTGGAGATACTATAATAACAGACAAACTCAGTGACTCTCCCTGTGGAGATACGATAATAACAGACCCACTCAGTGACTCTCCCTGTGGAGATACTATAATAACAGACCCAATCAGTGACTCTCCCCGTGGAGATACTATAATAACAGACCCACTCAGTGACTCTCCCTCTGGACATACTATAATAACAGACCCACTCAGTGACTCTCCCCGTGGAGATACTATAATAACAGACCCACTCAGTGACTCTCCCTGTGGAGATACTATAATAACAGACCCACTCAGTGACTCTCCCTGTGGAGATACTATAATAACAGACCCACTCAGTGACTCTCCCTGTGGAGATACTATAATAACGGACCCACTCAGTGACTCTCCCTCTGGAGATACTATAATAACAGACCCACTCAGTGACTCTCCCTGTGGAGATACGATAATAACAGAACCAATAAATGAGCCTCTCTGTGGAGATACTATAATAACAGACCCACTCGGTGACTCTCCCTGTGGAGATACTATAATAACAGACCCACTCAGTGACTCTCCCTGTGGAGATACTATAATAACAGACCCACTCAGTGAATCTCCCTTTGGAGATACTATAATAACAGACCCACTTAGTGACACTCTCTGTGGAGATACTGTAATAACAGACCCACTCAGAGAATGTCCCTGTGGAGATACTATAATAACAGACCCACTCGGTGACTCTCCCTGTGGAGATACTATAATCACAGACCCACTCAGTGACTCTCCCTGTGGAGACACTATGGTAACAGACCTACTCAGTGACTCTCTGTGGAGATACCATAATAACAGACCCACTTAGTTACTCTCTCTGTGGAGATACTATAATAACAGACCCACTCAGAGACTGTCCCTGTGGAGATACTATAATAACAGACCCACTCAGTGACTCTCCCTGTGGAGACACGAAAATAACAGACCTACTGAGTGACTCTCTGTGGAGATAATATAATAACAGACCCACTCAGTGACTCTCTGTGGAGATACTATAATAACAGACCCACTTAGGGACTCTCTCTGTGAAGAAACAATAATAACAGACGCACTCAGTGACTCTCCCTTTGGAGATACTATAATAACAGACCCACTCAGAGACTCTCCCTGTGGAGATACTATAATAACACACCCACTCAGTGACTCTCCCATTGGAGATACGATAATAACAGACCCAATAAGTGAGCCTCTCTGTGGAGATACTATAATTACAGACCCACTCAGTGACTCTCCCTGTGGAGACACTGTGATAACAGACCTACTCAGTGACTCTCTGTGGAGATACTATAATAACAAACCCACTTAGTGACTCTCTCTGTGGAGATACTATAATAACAGACCCACTCAGAGACTGTCCCTGTGGAGATACTATAATAACAGTCCCACTCAGTGACTCTCCCTGTGGAGACACGAAAATAACAGACCTACTGAGTGACTCTCTGTGGAGATAATATAATAACAGACCCACTCAGTGACTCTCTGTGGAGATACTATAATAACAGACCCACTCAGTGTCTCTCCCTGTGGAGATACTATCATAACAGACCCACTCAGTGACTCTCCCTGTGGAGATACTATAATAACAGACCCACTCAGTGACTTTCCCTGTGGATAAACAATAATAACAGACGCACGCAGTGACTTTCCATGTGGAGATACTATAATAACAGACCCACTCAGTGACTCTCCCTGTGGAGATACTATAATAACAGACCCACTCAGTGACTCTCCCTGTGGAGATACTATAATAACAGACCCACTCAGTGACTCTCCCTGTGGAGATACTATAATAACAGACCCACTGAGTGACTCTCCCTGTGGAGATACTATAATAACAGACCCACTCAGTGACTCTCCCTGTGGATAAAATATAATAACAGACGCACGCAGTGACTCTCCCTGTGGAGATACTATAATAACAGACCCACTCAGTGATTCTCCCTGTGGAGATACTATAATAACAGACCCACTCAGTGACTCTCCCTGTGGAGATACTATAATAACAGACCAACTCAGTGACTCTCCCTGTGGAGAGTCTATAATAACAGTCCCAATCAGTGACTCTCCCTGTGGAGATACTATAATAACAGACCCACTCAGTGACTCTCCCTTGTAGAAACAATAATAACAGATCTACTCAGTGTCTCTCCCTGTGGAGATACTATAATAACAGACACACTCAGTGACTCTCCCTGTGGAGATACTATAATAACAGACCCACTCAGTGACTCTCCCTGTGGAGATACTATAATAACAGACCCACTCAGTGACTCTCCCTCTGGAGATACTATAATAACAGACCCCCTCAGTGACTCTCCCTGTGGAGACACTATAATAACAGTCCTACTCAGTGACTCTCTGTGGAGATACTATAATAACTGACCCACTCAGTGACTCTCCCTGTGGAGATACTATAATAACAGACCCACTCAGTGATTCTCTCTGTGGAGATACTATAATAACAGACCCACTCAGTGACTCTCCCTGTGGAGATACGATAATAACAGACCCAGTCAGTGACTCTCCCTGTGGAGATACTATAATAACAGACCCACTCAGTGACTCTCCCTGTTGAGATACGAGAATAACAGACCCACTCAGTGACTCTCCCTCTGGAGACACGAAAATAACAGACCTACTGAGTGACTCTCTGTGGAGATAATATAATAACAGACCCACTCAGTGACTCTCTGTGGAGATACTATAATAACAGACCCACTTAGGGACTCTCTCTGTGAATAAACAATAATAACAGACGCACTCAGTGACTCTCCCTGTGGAGATACTATAATAACAGACCCACTCAGAGACTCTCCCTGTGGAGATACTATAGTAACACACCCACTCAGTGACTCTCCCATTGGAGATACGATAATAACAGACCCAATAAGTGAGCCTCTCTGTGGAGATACTATAATAACAGACCCACTCAGTGACTCTCCCTGTGGAGATACTATAATAACAGACCCACTCAGTGACTCTCCCTGTGGAGATACTATAATAACAGACCCACTCAGTGACTCTCCCTTTGGAGATACTATAATAACAGACCCACTTAGTGACACTCTCTGTGGAGATACTATAATAACAGACCCACTCAGAGACTGTCCCTGTGGAGATACTAGAATACCAGACCCACTCAGTGACTCTCCCTGTGGAGATACTATCATAACAGACCCACTCAGTGACTCTCCATGTGGAGATACTATAATAACAGACCCACTCAGTGACTCTCCCTGTGGATAAACAATAATAACAGACACACGCAGTGACTCTCCATGTGGAGATACTATAATAACAGACCCACTCAGTGACTCTCCCTGTGGAGATACTATATTAACAGACCCACTCAGTGCCTCTCCCTGTGGAGATACCATAATAACAGACCCACTCAGTGACTCTCCCTGTGGAGATACTATAATAACAGACCCACTGAGTGACTCTCCCTGTGGAGATACTATAATAACAGACCCACTCAGTGACTCTACCTGTGGATAAACAATAATAACAGACGCACGCAGTGACACTCCCTGTGGAGATACTATAATAACAGACCCACTCAGTGACTCTCCCTGTGGAGAAACAATAATAACAGACCCACTCAGTGACTCTCCCTGTGGAGATACTATAATAACAGACCAACTCAGTGACTCTCCCTGTGGAGAGTCTATAATAACAGACCCACTCAGTGACTCTCCCTGTGGAGATACTATAATAACAGACCCACTCAGTGACTCTCCCTTGTAGAAACAATAATAACAGATCTACTCAGTGTCTCTCCCTGTGGAGATACTATAATAACAGACACACTCAGTGACTCTCCCTGTGGAGATACTATAATAACAGACCCACTCAGTGACTCTCCCTGTGGAGATACTATAATAACAGACCCTCTCAGTGACTCTCCCTGTGGAGACACTATAATAACAGTCATACTCAGTGACTCTCTGTGGAGATACTATAATAACAGACCCACTCAGTGATTCTCTCTGTGGAGAAACTATAATAACAGACCCACTCAGTGACTCTCCCTGTGGAGATACTATAATAACAGACCCAGTCAGTGACTCGGGCTGTGGAGATACTATAATAACAGACCCACTCAGTGACTATCCCTTGTAGAAACAATAATAACAGATCTACTCAGTGTCTCTCCCTGTGGAGATACTATAATAACAGACACACTCAGTGACTCTCCCTGTGGAGATACTATAATAACAGACCCACTCAGTGACTCTCCCTGTGGAGATACTATAATAACAGACCCACTCAGTGACTCTCCCTGTGGAGACACTATAATAACAGTCATACTCAGTGACTCTCTGTGGAGATACTATAATAACAGACCCACTCAGTGATTCTCTCTGTGGAGAAACTATAATAACAGACCCACTCAGTGACTCTCCCTGTGGAGATACTATAATAACAGACCCAGTCAGTGACTCGGGCTGTGGAGATACTATAATAACAGACCCACTCAGTGACTATCCCTGTGGAGAGACTATGATAACAGACCCACTCAATGACTCTCCCTGTTGAGATACGAGAATAACAGACCCACTCATTGACTCTCCATGTGGAGATAAGATAAGAACAGACCCACTCAGTGACTCTCCCTGTGGAGATACTATAAAAACAGACCCACTCAGTGACTCTCCCCGTGGAGATACTATAATAACAGACCCACTCAGTGACTCTCCCCGTGGAGATACTATAATAACAGACCCACTCAGTGACTCTCCCTGTGGAGATACTATAATAACAGACCCACTCGGTGACTCTGCCCATGGAGATACTATAATAACTGACCCACTCAGTGACTCTCCCTGTGGAGATACTATAATAACAGACCCACTCAGTGACTCTCCCCTTGGAGATGCTGTAATAGCAGACCCACTCAGTGACTCTCTCTCTGGAGATAATATAATAACAGACCCACTCAGTGACTCTCCCTGTGGAGATACTATTATAACAGACCCACTCAGTAACTCGCCCTGTGGAGATACTACAATAGCAGACCCACTCAGTGACTCTCCCTGTGGAGATACGATAAAAACCGACCCAATAAGTGAGCCTCTCTGTGGAGATACTATAATAACAGACCCACTCAGTGACTCTCCCTGTGGAGATACTATAATAACAGACGCTCTCAGTGACTCTCCCTGTGGAGATACTATAATAACAGACCCACTCAGTGACTCTCCCTGTGGAGATACTATAATAACAGACCCACTCAGTGACTCTCCCTGTGGAGATACTATAATAACAGACCCACTCAGTGACTCTCCCTGTGGAGATACCATAATAATAGACCCACTCAGTGACTCTCCCTGTGGAGATACTAGAATAACAGACCCACTCAGTGACTCTCCCTCTGAAGTATCTAAAATAACTGACCCACTCAGTGACTCTCCCTGTGGAGATACTATAATAACAGACCCACTCAGTGACTCTCCCTTTGGTGATACTATAATAACAGACCCACTCAGTGACTCTCCCTGTGGAGATACTATAATAACAGACCCACTCAGTGACTCTCCCTGTGGTGATACTATAATAACAGACCCACCCAGTGACTCTCCCTGTGGAGAGTCTACAATAACAGACCTATTCAGTGACTCTCCCTTTGGTGATACTATAATAACAGACCCACTCAGTGACTCTCCCTGTGGAGATACTATAATAACAGACCAACTCAGTGACTCTCCCTGTGGAGAGTCTATAATAACAGACCCACTCAGTGACTCTCCCTGTGGAGATACTATAATAACAGACCCACTCAGTGACTCTCCCTTGTAGAAACAATAATAACAGATCTACTCAGTGTCTCTCCCTGTGGAGATACTATAATAACAGACACACTCAGTGACTCTCCCTGTGGAGATACTATAATAACAGACCCACTCAGTGACTCTCCCTGTGGAGATACTATAATAACAGACCCTCTCAGTGACTCTCCCTCTGGAGATACTATAATAACAGACCCACTCAGTGACTCTCCCTGTGGAGACACTATAATAACAGTCATACTCAGTGACTCTCTGTGGAGATACTATAATAACAGACCCACTCAGTGATTCTCTCTGTGGAGATACTATAATAACAGACCAACTCAGTGACTCTCCCTGTGGAGATACTATAATAACAGACCCAGTCAGTGACTCGGGCTGTGGAGATACTATAATAACAGACCCACTCAGTGACTATCCCTGTGGAGAGACTATAATAACAGACCCACTCAGTGACTCTCCCTGTTGAGATACGAGAATAACAGACCCACTCAGTGACTCTCCATGTGGAGATAAGATAAGAACAGACCCACTCAGTGACTCTCCCTGTGGAGATACTATAAAAACAGACCCACTCAGTGACTCTCCCCGTGGAGATACTATAATAACAGACCCACTCAGTGACTCTCCCCGTGGAGATACTATAATAACAGACCCACTCAGTGACTCTCCCTGTGGAGATACTATAATAACAGACCCAGTCGGTGACTCTGCCCATGGAGATACTATAATAACAGACCCACTCAGTGACTCTCCCTGTGGAGATACTATAATAACAGACCCACTCAGTGACTCTCCCCTTGGAGATGCTGTAATAGCAGACCCACTCAGTGACTCTCTCTCTGGAGATAATATAATAACAGACCCACTCAGTGACTCTCCCTGTGGAGATACTATTATAACAGACCCACTCAGTAACTCGCCCTGTGGAGATACTACAATAACAGACCCACTCAGTGACTCTCCCTGTGGAGATACGATAAAAACCGACCCAATAAGTAAGCCTCTCTGTGGAGATACTATAATAACAGACCCACTCAGTGACTCTCCCTGTGGAGATACTATAATAACAGACGCTCTCAGTGACTCTCCCTGTGGAGATACTATAATAACAGACCCACTCAGTGACTCTCCCTGTGGAGATACTATAATAACAGACCCACTCAGTGACTCTCCCTGTGGAGATACTATAATAACAGACCCACTCAGTGACTCTCCCTGTGGAGATACCATAATAATAGACCCACTCAGTGACTCTCCCTGTGGAGATACTATAATAACAGACCCACTCAGTGACTCTCCCTCTGAAGAATCTAAAATAACAGACCCACTCAGTGACTATCCCTGTGGAGATACTATAATAACAGACCCACTCAGTGACTCTCCCTTTGGTGATACTATAATAACAGACCCACTCAGTGACTCTCCCTGTGGAGATACTCTAATAACAGACCCACTCAGTGACTCTCCCTGTGGTGATACTATAATAACAGACCCACTCAGTGACTCTCCCTGTGGAGAGTCTACAATAACAGACCTATTCAGTGACTCTCCCTCTGGAGATACTATAATAACAGACCCACTCAGTGACTCTCCCTGTGGAGATACTATAATAACAGACCCACTCAGTGATTCTCTCTGTGGAGATACTATAATAACAGACCCACTCAGTGACTCTCCCTGTGGAGATACTATAATAACAGACCGATCCAGTGACTCTCCCTGTGGAGATACTATAATAACAGACCCACTCAGTGACTCTCCCTATGGAGATACTATAAAAACAGACCCACTCAGTGACTCTCCCCGTGGAGATACTATAATAACAGACCCACTCAGTGACTCTCCCCGTGGAGATACTATAATAACAGACCCATTCAGTGACTCTCCCTGTGGAGATACTATAATAACAGACCCACTCAGTGACTCTCCCTGTGGAGATACTATAATAACAGACTCACTCAGAGACTCTCCCTGCGGAGATACTGTAACAACAGACCCAATCAGTGACTCTCCCTGTGGAGATACTGAAATAACAGACCAACTCAGTGACTCTCCCTGTGGAGATACTATAATAACAGACCAACTCAGTGACTCTCCCTGTGGAGATACTATAATAACAGACCCACTCAGTGACTCTCCCTGTGGAGATACTATAATAACAGACCCACTCAGAGACTCTCCCTGTGGAGAAACAATAATAATAGACCAACTCAGTGACTCTCCCTGTGGAGATACTATAATAACAGACCCACTCAGTGACTCTCCCTGTGGAGAAACAATAATAACAGATCCACTCAGTGTCTCTCCCTGTGGAGATACTATAATAACAGACACACTCAGTGACTCTCCCTGTGGAGATACTATAATAACAGACCCACTCAGTGACTCTGCCTGTGGAGATACTAAAATAACAGACCCACTCAGTGACTCTCCCTCTGGAGATACTATAATAACAGACCCACTCAGTGACTCTCCCTGTGGTGATACTATAACAACAGAACCACTCAGAGACTCTCCCTGTGGTGATACTATAATAACAGACCCACTCAGTGACTCTCCCAGTGGAGATACTATAATAACAGACCCACTCAGTGACTCTCCCTGTGGAGATACTATAATAACAGACCCACTCAGTGATTCTCCCTGTGGAGAGGCTACAATAACAGACCCACTCAGTGACTCTCCCTGTGGAGATACTATAATGACAGACCCACTCAGTGACTCTCCCTGTGGAGATACTATAATAACAGACCCACTCAGTGATTCTCTCTGTGGAGATACTATAATAACAGACCCACTCAGTGACTCTGGCTGTGGAGATACTATAATAATAGACCCACTCAGTGACTCTCCCTGTGGAGATACTATAATAACAGACCCACTCAGTGACTCTCCCTGTGGAGATACTATAATGACAGACCCACTCAGTGACTCTCCCTGTGGAGATACTATAATAACAGACCCACTCAGTGATTCTCCCTGTGGAGAGGCTACAATAACAGACCCACTCAGTGACTCTCCCTGTGGAGATACTATAATGACAGACCCACTCAGTGACTCTCCCTGTGGAGATACTATAATAACAGACCCACTCAGTGACTCTCCCTGTGGAGATACTATAATAACAGACCCACTCAGTGACTCTGGCTGTGGAGATACTATAATAATAGACCCACTCAGTGACTCTCCCTGTGGAGATACTATAATAACAGACCCACTCAGTGACTCTCCCTGTGGAGATACTATAATGACAGACCCACTCAGTGACTCTCCCTGTGGAGATACTATAATAACAGACCCACTCAGTGATTCTCTCTGTGGAGATACTATAATAACAGACCCTCTCAGTGACTCTCCCTGTGGAGATACTATAATAACAGACCCACTCAGTGACTCTGGCTGTGGAGATACTATAATAATAGACCCACTCAGTGACTCTCCCTGTGGAGAGACTACAATAACAGACCTATTCAGTGACTCTCCCTGTGGAGATACTATAATAACAGACCCAGTCAGTGACTCTCCCTGTGGAGATACTATAATAACAGACCCACTCAGTGACTCTCCCTGTGGAGACACTATAATAACAGTCATACTCAGTGACTCTCTGTGGAGATACTATAATAACAGACCCACTCAGTGACTCTCCCTTTGGAGATACTATAATAACAGACCCACTCAGTGATTCTCTTTGTGGTGATACTATAATAACAGACCCACTCAGTGACTCTCCCTGTGGAGATACTATAATAACAGACCCACTCAGTGACTCTGGCTGTGGAGATACTATAATAACAGACCACTCAGTGGCTCTCCCTGTGGAGATACTATAAAAACAGACCCACTCAGTGACTCTCCCCGTGGTGATACTATAATAACAGACCAACTCAGTGACTCTCCCCGTGGAGATACTATAATAACAGACCCACTCAGTGACTCTCCCTGTGGAGATACTATAATAACAGACCCACTCGGTGACTCTCCCCGTGGAGATACTGTAATAACAGACACACTCAGTGACTCTCCCTGTGGGGATACTATAATAACATACCCACTCAGTGACTCTCCCCGTGGAGATACTATAATAACAGACCCACTCAGTGACTCTCCCTGTGGAGATACTATAATAACAGACCCACTCAGTGACTCTCCCTGTGGAGATACGGTAATAACAGACCGACTCAGTGACTCTCCCTGTGGAGATACTATAATAACAGACCCACTCAGTGACTCTCCCTGTGGAGATACTATAAGAACAGATCCACTCAGTGACTCTCCCTGTGGAGATACTGTAATAACAGACCCACTCAGTGACTCTCCCTGTGGAGATACTATAATAACAGACCCACTCAGTGACTCTCCCTGTGGAGATAATATAATTACAGACCCACTCAGTGACTCTCCCTGTGGAGCTACTATAATAACAGACCCACTCAGTGACTCTCCCAGTGGAGAAACTATAATAACAGACCCACTCAGTGACTCTCCCTGTGGAGATACTACAATAACAGACCCACTCAGTGACTCTCCTGTGGAGATACTATAATAACAGACCCACTCAGTGACTCTCCTGTGGAGATACTATAATAACAGACCCACTCAGTGACTCTCCCTGTGGAGATACTATAATAACAGACCCACTCAGTGAGTCTCCCTGTGGAGAAACAATAATAACCGACCAACTCAGTGACTCTCCCTCTGGAGATACTATAACAACAGACCCACTCAGTGACTCTCCCTGTGGAGATACTATAATAACAGACCCACTCAGTGACTCTCCCTGCGGAGATACTGTAACAGCAGACCCACTCAGTGACTCTCCCTGTGGAGATACGATAATAACAGACCAACTCAGTGACTCTCCCTGTGGATATACTATAATAACGGACCAACTCAGTGACTCTCCCTGTGGAGATACTATAATAACAGACCCACTCAGTGACTCTCCCTGTGGAGATACTATAATAACAGACCCACTCAGAGACTCTCCCTGTGGAGAAACAATAATAACAGACCAACTCAGTGACTCTCCCTGTGGAGATACTATAATAACAGACCCACTCAGTGACTCTCCCTGTGGAGATACTATGATAACAGACCCACTCAGTGACTCTCCCTGTGGAGATACTATAATAACAGACCCACTCGGTGACTCTCCCCGTGGAGATACTGTAATAACAGACCCACTCAGTGACTCTCCCTCTGGAGATACTATAATAACAGACCCACTCAGTGACTCTCCCTCTGGAGATACTATAATAACAGACCAACTCAGAGACACTCCCGGTGGTGATGCTATAATAACAGACCCACTCAGTGACTCTCCCTGTGGAGATACTATAATAACAGACCCACACAGTGACTCTCCCTGTGGAGATACTATAATAACAGACCCACTCAGTGACTCTCCCTGTGGAGATACCATAATAACAGGCCCACTCAGTGACTCTCCCTGTGGAGAGACTATAATAACAGAACTGTTCAGTGACTCTCCCTGTGGAGATACTATAATAACAGACCCACTCAGTGACTCTCCCTGTGGAGATACGATAATAACCGACACAATAAGTGAGCCTCTCTGTGGAGATACTATATTAACAGACCCACTCAGTGACTTTCCCTGTGGAGATACTATAATAACAGACCCACTCAGTGACTCTCCCTGTGGAGATACTATTATAACAGACCCACTCAATGACTCTCCCTGTGGAGATACTATAATAACAGACCCACTCAGTGACTCTCCCTGTGGAGATACTATAATAACAGACCCACTCAGTGACTCTCCCTTTGGAGATACTATAATAACAGACCCACTCAGTGACTCTCCCTGCGGAGATACTGTAACAGCAGACCCACTCAGTGACTCTCCCTGTGGAAATACGATAATAACAGACCAACTCAGTGACTCTCCCTGTGGAGATACTATAATAACGGACCAACTCAGTGACTCTCCCTGTGGAGATACTATAATAACAGACCCACTCAGTGACTCTCCCTGTGGAGATACTATAATAACAGACCCACTCAGAGACTCTCCCTGTGGAGAAACAATAATAACAGACCAACTCAGTGACTCTCCCTGTGGAGATACTATAATAACAGACCCACTCAGTGACTCTCCCTGTGGAGATACTATGATAACAGACCCACTCAGTGACTCTCCCTGTGGAGATACTATAATAACAGACCCACTCGGTGACTCTCCCCGTGGAGATACTGTAATAACAGACCCACTCAGTGACTCTCCCTCTGGAGATACTATAATAACAGACCCACTCAGTGACTCTCCCTGTGGAGATACTATAATAACAGACCAACTCAGAGACACTCCCGGTGGTGATGCTATAATAACAGACCCACTCAGTGACTCTCCCTGTGGAGATACTATAATAACAGACCCACACAGTGACTCTCCCTGTGGAGATACTATAATAACAGACCCACTCAGTGACTCTCCCTGTGGAGATACTATAATAACAGGCCCACTCAGTGACTCTCCCTGTGGAGAGACTATAATAACAGAACTGTTCAGTGACTCTCCCTGTGGAGATACTATAATAACAGACCCACTCAGTGACTCTCCCTGTGGAGATACGATAATAACCGACCCAATAAGTGAGCCTCTCTGTGGAGATACTATATTAACAGACCCACTCAGTGACTTTCCCTGTGGAGATACTATAATAACAGACCCACTCAGTGACTCTCCCTGTGGAGATACTATAATAACAGACCCACTCAGTGACTCTCCCTGTGGAGATACTATAATAACAGACCCACTCAGTGACTCTCCCTTTGGAGATACTATAATAACAGACCCACTCAGTGACTCTCCCTGTGGAGATACTATAATAACAGACCCACTCAGTGACTCTCCTGTGGAGATACTATAATAACAGACCCACTCAGTGACTCTCCCTGTGGAGATACTATAATAACAGACCGACTCAGAGACTCTCCCTGTGGAGATACTATTATAACAGACCCACTCAGTGACTCTCCCTGTGGAGATACTATAATAACAGACCCACTCAGTGACTCTCCCTCTGGAGATACTATAATAACAGACCCACTCAGTGACTCTCCCTGTGGAGATACTATAATAACAGACCCACTCAGTGACTCTCCCTGTGGAGATACTATAATAACAGACCAACTCAGTGACTCTCCCTGTGGAGATACTAAAATAACAGACCCACTCAGTGACTCTCCCTGTGGAGATACTATAATAACAGACCCACTCAGTGACTCTCCCTGTGGAGATACTATAATAACAGACCCACTCAGTGACTCTCCCTGTGGAGATACTATAATAACAGACCCACTCAGTGACTCTCCCTGTGGAGATACTATAATAACAGACCCACTCAGTGACTCTCCCTGTGGAGAAACAATAATAACAGACCCACTCAGTGACTCTCCCTGTGGAGATACTATAATAACAGACCCACTCAGTGACTCTCCCTGTGGAGATACTATAATAACAGACCCACTCAGTGACTCTCCCTGTGGAGAAACAATAATAACAGACCCACTCAGTGACTCTCCCTGTGGAGATACTAAAATAACAGACCCACTCAGTGACTCTCCCTGTGGAGATACTATAATAACGGACCAACTCAGTGACTCTCCCTGTGGAGATACTATAATAACAGACCCACTCAGAGACTCTCCCTGTGGAGAAACAATAATAACAGACCAACTCAGTGACTCTCCCTGTGGAGATACTATAATAACAGACCCACTCAGTGACTCTCCCTGTGGAGATACTATGATAACAGACCCACTCAGTGACTCTCCCTGTGGAGATACTATAATAACAGACCCACTCAGTGACTCTCCCTGTGGAGATACTATAATAACAGACCCACTCAGTGACTCTCCCTGTGGAGAGACTATAATAACAGAACTGTTCAGTGACTCTCCCTGTGGAGATACTATAATAACAGACCCACTCAGTGACTCTCCCTGTGGAGATACGATAATAACCGACCCAATAAGTAAGCCTCTCTGTGGAGATACTATATTAACAGACCCGCTCAGTGACTTTCCCTGTGGAGATACTATAATAACAGACCCACTCAGTGACTCTCCCTGTGGAGATACTATTATAACAGACCCACTCAGTGACTCTCCCTGTGGAGATACTGTAATAACAGACCCACTCAGTGACTCTCCCTGTGGAGATACTATAATAACAGACCCACTCAGTGACTCTCCCTGTGGAGATACTATAATAACAGACCCACTCAGTGACTCTCCCTGTGGAGATACTATAATAACAGACCCACTCAGTGACTCTCCCTGTGGAGAAACAATAATAACAGACCCACTCAGTGACTCTCCTGTGGAGATACTATAATAACAGACCCACTCAGTGACTCTCCCTGTGGAGATACTATAATAACAGACCCACTCAGTGACTCTCCCTGTGGAGATACTATAATAACAGACCAACTCAGAGACACTGCCGGTGGTGATGCTATAATAACAGACCCACTCAGTGACTCTCCCTGTGGAGATACTATAATAACAGACCCACACAGTGACTCTCCCTGTGGAGATACTATAATAACAGACCCACTCAGTGACTCTCCCTGTGGAGATACTATAATAACAGGCCCACTCAGTGACTCTCCCTGTGGAGAGACTATAATAACAGAACTGTTCAGTGACTCTCCCTGTGGAGATACTATAATAACAGACCCACTCAGTGACTCTCCCTGTGGAGATACGATAATAACCGACCCAATAAGTGAGCCTCTCTGTGGAGATACTATAATAACAGACCCACTCAGTGACTCTCCCTGTGGAGATACTATAATAACAGACCCACTCAGTGACTCTCCCTGTGGAGATACTATTATAACAGATCCACTCAATGACTCTCCCTGTGGAGATACTATAATAACAGACCCACTCAGTGACTCTCCCTGTGGAGATACTATAATAACAGACCCACTCAGTGACTCTCCCTTTGGAGATACTATAATAACAGACCCACTCAGTGACTCTCCCTGTGGAGATACTATAATAACAGACCCACTCAGTGACTCTCCTGTGGAGATACTATAATAACAGACCCACTCAGTGACTCTCCCTGTGGAGATACTATAATAACAGACCGACTCAGAGACTCTCCCTGTGGTGATACTATAATAACAGACCCACTCAGTGACTCTCCCTCTGGAGATACTATAATAACAGACCCACTCAGTGACTCTCCCTGTGGAGATACTATGATAACAGACCCACTCAGTGACTCTCCCTGTGGAGATACTATAATAACACATCCACTCAGTGACTCTCCCTGTGGAGATACTGTAATAACAGACCCACTCAGTGACTCTCCCTGTGGAGATACTATAATAACAGACCCACTCAGTGACTCTCCCTGTGGAGATACTATAATAACAGACCCACTCAGTGACTCTCCCTGTGGAGATACTATAATAACAGACCCACTCAGTGACTCTCCCTGTGGAGAAACAATAATAACAGACCCACTCAGTGACTCTCCTGTGGAGATACTATAATAACAGACCCACTCAGTGACTCTCCCTGTGGAGATACTATAATAACAGACCCCCTCAGCGACACTCCCTGTGGAGAAACAATAATAACAGACCCACTCAGTGACTCTCCCTGTGGAGATACTATAATAACAGACCCACTCAGTGACTCTCCCTGTGGAGATACTATAATAACAGACCCACTCAGTGACTCTCCCTGTGGAGATAGTATAATAACAGACCCACTCAGTGACTCTCCCTGTGGAGTTACTATAATAACAGACCCACTCAGTGACTCTCTCTGTGGAGATACTATAATAACAGACCCACTCAGTGACTCTCCCTGTGGAAATACTATAATAACAGACCCACTCAGTGACTCTCCCTGCGGCGATACTGTAACAACAGACCCACTCAGTGACTCTCCCTGTGGAGATATTATAATAACAGACCCACTCAGTGACTCTCCCTGTGGAGATACTATTATAACAGACCCACTCAGTGACTCTCCCTGTGGAGATACTGTAATAACAGACCCACTCAGTGACTCTCCCTGTGGAGATACTATAATAACAGACCCACTCAGTGACTCTCCCTGTGGAGATACTATAATAACAGACCCACTCAGTGACTCTCCCTGTGGAGATACTATAATAACAGACCCACTCAGTGACTCTCCCTGTGGAGAAACAATAATAACAGACCCACTCAGTGACTCTCCTGTGGAGATACTATAATAACAGACCCACTCAGTGACTCTCCCTGTGGAGATACTATAATAACAGACCCACTCAGTGACTCTCCCTGTGGAGAGACTATAATAACAGAACTGTTCAGTGACTCTCCCTGTGGAGATACTATAATAACAGACCCACTCAGTGACTCTCCCTGTGGAGATACGATAATAACCGACCCAATAAGTGAGCCTCTCTGTGGAGATACTATAATAACAGACCCACTCAGTGACTCTCCCTGTGGAGATACTATAATAACAGACCCACTCAGTGACTCTCCCTGTGGAGATACTATTATAACAGATCCACTCAATGACTCTCCCTGTGGAGATACTATAATAACAGACCCACTCAGTGACTCTCCCTGTGGAGATACTATAATAACAGACCCACTCAGTGACTCTCCCTTTGGAGATACTATAATAACAGACCCACTCAGTGACTCTCCCTGTGGAGATACTATAATAACAGACCCACTCAGTGACTCTCCTGTGGAGATACTATAATAACAGACCCACTCAGTGACTCTCCCTGTGGAGATACTATAATAACAGACCGACTCAGAGACTCTCCCTGTGGTGATACTATAATAACAGACCCACTCAGTGACTCTCCCTCTGGAGATACTATAATAACAGACCCACTCAGTGACTCTCCCTGTGGAGATACTATGATAACAGACCCACTCAGTGACTCTCCCTGTGGAGATACTATAATAACACATCCACTCAGTGACTCTCCCTGTGGAGATACTGTAATAACAGACCCACTCAGTGACTCTCCCTGTGGAGATACTATAATAACAGACCCACTCAGTGACTCTCCCTGTGGAGATACTATAATAACAGACCCACTCAGTGACTCTCCCTGTGGAGATACTATAATAACAGACCCACTCAGTGACTCTCCCTGTGGAGAAACAATAATAACAGACCCACTCAGTGACTCTCCTGTGGAGATACTATAATAACAGACCCACTCAGTGACTCTCCCTGTGGAGATACTATAATAACAGACCCCCTCAGCGACACTCCCTGTGGAGAAACAATAATAACAGACCCACTCAGTGACTCTCCCTGTGGAGATACTATAATAACAGACCCACTCAGTGACTCTCCCTGTGGAGATACTATAATAACAGACCCACTCAGTGACTCTCCCTGTGGAGATAGTATAATAACAGACCCACTCAGTGACTCTCCCTGTGGAGTTACTATAATAACAGACCCACTCAGTGACTCTCTCTGTGGAGATACTATAATAACAGACCCACTCAGTGACTCTCCCTGTGGAAATACTATAATAACAGACCCACTCAGTGACTCTCCCTGCGGCGATACTGTAACAACAGACCCACTCAGTGACTCTCCCTGTGGAGATATTATAATAACAGACCCACTCAGTGACTCTCCCTGTGGATATACTATAATAACAGACCCACTCAGCGACTCTCCCTGTGGAGAAACAATAATAACAGACCAACTCAGTGACTCTCCCTGTGGAGATACTATAATAACAGACCCACTCAGTGAAAATCCCTGTGGAGATACTATAATAAGAGACCCACTCAGTGACGCTCCCTGTGGAGATACTATAATAACAGCCACACTCAGTGACTCTCCCTGTGGAGATACCATAATAACAGACCCACTCAGTGACTCTCCCTGTGGAGATACGATAATTACAGACCCACTCAGTGACTCTCCCTGTGGAGATACTATAATAACAGACCCACTCAGAGATTCTCCCTGTGGAGTAACAATAATTACAGACCAACTCAGTGACTCTCCCTGTGGAGATACTATAATTTCAGACCCACTCAGTGACTCTCCCTGTGGAGATACTATAATGACAGCCACACTCAGTGACTCTCCCTGTGGAGATACTATAATAACAGACCCACTCAGTGACTCTCCCTGTGGAGATACTAAAATAACAGACCTACTCAGTGACTCTCCCTCTGGAGATACTATAATAACAGACCCACTCAGTGACTCTCCCTGTGGTGATACTATAACAACAGAACCACTCAGAGACTCTCCCTGTGGTGATACTATAATAACAGACCCACTCAGTGACTCTCCCTGTGGAGATAGTATAATAACAGACCCACTCAGTGCCTCTCCCTGTGGAGATGCTATAATAACAGACCCACTCAGTGATTCTCCCTGTGGAGAGACTACAATAACAGACCGATTCAGTGACTCTCCCTGTGGAGATACTATAATGACAGACCCACTCAGTGACTCTCCCTGTGGAGATACTATAATAACAGACCCACTCAGTGACTCTCACTGTGGAGATACTATAATAACAGACCCACTCAGTGACTCTCCCTGTGGAGATACTATAATAACAGACCCACTCAGTGACTCTCCCTGTGGAGATACTATAATAACAGACCAACTCAGTGACTCTCCCTGTGGAGATACTATAATAACAGACCCACTCAGTGACTCTCCCTGTGGAGATACTATAATAACAGACCCACTCAGTGATTCTCTCTGTGGAGATATTATAATAACAGACCCACTCAGTGACTCTCCCTGTGGAGATACTATAATAACAGACCCACTCAGTGACTCTGGCTGTGGAGATACTATAATAATAGACCCACTCTGTGACTCTCCCTGTGGAGAGACTACAATAACAGACCTATTCAGTGACTCTCCCTGTGGAGATACTATAATAACAGACCCACTCAGTGACTCTCCCTCTGGAGATACTATAATAACAGACCCACTCAGTGACTCTCCCTGTGGAGACACTATAATAACAGTCATACTCAGTGACTCTCTGTGGAGATCCTATAATAACAGACCCACTCAGTGACTCTCCCTTTGGAGATACTATAATAACAGACCCACTCAGTGATTCTCTCTGTGGAGATAATATAATAACAGACACACTCAGTGACTCTCCCTGTGGAGATACTATAATAACAGACCCACTCAGTGACTCTGGCTGTGGAGATACTATAATAACAGACCCACTCAGTGACTCTCCCTGTGGAGATACTAGAATAACAGACCACTCAGTGACTCTCCCTGTGGAGATACTATAAAAACAGACCCACACAGTGACTCACCCCGTGGTGATACTATAATAACAGACCAACTCAGTGACTCTCCCCGTGGAGATACTATAATAACAGACCCACTCAGTGACTCTCCCTGTGGAGATACTATAATAACAGACCCACTCGGTGACTCTCCCCGTGGAGATACTGTAATAACAGACCCACTCAGTGACTCTCCCTGTGGAGATACTATAATAACAGACCCACTCAGTGACTCTCCCTGTGGAGATACTAGAATAACAGACCACTCAGTGACTCTCCCTGTGGAGATACTATAATAACAGACCCACTCAGTGACTCTCCCTGTGGAGATACTATAATAACAGACCCACTCAGTGACTCTCCCTGTGGAGATACTGTAATAACAGACCGACTCAGTGACTCTCCCTGTGGAGATACTATAATAACAGACCCTCTCAGTGACTCTCCCTGTGGAGATACTATAAGAACAGATCCACTCAGTGACTCTCCCTGTGGAGATACTATAATAACATACCCACTCATTGACTCTCCCTGTGGAGATACTATAATAACAGACCCACTCAGTGACTCTCCCTGTGGAGATACTATAATTACAGACCCACTCAGTGACTCTCCCTGTGGAGAAACTATAATAACAGACCCACTCAGTGACTCTCCCTGTGGAGAAACTATAATAACAGACCCACTCAGTGACTCTCCCTGTGGAGATACTACAATAACAGACCCACTCAGTGACTCTCCTGTGGAGATACTATAATAACAGACCCACTCAGTGACTCTCCTGTGGAGATACTATAATAACAGACCCACTCAGTGACTCTCCCTGTGGAGAAACAATAATAACAGACCAACTCAGTGACTCTCCCTGTGGAGATACTGCAATAACAGACCCACTCCGTGACTCTCCCTGTGGAGATAATATAAAAACAGACCCACTCAGTGACTCTCCCTGTGGAGATACTATAATAACAGACTCACTCAGAGACTCTCCCTGTGGAGATCGTTAAAAACAGACCCACTCAGTGACTCTCCCTGTGGAGATACTATAATAACAGACCCACTCAGTGACTCTCCCTGCGGAGATACTGTAACAGCAGACCCACTCAGTGACTCTCCCTGTGGAGATACGATAACAACAGACCAACTCAGTGACTCTCCCCGTGGAGATACTATAATAACAGACCCACTCAGTGACTCTCCCTCTGGAGATACTATAATAACAGACCCACTCGGTGACTCTACCCGTGGAGATACTGTAATAACAGACCCACTCAGTGACTCTCCCTGTGGAGATACTATAATAACAGACCCACTCAGTGACTCTCCCCGTGGAGATACTAAAATAACAGACCCACTCAGTGACTCTCCCTGTGGAGATACTATAATAACAGACCCACTCAGTGACTCTCCCTGTGGAGATACTGTAATAACAGACCGACTCAGTGACTCTCCCTGTGGAGATACTATAATAACAGACCCTCTCAGTGACTCTCCCTTTGGAGATACTATAAGAACAGATCCACTCAGTGACTCTCCCTGTGGAGATACTATAATAACAGACCCACTCAGTGACTCTCCCTGTGGAGATACTATAATAACAGACCCACTCAGTGACTCTCCCTGTGGAGATACTATAATTACAGACCCACTCAGTGACTCTCCCTGTGGAGATACTATAATAACAGACCCATTCAGTGACTCTCCCTGTGGAGAAACAATAATAACAGACCCACTCAGTGACTCTCCCTGTGGAGATACTACAATAACAGACCCACTCAGTGACTCTCCCCGTGGAGATACTATAATAACAGACCCACTCAGTGACTCTCCCTGTGGAGATACTATAATAACAGACCCACTCAGTGACTCTCCCTGTGGAGATACTATAATAACAGACCCACTCAGTGAATCTCCCTGTGGAGATACTATAATTACAGACCCACTCAGTGACTCTCCCTGTGGTGATACTATAATAACAGACCCACTCAGTGACTCTCCCTGTGGAGAAACAATAATAACAGACCCACTCAGTGACTCTCCCTGTGGAGATACTACAATAACAGACCCACTCAGTGACTCTCCTGTGGAGATACTATAATAACATACCCACTCAGTGACTCTCCTGTGGAAATACTATAATAACAGACCCACTCAGTGACTCTCCCTGTGGAGATACTATAATAACAGACCCACTCAGTGACTCTCCCTGTGGAGAAACAATAATAACAGACCAACTCAGTGACTCTCCCTGTGGAGATACTACAATAACAGACCCACTCAGTGACTCTCCCTGTGGAGATAATATAATAACAGACCCACTCAGTGACTCTCCCTGTGGAGATACTATAATAACAGACTCACTCAGAGACTCTCCCTGTGGAGATACTATAAAAACAGACCCACTCAGTGACTCTCCCTGTGGAGATACTATAATAACAGACCCACTCAGTGACTCTCCCTGCGGAGATACTGTAACAGCAGACCCACTCAGTGACTCTCCCTGTGGAGATACGATAATAACAGACCAACTCAGTGACTCTCCCTGTGGAGATACTATAATAACGGACCAACTCAGTGACTCTCCCTGTGGAGATACTATAATAACAGACCCACTCAGAGACTCTCCCTGTGGAGAAACAATAATAACAGACCAACTCAGTGACTCTCCCTGTGGACATACTATAATAACAGACCCACTCAGTGACTCTCCCTGTGGAGATACTATGATAACAGACCCACTCAGTGACTCTCCCTGTGGAGATACTATAATAACAGACCCACTCAGTGACTCTCCCTCTGGAGATACTATAATAACAGACCCACTCAGTGACTCTCCCTTTGGAGATACTATAATAACAGACCCACTCAGTGACTCTCCCTGTGGAAATACTACAATAACAGACCCACTCAGTGACTCTCCCTGTGGAGATACTATAATAACAGACCCACTCAGTGACTCTCCCTGTGGAGAAACAATAATAAGAGACCCACTCAGTGACTCTCCTGTGGAGATACTATAAGAACAGACCCACTCAGTGACTCTCCCTGTGGAGATACTATAATAACGGACCAACTCAGTGACTCTCCCTGTTGAGATACTATAATAACAGACCCACTCAGTGACTCTCCCTGTGGAGATACTATAATAACAGACCCACTCAGAGACTCTCCCTGTGGAGAAACAATAATAACAGACCAACTCAGTGACTCTCCCTGTGGAGATACTATAATAACAGACCCACTCAGTGACTCTCCCTGTGGAGATACTATGATAACAGACCCACTCAGTGACTCTCCCTGTGGAGATACTATAATAACAGACCCACTCAGTGACTCTCCCTGTGGAGATACTATAATATCAGACCCATTCAGTGACTCTCCCTCTGGAGATACTATAATAACAGACCCACTCAGTGACTCTCCCTGTGGAGATACTATAATAACAGACCAACTCAGAGACACTCCCTGTGGTGATGCTATAATAACAGACCCACTCAGTGACTCTCCCTGTGGAGATACTATAACAACAGACCCACTCAGTGACTCTCCCTGTGGAGATACCATAATAACAGGCCCACTCAGTGACTCTCCCTGTGGAGAGACTATAATAACAGAACTGTTCAGTGACTCTCCCTGTGGAGATACTATAATAACAGACCCACTGAGTGACTCTCCCTGTGGAGATACGATAATAACCGACCCAATAAGTGAGCCTCTCTGTGGAGATACTATATTAACAGACCCACTCAGTGACTTTCCCTGTGGAGATACTATAATAACAGACCCACTCAGTGACTCTCCCTGTGGAGATACTATAATAACAGACCCACTCAGTGACTCTCCCTGTGGAGATACTATTATAACAGACCCACTCAGTGACTCTCCCTGTGGAGATACTATAATAACAGACCCACTCAGTGACTCTCCCTGTAGAGATACTATAATCACAGACCCACTCAGTGACTCTCTCTGTGGAGATACTATATTAACAGACACACTCAGTGACTCTCCCTGTGGAGATACTATAATAACAGACCCACTCAGTGACTCTCCCTGTGGAGATACTATAATAACAGACCCACTCAGTGACTCTCCCTGTAGAGATACTATAATCACAGACCCACTCAGTGACTCTCCCTGTGGAGATACTATAATAACAGACCCACTCAGTGAATCTCCCTGTGGAGATACTATAATAACAGACCCACTCAGTGACTCTCCCTGTGGAGAAACAATAATAACAGACCCACTCAGTGACTCTCCTGTGGAGATACTATAATAACAGACCCTCTCAGTGACTCTCCCTGTGGAGATACTACAATAACAGACCCACTCAGCGACACTCCCTGTGGAGAAACAATAATAACAGACCCACTCAGTGACTCTCTCTGTGGAGATACTATAATAACAGACCCACTCAGTGACTCTCCCTGTGGAGATACTATAATAACAGACCCACTCAGTGACTCTCCTGTGGAGATACTATAATAACAGACCCACTCAGTGACTCTCCCTGTGGAGATACTACAATAACAGACCCACTCAGCGACACTCCCTGTGGAGAAACAATAATAACAGACCCACTCAGTGACTCTCCCTGTGGAGATACTATAATAACAGACCCACTCAGTGACTCTCCCTGTGGAGATACTATAATAACAGACCCACTCAGTGACTCTCCCTGTGGAGATAGTATAATAACAGACCCACTCAGTGACTCTCCCTGTGGAGATACTATAATAACAGACCCACTCAGTGACTCTCTCTGTGGAGATACTATAATAACAGACCAACTCAGTGACTCTCCCTGTGGAGATACTATAATAACAGACCAACTCAGTGACTCTCCCTGTGGAGATATTATAATAACAGACCCACTCAGTGACTCTCCCTGTGGATATACTATAATAACAGACCCACTCAGCGACTCTCCCTGTGGAGATACTATAATAACAGACCCACTCAGTGACTCTCTCTGTGGAGATACTATAATAACAGACCAACTCAGTGACTCTCCCTGTGGAGATACTATAATAACAGACCCACTCAGTGACTCTCCCTGCGGAGATACTGTAACAACAGACCCACTCAGTGACTCTCCCTGTGGAGATACTATAATAACAGACCAACTCAGTGACTCTCCCTGTGGAGATATTATAATAACAGACCAACTCAGTGACTCTCCCTGTGGAGATACTATAATAACAGACCCACTCAGCGACTCTCCCTGTGGAGAAACAATAATAACAGACCAACTCAGTGACTCTCCCTGTGGAGATACTATAATAACAGACCCACTCAGTGACTCTCCCTGTGGAGATACTATAATAACAGACCCACTCAGTGACGCTCCCTGTGGAGATACTATAATAACAGCCACACTCAGAGACTCTCCCTGTGGAGAAACAATAATAACAGACCAACTCAGTGACTCTCCCTCTGGAGATACTATAATAACAGACCCACTCAGTGACTCTCCCTGTGGAGATACTATGATAACAGACCCACTCAGTGACTCTCCCTGTGGAGATACTATAATAACAGACCCACTCAGTGACTCTCCCTGTGGAGATACTATAATAACAGACCCACTCAGTGACTCTCCCTCTGGAGATACTATAATAACAGACCCACTCAGTGACTCTCCCTTTGGAGATGCTATAATAACAGCCCCACTCAGTGACTCTCCCTGTGGAGATACTATAATAACAGACCCACTCAGTGACTCTCCCTGTGGAAATACTACAATAACAGACCGACTCAGTGACTCTCCCTGTGGAGATACTATAATAACAGACCCACTCAGTGACTCTCCCTGTGGAGAAACAATAATAAGAGACCCACTCAGTGACTCTCCTGTGGAGATACTATAATAACAGACCCACTCAGTGACTCTCCCTGTGGAGATACTATAATAACGGACCAACTCAGTGCCTCTCCCTGTGGAGATACTATAATAACAGACCCACTCAGTGACTCTCCCTGTGGAGATACTATAATAACAGACCCACTCAGAGGCTCTCCCTGTGGAGAAACAATAATAACAGACCAACTCAGTGACTCTCCCTGTGGAGATACTATAATAACAGACCCACTCAGTGACTCTCCCTGTGGAGATACTATGATAACAGACCCACTCAGTGACTCTCCCTGTGGAGATACTATAATAACAGACCCACTCAGTGACTCTCCCTGTGGAGATACTATAACAACAGACCCACTCAGTGACTCTCCCTGTAGAGATACTATAATCACAGACCCACTCAGTGACTCTCCCTGTGGAGATACTATAATAACAGACCCACTCAGTGAATCTCCCTGTGGAGATACTATAATAACAGACCCACTCAGTGACTCTCCCTGTGGAGAAACAATAATAACAGACCCACTCAGTGACTCTCCTGTGGAGATACTATAATAACAGACCCACTCAGTGACTCTCCCTGTGGAGATACTACAATAACAGACCCACTCAGCGACACTCCCTGTGGAGAAACAATAATAACAGACCCACTCAGTGACTCTCCCTGTGGAGATACTATAATAACAGACCCACTCAGTGACTCTCCCTGTGGAGATACTATAATAACAGACCCACTCAGTGACTCTCCCTGTGGAGATAGTATAATAACAGACCCACTCAGTGACTCTCCCTGTGGAGATACTATAATAACAGACCAACTCAGTGACTCTCTCTGTGGAGATACTATAATAACAGACCCACTCAGTGACTCTCCCTGTGGAGATACTATAATAACAGACCCATTCAGTGACTCTCCCTGCGGCGATACTGTAACAACAGACCCACTCAGTGACTCTCCCTGTGGAGATACTATAATAACAGACCAACTCAGTGACTCTCCCTGTGGAGATATTATAATAACAGACCCACTCAGTGACTCTCCCTGTGGATATACTATAATAACAGACCCACTCAGTGACTCTCCCTGTGGAGAAACAATAATAACAGACCAACTCAGTGACTCTCCCTGTGGAGATACTATCATGACAGACCAACTCAGTGACTCTCCCTGTGGAGATATTATAATAACAGACCCACTCAGTGACTCTCACTGTGGATATACTATAATAACAGACCCACTCAGCGACTCTCCCTGTGGAGAAACAATAATAACAGACCAACTCAGTGACTCTCCCTGTGGAGATATTATAATAACAGACCCACTCAGTGACTCTCCCTGTGGATATACTATAATAACAGACCCACTCAGCGACTCTCCCTGTGGAGAAACAATAATAACAGACCCACTCAGTGACTCTACCTGTGGAGAGACTATAATAACAGACCTATTCAGTGACTCTCCCTGTGGAGATACTATAATAACAGACCCACTCAGTGACTCTCCCTGTGGAGAAACAATAATAACAGACCCACTCAGTGACTCTCCTGTGGAGATACTATAATAACAGACCCACTCAGTGACTCTCCCTGTGGAGATACTATAATAACAGACCCACTCAGTGAATCTCCCTGTGGAGATACTATAATAACAGACCCACTCAGTGAATCTCCCTGTGGAGATACTATAATAACAGACCCACTCAGTGAATCTCCCTGTGGAGATACTATAATAACAGACCCACTCAGTGACTCTCCCTGTGGAGAAACAATAATAACAGACCCACTCAGTGACTCTCCTGTGGAGATACTATAATAACAGACCCACTCAGTGACTCTCCCTGTGGAGATACTACAATAACAGACCCACTCAGTGAATCTCCCTGTGGAGATACTATAATAACAGACCCACTCAGTGAATCTCCCTGTGGAGACACTATAATAACAGACCCACTCAGTGACTCTCCCTGTGGAGAAACAATAATAACAGACCCACTCAGTGACTCTCCTGTGGAGACACTATAATAACAGACCCACTCAGTGACTCTCCCTGTGGAGATACTATAATAACAGACCCACTCAGTGACTCTCCCTCTGGAGATACTATAATAACAGACCCACTCAGTGACTCTCCCTGTGGAGATACTATAATAACAGACCCACTCAGTGACTCTCCCTGTGGAGATACTATAATAACAGACCCACTCAGTGACTCTCCTGTGGAGATACTATAATAACAGACCCACTCAGTGACTCTCCCTGTGGAGATACTAAAATAACAGACCCACTCAGCGACACTCCCTGTGGAGAAACAATAATAACAGACCCACTCAGTGACTCTCCCTGTGGAGATACTATAATAACAGACCCACTCAGTGACTCTCCCTGTGGAGATACTATAATAACAGACCCACTCAGTGACTCTCCCTGTGGAGATAGTATAATAACAGACCCACTCAGTGACTCTCCCTGTGGAGATACTATAATAACAGACCCACTCAGTGTCTCTCTCTGTGGAGATACTATAATAACAGACCCACTCAGTGACTCTCCCTGTGGAGATACTATAATAACAGACCCACTCAGTGACTCTCCCTGTGGAGATACTATAATAACAGACCCACTCAGTGACTCTCCCTGTGGAGATACTATAATAACAGACCAACTCAGTGACTCTCCCTGTGGAGATATTATAATAACAGACCCACTCAGTGTCTCTCTCTGTGGAGATACTATAATAACAGACCCACTCAGTGACTCTCCCTGTGGAGATACTATAATAACAGACCCATTCAGTGACTCTCCCTGCGGCGATACTGTAACAAAAGACCAACTCAGTGACTCTCCCTGTGGAGATACTATAATAACAGACCCACTCAGTGTCTCTCTCTGTGGAGATACTATAATAACAGACCCACTCAGTGACTCTCCCTGTGGAGATACTATAATAACAGACCCATTCAGTGACTCTCCCTGCGGCGATACTGTAACAAAAGACCAACTCAGTGACTCTCCCTGTGGAGATACTATAATAACAGACCCACTCAGTGTCTCTCTCTGTGGAGATACTATAATAACAGACCCACTCAGTGACTCTCCCTGTGGAGATACTATAATAACAGACCCACTCAGTGACTCTCCCTGTGGATATACTATAATAACAGACCCACTCAGCGACTCTCCCTGTGGAGAAACAATAATAACAGACCAACTCAGTGACTCTCCCTGTGGAGATACTATCATGACAGACCCACTCAGTGACTCTCCCTGTGGATATACTATAATAACAGACCCACTCAGTGACTCTCCCTGTGGAGATACTATAATAACAGACCTATTCAGTGACTCTCCCTGTGGAGATACTATAATAACAGACCCACTCAGTGAATCTCCCTGTGGAGATACTATAATAACAGACCCACTCAGTGACTCTCCCTCTGGAGATACTATAATAACAGACCCACTCAGTGACTCTCCCTGTGGAGATACTATGATAACAGACCCACTCAGTGACTCTCCCTGTGGAGATACTATAATAACAGACCCACTCAGTGACTCTCCCTGTGGAGATACTATAATAACAGACCCACTCAGTGACTCTCCCTCTGGAGATACTATAATAACAGACCCACTCAGTGACTCTCCCTTTGGAGATGCTATAATAACAGCCCCACTCAGTGACTCTCCCTGTGGAGATACTATAATAACAGACCCACTCAGTGACTCTCCCTGTGGAAATACTACAATAACAGACCCACTCAGTGACTCTCCCTGTGGAGATACTATAATAACAGACCCACTCAGTGACTCTCCCTGTGGAGAAACAATAATAAGAGACCCACTCAGTGACTCTCCTGTGGAGATACTATAATAACAGACCCACTCAGTGACTCTCCCTGTGGAGATACTATAATAACGGACCAACTCAGTGCCATTCCCTGTGGAGATACTATAATAACAGACCCACTCAGTGACTCTCCCTGTGGAGATACTATAATAACAGACCCACTCAGAGACTCTCCCTGTGGAGAAACAATAATAACAGACCAACTCAGTGACTCTCCCTGTGGAGATACTATAATAACAGACCCACTCAGTGACTCTCCCTGTGGAGATACTATGATAACAGACCCACTCAGTGACTCTCCCTGTGGAGATACTATAATAACAGACCCACTCAGTGACTGTCCCTGTGGAGATACTATAATAACAGACCCACTCAGTGACTCTCCCTGTAGAGATACTATAATCACAGACCCACTCAGTGACTCTCCCTGTGGAGATACTATAATAACAGACCCACTCAGTGAATCTCCCTGTGGAGATACTATAATAACAGACCCACTCAGTGACTCTCCCTGTGGAGAAACAATAATAACAGACCCACTCAGTGACTCTCCTGTGGAGATACTATAATAACAGACCCACTCAGTGACTCTCCCTGTGGAGATACTACAATAACAGACCCACTCAGCGACACTCCCTGTGGAGAAACAATAATAACAGACCCACTCAGTGACTCTCCTTGTGGAGATACTATAATAACAGACCCACTCAGTGACTCTCCCTGTGGAGATACTATAATAACAGACCCACTCAGTGACTCTCCTGTGGAGATACTATAATAACAGACCCACTCAGTGACTCTCCCTGTGGAGATACTACAATAACAGACCCACTCAGCGACACTCCCTATGGAGAAACAATAATAACAGACCCACTCAGTGACTCTCCCTGTGGAGATACTATAATAACAGACCCACTCAGTGACTCTCCCTGTGGAGATACTATAATAACTGACCCACTCAGTGACTCTCCCTGTGGAGATAGTATAATAACAGACCCACTCAGTGACTCTCCCTGTGGAGATACTATAATAACAGACCCACTCAGTGACTCTCTCTGTGGAGATACTATAATAACAGACCCACTCAGTGACTCTCCCTGTGGAGATACTATAATAACAGACCCATTCAGTGACTCTCCCTGCGGCGATACTGTAACAACAGACCCACTCAGTGACTCTCCCTGTGGATATACTATAATAACAGACCAACTCAGTGACTCTCCCTGTGGAGATATTATAATAACAGACCCACTCAGTGACTCTCCCTGTGGATATACTATAATAACAGACCCACTCAGTGACTCTCCCTGTGGAGAAACAATAATAACAGACCAACTCAGTGACTCTCCCTGTGGAGATACTATCATGACAGACCAACTCAGTGACTCTCCCTGTGGAGATATTATAATAACAGACCCACTCAGTGACTCTCCCTGTGGATATACTATAATAACAGACCCACTCAGCGACTCTCCCTGTGGAGAAACAATAATAACAGACCAACTCAGTGACTCTCCCTGTGGAGATATTATAATAACAGACCCACTCAGTGACTCTCCCTGTGGATATACTATAATAACAGACCCACTCAGCGACTCTCCCTGTGGAGAAACAATAATAACAGACCCACTCAGTGACTCTACCTGTGGAGAGACTATAATAACAGACCTATTCAGTGACTCTCCCTGTGGAGATACTATAATAACAGACCCACTCAGTGACTCTCCCTGTGGAGAAACAATAATAACAGACCCACTCAGTGACTCTCCTGTGGAGATACTATAATAACAGACCCACTCAGTGACTCTCCCTGTGGAGATACTATAATAACAGACCCACTCAGTGAATCTCCCTGTGGAGATACTATAATAACAGACCCACTCAGTGAATCTCCCTGTGGAGATACTATAATAACAGACCCACTCAGTGAATCTCCCTGTGGAGATACTATAATAACAGACCCACTCAGTGACTCTCCCTGTGGAGAAACAATAATAACAGACCCACTCAGTGACTCTCCTGTGGAGATACTATAATAACAGACCCACTCAGTGACTCTCCCTGTGGAGATACTACAATAACAGACCCACTCAGTGAATCTCCCTGTGGAGATACTATAATAACAGACCCACTCAGTGAATCTCCCTGTGGAGATACTATAATAACAGACCCACTCAGTGACTCTCCCTGTGGAGAAACAATAATAACAGACCCACTCAGTGACTCTCCTGTGGAGACACTATAATAACAGACCCACTCAGTGACTCTCCCTGTGGAGATACTACAATAACAGACCCACTCAGCGACACTACCTGTGGAGAAACTATAATAACAGACCCACTCAGTGACTCTCCCTGTGGAGATACTATAATAACAGACCCACTCAGTGACTCTCCCTGTGGAGATACTATAATAACAGACCCACTCAGTGACTCTCCTGTGGAGATACTATAATAACAGACCCACTCAGTGACTCTCCCTGTGGAGATACTACAATAACAGACCCACTCAGCGACACTCCCTGTGGAGAAACAATAATAACAGTCCCACTCAGTGACTCTCCCTGTGGAGATACTATAATAACAGACCCACTCAGTGACTCTCTCTGTGGAGATACTATAATAACAGACCCACTCAGTGACTCTCCCTGTGGAGATAGTATAATAACAGACCCACTCAGTGACTCTCCCTGTGGAGATACTATAATAACAGACCCACTCAGTGTCTCTCTCTGTGGAGATACTATAATAACAGACCCACTCAGTGACTCTCCCTGTGGAGATACTATAATAACAGACCCACTCAGTGACTCTCCCTGTGGAGATACTATAATAACAGACCCACTCAGTGACTCTCCCTGTGGAGATACTATAATAACAGACCAACTCAGTGACTCTCCCTGTGGAGATATTATAATAACAGACCCACTCAGTGTCTCTCTCTGTGGAGATACTATCATAACAGACCCACTCAGTGACTCTCCCTGTGGAGATACTATAATAACAGACCCATTCAGTGACTCTCCCTGCGGCGATACTGTAACAAAAGGCCAACTCAGTGACTCTCCCTGTGGAGATACTATAATAACAGACCCACTCAGTGTCTCTCTCTGTGGAGATACTATAATAACAGACCCACTCAGTGACTCTCCCTGTGGAGATACTATAATAACAGACCCATTCAGTGACTCTCCCTGCGGCGATACTGTAACAAAAGACCAACTCAGTGACTCTCCCTGTGGAGATACTATAATAACAGACCCACTCAGTGTCTCTCTCTGTGGAGATACTATAATAACAGACCCACTCAGTGACTCTCCCTGTGGAGATACTATAATAACAGACCCACTCAGTGACTCTCCCTGTGGATATACTATAATAACAGACCCACTCAGCGACTCTCCCTGTGGAGAAACAATAATAACAGACCAACTCAGTGACTCTCCCTGTGGAGATACTATCATGACAGACCCACTCAGTGACTCTCCCTGTGGATATACTATAATAACAGACCCACTCAGTGACTCTCCCTGTGGAGATACTATAATAACAGACCTATTCAGTGACTCTCCCTGTGGAGATACTATAATAACAGACCCACTCAGTGAATCTCCCTGTGGAGATACTATAATAACAGACCCACTCAGTGACTCTCCCTCTGGAGATACTATAATAACAGACCCACTCAGTGACTCTCCCTGTGGAGATACTATAATAACAGACCCACTCAGTGACTCTCCCTGTGGAGATACTATAATAACAGACCCACTCAGTGACTCTCCCTCTGGAGATACTATAATAACAGACCCACTCAGTGACTCTCCCTTTGGAGATGCTATAATAACAGACCCACTCAGTGACTCTCCCTGTGGAGATACTATAATAACAGACCCACTCAGTGACTCTCCCTGTGGAAATACTACAATAACAGACCCACTCAGTGACTCTCCCTGTGGAGATACTATAATAACAGACCCACTCAGTGACTCTCCCTGTGGAGAAACAATAATAAGAGACCCACTCAGTGACTCTCCTGTGGAGATACTATAATAACAGACCCACTCAGTGACTCTCCCTGTGGAGATACTATAATAACGGACCAACTCAGTGCCATTCCCTGTGGAGATACTATAATAACAGACCCACTCAGTGACTCTCCCTGTGGAGATACTATAATAACAGACCCACTCAGAGTCTCTCCCTGTGGAGAAACAATAATAACAGACCAACTCAGTGACTCTCCCTGTGGAGATACTATAATAACAGACCCACTCAGTGACTCTCCCTGTGGAGATACTATGATAACAGACCCACTCAGTGACTCTCCCTGTGGAGATACTATAATAACAGACCCACTCAGTGACTCTCCCTGTGGAGATACTATAATAACAGACCCACTCAGTGACTCTCCCTGTAGAGATACTATAATCACAGACCCACTCAGTGACTCTCCCTGTGGAGATACTATAATAACAGACCCACTCAGTGAATCTCCCTGTGGAGATACTATAATAACAGACCCACTCAGTGACTCTCCCTGTGGAGAAACAATAATAACAGACCCACTCAGTGACTCTCCTGTGGAGATACTATAATAACAGACCCACTCAGTGACTCTCCCTGTGGAGATACTACAATAACAGACCCACTCAGCGACACTCCCTGTGGAGAAACAATAATAACAGACCCACTCAGTGACTCTCCCTGTGGAGATACTATAATAACAGACCCACTCAGTGACTCTCCCTGTGGAGATACTATAATAACAGACCCACTCAGTGACTCTCCTGTGGAGATACTATAATAACAGACCCACTCAGTGACTCTCCCTGTGGAGATACTACAATAACAGACCCACTCAGCGACACTCCCTGTGGAGAAACAATAATAACAGACCCACTCAGTGACTCTCCCTGTGGAGATAGTATAATAACAGACCCACTCAGTGACTCTCCCTGTGGAGATACTATAATAACAGACCCACTCAGTGACTCTCTCTGTGGAGATACTATAATAACAGACCCACTCAGTGACTCTCCCTGTGGAGATACTATAATAACAGACCCATTCAGTGACTCTCCCTGCGGCGATACTGTAACAACAGACCCACTCAGTGACTCTCCCTGTGGAGATACTATAATAACAGACCAACTCAGTGACTCTCCCTGTGGAGATATTATAATAACAGACCCACTCAGTGACTCTCCCTGTGGATATACTATAATAACAGACCCACTCAGTGACTCTCCCTGTGGAGAAACAATAATAACAGACCAACTCAGTGACTCTCCATGTGGAGATACTATCATGACAGACCAACTCAGTGACTCTCCCTGTGGAGATATTATAATAACAGACCCACTCAGTGACTCTCCCTGTGGATATACTATAATAACAGACCCACTCAGCGACTCTCCCTGTGGAGAAACAATAATAACAGACCAACTCAGTGACTCTCCCTGTGGAGATATTATAATAACAGACCCACTCAGTGACTCTCCCTGTGGATATACTATAATAACAGACCCACTCAGCGACTCTCCCTGTGGAGAAACAATAATAACAGACCCACTCAGTGACTCTACCTGTGGAGAGACTATAATAACAGACCTATTCAGTGACTCTCCCTGTGGAGATACTATAATAACAGACCCACTCGGTGACTCTCCCTGTGGAGAAACAATAATAACAGACCCACTCAGTGACTATCCTGTGGAGATACTATAATAACAGACCCACTCAGTGACTCTCCCTGTGGAGATACTATAATAACAGACCCACTCAGTGAATCTCCCTGTGGAGATACTATAATAACAGACCCACTCAGTGAATCTCCCTGTGGAGATACTATAATAACAGACCCACTCAGTGAATCTCCCTGTGGAGATACTATAATAACAGACCCACTCAGTGACTCTCCCTGTGGAGAAACAATAATAACAGACCCACTCAGTGACTCTCCTGTGGAGATACTATAATAACAGACCCACTCAGTGACTCTCCCTGTGGAGATACTACAATAACAGACCCACTCAGTGAATCTCCCTGTGGAGATACTATAATAACAGACCCACTCAGTGAATCTCCCTGTGGAGATACTATAATAACAGACCCACTCAGTGACTCTCCCTGTGGAGAAACAATAATAACAGACCCACTCAGTGACTCTCCTGTGGAGACACTATAATAACAGACCCACTCAGTGACTCTCCCTGTGGAGATACTACAATAACAGACCCACTCAGCGACACTCCCTGTGGAGAAACAATAATAACAGACCCACTCAGTGACTCTCCCTGTGGAGATACTGTAATAACAGACCCACTCAGTGACTCTCCCTGTGGAGATACTATAATAACAGACCCACTCAGTGACTCTCCTGTGGAGATACTATAAAAACAGACCCACTCAGTGACTCTCCCTGTGGAGATACTACAATAACAGACCCACTCAGCGACACTCCCTGTGGAGAAACAATAATAACAGTCCCACTCAGTGACTCTCCCTGTGGAGATACTATAATAACAGACCCACTCAGTGACTCTCCCTGTGGAGATAGTATAATAACAGACCCACTCAGTGACTCTCCCTGTGGAGATACTATAATAACAGACCCACTCAGTGTCTCTCTCTGTGGAGATACTATAATAACAGACCCACTCAGTGACTCTCCCTGTGGAGATACTATAATAACAGACCCACTCAGTGACTCTCCCTGTGGAGATACTATAATAACAGACCCACTCAGTGACTCTCCCTGTGGAGATACTATAATAACAGACCAACTCAGTGACTCTCCCTGTGGAGATATTATAATAACAGACCCACTCAGTGTCTCTCTCTGTGGAGATACTATAATAACAGACCCACTCAGTGACTCTCCCTGTGGAGATACTATAATAACAGACCCATTCAGTGACTCTCCCTGCGGCGATACTGTAACAAAAGACCAACTCAGTGACTCTCCCTGTGGAGATACTATAATAACAGACCCACTCAGTGTCTCTCTCTGTGGAGATACTATAATAACAGACCCACTCAGTGACTCTCCCTGTGGAGATACTATAATAACAGACCCACTCAGTGTCTCTCTCTGTGGAGATACTATAATAACAGACCCACTCAGTGACTCTCCCTGTGGAGATACTATAATAACAGACCCACTCAGTGACTCTCCCTGTGGATACACTATAATAACAGACCCACTCAGCGACTCTCCCTGTGGAGAAACAATAATAACAGACCAACTCAGTGACTCTCCCTGTGGAGATACTATCATGACAGACCCACTCAGTGACTCTCCCTGTGGAGTTACTATAATAACAGACCTATTCAGTGACTCTCCCTGTGGAGATACTATAATAACAGACCCACTCAGTGAATCTCCCTGTGGAGATACTATAATAACAGACCCACTCAGTGACTCTCCCTGTGGAGAAACAATAATAACAGACCCACTCAGTGACTCTCCTGTGGAGATACTATAATAACAGACCCACTCAGTGACTCTCCCTGTGGAGATACTATAATAACAGACCCACTCAGTGACTCTCCCTGTGGAGATACTATAATAACTGACCAACTCAGTGCCTCTCCCTGTGGAGATACTATAATAACAGACCCACTCAGTGACTCTCCCTGTGGAGATACTATAATAACAGACCCACTCAGAGACTCTCCCTGTGGAGAAACAATAATAACAGACCAACTCAGTGACTCTCCCTGTGGAGATACTATAATAACAGACCCACTCAGTGACTCTCCCTGTGGAGATACTATGATAACAGACCCACTCAGTGACTCTCCCTGTGGAGATACTATAATAACAGACCCACTCAGTGACTCTCCCTGTGGAGATACTATAATAACAGACCCACTCAGTGACTCTCCCTGTAGAGATACTATAATCACAGACCCACTCAGTGACTCTCCCTGTGGAGATACTATAATAACAGACCCACTCAGTGAATCTCCCTGTGGAGATACTATAATAACAGACCCACTCAGTGACTCTCCCTGTGGAGAAACAATAATAACAGACCCACTCAGTGACTCTCCTGTGGAGATAATATAATAAGAGACCCACTCAGTGACTCTCCCTTTGGAGATACTATAATAACAGACCCACTCAGCAACACTCCCTGTGGAGAAACAATAATAACAGACCCACTCAGTGACTCTCCCTGTGGAGATACTATAATAACAGACCCACTCAGTGACTCTCCCTGTGGAGATACTATAATAACAGACCCACTCAGGGACTCTCCTGTGGAGATACTATAATAACAGACCCACTCAGTGACTCTCCCTGTGGAGAATCTACAATAACAGACCCACTCAGCGACACTCCCTGTGGAGAAACAATAATAACAGACCCACTCAGTGACTCTCCCTGTGGAGATACTATAGTAACAGACCCACTCAGTGACTCTCCCTGTGGAGATACTATAATAACAGACCCACTCAGTGACTCTCCCTGTGGAGATACTATAGTAACAGACCCACTCAGTGACTCTCCCTGTGGAGATACTATAATAACAGACCCACTCAGTGACTCTCCCTGTGGAGATAGTATAATAACAGACCAACTCAGTGACTCTCCCTGTGGAGATATTATAATAACAGACCCACTCAGTGACTCTCCCTGTGGATATACTATAATAACAGACCCACTCAGCGACTCTCCCTGTGGAGAAACAATAATAACAGACCAACTCAGTGACTCTCCCTGTGGAGATACTATCATGACAGACCCACTCAGTGACTCTCCCTGTGGATATACGAGAATAACAGACCCACTCAGTGACTCTCCCTGTGGAGAGACTATAATAACAGACCTATTCAGTGACTCTCCCTGTGGAGATACTATAATCACAGACCCACTCAGTGACTCTCCCTGTGGAGATACTATAATAACAGACCCACTCAGTGAATCTCCCTGTTTAGATACTATAATAACAGACCCTCTCAGTGACTCTCCCTGTGGAGATACTATAATAACAGACCCACTCAGTGAATCTCCCTGTGGAGATACTATAACAACAGACCCACTCAGTGACTCTCCCTGAGGAGAAACAATAATAACAGACCCACTCAGTGACTCTCCTGTGGAGATACTATAACAACAGACCCACTCAGTGACTCTCCCTGTGGAGATACTACAATAACAGACCCACTCAGCGACACTCCCTGTGGAGAAACAATAATAACAGACCCACTCAGTGACTCTCCCTGTGGAGATACTATAATAACAGACCCACTCAGTGACTCTCCCTGTGGAGATACTATAATAACAGACCCACTCAGTGACTCTCCTGTGGAGATACTATAATAACAGACCCACTCAGTGACTCTCCCTGTGGAGATACTACAATAACAGACCCACTCAGCGACACTCCCTGTGGAGAAACAATAATAACAGACCCACTCAGTGACTCTCCCTGTGGAGATAGTATAATAACAGACCCACTCAGTGACTCTCCCTCTGGAGATACTATAATAACAGACCCACTCAGTGACTCTCCCTGTGGAGATACTATAATAACAGACCCATTCAGTGACTCTCCCTGTGGAGATACTATAATAACAGACCCATTCAGTGACTCTCCCTGCGGCGATACTGTAACAACAGACCCACTCAGTGACTCTCCCTGTGGAGATACTATAATAACAGACCAACTCAGTGACTATCCCTGTGGAGATATTATAATAACAGACCCACTCAGTGACTCTCCCTGTGGATATACTATAATAACAGACCCACTCAGCGACTCTCCCTGTGGAGAAGCAATAATAACAGACCAACTCAGTGACTCTCCCTGTGGAGATACTATCATGACAGACCCACTCAGTGACTCTCCCTGTGGATATACTATAATAACAGACCCACTCAGTGACTCTACCTGTGGAGAGACTATAATAACAGACCTATTCAGTGACTCTCCCTTTGGAGATACTATAATAACAGACCCACTCAGTGAATCTCCCTGTGGAGATACTATAATAACAGACCCACTCAGTGACTCTCCCTGTGGAGATACTATAATAACAGACCCATTCAGTGACTCTCCCTGCGGCGATACTGTAACAACAGACCCACTCAGTGACTCTCCCTGTGGAGATACTATAATAACAGACCAACTCAGTGACTCTCCCTGTGGAGATATTATAATAACAGACCCACTCAGTGACTCTCCCTGTGGATATACTATAATAACAGACCCACTCAGCGACTCTCCCTGTGGAGAAACAATAATAACAGACCAACTCAGTGACTCTCCCTGTGGAGATACTATCATGACAGACCCACTCAGTGACTCTCCCTGTGGATATACTATAATAACAGACCCACTCAGTGACTCTACCTGTGGAGAGACTATAATAACAGACCTATTCAGTGACTCTCCCTGTGGAGATACTATAATAACAGACCCACTCAGTGAATCTCCCTGTGGAGATACTATAATAACAGACCCACTCAGTGACTCTCCCTGTGGAGAAACAATAATAACAGACCCACTCAGTGACTCTCCTGTGGAGATACTATAATAACAGACCCACTCAGTGACTCTCCCTGTGGAGATACTACAATAACAGACCCACTCAGCGACACTCCCTGTGGAGAAACAAAAATAACAGACACACTCAGTGACTCTCCCTGTGGAGATACTATAATAACAGACCCACTCAGTGACTCTCCCTGTGGAGATACTATAATAACAGACCCACTCAGTGACTCTCCTGTGGAGATACTATAATAACAGACCCACTCAGTGACTCTCCCTGTGGAGATACTACAATAACAGACCCACTCAGCGACACTCACTGTGGAGAAACAATAATAACAGACCCACTCAGTGACTCTCCCTGTGGAGATACTATAATAACAGACCCACTCAGTGACTCTCCCTGTGGAGATACTATAATAACAGACCCACTCAGTGACTCTCCCTGTGGAGATAGTATAATAACAGACCCACTCAGTGACTCTCCCTGTGGAGATACTATAATAACAGACCCACTCAGTGACTCTCTCTGTGGAGATACTATAATAACAGACCCACTCAGTGAATCTCCCTGTGGACATACTATAATAACAGACCCACTCAGTGACTCTCCCTGTGGAGATACTATGATAACAGACCCACTCAGTGACTCTCCCTGTGGAGATACTATAATAACAGACCCACTCAGTGACTCATCCTGTGGAGATACTATAATAACAGACCCACTCAGTGACTCTCCCTGTGGAGATAATATAATAACAGACCCACTCAGTGACTCTCTCTGTGGAGATACTATAATAACAGACCCACTCAGTGACTCTCCCTGTGGAGATACTATAATAACAGACCCACTCAGTGACTCTCCCTGCGGAGATACTGTAACAACAGACCCACTCAGTGACTCTCCCTGTGGAGATACTATAATAACAGACCAACTCAGTGACTCTCCCTGTGGAGATATTATAATAACAGACCAACTCAGTGACTCTCCCTGTGGAGATACTATAATAACAGACCCACTCAGCGACTCTCCCTGTGGAGAAACAATAATAACAGACCAACTCAGTGACTCTCCCTGTGGAGATACTATAATAACAGACCCAATCAGTGACTCTCCCTGTGGAGATACTATAATAACAGACCCACTCAGTGACGCTCCCTGTGGAGATACTATAATAACAGCCACACTCAGAGACTCTCCCTGTGGAGAAACAATAATAACAGACCAACTCAGTGACTCTCCCTGTGGACATACTATAATAACAGACCCACTCAGTGACTCTCCCTGTGGAGATACTATGATAACAGACCCACTCAGTGACTCTCCCTGTGGAGATACTATAATAACAGACCCACTCAGTGACTCATCCTGTGGAGATACTATAATAACAGACCCACTCAGTGACTCTCCCTCTGGAGATACTATAATAACAGACCCACTCAGTGACTCTCCCTTTGGAGATACTATAATAACAGACCCACTCAGTGACTCTCCCTGTGGAGATACTATAATAACAGACCCACTCAGTGACTCTCCCTGTGGAGAAACAATAATAAGAGACCCACTCAGTGACTCTCCTGTGGAGATACTATAATAACAGACCCACTCAGTGACTCTCCCTGTGGAGATACTATAATAACGGACCAACTCAGTGACTCTCCCTGTGGAGATACTATAATAACAGACCCACTCAGTGTCTCTCCCTGTGGAGATACTATAATAACAGACCCACTCAGAGACTCTCCCTGTGGAGAAACAATAATAACAGACCAACTCAGTGACTCTCCCTGTGGAGATACTATAATAACAGACCCACTCAGTGACTCTCCCTGTGGAGATACTATGATAACAGACCCACTCAGTGACTCTCCCTGTGGAGATACTATAATAACAGACCCACTCAGTGACTCTCCCTGTGGAGATACTATAATAACAGACCCACTCAGTGACTCTCCCTCTGGAGATACTATAATAACAGACCCACTCAGTGACTCTCCCTGTGGAGATACTATAATAACAGAACAACTCAGAGACACTCCCTGTGGTGATGCTATAATAACAGACCCACTCAGTGACTCTCCCTGTGGAGATACAAAAACAACAGACCCACTCAGTGACTCTCCCTGTGGAGATACTATAATAACAGACCCACTCAGTGACTCTCCCTGTGGAGAGACTATAATTACAGAACTGTTCAGTGACTCTCCCTGTGGAGATACTATAATAACAGACCCACTCAGTGACTCTCCCTGTGGAGATACGATAATAACCGACCCAATAAGTGAGCCTCTCTGTGGAGATACCATATTAACAGACCCACTCAGTGACTTTCCCTGTGGAGATACTATAATAACAGACCCACTCAGTGACTCTCCCTGTGGAGATACTATTATAACAGACCCACTCAGTGACTCTCCCTGTGGAGATACTATAATAACAGACCCACTCAGTGACTCTCCCTGTGGAGAAACAATAATAACAGACCCACTCAGTGACTCTCCTGTGGAGATACTATAATAACAGACCCACTCAGTGACTCTCCCTGTGGAGATACTACAATAACAGACCCACTCAGCGACACTCCCTGTGGAGAAACAATAATAACAGACCCACTCAGTGACTCTCCCTGTGGAGATACTATAATAACAGACCCACTCAGTGACTCTCCCTGTGGAGATACTATCATAACAGACCCACTCAGTGACTCTCCTGTGGAGATACTATAATAACAGACCCACTCAGTGACTCTCCCTGTGGAGATACTACAATAACAGACCCACTCAGCGACACTCCCTGTGGAGAAACAATAGTAACAGACCCACTCAGTGACTCTCCCTGTGGAGATACTATAATAACAGACCCACTCAGTGACTCTCCCTGTGGAGATACTATAATAACAGACCCACTCAGTGACTCTCCCTGTGGAGATACTATAATAACAGACCCACTCAGTGACTCTCTCTGTGGAGATACTATAATAACAGACCCACTCAGTGACTCTCCCTGTGGAGATACTATAATAACAGACCAACTCAGTGACTCTCCCTGTGGAGATATTATAATAACAGACCCACTCAGTGACTCTCCCTGTGGATATACTATAATAACAGACCCACTCAGCGACTCTCCCTGTGGAGAAACAATAATAACAGACCAACTCAGTGACTCTCCCTGTGGCGATACTATCATGACAGACCCACTCAGTGACTCTCCCTGTGGATATACTATAATAACAGACCCACTCAGTGACTCTACCTGTGGAGAGACTATAATAACAGACCTATTCAGTGACTCTCCCTGTGGAGATACTATAATAACAGACCCACTCAGTGACTCTCCCTGTGGAGATACTATAATAACAGACCCACTCAGTGACTCTCCCTGTGGAGATACTATAATAACAGACCCACTCAGTGACTCTCCCTGTGGAGATACTATAATAACAGACCCACTCAGTGACTCTCTCTGTGGAGATACTATAATAACAGACCCACTCAGTGACTCTCCCTGTGGAGATAATATAATAACAGACCCACTCAGTGACTCTCCCTGCGGAGATACTGTAACAACAGACCCACTCAGTGACTCTCCCTGTGGAGATACTATAATAACAGACCAACTCAGTGACTCTCCCTGTGGAGATATTATAATAACAGACCAACTCAGTGACTCTCCCTGTGGAGATACTACAATAACAGAACCACTCAGCGACTCTCCCTGTTTTGAAACAATAATAACAGACCCACTCAGTGACTCTCCCTGTGGAGATACTATAATAACAGACCCACTCAGTGACTCTCCCTGTGGAGATACTATAATAACAGACCCACTCAGTGACGCTCCCTGTGAAGATAACAGAATAACAGCCACACTCAGTAACTCTCCCTGTGGAGATACCATAATAACAGACCCACTCAGTGACTCTCCCTGTGGAGATACTATAATAACAGACCCACTCAGTGACTCTCCCTGTGGAGATACTATAATTACAGACCCACTCAGTGACTCTCCCTGTGGAGATACTATAATAACAGACCGACTCAGAGATTCTCCCTCTAGAGTAACAATAATTACAGACCAACTCAGTGACTCTCCCTGTGGAGATACTATAATAACAGACCCACTCAGTGACTCTCCCTTTGGAGATACTATAATAACAGACCCACTCAGTGACTCTCCCTGTGGAGATACTATAATAACAGCCACACTCAGTGACTCTATCTGTGGAGATACTATAATAACAGACCCACTCAGTGACTCTCCCTGTGGAGATACTATAATAACAGACCCACTCAGTGACTCTCCCTGTGGAGATACTATAATAACAGACCCACTCAGTGACTCTCCCTGTGGACATACTGTAATAACAGACCCACTCAGTGACTCTCCCTCCGGAGATACTATAATAACAGAACCACTCAGTGACTCTCCCTGTGGAGATACTATAATAACAGACCCACTCAGTGACTCTCCCTGTGGAGATACTATAATAACAGACCCACTCAGTGACTCTACCTGTGGAGAGACTATAATAACAGATCCACTCAGTGACTCTCCCTGTGGAGATACTCTAATAACAGACCCACTCAGTGACTCTCCCTGTGGAGATGCTAGAATAACAGACCCACTCAGTGACTCTCCCTGTGGAGATACTATAATAACAGACCCACTCAGTGACTCTCCCTGTGGAGATACTATAATAACAGACCTATTCAGTGACTCTCCCTCTGGAGATACTATAATAACAGACCCACTCAGTGACTCTCCCTGTGGAGATACTATAATAACAGACCCACTCAGTGACTCTCCCTGTGGAGATACTATAATAACAGACACACTCAGTGACTCTCCCTGTGGAGATACTATAATAATAGACCCACTCGGTGACTCTCCCTGCGGAGAAACAACAATAACAGACCCACTCAGTGCCTCTCCCTGTGGAGATACTATAATAACAGACACACTCAGTGACTCTCCCTGTGGAGATACTATAATCACAGACCCACTCAGTGACTCACACTGTGGAGAAACAATAATAACAGACCAACTCAGTGACTCTCCCTATGGAGATACTATACTAACAGACCCACTCAGTGACTCTCCCTGTGGAGATACTATAATAACAGACCCACTCAGTGACTCTCCCTGTGGAGATACTATAATAACAGCCACACTCAGTGACTCTCCCTGTGGAAATACTATAATAGCAGACCCACTCTGTGACTCTCCCTGTGGAGATATTATAATAACAGACCCACTCAGTGACTCTCCCTGTGGAGATACTATAATAACAGACCCACTCAGTGACTCTCCCTGAGGAGATACTATAATAACAGACCCACTCAGAGACTCTCCCTGTGGAGAAACAATAATAACAGACCAACTCAGTGACTCTCCCTGTGGAGATACTATAATAACAGACGAACTCAGTGACTCTCCCTGTGGAGATACTATAATAACAGACCCACTCAGTGACTCTCCCTATGGAGATACTATAATAACAGCCACACTCAGTGACTCTCCCTGTGGAGATACTATAATAACCGACCCACTCAGTGACTCTCACTGTGGAGATACTATAATAACAGAACCACTCAGTGACTCTCCCTGTGGAGATACTATAATAACAGACCCACTCAGTGACTCTCCCTGTGGAGAGACTATAATAACAGACCCACTCAGTGACTCTCCCTCTGGAGATACTATAATAACAGACCCACTCAGTGACTCTCCCTGTGGAGATACGATAATAACCGACCCAATAAGTGAGCCTCTCTGTGGAGATACTATATTAACAGACCCACTCAGTGACTTTCCCTGTGGAGATACTATAATAACAGACCCACTCAGTGACTCTCCCTGTGGAGATACTATTATAACAGACCCACTCAGTGACTCTCCCTGTGGAGATACTATAATAACAGACCCACTCAGTGACTCTCCCTGTGGAGATACTATAATAACAGACCCACTCAGTGACTCTCCCTGTGGAGATACTATAATAACAGTCCCACTCAGTGACTCTCCCTGTGGAGAAACAGTAATAACAGACCCACTCAGTGACTCTCCTGTGGAGATACTATAATAACAGACCCACTCAGTGACTCTCCCTGTGGAGATACTATAATAACAGACCCACTCAGTGACTCTCCCTGTGGAGATACAATAATAACAGACCCACTCAGCGACTCTCCCTGTGGAGAAACAATAATAACAGACCCACTCAGTGACTGTCCCTGTGGAGATAGTATAATAACAGACCCACTCAGTGACTCTCCCTGTGGAGATACTATAATAACAGACCCACTCAGTGACTCTCTCTGTGGAGATACTATAATAACAGAACCACTCAGTGACTCTCCCTGTGGAGATACTATAATAACAGACCCACTCAGTGACTCTCCCTGCTTCGATACTGTAACAACAGACCCACTCAGTGACTCTCCCTGTGGAGATACTATAATAACAGACCATCTCAGTGACTCTCCCTGTGGAGATATTATAATAACAGACCAACTCAGTGACTCTCCCTGTGGAGATACTATAATAACAGACCCACTCAGTGACTCTCCCTGTGGAGAAACAATAATAACAGACCAACTCAGTGACTCTCCCTGTGGAGATACTATAATAACAGACCCACTCAGTGACTCTCCCTGTGGAGATACTATAATAACAGACCCACTCAGTGACGCTCCCTGTGGAGATACTATAATAACAGCCACACTCAGTGACTCTCCCTGTGGAGATACCATAATAACAGACCCACTCAGTGACTCTCCCTGTGGAGATACTATAATAACAGACCCACTCAGTGACTCTCCCTGTGGAGACACTATAATTACAGACCCACTCAGTGACTCTCCCTGTGGAGATACTATAATAACAGACCCACTCAGAGATTCTCCCTGTGGAGTAACAATAATTACAGACCAACTCAGTGACTCTCCCTGTGGAGATACTATAATAACAGACCCACTCAGTGACTCTCCCTTTGGAGATACTATAATAACAGACCCACTCAGTGACTCTCCCTGTGGAGATACTATAATAACAGCCACACTCAGTGACTCACTCTGTGGAGATACTATAATAACAGACCCACTCAGTGACTCTCCCTGTGGAGATACTATAATAACAGACCCACTCAGTGACTCTCCCTGTGGAGATACTATAATAACAGACCCACTCAGTGACTCTCCCTGTGGACATACTGTAATAACAGACCCACTCAGTGACTCTCCCTCCGGAGATACTATAATAACAGAACCACTCAGTGACTCTCCCTGTGGAGATACTATAATAACAGACCCACTCAGTGACTCTCCCTGTGGAGATACTATAATAACAGACCCACTCAGTGACTCTACCTGTGGAGAGACTATAATATCAGACCTATTCAGTGACTCTCCCTGTGGAGATACTATAATAACAGACCCACTCTGTGACTCTCCCTCTGGAGATACTATAATAACAGACCCACTCAGTGACTCTCCCTGTGGAGATACTATAATAACAGACCCACTCAGTGACTCTCCCTCTGGAGATACTATAATAACAGACCCACTCAGTGACTCTCCCTGTGGAGATACTATAATAATAGACCCACTCGGTGACTCTCCCTGCAGAGAAACAACAATAACAGACCCACTCAGTGACTCTCCCTGTGGAGATACTATAATAACAGACCCACTCAGTGACTCTCCCTGTGGAGATACTATAATCACAGACCCACTCAGTGACTCACCCTGTGGAGAAACAATAATAACAGACCAACTCAGTGACTCTCCCTATGGAGATACTATACTAACAGACCCACTCAGTGACTCTCCCTGTGGAGATACTATAATAACAGACCCACTCAGTGACTCTCCCTGTGGAGATACTATAATAACAGCCACACTCAGTGACTCTCCCTGTGGAAATACTACAATAGCAGACCCACTCTGTGACTCTCCCTGTGGAGATATTATAATAACAGACCCACTCAGTGACTCTCCCTGTGGAGATACTATAATAACAGACCCACTCAGTGACTCTCCCTGTGGAGATACTATAATAACAGACCCACTCAGAGACTCTCCCTGTGGAGAAACAATGATAACAGACCAACTCAGTGACTCTCCCTGTGGAGATACTATAATAACAGACGAACTCAGTGACTCTCCCTGTGGAGATACTATAATAACAGACCCACTCAGTGACTCTCCCTTTGGAGATACTATAATAACAGCCACACTCAGTGACTCTCCCTGTGGAGATACTATAATAACAGACCCACTCAGTGACTCTCACTGTGGAGATACTATAATAACAGAACCACTCAGTGACTCTCCCTGTGGAGATACTATAATAACAGACCCACTCAGTGACTCTCCCTGTGGAGATACTATAATAACAGACCCACTCAGTGACTCTCCCTCTGGATATACTATAATAACAGACCCACTCAGTGACTCTCCCTGTGGAGATACGATAATAACCGACCCAATAAGTGAGCCTCTCTGTGGAGATACTATATTAACAGACCCACTCAGTGACTTTCCCTGTGGAGATACTATAATAACAGACCCACTCAGTGACTCTCCCTGTGGAGATACTATTATAACAGACCCACTCAGTGACTCTCCCTGTGGAGATACTATAATAACAGACCCACTCAGTGACTCTCCCTGTGGAGATACTATAATAACAGACCCACTCAGTGACTCTCCCTGTGGAGATACTATAATAACAGACCCACTCAGTGACTCTCCCTGTGGAGATACTATAATAATAGACCCACTCGGTGACTCTCCCTGCGGAGAAACAACAATAACAGACCCACTCAGTGACTCTCCCTGTGGAGATACTATAATAACAGACCCACTCAGTGACTCTCCCTGTGGAGATACTATAATCACAGACCCACTCAGTGACTCACCCTGTGGAGAAACAATAATAACAGACCAACTCAGTGACTCTCCCTATGGAGATACTATACTAACAGACCCACTCAGTGACTCTCCCTGTGGAGATACTATAATAACAGACCCACTCAGTGACTCCCCCTGTCGAGATACTATAATAACAGCCACACTCAGTGACTCTCCCTGTGGAAATACTACAATAGCAGACCCACTCTGTGACTCTCCCTGTGGAGATATTATAATAACAGACCCACTCAGTGACTCTCCCTGTGGAGATACTATAATAACAGACCCACTCAGTGACTCTCCCTGTGGAGATACTATAATAACAGACCCACTCAGAGACTCTCCCTGTGGAGAAACAATGATAACAGACCAACTCAGTGACTCTCCCTGTGGAGATACTATAATAACAGACGAACTCAGTGACTCTCCCTGTGGAGATACTATAATAACAGACCCACTCAGTGACTCTCCCTAGGGAGATACTATAATAACAGCCACACTCAGTGACTCTCCCTGTGGAGATACTATAATAACAGACCCACTCAGTGACTCTCACTGTGGAGATACTATAATAACAGAACCACTCAGTGACTCTCCCTGTGGAGATACTATAATAACAGACCCACTCAGTGACTCTCCCTGTGGAGATACTATAATAACAGACCCACTCAGTGACTCTCCCTCTGGATATACTATAATAACAGACCCACCCAGTGACTCTCCCTGTGGAGATACGATAATAACCGACCCAATAAGTGAGCCTCTCTGTGGAGATACTATATTAACAGACCCACTCAGTGACTTTCCCTGTGGAGATACTATAATAACAGACCCACTCAGTGACTCTCCCTGTGGAGATATTATTATAACAGACCCACTCAGTGACTCTCCCTGTGGAGATACTATAATAACAGACCCACTCAGTGACTCTCCCTGTGGAGATACTATAATAACAGACCCACTCAGTGACTCTCCCTGTGGAGATACTATAATAACAGACCCACTCAGTGACTCTCCCTGTGGAGATACTATAATAACAGACCCACTCTGTGACTCTCCCTGTGGAGATACAATAATAACAGACCCACTCAGCGACTCTCCCTGTGGAGAAACAATAATAACAGACCCACTCAGTGACTCTCCCTGTGGAGATACTACAATAACAGACCCACTCAGTGACACTCCCTGTGGAGATACTATAATAACAGACCCACTCAGTGACTCTCCCTGTGGAGATAGTATAATAACAGACCCACTCAGTGACTCTCCCTGTGGAGATAATATAATAACAGACCCACTCAGTGACTCTCCCTGTGGAGATACTATAATAACAGACCCACTCAGTGACTCTCCCTGCGGCGATACTGTAACAACAGACCCACTCAGTGACTCTCCCTGTGGAGATACTATAATAACAGACCAACTCAGTGACTCTCCCTGTGGAGATATTATAATAATAGACCCACTCAGTGACTCTCCCTGTGGATATACTATAATAACAGACCCACTCAGCGACTCTCCCTGTGGAGAAACAATAATAACAGACCAACTCAGTGACTCTCCCTGTGGAGATACTATCATGACAGTCCCACTCAGTGACTCTCCCTGTGGAGATACTATAATAACAGACCCACTCAGTGACTCTCCCTGTGGAGATACTATAATAACAGACCAACTCAGTGACTCTCCCTGTGGAGATATTATAATAATAGACCCACTCAGTGACTCTCCCTGTGGAGATACGATAATAACCGACCCAATAAGTGAGCCTCTCTGTGGAGATACTATATTAACAGACCCACTCAGTGACTTTCCCTGTGGAGATACTATAATAACAGACCCACTCAGTGACTCTCCCTGTGGAGATACTATTATAACAGACCCACTCAGTGACTCTCCCTGTGGAGATACTATAATAACAGACCCACTCAGTGACTCTCCCTGTGGAGATACTATAATAACAGACCCACTCAGTGACTCTCCCTGTGGAGATACTATAATAACAGACCCACTCAGTGACTCTCCCTGTGGAGATACTATAATAACAGACCCACTCTGTGACTCTCCCTGTGGAGATACAATAATAACAGACCCACTCAGCGACTCTCCCTGTGGAGAAACAATAATAACAGACCCACTCAGTGACTCTCCCTGTGGAGATACTACAATAACAGACCCACTCAGTGACTCTCCCTGTGGAGATATTATAATAACAGACCCACTCAGTGACTCTCCCTGTGGAGATACTATAATAACAGACCCACTCAGTGACTCTCCCTGTGGAGATAGTATAATAACAGACCCACTCAGTGACTCTCCCTGTGGAGATAATATAATAACAGACCCACTCAGTGACTCTCCCTGTGGAGATACTATAATAACAGACCCACTCAGTGACTCTCCCTGCGGCGATACTGTAACAACAGACCCACTCAGTGACTCTCCCTGTGGAGATACTATAATAACAGACCAACTCAGTGACTCTCCCTGTGGAGATATTATAATAATAGACCCACTCAGTGACTCTCCCTGTGGATATACTATAATAACAGACCCACTCAGCGACTCTCCCTGTGGAGAGACAATAATAACAGACCAACTCAGTGACTCTCCCTGTGGAGATACTATCATGACAGACCCACTCAGTGACTCTCCCTGTGGAGATACTATAATAACAGACCCACTCAGTGACTCTACCTGTGGAGAGACTATAATAACAGACCTATTCAGTGACTCTCCCTGTGGAGATACTATAATAACAGACCCACTCAGTGACTCTCCCTCTGGAGATACTATAATAACAGACCCACTCAGTGACTCTCCCTGTGGAGATACTATAATAACAGACCCACTCAGTGACTCTCCCTGTGGAGATACTATAATAACAGACCCACTCAGTGACTCTCCCTGTGGAGATACTATAATAACAGACCCACTCTGTGACTCTCCCTCTGGAGATACTATAATAACAGACCCACTCAGTGACTCTCCCTGTGGAGATACTATAATAACAGACCCACTCAGTGACTCTCCCTGTGGAGATACTATAATAACAGACCCACTCAGTGACTCTCCCTGTGGAGATACTATAATAACAGACCCACTCAGTGACTCTCCCTGTGGAGATAGTATAATAACAGACCCACTCAGTGACTCTCCCTGTGGAGATACTATAATAACAGACCCACTCAGTGACTCTCTCTGTGGAGATACTATAATAACAGACCCACTCAGTGACTCTCCCTGTGGAGATACTATAATAACAGACCTACTCAGTGACTCTCCCTGCGGCGATACTGTAACAACGGACCCACTCAGTGACTCTCCCTGTGGAGATACTATAATAACAGACCAACTCAGTGACTCTCCCTGTGTAGATATTATAATAACAGACCCACTCAGTGACTCTCCCTGTGGAGATACTATAATAACAGACCAACTCAGTGACTCTCCCTGTGGAGATACTATCATGACAGACCCACTCAGTGACTCTCCCTGTGGAGATACTATAATAACAGACCCACTCAGTGACTCTCCCTGTGGAGATACTATAATAACAGACCCACTCAGTGACTCTCCCTGTGGAGATACTATAATAACAGACCCACTCATGACTCTCCCTGTGGAGATACTATAATAATAGACCCACTCAGTGACTCTCCCTGCGGAGAAACAATAACAGACCCACTCAGTGACTCTCCCTGTGGAGATACTATAATAACAGACCCACTCAGTGACTCTCCCTGTGGAGATACTATAATCACAGACCCACTCAGTGACTCACCCTGTGGAGAAACAATAATAACAGACCAACTCAGTGACTCTCCCTATGGAGATACTATACTAACAGACCCACTCAGTGACTCTCCCTGTGGAGATACTATAATAACAGACCCACTCAGTGACTCTCCCTGTGGAGATACTATAATAACAGCCACACTCAGTGACTCTCCCTATGGAAATACTATAATAGCAGACCCACTCTGTGACTCTCCCTGTGGAGATATTATAATAACAGACCCACTCAGTGACTCTCCCTGTGGAGATACTATAATAACAGACCCACTCAGTGACTCTCCCTGTGGAGATACTATAATAACGGACCCACTCAGAGACTCTCCCTGTGGAGAAACAATAATAACAGACCATCTCAGTGACTCTCCCTGTGGAGATACTATAATAACAGACCCACTCAGTGACTCTCCCTGTGGAGATACTATAATAACAGACCCACTCAGTGACTCTCCCTGTGGAGATACTATAATAACAGCCACACTCAGTGACTCTCCCTCTGGAGATACTATAATAACAGACCCACTCTGTGACTCTCCCTGTGGAGATATTATAATAACAGACCCACTCAGTGACTCTCCCTGTGGAGATACTATAATAACAGACCCACTCAGTGACTCTCCCTGTGGAGATACTATAATAACAGACCCACTCAGAGACTCTCCCTGTGGAGAAACAATAATAACAGACCATCTCAGTGACTCTCCCTGTGGAGATACTATAATAACAGACCCACTCAGTGACTCTCCCTGTGGAGATACTATAATAACAGACCCACTCAGTGACTCTCCCTGTGGAGATACTATAATAACAGCCACACTCAGTGACTCTCCCTCTGGAGATACTATAATAACAGACCCACTCAGTGACTCTCCCTGTGGAGATACTATAATAACAGAACCACTCAGTGACTCTCCCTGTGGAGATACTATAATAACAGCCACACTCAGTGACTCTCCCTCTGGAGATACTATAATAACAGACCCACTCAGTGACTCTCCCTCTGGAGGTACTATAATAACAGACCCACTCAGTGACTCTCCCTGTGGAGATACGATAATAACCGACCCAATAAGTGAGCCTTTCTGTGGAGATACTATATTAACAGACCCACTCAGTGACTTTCCCTGTGGAGATACTATAATAACAGACCCACTCAGTGACTCTCCCTGTGGAGATACTATAATAACAGCCACACTCAGTGACTCTCTCTGTGGAGATACTATAATAACAGACCCACTCAGTGACTCTCCCTGTGGAGATACTATAATAACAGACCCACTCAGTGACTCTCCCTGTGGAGATATTATAATAACAGACCCACTCAGTGACTCTCCCTGTGGACATACTGTAATAACAGACCCACTCAGTGACTCTCCCTCCGGAGATACTATAATAACAGAACCACTCAGTTACTCTCCCTGTGGAGATACTATAATAACAGACCCACTCAGTGACTCTCCCTGTGGAGATACTATAATAACAGACCCACTCAGTGACTCTACCTGTGGAGAGACTGTAATAACAGACCCACTCAGTGACTCTCCCTGTGGAGATGCTATAATAACAGACCCACTCTGTGACTCTCCCTGTGGAGATACTATAATAACAGACCCACTCAGTGACTCTCCCTGTGGAGATACTTTAATAACAGACCCACTCAGTGACTCTCCCTGTGGAGCTACTATAATAACAGACCCACTTGGTGACTCTCCCTGCGGAGAAACAACAATAACAGACCCACTCAGTGACTCTCCCTGTGGAGATACTGTAATAACAGACCCACTCAGTGACTCTCCCTGTAGAGATACTATAATCACAGACCCACTCAGTGACTCACCCTGTGGAGAAACAATAATAACAGACCAACTCAGTGACTCTCCCTATGGAGATACTATACTAACAGACCCACTCAGTGACTCTCCCTGTGGAGATACTATAATAACAGACCCTTTCAGTGACTCTCCCTGTGGAGATACTATAATAACAGCCACACTCAGTGACTCTCCCTGTGGAAATACTATAATAGCAGACCCACTCTGTGACTCTCCCTGTGGAGATATTATAATAACAGACCCACTCAGTGACTCTCCCTGTGGAGATACTATAATAACAGACCCACTCAGTGACTCTCCCTGTGGAGATACTATAATAACAGACCCACTCAGAGACTCTCCCTGTGGAGAAACAATAATAACAGACCAACTCAGTGACTCTCCCTGTGGAGATACTATAATAACAGACGAACTCAGTGACTCTCCCTGTGGAGATACTATAATAACAGACCCACTCAGTGACTCTCCCTATGGAGATACTATAATAACAGCCACACTCAGTGACTCTCCCTGTGGAGATACTATAATAACAGACCCACTCAGTGACTCTCACTGTAGAGATACTATAATAACAGAACCACTCAGTGACTCTCCCTGTGGAGATACTATAATAACAGACCCACTCAGTGACTCTCCCTGTGGAGATACTATAATAACAGACCCACTCAGTGACTCTCCCTCTGGAGATACTATAATAACAGACCCACTCAGTGACTCTCCCTGTGGAGATACGATAATAACCGACCCAATATGTGAGCCTCTCTGTGGAGATACTATAATTACAGACCCACTCAGTGACTCTCCCTATGGAGATACTATAATAACAGCCACACTCAGTGACTCTCCCTGTGGAGATACTATAATAACAGACCCACTCAGTGACTCTCACTGTGGAGATACTATAATAACAGAACCACTCAGTGACTCTCCCTGTGGAGATACTATAATAACAGACCCACTCAGTGACTTTCCCTGTGGAGATACTATAATAACAGACCCACTCAGTGACTCTCCCTGTGGAGATACTATTATAACAGACCCACTCAGTGACTCTCCCTGTGGAGATACTATAATAACAGACCCACTCAGTGACTCTCCCTGTGGAGATACTATAATAACAGACCCACTCAGTGACTCTCCCTGTGGAGATACTATAATAACAGACCCACTCAGTGACTCTCCCTGTGGAGATACTATAATAACAGACCCACTCAGTGACTCTCCCTGTGGAGATACAATAATAACAGACCCACTCAGCGACTCTCCCTGTGGAGAAACAATAATAACAGACCCACTCAGTGACTCTCCCTGTGGAGATACTACAATAAAAGACCCACTCAGTGACTCTCCCTGTGGAGATACTATAATAACAGACCCACTCAGTGACTCTCCCTGTGGAGATAATATAATAACAGACCCACTCAGTGACTCTCCCTGTGGAGATACTATAATAACAGACCCACTCAGTGACTCTCCCTGCGGCGATACTGTAACAACAGACCCACTCAGTGACTCTCCCTGTGGAGATACTATAATAACAGACCAACTCAGTGACTCTCCCTGTGGAGATATTATAATAATAGACCCACTCAGTGACTCTCCCTGTGGATATACTATAATAACAGACCCACTCAGCGACTCTCCCTGTGGAGAAACAATAATAACAGACCAACTCAGTGACTCTCCCTGTGGAGATACTATCATGACAGACCCACTCAGTGACTCTCCCTGTGAAGATACTATAATAACAGACCCACTCAGTGACTCTACCTGTGGAGAGACTATAATAACAGACCTATTCAGTGACTCTCCCTGTGGAGATACTATAATAACAGACCCACTCAGTGACTCTCCCTCTGGAGATACTATAATAACAGACCCACTCAGTGACTCTCCCTGTGGAGATACTATCATGACAGACCCACTCAGTGACTCTCCCTGTGGAGATACTATAATAACAGACCCACTCAGTGACTCTACCTGTGGAGAGACTATAATAACAGACCTATTCAGTGACTCTCCCTGTGGAGATACTATAATAACAGACCCACTCAGTGACTCTCCCTGTGGAGAAACAATAATAACAGACCAACTCAGTGACTCTCCCTGTGGAGATACTATCATGACAGACCCACTCAGTGACTCTCCCTGTGGAGATACTATAATAACAGACCCACTCAGTGACTCTCCCTGTGGAGATACTATAATAACAGACCCACTCAGTGACTCTCCCTGTGGAGATACTATAATAACAGACCCACTCAGTGACTCTCCCTGTGGAGATACTATAATAACAGACCCACTCTGTGACTCTCCCTCTGGAGATACTATAATAACAGACCCACTCAGTGACTCTCCCTGTGGAGATACTATAATAACAGACCCACTCAGTGACTCTCCCTGTGGAGATACTATAATAACAGACCCACTCAGTGACTCTCCCTGTGGAGATACTATAATAACAGACCCACTCAGTGACTCTCCCTGTGGAGATAGTATAATAACAGACCCACTCAGTGACTCTCCCTGTGGAGATACTATAATAACAGACCCACTCAGTGACTCTCTCTGTGGAGATACTATAATAACAGACCCACTCAGTGACTCTCCCTGTGGAGATACTATAATAACAGACCTACTCAGTGACTCTCCCTGCGGCGATACTGTAACAACGGACCCACTCAGTGACTCTCCCTGTGGAGATACTATAATAACAGACCAACTCAGTGACTCTCCCTGTGGAGATATTATAATAACAGACCCACTCAGTGACTCTCCCTGTGGATATACTATAATAACAGACCCACTCAGCGACTCTCCCTGTGGAGAAACAATAATAACAGACCAACTCAGTGACTCTCCCTGTGGAGATACTATCATGACAGACCCACTCAGTGACTCTCCCTGTGGAGATACTATAATAACAGACCCACTCAGTGACTCTACCTGTGGAGAGACTATAATAACAGACCTATTCAGTGACTCTCCCTCCTGAGATACTATAATAACAGAACCACTCAGTGACTCTCCCTGTGGAGATACTATAATAACAGACCCACTCAGTGACTCTCCCTGTGGAGATACTATAATAACAGACCCACTCAGTGACTCTCCCTGTGGAGATACTATAATAACAGACCCACTCAGTGACTCTCCCTGTGGAGATACTATAATAACAGACCCACTCAGTGACTCTCCCTGTGGAGATACTATAATAACAGACCCACTCAGTGACTCTCCCTGTGGAGATACTATAATAACAGACCCACTCAGTGACTCTCCCTGTGGAGATACTATAATAACAGACCCACTCAGTGACTCTCCCTGTGGAGATACTATAATAACAGACCCACTCAGTGACTCTCCCTGTGGAGATACTATAATAACAGACCCACTCAGTGACTCTCCCTGTGGAGATACTATAATAACAGACCCACTCAGTGACTCTCCCTGTGGAGATACTATAATAACAGACCCACTCAGTGACTTTCCCTGTGGAGATACTATAATAACAGACCCACTCAGTGACTCTCCCTGTGGAGATACTATAATAACAGCCACACTCAGTGACTCTCTCTGTGGAGATACTATAATAACAGACCCACTCAGTGACTCTCCCTGTGGAGATACTATAATAACAGACCCACTCAGTGACTCTCCCTGTGGAGATATTATAATAACAGACCCACTCAGTGACTCTCCCTGTGGACATACTGTAATAACAGACCCACTCAGTGACTCTCCCTCCGGAGATACTATAATAACAGAACCACTCAGTTACTCTCCCTGTGGAGATACTATAATAACAGACCCACTCAGTGACTCTCCCTGTGGAGATACTATAATAACAGACCCACTCAGTGACTCTACCTGTGGAGAGACTGTAATAACAGACCCACTCAGTGACTCTCCCTGTGGAGATGCTATAATAACAGACCCACTCTGTGACTCTCCCTGTGGAGATACTATAATAACAGACCCACTCAGTGACTCTCCCTGTGGAGATACTTTAATAACAGACCCACTCAGTGACTCTCCCTGTGGAGCTACTATAATAACAGACCCACTTGGTGACTCTCCCTGCGGAGAAACAACAATAACAGACCCACTCAGTGACTCTCCCTGTGGAGATACTGTAATAACAGACCCACTCAGTGACTCTCCCTGTAGAGATACTATAATCACAGACCCACTCAGTGACTCACCCTGTGGAGAAACAATAATAACAGACCAACTCAGTGACTCTCCCTATGGAGATACTATACTAACAGACCCACTCAGTGACTCTCCCTGTGGAGATACTATAATAACAGACCCTTTCAGTGACTCTCCCTGTGGAGATACTATAATAACAGCCACACTCAGTGACTCTCCCTGTGGAAATACTATAATAGCAGACCCACTCTGTGACTCTCCCTGTGGAGATATTATAATAACAGACCCACTCAGTGACTCTCCCTGTGGAGATACTATAATAACAGACCCACTCAGTGACTCTCCCTGTGGAGATACTATAATAACAGACCCACTCAGAGACTCTCCCTGTGGAGAAACAATAATAACAGACCAACTCAGTGACTCTCCCTGTGGAGATACTATAATAACAGACGAACTCAGTGACTCTCCCTGTGGAGATACTATAATAACAGACCCACTCAGTGACTCTCCCTATGGAGATACTATAATAACAGCCACACTCAGTGACTCTCCCTGTGGAGATACTATAATAACAGACCCACTCAGTGACTCTCACTGTGGAGATACTATAATAACAGAACCACTCAGTGACTCTCCCTGTGGAGATACTATAATAACAGACCCACTCAGTGACTCTCCCTGTGGAGATACTATAATAACAGACCCACTCAGTGACTCTCCCTCTGGAGATACTATAATAACAGACCCACTCAGTGACTCTCCCTGTGGAGATACGATAATAACCGACCCAATATGTGAGCCTCTCTGTGGAGATACTATAATTACAGACCCACTCAGTGACTCTCCCTATGGAGATACTATAATAACAGCCACACTCAGTGACTCTCCCTGTGGAGATACTATAATAACAGACCCACTCAGTGACTCTCACTGTGGAGATACTATAATAACAGAACCACTCAGTGACTCTCCCTGTGGAGATACTATAATAACAGACCCACTCAGTGACTTTCCCTGTGGAGATACTATAATAACAGACCCACTCAGTGACTCTCCCTGTGGAGATACTATTATAACAGACCCACTCAGTGACTCTCCCTGTGGAGATACTATAATAACAGACCCACTCAGTGACTCTCCCTGTGGAGATACTATAATAACAGACCCACTCAGTGACTCTCCCTGTGGAGATACTATAATAACAGACCCACTCAGTGACTCTCCCTGTGGAGATACTATAATAACAGACCCACTCAGTGACTCTCCCTGTGGAGATACAATAATAACAGACCCACTCAGCGACTCTCCCTGTGGAGAAACAATAATAACAGACCCACTCAGTGACTCTCCCTGTGGAGATACTACAATAAAAGACCCACTCAGTGACTCTCCCTGTGGAGATACTATAATAACAGACCCACTCAGTGACTCTCCCTGTGGAGATAATATAATAACAGACCCACTCAGTGACTCTCCCTGTGGAGATACTATAATAACAGACCCACTCAGTGACTCTCCCTGCGGCGATACTGTAACAACAGACCCACTCAGTGACTCTCCCTGTGGAGATACTATAATAACAGACCAACTCAGTGACTCTCCCTGTGGAGATATTATAATAATAGACCCACTCAGTGACTCTCCCTGTGGATATACTATAATAACAGACCCACTCAGCGACTCTCCCTGTGGAGAAACAATAATAACAGACCAACTCAGTGACTCTCCCTGTGGAGATACTATCATGACAGACCCACTCAGTGACTCTCCCTGTGAAGATACTATAATAACAGACCCACTCAGTGACTCTACCTGTGGAGAGACTATAATAACAGACCTATTCAGTGACTCTCCCTGTGGAGATACTATAATAACAGACCCACTCAGTGACTCTCCCTCTGGAGATACTATAATAACAGACCCACTCAGTGACTCTCCCTGTGGAGATACTATCATGACAGACCCACTCAGTGACTCTCCCTGTGGAGATACTATAATAACAGACCCACTCAGTGACTCTACCTGTGGAGAGACTATAATAACAGACCTATTCAGTGACTCTCCCTGTGGAGATACTATAATAACAGACCCACTCAGTGACTCTCCCTGTGGAGAAACAATAATAACAGACCAACTCAGTGACTCTCCCTGTGGAGATACTATCATGACAGACCCACTCAGTGACTCTCCCTGTGGAGATACTATAATAACAGACCCACTCAGTGACTCTCCCTGTGGAGATACTATAATAACAGACCCACTCAGTGACTCTCCCTGTGGAGATACTATAATAACAGACCCACTCAGTGACTCTCCCTGTGGAGATACTATAATAACAGACCCACTCTGTGACTCTCCCTCTGGAGATACTATAATAACAGACCCACTCAGTGACTCTCCCTGTGGAGATACTATAATAACAGACCCACTCAGTGACTCTCCCTGTGGAGATACTATAATAACAGACCCACTCAGTGACTCTCCCTGTGGAGATACTATAATAACAGACCCACTCAGTGACTCTCCCTGTGGAGATAGTATAATAACAGACCCACTCAGTGACTCTCCCTGTGGAGATACTATAATAACAGACCCACTCAGTGACTCTCTCTGTGGAGATACTATAATAACAGACCCACTCAGTGACTCTCCCTGTGGAGATACTATAATAACAGACCTACTCAGTGACTCTCCCTGCGGCGATACTGTAACAACGGACCCACTCAGTGACTCTCCCTGTGGAGATACTATAATAACAGACCAACTCAGTGACTCTCCCTGTGGAGATATTATAATAACAGACCCACTCAGTGACTCTCCCTGTGGATATACTATAATAACAGACCCACTCAGCGACTCTCCCTGTGGAGAAACAATAATAACAGACCAACTCAGTGACTCTCCCTGTGGAGATACTATCATGACAGACCCACTCAGTGACTCTCCCTGTGGAGATACTATAATAACAGACCCACTCAGTGACTCTACCTGTGGAGAGACTATAATAACAGACCTATTCAGTGACTCTCCCTCCTGAGATACTATAATAACAGAACCACTCAGTGACTCTCCCTGTGGAGATACTATAATAACAGACCCACTCAGTGACTCTCCCTGTGGAGATACTATAATAACAGACCCACTCAGTGACTCTCCCTGTGGAGATACTATAATAACAGACCCACTCAGTGACTCTCCCTGTGGAGATACTATAATAACAGACCCACTCAGTGACTCTCCCTGTGGAGATACTATAATAACAGACCCACTCAGTGACTCTCCCTGTGGAGATACTATAATAACAGACCCACTCAGTGACTCTCCCTGTGGAGATACTATAATAACAGACCCACTCAGTGACTCTCCCTGTGGAGATACTATAATAATAGACCCACTCAGTGACTCTCCCTGCGGAGAAACAATAACAGACCCACTCAGTGACTCTCCCTGTGGAGATACTATAATAACAGACCCACTCAGAGACTCTCCCTGTGGAGATACTATAATCACAGACCCACTCAGTGACTCACCCTGTGGAGAAACAATAATAACAGACCAACTCAGTGACTCTCCCTATGGAGATACTATACTAACAGACCCACTCAGTGACTCTCCCTGTGGAGATACTATAATAACAGACCCACTCAGTGACTCTCCCTGTGGAGATACTATAATAACAGCCACACTCAGTGACTCTCCCTATGGAAATACTATAATAGCAGACACACTCTGTGACTCTCCCTGTGGAGATATTATAATAACAGACCCACTCAGTGACTCTCCCTGTGGAGATACTATAATAACAGACCCACTCAGTGACTCTCCCTGTGGAGATACTATAATAACAGACCAACTCAAAGACTCTCCCTGTGGAGAAACAATAATAACAGACCAACTCAGTGACTCTCCCTGTGGAGATATTATAATAACAGACCCACTCAGTGACTCTCCCTGTGGAGATACTATAATAACAGACCCACTCAGTGACTCTCCCTGTGGAGATACTATAATAACAGCCACACTCAGTGACTCTCCCTCTGGAGATACTATAATAACAGACCCACTCAGTGACTCTCCCTGTGGAGATACTATAATAACAGACCCACTCAGTGACTCTCCCTGTGGAGATACTATAATAACAGACCCACTCAGTGACTCTCCCTGTGGAGATACTATAATAACAGACCCACTCAGTGACTCTCCCTGTGGAGATACTATAATAACAGACCCACTCAGTGACTCTCCCTGTGGAGATACTATAATAACAGACCCACTCAGTGACTCTCCCTGTGGAGATACTATAATAACAGACCCACTCAGTGACTCTCCCTGTGGAGATACTATAATAATAGACCCACTCAGTGACTCTCCCTGCGGAGAAACAATAACAGACCCACTCAGTGACTCTCCCTGTGGAGATACTATAATAACAGACCCACTCAGTGACTCTCCCTGTGGAGATACTATAATCACAGACCCACTCAGTGACTCACCCTGTGGAGAAACAATAATAACAGACCAACTCAGTGACTCTCCCTATGGAGATACTATACTAACAGACCCACTCAGTGACTCTCCCTGTGGAGATACCATAATAACAGACCCACTCAGTGACTCTCCCTGTGGAGATACTATAATAACAGCCACACTCAGTGACTCTCCCTATGGAAATACTATAATAGCAGACCCACTCTGTGACTCTCCCTGTGGAGATATTATAATAACAGACCCACTCAGTGACTCTCCCTGTGGAGATACTATAATAACAGACCCACTCAGTGACTCTCCCTGTGGAGATACTATAATAACAGACCCACTCAAAGACTCTCCCTGTGGAGAAGCAATAATAACAGACCAACTCAGTGACTCTCCCTGTGGAGATATTATAATAACAGACCCACTCAGTGACTCTCCCTGTGGAGATACTATAATAACAGACCCACTCAGTGACTCTCCCTGTGGAGATACTATAATAACAGTCACACTCAGTGACTCTCCCTCTGGAGATACTATAATAACAGACCCACTCAGTGACTCTCCCTGTGGAGATACTATAATAACAGAACCACTCAGTGACTCTCCCTGTGGAGATACTATAATAACAGACCCACTCAGTGACTCTCCCTGTGGAGATACTATAATAACAGACCCACTCAGTGACTCTCCCTCTGGAGGTACTATAATAACAGACCCACTCAGTGACTCTCCCTGTGGAGATACGATAATAACCGACCCAATAAGTGAGCCTGTCTGTGGAGATACTATATTAACAGACGCACTCAGTGACTTTCCCTGTGGAGATACTATAATAACAGACCCACTCAGTGACTCTCCCTGTGGAGATACTATTATAACAGACCCACTCAGTGACTCTCCCTGTGGAGATACTATAATAACAGACCCACTCAGTGACTCTCCCTGTGGAGATACTATAATAACAGACCCACTCAGTGACACTCCCTGTGGAGATACTATAATAACAGACCCACTCAGTGACTCTCCCTGTGGAGATACTATAATAACAGACCCACTCAGTGACTCTCCTGTGGAGATGCGATAATAACAGACCCACTCAGTGACTCTCCCTGTGGAGATACTGTAATAACTGACCCACTCAGCGACACTCCCTGTGGAGAAACAATAATAACAGACCCACTCAGTGACTCTCCTGTGGAGATGCTATAATAACAGACCCTCTCAGTGACTTTCCCTGTGGAGATACTATAATAACAGACCCACTCAGCGACACTCCCTGTGGAGAAACAATAATAACAGACCCACTCAGTGACTCTCCCTGTGGAGAAACAATAATAACAGACCCACTCAGTGACTCTCCTGTGGAGATGCTATAATAACAGACCCACTCAGTGACTCTCCCTGTGGAGATACTATAATAACAGACCCACTCAGCGACACTCCCTGTGGAGAAACAATAATAACAGACCCACTCAGTGACTCTCCCTGTGGAGATACTATAATAACAGACCCACTCAGTGACTCTCCCTGTGGACATACTATAATAACAGACCCACTCAGTGACTCTCCCTGTGGAGATAGTATAATAACAGACCCACTCAGTGACTCTCCCTGTGGAGATACTATAATAACAGACCCACTCAGTGACTCTCTGTGTGGAGATACTATAATAACAGACCCACTCAGTGACTCTCCCTGTGGAGATACTATAATAACAGACCCACTCAGTGACTCTCCCTGCGTCGATACTGTAAGAACAGACCCACTCAGTGACTCTCCCCGTGGAGATACTATAATAACAGACCAACTCAGTGACTCTCCCTGTGGAGATATTATAATAACAGACCCACTCAGGGACTCTCCCTGTGGATATACTATAATAACAGACCCACTCAGCGACTCTCCCTGTGGAGAAACAATAATAACAGACCAAATCAGTGACTCTCCCTGTGGAGATACTATCATGACAGACCCACTCAGTGACTCTACCTGTGGAGAGACTATAATAACAGACCCACTCAGTGACTCTCCCTTTGGAGATACTATAATAACAGACCAACTCAGTGACTCTCCCTGTGGAGATATTATAATAACAGACCAACTCAGTGACTCTCCCTGTGGAGATACTATAATAACAGACCCACTCAGTGACTCTCCCTGTGGATATACTATAATAACAGACCCACTCAGTGACTCTCCCTGTGGATATACTATAATAACAGACCAACTCAGTGACTCTCCCTGTGGAGATATTATAATAACAGACCCACTCAGTGACTCTCCCTGTGGATATACTATAATAACAGACCCACTCAGTGACTCTCCCCGTGGAGATACTATAATAACAGACCAACTCAGTGACTCTCCCTGTGGAGATATTATAATAACAGACCCACTCAGTGACTCTCCCTGTGGATATACTATAATAACAGACCCACTCAGTGACTCTCCCTGTGGATATACTATAATAACAGACCCACTCAGCGACTCTCCCTGTGGAGAAACAATAATAACAGACCAAATCAGTGACTCTCCCTGTGGAGATACCATCATGACAGATCCACTCAGTGACTCTACCTGTGGAGAGACTATAATAACAGACCCACTCAGTGAATCTCCCTGTGGAGATACTATAATAACAGACCCACTCAGTGACTCTCCCTCTGGAGATACTATAATAACAGACCCACTCAGTGACTCTCCCTGTGGAGATACTATAATAACAGACCCACTCAGTGACTCTCCCTGTGGAGATACTATAATAACAGACCCACTCAGTGACTCTCCCTGTGGAGATACTATAATAACAGACCCACTCAGTGACTCTCTCTGTGGAGATACTATAATAACAGACCCACTCAGTGACTCTCCCTGTGGAGATACTATAAAAACAGACCCACTCAGTGACTCTCCCTGCGGAGATACTATACCAACAGACCCACTCAGTGACTCTCCCTGTGGAGATACTATAATAACAGACCAACTCAGTGACTCTCCCTGTGGAGATATTATAATAACAGACCAACTCAGTGAATCTCCCTGTGGAGATACTATAATAACAGACCCACTCAGCGACTCTCCCTGTGGAGAAACAATAATAACAGACCAACTCAGTGACTCTCCCTGTGGAGATACTATAATAACAGACCCACTCAGTGACTCTCCCTGTGGAGATACTATAATAACAGACCCACTCAGTGACGCTCCCTGTGGAGATACTATAATAACAGCCACACTCAGTGACTCCCCCTGTGGAGATACCATAATAACAGACCCACTCAGTGACTCTCCCTGTGGAGATACTATAATAACAGACCCACTCAGTGACTCTCCCTGTGGAGATACTATAATTACAGACCCACTCAGTGACTCTCCCTGTGGAGATACTATAATAACAGACCCACTCAGTGACTCTCCCTGTGGAGATACTATAATAACAGCCACACTCAGTGACTCTCTCTGTGGAGATACTATAATAACAGACCCACTCAGTGACTCTCCCTGTGGAGATACTATAATAACAGACCCACTCAGTGACTCTCCCTTTGGAGATACTATAATAATAGACCCACTCAGTGACTCTCCCTGCGGAGAAACAACAATAACAGACCCACTCAGTGACTCTCCCTGTGGAGATACTATAATAACAGACCCACTCAGTGACTCGCCCTGTGGAGATACTATAATCACAGACCCACTCAGTGACTCACCCTGTGGAGAACCAATAATAACAGACCAACTCAGTGACTCTCCCTATGGAGATACTATACTAACAGACCCACTCAGTGACTCTCCCTGTGGAGATACTATAATAACAGCCACACTCAGTGACTCTCCCTGTGGAAATACTATAATAGCAGACCCACTCTGTGACTCTCCCTGTGGAGATATTATAATAACAGACCCACTCAGTGACTCTCCCTGTGGAGATACTATAATAACAGACCCACTCAGTGACTCTCCCTGTGGAGATACTATAATAACAGACCCACTCAGAGACTCTCCCTGTGGAGAAACAATAATAACAGACCAACTCAGTGACTCTCCCTGTGGAGATACTATAATAACAGACCCACTCAGTGACTCTCCCTGTGGAGATACTATAATAACAGACCCACTCAGTGACTCTCCCTGTGGAGATACTATAATAACAGCCACACTCAGTGACTCTCCCTGTGGAGATACTATAATAACAGAACCACTCAGTGACTCTCCCTGTGGAGATACTATAATAACAGACCCACTCAGTGACTCTCCCTGTGGAGATACTATAATAACAGACCCACTCAGTGACTCTCCCCCTGGAGATACTATAATAACAGACCCACTCAGTGACTCTCCCTGTAGAGATACTATAATAACAGACCCACTCAGTGACTCTCCCTGTGGAGATACTATAATAACAGAACCACTCAGTGACTCTCCCTCTGGAGATACTATAATAACAGACCCACTCAGTGACTCTCCCTGTGGAGATACTATAGTAATAGACCCACTCAGTGACTCTCCCTGTGGAGATACTATAATAACAGACCCACTCAGTGACTCTCCCTGTGGAGATACTAAAATAACAAACCCACTCAGTGCCTCTCCCTGTGGAGAAACAATAATAACAGACCCACTCAGTGACTCTCCCTGTGGAGATACTATAATAACAGACCCACTCAGTGACTCTCCTGTGGAGATACTATAATAACAGACCCACTCAGTGACTCTCCCTGTGAAGAAACAATAATAACAGACCCACTCAGTGACTCTCCCTCTGGAGATACTATAATAACAGACCCACTCAGTGACTCTCCCTGTAGAGATACTATAATAACAGACCCACTCAGTGTCTCTCCCTGTGGAGATACTATAATAACAGACCCACTCAGTGACTCTACCTGTGGAGAGACTATAATAACAGACCTATTCAGCGACTCTCCCTGTGGAGATACTATAATAACAGACCCACTCAGTGACTCTCCCTCTGGAGATACTATAATAACAGACCCACTCAGTGACTCTCCCTGTGGAGATACTATAGTAATAGACCCACTCAGTGACTCTCCCTGTGGAGATACTATAATAACAGACCCACTCAGTGACTCTCCCTGTGGAGATACTAAAATAACAAACCCACTCAGTGCCTCTCCCTGTGGACATACTATAATAACAGACCCACTCAGTGACTCTCCCTGTGGAGAAACAATAATAACAGACCCACTCAGTGACTCTCCCTGTGGAGATTCTATAATAACAGACCCACTCAGTGACTCTCCTGTTGAGATACTATAATAACAGGCCCACTCAGTGACTCTCCCTGTGGAGAAACAATAATAACAGACCCACTCAGTGACTCTCCCTTTGGAGATACTATAATAACAGACCCACTCAGTGACTCTCCCTGTGGAGATAATATTATAACAGACCCACTCAGTGACTCTCCCTGTGGATATACTATAATTACAGACTCACTCAGAGACTCTCCCTGTGGAGATACTATAATAACAGACCAACTCAGTGACTCTCCCTGCGGAGATACTGCAACAACAGACCCACTCAGTGACTCTCCCTGTGGAGATAATATAATAACAGACCCACTCAGTGACTCTCCCTGTGGAGATAATATAATAACAGACCAACTCAGTGACTCTTCCTGTGGAGATACTATAATAACAGACCAACTCAGTGACTCTCCCTGTGGAGATACTATAATAACAGACCCACTCAGTGACTCTCCCTGTGGAGATACTATAATAAAAGACCCACTCAGAGACTCTCCCTGTGGAGAAACAATAATAACAGACCAACTCAGTGACTCTCCCTGTGGAGATACTATAATAACAGACCCACTCAGTGACTCTCCCTGTGTAGAGACTATAATAACAGACCCACTCAGTGACTCTCCCTGTGGAGATACGATAATAACAGCCATACTCAGTGACTCTTCCTGTGGAGATACTATAATAGCAGACCCACTCAGTGACTCTCCCTGTGGAGATACTATAATAACAGACCCATTCAGTGACTCTCCCTGTGGAGATACTATAATAACAGACCCACTCAGTGACTCTCCCTGTGGAGATACTATAATAACAGACCCACTCAGTGACTCTCCCTGTGGAGGTTCTATAATAACAGACCCATTCAGTGATTCTCGCTGTGGAGATACTGTAATAACAGACCAACTCAGTGACTCTCCCTGTGGAGATACTATAATAACAGACCCACTCAGTGACTCTCCCTGTGGAGGTACTATAATAACAGACCTACTCAGTGACTCGCCCTGTGGAGATACTATAATAACAGACGCACTCAGTGACTCTACCTGTGGAGAGACTATAATAACAGACCTGTTCAGTGACTCTCCCTGTGGAGATACTATAATAACAGACCCACTCAGTGACTCTACCTGTGGAGAGACTATAATAACAGACCCACTCAGTGACTCTCCCTCTGGAGATACTATAATAACAGACCCACTCAGTGACTCTCCCTGTGGAGATACTATAGTAATAGACCCACTCAGTGACTCTCCCTGTGGAGATACTATAATAACAGACCCACTCAGTGACTCTCCCTGTGGAGATACTAAAATAACAAACCCACTCAGTGCCTCTCCCTGTGGACATACTATAATAACAGACCCACTCAGTGACTCTCCCTCTGGAGATACTATAATAACAGACCCACTCAGTGACTCTCCCTGTGGAGATACTATAGTAATAGACCCACTCAGTGACTCTGCCTGTGGAGATACTATAATAACAGACCCACTCAGTGACTCTCCCTGTGGAGATACTAAAATAACAAACCCACTCAGTGCCTCTCCCTGTGGACATACTATAATAACAGACGCACTCAGTGACTCTCCCTGTGGAGAAACAATAATAACAGACCCACTCAGTGACTCTCCCTGTGGAGATACTATAATAACAGACCCACCCAGTGACTCTCCTGTGGAGATACTATAATAACAGACCCACTCAGTGACTCTCCCTGTGGAGAAACAATAATAACAGACCCACTCAGTGACTCTCCCTGTGGAGATAATATTATAACAGACCCACTCAGTGACTCTCCCTGTGGATATACTATAATTACAGACTCACTCAGAGACTCTCCCTGTGGAGATACTATAATAACAGACCCACTCAGTGACTCTCTCTTTGGAGATACTATATTAACAGACCCACTCAGTGACTCTCCCTGTGGAGATACTATAATAACAGACCAACTCAGTGACTCTCCCTGCGGAGATACTGCAACAACAGACCCACTCAGTGACTCTCCCTGTGGAGATAATATAATAACAGACCCACTCAGTGACTCTCCCTGTGGAGATAATATAATAACAGACCAACTCAGTGACTCTTCCTGTGGAGATACTATAATAACAGACCAACTCAGTGACTCTCCCTGTGGAGATACTATAATAACAGACCCACTCAGTGACTCTCCCTGTGGAGATACTATAATAAAAGACCCACTCAGAGACTCTCCCTGTGGAGAAACAATAATAACAGACCAACTCAGTGACTCTCCCTGAGGAGATACTATAATAACAGACCCATTCAGTGACTCTACCTGTGGAGAGACTATAATAACTGACCCACTCAGTGACACTCCCTGTGGAGATACGATAATAACAGCCATACTCAGTGACTCTCCCTGTGGAGATACTATAATAGCAGACCCACTCAGTGACTCTCCCTGTGGAGATACTATAATAACAGACCCATTCAGTGACTCTCCCTGTGGAGATACTATAATAACAGACCCACTCAGTGACTCTCCCTGTGCAGATACTATAATAACAGACCCACTCAGTGACTCTCCCTGTGGAGGTACTATAATAACAGACCCACTCAGTGACTCGCCCTGTGGAGATACTATAATAACAGACGCACTCAGTGACTCTACCTGTGGAGAGACTATAATAACAGACCTGTTCAGTGACTCTCCCTGTGGAGATACTATAGTAACAGACCCACTCAGTGACTCTCCCTCTGGAGATACTATAATGACAGACCCATTCAGTGACTCTCCCTGTGGAGATACTATAATAACAGACCCACTCAGTGACTCTCCCTGTGGAGGTACTATAATAACAGACCCACTCAGTGACTCGCCCTGTGGAGATACTATAATAACAGACGCACTCAGTGACTCTACCTGTGGAGAGACTATAATAACAGACCTGTTCAGTGACTCTCCCTGTGGAGATACTATAATAACAGACCCACTCAGTGACTCTCCCTTTGGAGATACTGTAATAACAGACCCACTCAGTGACTCTCCCTGTGGAGATACTATAATAACTGACCCACTCAGTGACTCTCCCTGTGGAGATACTATAATAACAGACCCACTCAGTGACTCTCCCTGCGGAGATACTGTAACAACAGACCCACTCAGTGATTCTCCCTGTGGAGATAATATAATAACAGACCAACTCAGTGACTCTCCCTGTGGAGATACTATAATAACAGACCCACTCAGTGACTCTCCCTGTGGAGAAACAATTATAACAGACCCACTCAGTGACTCTCCCTGTGGAGATACTATAATAACAGACCCACTCAGTGACTCTACCTGTGGAGAGACTATAATAACAGACCCACTAAGTGACTCTCCCTCTGGAGATACTATAATAACAGACCCACTCAGTGACTCTCCCTGTGGAGATACTATAGTAATAGAAACACTCAGTGACTCTCCCCGTGGAGATACTATAATAACAGACCCACTCAGTGACTCTCCCTGTGGAGATACTATAATAACAGACCCACTCAGTGACTCTCCCTCTGGAGATACTATAATAACAGACCCACTCAGTGACTCTCCCTGTGGAGATACTATAGTAATAGACCCACTCAGTGACTCTCCCCGTGGAGATACTATAATAACAGACCCACTCAGTGCCTCTCCCTGTGGACATACTATAATAACAGACCCACTCAGTGACTCTCCCTGTGGAGAAACAATAATAACAGACCCACTCAGTGACTCTCCCTGTGGAGATACTATAATAACAGACCCACTCAGTGACTCTCCTGTGGAGATACTATAATAACAGACCCACTCAGTGACTCTCCCTGTGGAGAAACAATAATAACAGACCCACTCAGTGACTCTCCCTGTGGAGATAATATTATAACAGACCCACTCAGTGACTCTCCCTGTGGATATACTATAATTACAGACTCACTCAGAGACTCTCCCTGTGGAGATACTATAATAACAGACACACTCAGTGACTCTCTCTTTGGAGATACTATATTAACAGACCCACTCAGTGACTCTCCATGTGGAGATACTATAATAACAGACCAACTCAGTGACTCTACCTGTGGAGAGACTATAATAACAGACCTGTTCAGTGACTCTCCCTGTGGAGATACTATAATAACAGACCCACTCAGTGACTCTCCCTTTGGAGATACTGTAATAACAGACCCACTCAGTGACTCTCCCTGTGGAGATAATATTATAACAGACCCACTCAGTGACTCTCCCTGTGGAGATACTATAATAACAGACTCACTCAGAGACTCTCCCTGCGGAGATACTATAATAACAGGCCCACTCAGTGACTCTCTCTTTGGAGATACTATAATAACTGACCCACTCAGTGACTCTCCCTGTGGAGATACTATAATAACAGACCCACTCAGTGACTCTCCCTGCGGAGATACTGTAACAACAGACCCACTCAGTGATTCTCCCTGTGGAGATAATATAATAACAGACCAACTCAGTGACTCTCCCTGTGGAGATACTATAATAACAGACCCACTCAGTGACTCTCCCTGTGGAGAAACAATTATAACAGACCCACTCAGTGACTCTCCCTGTGGAGATACTATAATAACAGACCCACTCAGTGTCTCTCCTGTGGAGATACTATAATAACAGACCCACTCAGTGACTCTCCCTGTGGAGATACTATAATAACAGACCCACTCAGTGACTCTCCCTTTGGAGATATTATAATAACAGACCCACTCAGTGACTCTCCCTGTGGAGATAATATTATAACAGACCCACTCAGTGACTCTCCCTGTGGATATACTATAATTACAGACTCACTCAGAGACTCTCCCTGTGGAGATACTATAATAACAGACCCACTCAGTGACTCTCCCTGTGGAGATACTATAATAACAGACCAACTCAGTGACTCTCCCTGCGGAGATAGTGTAACAACAGACACACTCAGTGATTCTCCCTGTGGAGATAATATAATAACAGACCCACTCAGTGACTCTCCCTGTGGAGATAATATAATAACAGACCAACTCAGTGACTCTCCCTGTGGAGAAACAATAATAACAGACCAACTCAGTGACTCTCCCTGTGGAGATACTATAATAACAGCCCAACTCAGTGACTCTCCCTGTGGAGATACTATAATAACAGACCCACTCAGTGAGACTCCCTGTGGAGATACGAAAATAAAAGCCACACTCAGTGACTCTCCCTGTGGAGATACAATAATAACAGACCCACTCAGTGACTCTCGCTGTGAAGATACTATAATAACAGACCCACTCAGTGACTCTCCCTGTGGAGATACTATAATAACAGACGCACTCAATGAAGCTCCCTGTGGAGGTACTATAATAAAAGACCCACTCAGTGACTCGCCCTGTGGAGATACTATAATAACAGACCCACTCAGTGACTCTACCTGTGGAGAGACTATAGTAACAGACCTATTCTGTGACTCTCCCTGTGGAGATACTATAATAACAGACCCACTCAGTGACTCTCCCTCTGGAGATACTATAATAACAGACCCACTCAGTGACTCTCCCTGTGGAGAAACAATAATAACAGACCCACTCAGTGACTCTTCCTTTGGAGATACTATAATAACAGACCCACTCAGTGACTCTCCCTGTGGAGATAATATTATAACAGACCCACTCAGTGTCTCTCCCTGTGGAGATACTATAATAACAGACTCACTCAGAGACTCTCCCTGTGGAGATACTATAATAACAGGCCCACTCAGTGACTCTCTCTTTGGAGATACTATAATAACTGACCCACTCAGTGACACTCCCTGTGGAGATACTATAATAACAGCCACACTCAGTGACTCTCCCTGTGGAGATACTATAATAACAGACCCACTCAGTGACTCTCCCTGTGGAGATACCATAATCACAGACCCACTCAGTGACTCTCCCTGTGGAGATACTATAATAACAGACCCACTCAGTGACTCTCCCTTTGGAGATACTATAATGACAGACCCACTCAGTGACTCTCCCTGTGGCGATACTATAATAACAGACACACTCAGTGACTCTCCCGGTGGAGATACTATAATAACAGACCCACTCAGTGACTCTACCTGTGGAGAGAATATAATAACAGACCTATTCAGTGACTCTCCCTGTGGAGATACTATAATAACAGACCCACTCAGTGACTCTCCCTCTGGAGATGCTATGATAACAGACCCACTCAGTATCTAATAACAGACCTACTCAGTATCTCTCCCTGTGTAGATACTATAATAACAGACCCACTCAGAGACTCTCCCTGTGGTGATACTATAATAACAGACCCACTCAGTGACTCTCCCTGTGGAGATACTATAATAACCGACCCACTCAGTGACTCTCCCTGTGGAGATACTATAATAACAGACCCACTCAGTGACTCTCCCTGTGGAGATACTATAATAACAGACCCACTCAGTGACTCTCCCTGTGGAGATACTATAATAACAGACCCACTCAGTGACTTTCCCATTGGAGATACTATAATAGCAGACCTACTCAGTGACTCTCCCTTTGGAGATACTATAATAACAGACCCACTCATTGACTCTCCCGGTGTAGATACTATAATAACAGACCCACTCAGTGACTCTCCCTGTGGAGATACGGTAATAACAGACCCACTCAGTGACTCTCCCTGTGGAGATACTATAATAACAGACCCACTCAGTGACTCTCCCTCTGGAGATACTATAATAACAGACCCACTCAGTGACTCTCCCTGTGGAGATACTATAATAACAGACCCACTCAGTGACTCTCCCTCTGGAGATACTATCATAACAGACCCACTCAGTGACTCTCCCTCTGGAGATACTGTAATAACAGACCCACTCAGTGACTCTCCCTGTGGAGATACTATAATAACAGACCCACTCAGTGACTCTCCCTTTGGAGATACTATAATAACAGACCCACTCAGTGACTCTCCCTGTGGAGATACCATAATAACAGACCCACTCAGTGACTCTCCCTGTGGAGATACTATAATAACAGACCCACTCAGTGACTCTGCCTGTGGAGATACTATAATAACAGACCCACTCAGTGACTCTCCCTGTGGAGATACTATAACAACAGACCCACTCAGTGACTCTCCCTGTGAAGATACGATAATAACAGACCCACTCAGTGACTCTCCCTGTGGAGATACTATAATAACAGACCCACTCAGTGTCTCTCCCTCTGGAGATACTATCATAACAGACCCACTCAGTGACTCTCCCTCTGGAGATACTATAATAACAGACCCACTCAGTGACTCTCCCTGTGGAGATACTATAAAAACAGACCCACTCAGTGACTCTCCCTGTGGAGATACTATAATAACAGACCCACTCAGTGACTCTCCCTGTGGAGAAACAATAATAACAGACCCACTCAGTGACTCTCCCTGTGGAGATACCATAATAACAGACCCACTCAGTGACTCTCCCTGTGGAGATACTATAATAACAGACCCACTAAGTGACTCTCCCTGTGGAAATACCATAATAACAGACCCACTCAGTGACTCTCCCTGTGGAGATACTATAATAACAGACCCACTCAGTGACTCTCCCTGTGGAGGTACTATAATAACAGACCCACTCAGTGACTCTCCCTGTGGAGATACTATAATAACAGGCACACTCAGTGACGCTCCCTGTGGAGATACTATAATAACAGACCCACTCAGTGACTCTCCCTGTGGAGATACTATAATAACAGACCCACTCAGTGACTGTCCCTGTGGAGATACTATAATAACAGACCCACTCAGTGATTCTCCCTGTGGAGATACGATAATAACAGACCCATTCAGTGACTCTGCCTGTGGAGATACTATAATAACAGATCCACTCAGTGACGCTCCCTGTGGAGAGACTATAATAACAGACCCACTCAGTGACTCTCCCTGTGGAGATACTATAATAACGGACCTACTCAGTGACTCTCCCTGTGGAGATACTATAATGACAGACCCACTCAGTGACTCTCCCTGTGCAGATACCATAATAACAGACCCACTCAGTGACTCTCCCTGTGGAGATACTATAATAACAGTCCCACTCAGTGACTCTCCCTGTGGAGATACTATAATAACAGACCGACTCAGTGACTCTCCCTGTGGAGATACTATAATAACAGACCCACTCAGTGACTCTCCCTGCGGAGATACTATAATAACAGACCGACCCAGTGACTCTCCCCGTGGAGATACTATAATAACAGACCCACCCAGTTATTCTCTCTGAGGAGATACTATAATAACAGACCCACTCAGTGACACTCCCTGTGGAGATACTATAATAACAGACCCACTCAGTGACTCTGCCTGTGGAGATACTATAATAACAGACCCACTCAGTGACTCTCCCCGTGGAGATACTATAATAACAGACCCACTCAGAGACTCTCCCTGTGGAGATACTGTAATAACAGACCCACTCAGTGACTCTCCCTGTGGAGATACTATAATAACAGACCACTCAGTGACTCTCCCTGTGGAGATACTTTAATAACAGACCCACTCAGTGACTCTCCCTGTCGTGATACTATAATAACAGACCCACTCAGTGACTCTCCCTGTGGAGATACTATAACAACGGACCCACTCAGTGACTCTCCCTGTGGAGATACTATAATAAGAGACACACTCAGTGACTCTCCCCGTGCAGATACCATAATAACAGACCCACTCAGTGACTCTCCCTGTGGAGATACTATAATAACAGATCCACTCAGTGACTCTCCCTGTGGAGATACTATAATAACAGACCCACTCAGTGACTCTCCCTGTGGATATAATATAATAACAGACCCAATCAGTGACTCTCTCTGTGGAGATACTATAATAACAGACCCACTCAGTGACTCTCCCTGTGGAGAAACAATAATAACAGACCCACTCAGTGACTCTCCCTGTGGAGATACTATAATAACAGACCCACTCAGTGACTCACCCTGTGGAGATACTATAATAACAGTCCCACTCAGTGACTCTCCTTTTGGAGAAACAATAATAACAGACCCACTCAGTGACTCTCCCTGTGGAGATACTATAATAACAGAACTACTCAGTGACTCTCCCTGTGGAGATACTATAATAACAGACCCACTCAGTGACTCTCCCTGTTTAGAAACAATAATAACAGACCCACTCAGTGACTCTCCCTGTGGAGATACTATAATAACAGACCCACTCAGTGACTCTCCTGTGGAGATACTATAATAACAGACCCACTTAGTGGCTCTGCCTGTGGAGATACTACAATAACAGACCCACTCAGTGACTCTCCCTGTGGAGATACTATAATAACAGAACTACTCAGTGACTCTCCCTGTGGAGATACTATCATGACAGACCCACTCAGTGACTCTCCCTTTGTAGAAACAATAATAACAGACCCACTCAGTGACTCTCCCTGTGGAGATACTATAATAACAGACCCACTCAGTGACTCTCCCTCTGGAGATACTATAATAACAGACCAACTCAGTGACACTCCCTGTGGAGATACTATAATAACAGACCCACTCAGTGACTCTCCCTGCGGAGATACTATAATAACAGACCCACTCAGTGACTCTCCCTGTGGAGATACTATAATAACAGACCCACTCAGTGGCTCTCCCTGTGGAGAAACAATAATAACAGACCCACTCAGTGACTCTCCCTATGGAGATACCATAATAACAGACCCACTCAGTGACTCTCCCTGTGGAGAAACAATAATAACAGACCCACTAAGTGACTCTTCCTGTGGAGATACTATAATAACAGACCCACTCAGTGACTCACCCTGTGGAGAAACAATAATAACAGACCCACTCAGTGACTCTCCCTGTGGAGAAACAATAATAACAGACCCACTCAGTGACTCTCCCTGTGGAGATACCATAATAACAGACCCACTCAGTGACTCTCCCTGTGGAGATACCATAAAGCAGACCCACTCAGTGACTCTCCCTGTGGAGAAACAATAATAACAGACCCACTCAGTGACTCTCCCTGTGGAGATACCGTAATAACAGACCCACTCAGTGACTCTCCCTGTGGAGATACTAAAACAGACCCACTCAGTGACTCTCCCTGTGGAGATAATATAATAACAGACCCACTCAGTGACTCTCCCTGTGGAGATACTACAATAACAGACCCACTCAGTGACCCTCCCTGTGGAGAGACTCTTAGAACAGACCCACTCAGTGACTCTCCTGTGGAGATACTATAATAACAGAACCACTTAGTGGCTCTGCCTGTGGAGATACTACAATATCAGACCCACTCAGTGACTCTCCCTGTGGAGATACTATAATAACAGAACTACTCAGTGACTCTCCCTGTGGAGATACTATAATAACAGACCCACTCAGTGACTCTCCCTGTGTAGAAACAATAATAACAGACCTACTCAGTGACTCTCCCTGTGGAGATACTATAATAACAGACCCACTCAGTGACTCTCCTGTGGAGATACTATAATAACAGACCCACTCAGTGACACTCCCTGTGGAGATACTATAATAACAGACCCACTCAGTGACTCTCCCTGCGGAGATACTATAATAACAGACCCACTCAGTGACTCTCCCTGTGGAGATACTATAATAACAGACCCACTCAGTGGCTCTCCCTGTGGAGAAACAATAATAACAGACCCACTCAGTGACTCTCCCTGTGGAGAAACAATAATAACAGACCCACTCAGTGACTCACCCTGTGGAGAAACAATAATAACAGACCCACTCAGTGACTCTCCCTGTGGAGAAACAATAATAACAGACCCACTCAGTGACTCTCCCTGTGGAGATACCATAATAACAGACCCACTCAGTGACTCTCCCTGTGGAGATACCATAAAGCAGACCCACACAGTGACTCTCCCTGTGGAGAAACAATAATAACAGACCCACTCAGTGACTTTCCCTGTGGAGATACCGTAATAACAGACCCACTCAGTGACTCTCCCTGTGGAGATACTAAAACAGACCCACTCAGTGACTCTCCCTGTGGAGATACTATAATAACAGACCCACTCAGTGACTCTCCCTGTGGAGATACTACAATAACAGACCCACTCAGTGACCCTCCCTGTGGAGAGACCCTTATAACAGACGCACTCAGTGACTCTCCCTGTGGAGATACTATAATAACAGACCCACTCAGTGGCTCTCCCTGTGGAGAAACAATAATAAGAGACCCACTCAGTGACTCTCCCTGTGGAGATACCATAATAACAGACCCACTCAGTGACTCTCCCTGTGGAGGAACAATAATAACAGACCCACTCAGTGACTCACCCTGTGGAGAAACAATAATAACAGACCCACTCAGTGACTCTCCCTTTGGAGATACTATAATAACAGACCCACTCAGTGACACTCCCTGTGGAGATACTATAATAACAGACCCACTCAGTGACTCTCCCTGCGGAGATACTATAATAACAGACCCACTCAGTGACTCTCCCTGTGGAGATACTATAATAACAGACCCACTCAGTGGCTCTCCCTGTGGAGAAACAATAATAACAGACCCACTCAGTGACTCTCCCTATGGAGATTCCATAATAACAGACCCACTCAGTGACTCTCCCTGTGGAGAAACAATAATAACAGACCCACTAAGTGACTCTCCCTGTGGAGATACTATAATAACAGACCCACTCAGTGACTCACCCTGTGGAGAAACAATAATAACAGACCCACTCAGTGACTCTCCCTGTGGAGAAACAATAATAACAGACCCACTCAGTGACTCTCCCTGTGGAGATACCATAATAACAGACCCACTCAGTGACTCTCCCTGTGGAGATACCATAAAGCAGACCCACTCAGTGACTCTCCCTGTGGAGAAACAATAATAACAGACCCACTCAGTGACTCTCCCTGTGGAGATACCGTAATAACAGACCCACTCAGTGACTCTCCCAGTGGATATACTAAAACAGACCCACTCAGTGACTCTCCCTGTGGAGATAATATAATAACAGACCCACTCAGTGACTCTCCCTGTGGAGATACTACAATAACAGACCCACTCAGTGACCCTCCCTGTGGAGAGACTCTTAGAACAGACCCACTCAGTGACTCTCCTGTGGAGATACTATAATAACAGAACCACTTAGTGGCTCTGCCTTTGGAGATACTACAATAGCAGACCCACTCAGTGACTCTCCCTGTGGAGATACTATAATAACAGAACTGCTCAGTGACTCTCCCTGTGGAGATACTATAATAACAGACCCACTCAGTGACTCTCCCTGTGTAGAAACAATAATAACAGACCCACTCAGTGACTCTCCCTGTGGAGATACTATAATAACAGACCCACTCAGTGACTCTCCTGTGGAGATACTATAATAACAGACCCACTCAGTGACACTCCCTGTGGAGATACTATAATAACAGACCCACTCAGTGACTCTCCCTGCGGAGATACTATAATAACAGACCCACTCAGTGACTCTCCCTGTGGAGATACTATAATAACAGACCCACTCAGTGGCTCTCCCTGTGGAGAAACAATAATAACAGATCCACTCAGTGACTCTCCCTATGGAGATACCATAATAACAGACCCACTCAGTGACTCTCCCTGTGGATAAACAATAATAACAGACCCACTCAGTGACTCACCCTGTGGAGAAACAATAATAACAGACCCACTCAGTGACTCTCCCTGTGGAGAAACAATAATAACAGACCCACTCAGTGACTCTCCCTGTGGAGATACCATAATAACAGACCCACTCAGTGACTCTCCCTGTGGAGATACCATAAAGCAGACCCACACAGTGACTCTCCCTGTGGAGAAACAATAATAACAGACCCACTCAGTGACTTTCCCTGTGGAGATACCGTAATAACAGACCCACTCAGTGACTCTCCCTGTGGAGATACTAAAACAGACCCACTCAGTGACTCTCCCTGTGGAGATACTATAATAACTGACCCACTCAGTGACTCTCCCTGTGGAGATACTACAATAACAGACCCACTCAGTGACCCTCCCTGTGGAGAGACTCTTATAACAGACGCACTCAGTGACTCTCCCTGTGGAGATACTATAATAACAGACCCACTCAGTGGCTCTCCCTGTGGAGAAACAATAATAACAGACCCACTCAGTGACTCTCCCTGTGGAGATACCATAATAACAGACCCACTCAGTGACTCTCCCTGTGGAGAAACAATAATAACAGACCCACTCAGTGACTCACCCTGTGGAGAAACAATAATAACAGACCCACTCAGTGACTCTCCCTGTGGAGAAACAATAATAACAGACCCACTCAGTGACTCTCCCTGTGGAGATACCATAATAACAGACCCACTCAGTGACTCTCCCTGTGGAGATACCATAAAGCAGACCCACTCAGTGACTCTCCCTGTGGAGAAACAATAATAACAGACCCACTCAGTGACTCTCCCTGTGGAGATACCGTAATAACAGACCCACTCAGTGACTCTCCCTGTGGAGATACTAAAACAGACCCACTCAGTGACTCTCCCTGTGGAGATAATATAATAACAGACCCACACAGTGACTCTCCCTGTGGAGATACTACAATAACAGACCCACTCAGTGACCCTCCCTGTGTAGAGACTCTTAGAACAGACCCACTCAGTGACTCTCCTGTGGAGATACTATAATAACAGACCCACTTAGTGGCTCTGCCTGTGGAGATACTACAATAACAGACCCACTCAGTGACTCTCCCTGTGGAGATACTATAATAACAGAACTACTCAGTGACTCTCCCTGTGGAGATACTATAATAACAGACCCACTCAGTGACTCTCCCTGTGTAGAAACAATAATAACAGACCCACTCAGTGACTCTCCCTGTGGAGATACTATAATAACAGAACCACTCAGTGACTCTCCTGTGGAGATACTATAATAACAGACCCACTCAGTGACACTCCCTGTGGAGATACTATAATAACAGACCCACTCAGTGACTCTCCCTGCGGAGATACTATAATAACAGACCCACTCAGTGACTCTCCCTGTGGAGATACTATAATAACAGACCCACTCAGTGGCTCTCCCTGTGAAGAAACAATAATAACAGACCCACTCAGTGACTCTCCCTATGGAGATACCATAATAACAGACCCACTCAGTGACTCTCCCTGTGGAGAAACAATAATAACAGACCCACTCAGTGACTCACCCTGTGGTTAAACAATAATAACAGACCCACTCAGTGACTCTCCCTGTGGAGAAACAATAATAACAGACCCACTCAGTGACTCTCCCTGTGGAGATACCATAATAACAGACCCACTCAGTGACTCTCCCTGTGGAGATACCATAAAGCAGACCCACTCAGTGACTCTCCCTGTGGAGAAACAATAATAACAGACCCACTCAGTGACTCTCCCTGTGGAGATACCGTAATAACAGACCCACTCAGTGACTCTCCCTGTGGAGATACTAAAACAGACCCACTCAGTGACTCTCCCTGTGGAGATACTATAATAACAGACCCACTCAGTGACTCTCCCTGTGGAGATACTACAATAACAGACCCACTCAGTGACCCTCCCTGTGGAGAGACTCTTATAACAGACGCACTCAGTGACTCTCCCTGTGTAGATACTACAATAACTGACCCACTCAGTGACTCTGCCTGTGGAGATACTATAATAACAGACCCACTCAGTGACTCTCCCTGTGGAGATAGCTATAATAACTGACCCACTCAGTGACTCTCCCTGTGGAGATACTATAATAACAGACCCACTCAGTGACTCTCCCAGTGGAGATACTACAATAACAGACCCACTCAGTGACCCTCCCTGTGGAGAGACTCTTATAACAGACGCACTCAGCGACTCTCCCTGTCGAGATACTACAATAACTGACCCACTCAGTGACTCTGCCTGTGGAGATACCTATAATAACAGACCCACTCAGTGACTCTCCCTGTGGAGATACTATAATAACAGACCCACTCAGTGACGCTCCCTGTGGAGATACTATAATAACAGACCCACTCAGTGACTCTCCCTGTGGAGATACGATAATAACAGACCCAATAAGTGAGCCTCTCTGTGTAGATACTATGATAACAGACCCACTCAGTGACTCTCCCTGCGGAGATACTATAATAACAGACCCACTCAGTGACTCTCCCTGTGGAGATACTATAATAACAGACCCACTCAGTGACTCTCCCTGGGGAGATACTATAATAACTTACCCACACAGTGACTCTCCCTGTCCAGATACTATAATAACAGACCCACTCAGTGACTCTCCCTGTGGAGATACTAGAATAACAGACCCACTCAGTGACTCTCTCTGTGGAAATACTATAATAACAGACCCACTCAGTGACTCTCCCTGTGGAGAAAATATAATAACAGACCAACTCAGTGACTCTCCCTGTGGCGATACTATAATAACAGACCCACTCAGTGACTCTCCCTGTGGAGATACCATAATAACAGACCCACTCAGTGACTCTCCCTGTGGAGATACTATAATAACAGACCCACTCAGTGACTCTCCCTGTGGAGATACGATAATAACAGACCCAATAAGTGAGCCTCTCTGTGGAGATACTATAATAATAGACCCACTCAGTGACTCTCCCTGTGGAGATACTATAATAACAGACCCAATCAGTGACTCTCCCTGTGGAGATACTATAATAACAGACCCACTCAGTGACTCTCCCTGGGGAGATACTATAATAATTTACCCACACAGTAACTCTCCCTGTCCAGATACTATAATATCAGACCCACTCATTGACTCTCCCTGTGGAGATACTATAATAACAGACGCACTCAGTGACTCTCTCTGTGGAGATACTATAAAAGCAGACCCACTCAGTGACTCTCCCTGTGGAGATACTATAATAACAGACCAACTCAGTGACTCTCCCTGTGGCGATACTATAATAACAGACCCACTAAGTGACTCTCCCTTTGGAGAAACAATAATAACAGACCCACTCAGTGACTCTCCCTGCGGAGATACTGCAAGAACAGACTCACGCATTGACTCTCCCTGTGGAGATACTATAATAACAGACCAACTCAGTGACTCTCCTGTGGAGATACCATAATAAAAGTCCCACTAAGTGACTCTCCCTTTGGAGATACAATAATAACAGACCCACTCAGTGACTCTCTCTGCGGAGATACTGCAATAACAGACTCACTCAGTGACTCTCCCTTTGGAGATACTACAATAACAGACCCACTCAGTGACTCTCCCTGTGGAGATACTGTAATAACAGACCCACTCAGTGACTCTCCCTGTGGAGATACTATAATAACAGACTCACTCATTGACTCTCCCTGTGGAGATACTATAATGACAGACACACTCAGTGACTCTCTCTGTGGAGATACTATAATAACAGATCCACTCAGTGACTCTCCCTGTGGAGATACTATAATAACAGATTTACTCAGTGACTCTCCCTGTGGAGATACTATAATAACAGACCCACTCAGTGACTGGCCCAGTGGAGATACTATCATAACAGACCCACTCAGTGACTCTCCATGTGGAGTTACTATAATAACAGACCCACTTAGTGACTCTCCCTGTGGAGATACTATAATAACAGCCCCACTCAGTGACTCTCCCTGTGGAGATACTATAATAACAGACCCACTCAGTGACACTGCCTGTGGGGATACTATAATAACAGACCCACTGAGTGACTCTCCAGGTGGAGATACTATAATAAAAGACCCACTCTGTGACTCTCCCTGTGGAGAAACAATAAGAACAGACCAACTCAGTGTCTCGCCCTCTGGAGATACTATAAGAACAGTCCCACGCAGTGACTCTCCCTGTGGAGATACTTTAAAGCAGCTCACTCAGAGACTCTCTCTGTGGAGATACTATAATAACAGACAAACTCAGTGACTCTCCCTGTGGAGATACAATAATAACAGACCCACTCAGTGACTCTCTGTAGAGATACTATGAGAACAGACCAACTCAGAGACTCTCCCTGTGGAGAAACAATAATAACAGACCCACACAGTGACTCTCCTTGTGGAGATACTATAATAACTGACCCACTCAGTGACTCTCCCTGTGGAGATACTATAATAACAGACCCACTCAGTGACTCTCCCTGTGGAGATACTGTAATAACAGACCCACTAAGTGACTCTCCCTGTGGAGATACTATAATAACAGACCCACTCAGTGACTCTCCCTGGGGAGATACTATAATAACTTACCCACACAGTGACTCTCCCTGTCCAGATACTATAATAACAGACCCACTCAGTGACTCTCCCTGTGGAGATACTAGAATAACAGACCCACTCAGTGACTCTCTCTGTGGAAATACTATAATAACAGACCCACTCAGTGACTCTCCCTGTGGAGAAAATATAATAACAGACCAACTCAGTGACTCTCCCTGTGGCGATACTATAATAACAGACACACTCAGTGACTCTCCCTGTGGAGATACCATAATAACAGACCCACTCAGTGACTCTCCCTGTGGAGATACTATAATAACAGACCCACTCAGCGACTCTCCCTGTGGAGATACGATAATAACAGACCCAATAAGTGAGCCTCTCTGTGGAGATACTATAATAACAGACCCACTCAGTGACTCTCCCTGTGGAGATACTATAATAACAGACCCAATCAGTGACTCTCCCTGTGGAGATACTATAATAACAGACCCACTCAGTGACTCTCCCTGGGGAGATACTATAATAACTTACCCACACAGTAACTCTCCCTGTCCAGATACTATAATAACAGACCCACTCATTGACTCTCCCTGTGGAGATACTATAATAACAGACGCACTCAGTGACTCTCTCTGTGGAGATACTATAAAAGCAGACCCACTCAGTGACTCTCCCTGTGGAGATACTATAATAACAGACCAACTCAGTGACTCTCCCTGTGGCGATACTATAATAACAGACCCACTAAGTGACTCTCCCTTTGGAGAAACAATAATAACAGACCCACTCAGTGACTCTCCCTGCGGAGATACTGCAAGAACAGACTCACGCATTGACTCTCCCTGTGGAGATACTATAATAACAGACCAACTCAGTGACTCTCCTGTGGAGATACTATAATAACAGTCCCACTAAGTGACTCTCCCTTTGGAGATACAATAATAACAGACCCACTCAGTGACTCTCTCTGCGGAGATACTGCAATAACAGACTCACTCAGTGACTCTCCCTTTGGAGATACTACAATAACAGACCCACTCAGTGACTCTCCCTGTGGAGATACTGTAATAACAGACCCACTCAGTGACTCTCCCTGTGGAGATACTATAATAACAGACTCACTCATTGACTCTCCCTGTGGAGATACTATAATAACAGACACACTCAGTGACTCTCTCTGTGGAGATACTATAATAACAGATCCACTCAGTGACTCTCCCTGTGGAGATACTATAATAACAGATTTACTCAGTGACTCTCCCTGTGGAGATACTATAATAACAGACCCACTCAGTGACTGGCCCAGTGGAGATACTATCATAACAGACCCACTCAGTGACTCTCCATGTGGAGTTACTATAATAACAGACCCACTTAGTGACTCTCCCTGTGGAGATACTATAATAACAGCCCCACTCAGTGACTCTCCCTGTGGAGATACTATAATAACAGACCCACTCAGTGACACTGCCTGTGGGGATACTATAATAACAGACCCACTGAGTGACTCTCCAGGTGGAGATACTATAATAAAAGACCCACTCTGTGACTCTCCCTGTGGAGAAACAATAAGAACAGACCAACTCAGTGTCTCGCCCTCTGGAGATACTATAAGAACAGTCCCACGCAGTGACTCTCCCTGTGGAGATACTTTAAAGCAGCTCACTCAGAGACTCTCTCTGTGGAGATACTATAATAACAGACAAACTCAGTGACTCTCCCTGTGGAGATACAATAATAACAGACCCACTCAGTGACTCTCTGTAGAGATACTATGAGAACAGACCAACTCAGAGACTCTCCCTGTGGAGAAACAATAATAACAGACCCACACAGTGACTCTCCTTGTGGAGATACTATAATAACTGACCCACTCAGTGACTCTCCCTGTGGAGATACTATAATAACAGACCCACTCAGTGACTCTCCCTGTGGAGATACTGTAATAACAGACCCACTAAGTGACTCTCCCTGTGGAGAAACAATGATAACAGACCAACCCAGTGACTCTCCCTGTGGAGATACTACAACAGACCCACTCAGTGACTCTCCCTGTGGAGATACTATAATAACAGACCCACTCAGTGACTCTCCCTGTGGAGATACTATAATAACAGACCCACTCAGTGACTGTCCCTGTGGAGATACTAGAATAACTGACCCACTCAGTGACTCTCCCTGTGGAGAAACAATAATAACAGACCCACTCAGTGACTCTCCCCGTGGAGATACTATAATAACAGACCCACTCAGTGACTCTCCCTGTGCAGATACTATAATAACAGACCCACTCAGTGACTCTCCCTGTGGAGATACTAGAATAACTGACCCACTCAGTGACTCTCCCTGTGGAGATACTATAATAACAGACCCACTCAGTGACTCTCCCTGTGGAGAAACAATAATAACAGACCCACTCAGTGACTCTCCCTGTGGAGATACTATAATAACAGACCCACTCAGTGACTCTCCCTGTGGAGATACTATAATAACAGACCCACTCAGTGACTCTCCCTGTTGAGATACTAGAATAACTGACCCACTCAGTGACTCTCCCTGTGGAGATACTAGAATAACAGACCCACTCAGTGACTCTCCCTGTGGAGGTACAATAATAACAGACCCACTCAGTGACTCTCCCTGTGGAGATACTATAATAACAGACCCACTCAGTGACTCTTCCTCATTAGATACTATAATAACAGACCCACTCAGTGACTCTCCCTGTTGAGATACTATAATAACAGACCCACTCATTGATTCTCTCTGTGGAGATACTACAATAACAGACCCACTCAGTGATTCTCCCTGTGGAGATCCTATAATAACAGACCCACTCAGTGACTGTCCCTTTGGGGATACTATAATAACAGTCCCACTCAGTGACTCTCCCTGTGGAGATACTATAATAACAGACCCACTCAGTGACTCTCCCTGTGGAGATACTATAATAACAGACCTACTCAGTGACTCTCCCTGTGGAGATACTATAATAACAGACCCACTCAGTGACTCTCCCTGTGGAGATACTATAATAACAGACCCTCTCAGTGACCCTCCCTATCGAAATACTATAATAACTGACCCACTCAGTGACTCTCCCTGTGGAGATACTACAATAACAGACCCACTCAGTGACTCTCCCTGTGGAGATACTCTAATAACAGACCCACTCAGTGACTCTCCCTGTGGAGAATATATACGAACAGACCCTCCTCGAGATTATCCGTGTGGATATACTATAATAACAGACCCACTCAGTGACTCTCCCTGTGGAGATACTATAATCACAGCTCCATTCATTGAGAGTGTCGCAGTGAGGGGAACTACTGACTGAATCAGTTGGGGAGAGGGGAAGACGGAGATGGAGACAGATTACCATTCAGAGTTGCTCTCCACTTCTCTCTCCGTGCCTATCTCTCCCTTTCTCATTGTTATATTCTCTCCACCTAAATTTCTCCCTCTCTCCAGATGTTTCACACTCTATGCCTATGTCTTGTACCTCTGTGTACTCAGGTTTACATCAAGCTCTGATTATATTTGACATTTGCCCTTTCGATCTTGCCTAATAAGGTGACTGTGTCCAACATTCTCTCTGTGTCTCGGAACAGCGGGACCTTGGAGTGAATGTTCACTGATTGCTGAGGCTTCCAGGACAAGTGGATAAGCTGGTTCGGAAGGGCTAAGGGAGACTTTCATTTCCCGACCAAATGAAATAATCTCTCAGTTTCGACCCTATCTAGTCCCTTTAGAATATGTTTCAATGAGATCACCTCTCATTCTTCCAAACACCAGAGAATACAGGTCCAATGTACTCAGCCTCTCATCATGGGACAATGGCAGAGATGCTCAACAAATACTGTGTCTGTCTACGTGATCTCTGTCATGCTCTGTAATCTTCCATGAATCATTGAACACTGCAGTTTATGGATCATTTCACTGTTTGTTGTTGAGCTGATTAATTTGTTTGATTGGCAGTGATAATATTTTTGGACCATTGCATTGAGTCCAATGGGTTGCAACCAGGATTATTGGGCGATTTCTCTCTGCAACTTTTAATCTCTAATGAAGCATTTCTGGGCATTAACCTACAATCTATTTTTCTATGTCTGACTCCACTCATTATGCGGGGGGAATAAAGTTAATTTTGTCTGGTTGTGCACCCAATTAAATGACTGTTTGACACCACAAGACTTTCTTTACTGTGAACGTGTGCTGATCTCTCCCTGATAGTGACACACACTCATACAATACACTCATACATACACACATTTAACATCTGACTTTCTCTCTGCCCACATCTATCCTGGTCTTTCCCTCTCTCTCTGACGGACACTCTATCTCTCATTCATTTTTCACACTTTCTGTACACCTTGTGTCTGCTCTTTTCCTCTAATTTCTCATTTTCCTTCCCACTCTCTCTCCATCTCTCTCTTTCGTTCGCTCTGTTACACTCCCCTCACCTTTATCTCTCCATTGATCTGTTTCCTCGCTCTCAAACTCTACCTCTCCCTCACTCTCCACCTTCTTTTCTCTTTGATCTCTCTTCACATCTCTCAATCACTCTCTCTCTCCAACTCTGTCCAACTGAGGAAATTCTCCCTCCATTTCTCACCATCTCTTGCTCTCACTCTCTCCCTCTCACCTATTTTCTCTGAGTCTCTCCATCTCCCTATTATTCTTTCAATCTCATTTATCTCTCTCTCTCTCTCCCCATCACACTCTCTTTACCATTTCCCTCTCTATGACTTGCTCTGTCTGTCCATGTTGGGTCCCTTTAAGAGTTTGGGACAGTTCTGGCGGTGCAGGGTCCCTTTCGGAGTCGGGTGCTGGCCCTGGCCCTGGCCCTGGCTCCTCCTCCTCCTCCTCCCCCTCCCCCTCCCCCTCCCCGGGTGGTCACATGCCGCCCAAACGGCGACTGAGCGGAGGCTGGAGGCAGCTTTGAACCCCTGCGACCTCCAAACACGTGGAGTGACGCAGCCAATCAGGGCTCAGTGAGGCGCGTGGAGGGACCGCGGCGTCATCAGCCGCCATGTTTGCGTGACCTCCCGTCGGCTGTTCATTTCCGTCAGAAAGCAGCTGCAAGGAAAAGGAGTAGCGGCTTCAGTTGTCGATTTCAATGGAGGAAACTTGAAAGTCTGAGCCGCGGGAGAATGTAAAAAGCGGCAGTTAACGGGCTTGTCGAAACGCGCATGTGCAGAGCTTCCTCCCAGGGTGCAGTGCGGCCCGTACCACAGGTAGGGGCTTTTTCCAGCCGCGCGGCATTGTGGGGGCCGCTGGACGCCATTGCCCCCTCATTAACTCAGTCAAAATCAACTCATTCCGTCTCAGCTCCCGCGCTCTCCTTTTTATCTTGCAGGCTGAAATAGGCTTTGTTGGCAACAACACCATCCAGGGTGTGATCAGATACTCTGTCCCTTCGCAAACGATTTCCTGTCCCTCCAACAGCTTGTGCCATTGCCCTATTTATCGGTGTTTTTTTCCCCCCTTCTGATGTTATTGAAATTGTTAGTGGCTTTAATGCTGCTGAAATGGCTGCTGAATTTGTTGGTCTTTTTCTCCTGGCTTCATATCTAACCCTCTCTCCGTCTGTCTCAGTCCGAGTGTCAGAGATAGCAGGAGGGAGAGACAGAGAGAGGAAGACAGAGATAGAGAGATAGGTAACAACCCCAGCTTCTCCAATCTATCCACGTAAATAAGTCTCAAAGAACAAAGAACAGTACAGCACAGGAACAAGCCATTCAGCCCTCCAAGTCTGCGCCGATCTTGATGCCTGCCGAAACTAACACCTTCTATTCTTCCGGGGCCCATATCCCTCTATTCCTATCCTATTCATGTATTTGTCAAGATGTCTCTTCAACGTCGCTATTGTATCTGCTTCCACCACCTCCTCTGGCAGGAAGTTCCAGGCCCTCACCACCCTCTGTGTAAAAAAACTTGCCTCGCACATCCACTCTAAACTTTGCCCCTCGCACCTTAAACCTATGTCCCCTAGTAACTGACTCTTCCACCCTGGGAAAAAGCTTCTGACAACCAATCTGTCCATGCCGCTCATAACTTTGTCAACCTCTATCATGTCGCCCCTCCACCTCCGTCGTTCCGGTGAAAACAATCCGAGTTTTTCCAACCTCTCCTCATAGCTAATGCCCTCCAGACCAGGCAACATCGTGGTAAACCTCCTCTGTACCCTCTCCAAAGCCTCCACGTCCTTCTGGTAGTGTGGCGACCAGAAGTTCACGCAATATTCTAAGTGTGGCCTAACTAAGGTTCTGTACAGCTGCAACATGACTTGCCAATGTTTATACTCGATGCCCCGACCGATGAAGGCAAGCATGCGTATGCCTTCTTGACTACCATATCCACCTGCGTTGCCACTTTGTGACCTGTGGCCCTGTACGCCCAGATCTCTCTGCCCGTCAAAACTCCTAAGGGTTCTGCCATTTACTGTCTACCACCCACCTGCATTAGACCTTCCAAAATGCATTACCTCACATTTGTCCGAATTAAACTCCAGCTGCCATTTCTCCACCCAAGTCTCCAATCGATCTATATCCTGCTGTATCCTCTGACAATCCTCATCATTATCCGCAACTCCACCAACCTCTGTGTCGTCCACAAACTGACTAATCAGACCAGCTACATTTTCCTCCAAATCATTTATATATACGACAAACAGCAACGGTCCCAGCACTGATCCCTGCGGAACACCACTAGTCACATCCCTCCATTCAGAAAAAGCACCCATCCACTGATACCCTCTGTCTTCTGTGACTGAGCCAGTTCTGTATCCATCTTGCCAGCTCACCTCTGATCCCATGTGACTTCACCTTTTGCACCAGTCTGCCATGAGGGACCTTGTCAAAGACTTTACTAAAGTCCATATAGACAACGTCTACCGCCATTCCCTCATGAATCATCTTCGTCACTTCCTCAAAAAACTCAATCAAATTAGTAAGACACGACGTCCCCTTCACAAAACCATGCTGTCTCTCGCTAATAAGTTTGTTTTCAAATGGGAGTAAATTATGTCCCGAAGAATTCTCTCTAATATTTTCCCAACCACTGACGTAGGCACACCGACCTATAATTTCCTGGATTATCCTTACCACCCTTCTTAAACAAAGGAACAACACTGGCTATTCTCCAGTCCTCTGGGACCTCACCTGTAGCCAAAGACGATGCAAAGATTTCTCTCAAGGCCCCAGCAATTTCTTCCCATTCCTCCCTCAGTATTCTAGGGTAGATCCCATCAGGCCCTGGGGACTTATCTACCTTAATGCTTTGCAAGACACCCAACACCTCCTCCTTTTTGATAATGAGATGACTGAGACGATCTGCACTCCCTTCCCTCGGCTCATCATCCACCAAGTCCTTCTCTTTGGTTCATACTGATGCAATGTACTCATTTAGCACCTCGCCCATTTCCTCTGGCTCCACACATAGATTCCCATCTCTGTCCTTGAAAGGGCCAACCCTTTCCCTGGTTACCCTCTTGCTCTTTGTATATGTATAAAAAGCCTTGGGATTTTCCTTAATCCTGTTTGCCAATGACTTTTCATGACCCCTTTTAGCCCTACTAACTCCTTGCATAAGTTCCTTCCTACTGTCTTTAAATTCCTCAAGTGCTTAATCTGTTCCTAGCCTTCCAGCCCTCACAAATGCTTTCTTTTTCTTTTTGACTAGGCTCACAATATCCCGTGTTATCCAAGCTTCCCGAAACTTGCCAAACTTCTCTTTCTTTCCCACAGGAACATGCTGGTCCTGGATTCTAATCAGCTGACGTTTGAAAGACTCCCACATGTCAGATGTTGATTTATCCTCAAACAGCTGCCCCCAATCTAAATTCTTCAGTTCCTGCCTAATATTGTTATAATTAGCCTTCCCCCAATTTAGCACCTTCACCCGAGGACTACTCTTATCCTCATCCACAAGTACCTTAAAATTTATGGAATTATGGTCACTGCTCCCTAAATGCTCCCCCACTGAAACTTCGACCACCTGGCCGGGCTCATTCCCTAATACCAGGTCCAGAATGGCCCCATCCTTAGTTGGACTATCTACATACTGTTTCAAGAAGCACTCCTTGATGTTCCTCACAAATTCTGCCCCATCCAAGCCCCAGTCAATATCGGGGAAGTTAAAATCACCCACCACTACAACCCTGTTACCTTTACATCTGTCCAGAATCTGTCTACATATCTGCTCCTCTACCTCCCACTGGCTGTTGGGAGGCCTGTAGTAAACCCCAACATCGTGACTGCACCCTTCCTATTCCTGAGCTCCACACATATTGCCTCGCTGCATAACCCCTCTGAGGTGTCCTCCCGCATTACAGCTGTGATATTCTACTTAACCAGTTATGCAACTCCCCCACCCCTTTTACATCCCCCTCTATCCCGCCTGAAGCTTCTAAATCCTGGAACATTTAGCTGCCAATCCTGCCCTTCCCTGAACCAAGTCTCTGTAATAGCAACAACATCATATTTCCAAGTACTCATCCAAGCTCTAAGTTCATCTGCCTTACCTGTTATACTTCTCGCATTGAAACAAATGCACTTCAGACCACCAGTCCCGCTGTGCTCAGCAACATCTCCCTGCCTGCTCTTCCTCTTAGTCCTACTGGTCTTATTTACTATGTCCTCCTCATTTATTTCACTAGCTGTCCTACTGCTCTGGTTCCCACTGCCCTGCCACACTAGTTTAAATCCTCCCGAGTGACGCTAGCAAACCTTGCAGCCAGGATATTAGTGCCCTTCCAGTTTAGATGGGAGTCTGTTAGCAGGATGGGTATTAGATGGGAGTCTGTTCACAGGAGAGTGTATGAGATGGCAGTCTATTCACAGGAGGGTTTTTAGATGGGAGTCTGTTCTCAGGAGGCGTATTAAAAGGGTATTCAGTTCACAGGAGGGGTAATAGAGGGGAGTCTGTTCACAGGAGGGATATTAGAGGGGAGTCTGTTCACAGGAGGGATATTAGAGGGGAGTCTGTTCACAGGAGGGATATTAGAGGGGAGTCTGTTCACAGGAGGGATATTAGAGGGGAGTCTGTTCACAGGAGGGGTATTAGAGGGGAGTCTGTTCACAGGAGGGATATTAGAGGGGAGTCTGTTCACAGGAGGGATATTAGAGGGGAGTCTGTTCACAGGAGGGATATTAGAGGGGAGTCTGTTCACAGGAGGGATATTAGAGGGGAGTCTGTTCACAGGAGGGATATTAGAGGGGAGTCTGTTCACAGGAGGGGTATTAGATGGGAGTCTGTTCACAGGAGGGATATTAGATGGGTGTCTGTTCACAGGAGGGGTATTAGATGGCAGTCTGTTCACAGCAGGGGTATTAGATGGGGTTCTGTTCACAGGAGGGGTATTAGAGGGAAGTCTGTTCAAAGGAGGGTATTGGAGGGAAGTCCATTCACAGGAGGGGTATTAGAGGGAGGTCTGTTCACAGGAGGGGTATTAGAGGGTGGTCTGTTCACAGGAGGAGTATTAGAGGGAGGTCTGTTCACAGGAGGGGTATTAGATGATATTCTGTTCACAGGAGGGTTATTAGAGGGGAGTTTGTTCACAGCAGGGCTATTAGAGGGGAGTCTGTTCACTGCAGGGGTATTAGATGATATTCTGTTCACAAGAGGGTATTAGAGGGAAGTCTGTTCACAGGAGGGGTATTAGAGGGGAGTCTGTTCACCGGAGGGATATTAGATGGCATTCTGTTCACAGGACGGTTATTAGAGGGGAGTTTGTTCACAGCAGGGGTATCAGAGGGGAGTCTGTTCACATCAGGGGTATTAGAGGGGAGTCTGTTCACAGGAGGGTATTAGAGGGAAGTCTGTTCACAGCAGGGGTATTAGATGGGGTTCTGTTCACAGGAGGGGTATTAGAGGGAAGTCTGTTCACAGGAGGATATTAGAGGGAAGTCCATTCAGAGGAGGGGTATTAGAGGGAGGTCTGTTCACAGGAGGGGTATTGGAGGGAAGTCTGTTCACAGGAGGGTATTAGAGGGAAGTCTGTTCACAGGAGGGGTATTAGATGATATTCTGTTCACAGGAGGGATATTAGAGGGGAGTCTGTTCACAGGAGGGGTATTAGATGATATTCTGTTCACAGGAGGGGTATTAGAGGGGAGTCTGTTTACAGGAGGGCTATTAGATGATATTCTGTTCGCAGGAGGGATATTAGATGGGTGTCCGTTCACAGGAGGGGTATTAGATGTGTGTCCGTTCACAGGAGGGGTATTAGATGTGTGTCCGTTCACAGGAGGGGTGTTAGATGTGTGTTCGTTCACAGGAGGGGTATTAGATGTGTGTCCGTTCACAGGAGGGGTATTAGATGGGGGTCTGTTCACAGGAGGGGTATTAGATGGGGGTCTGTTCACAGGATGGGTATTAGATGGGGGTCTGTTCACAGGATGGGGATTAGATGGGGGTCTGTTCACAGGAGGGGTATTAGATGGGTGTCCGTTCACAGGAGGGTTATTAGATGGGGATCTTTTCACAGGAGGGGTATCAGATGAGGGTCTGTTCACAGGAGGGGTATCAGATGGGGGTCTGTTCACAGGAGGGGTATCAGATGGGAGTCTGTTCACAGGAGGGGTATCAGATGGGGGTCTGTTCACAGGAGGGGTATCGGATGGGGGTCTGTTCACAGGAGGGTTTTTAGATGGGGGTCTGTTCACAGGAGGGTTTTTAGATGGGGGTCTGTTCGCAGGAGGGTATTAGATGGGGGTCTGTTCGCAGGAGGGTTTTTAGATGTGGGTCTGTTCACAGGAGGGGTATTAGATGGGGGTCCGTTCGCAGGAGGGGTATTAGATGGGAATCAGTACAAATGAGGTGTATTAGATGGGGAGGGGTCTGTTTGCAGGGACGAATTTACACGGTGGGGGAAATGTTGCAGTGGAAAAATATTGTGGGGTATCTTTTCAGGGGGGTGGGAGTGGAATTTGCAAAGGGAAATAATTGGTGGGGGTGGTTTAGCGGGGGCGGGGGATATTTTGCGGAGGGAAGAGAAATATTTGCCATGTGGTGGGGGGGAGACAAAGAAAGACGGAAAGTGATAGAGACAGAGAGACCGCGAAAGCAGAGAAAGTGAAGCAGAGAGACAGAGAAAGTCGGAAAGGGGCAGAAAAGAGAGAGGTAAGAGGGAAAGAGAAAGAGAGGGACAAAGTTGCAAAGCGGCAAAAAAGAGAGAGAAAGCAGACAAAGAGAGAGAGAGAAAGAAAGAAAGCAGAGAAAGAGAGAGAGAGCGAGAGAGAGAAAGTCGGAAAGGGGCAGAAGTGAGAGAGAAAGAAGGGAGAGAGAGAGAGAGAGGGAGAAAGTTGGAAAGCGACAAAGAGGAAGAGAGAGAAAGCAGAGAAAGTGAAAGAGAGGGAGAAAGACGGAAACTGGCAAAAGAGAGAGAGAAAGTCGGGAAAGGGAGAGAGTGGGAGAAACTTGGAAAGCGGCAAAGAAAGAGTGAGAAAGCAGAGAGAGAGAGAGAAAGAGAGAGAAAATGGAGAAAGTGAAAGAAAGAGAGAGAAAAAGTCGGAAAGGGGCAAAGCAAGAGAGAGAAAGCAGAGAAAGGGAGAGAGAAAGTCAGAGAAATCAGAGAAAGAGGGAGAGAAAGCAGGGAAAGTGAGAGGGAGAGAAAGTCAGAAAGAGGCAAAGGAAGAGAGGGAGAGCAAGAGAGAGAAACACACTCAGAGAGACAGAGACTGAGGGGAAGAGACTGCGATTGAGGGAGAGAAATAATAAAGATGTGGTACTCATCATCCCACAATGTCTGTGCTCCATCGTTGGACTCTAACACCTTCCCTCCATCTGCTCCTCCATGGGGAAAAGATCCTGGACAGAAGCATTGGGGGTGGGAATTGGAGTAAAGGGTCAGGACTGGGACAGAGAGAGGAATTCAGACTGGACTCTCTCACTCACACACACACTGTAATCAGTTCCAATTCACCTGGGCACAGAGACTGAGACACAGAAACTCACCTTCACAAACCAGCTGCATGGAAAGAAAGAATGGAGGCTGATGTTGTCCTAATATATCCCAGAACCTGTCACTCAAAACATCCAGTCCACCCAAAATACAGCTCATCCAACCAGCTCTCAGCTTCCTCCATCTGGACGCTCCCTCCCAGGTATGGGACAGTCCAAGGAGAGTCTCTGTGTAAACAGGGAATGGGGGAGAGAGGGATATTCCAGACATATCCCAAATGGACCATTCCAGATAGAAACCTGTCTGTCTGACTCTCTCTCCCTCTCCTTCCCCCAAACCCTCATTAACTGAGCTTAAAAGCTGCTGTAATTTAAAACATGGAGAGGCCGGTTTGGATAATGACCATTTAACACTAATTGTATGAAATGTCTTTCACTATTCACCTCCAGTTTACAGAAAGCTCAGAAAATGACTGAAAATGTCTCACTGCAGTTACCTTGAAATTCTGGCAATGAGTTTTTGCTGGAGAGGCCTGTTTGACTGCAGTATAAACAGGCAGTTTTTATTCGGATTGTCAATTCCACTGTGTGACAAAGCCAGAAACTACAGCCAAGTTAATGATGCAGCCAAAGGAACTTTTACAACTGGTGACATTTCACACAACAGTTGTGATCCATATTTACAGCTATATTTGTCAATGATTCTTTGTACTTTATTTAATGCTGCTGTATTTATGTATTACCCTTTACTCATTGGAAAACAAATCTTTCTTGACATTTACCACTTTAATGTTACAAGGGTTTACAAACTGGGAATTGGCCATTTAACACAAATTGTATGAAAGATCTTCCACTTTTCAACTCCAGTTTATATAAAGTTCAGCAATAAAGACCTCCACATTCTGACAAAGAGTTTTTACTGCTGCAATAAAGTGTCACTTGTTTCCCTTTGCTTCTTGACTGTTTCTGTCCGATGCGTTCCTGGGGGATTCAGAGGGATTTTTGTTCGTCACTTGTCCAAATTAAGAAGGTTCCAGATCCTCTGCAGCAGCCGTCCTGGAGAAATTGATTGCATTCAAACTTCAATTACTCTGAGTTATAGGAGAGAAGATACCAGCATAAAAAGAGAATTGTGTGTGAGAGAGAGAGATATATGTCATAATAGTGATGAAGAACTCAACACAGCTTAGAGAGATTTTCTTTGCAAATGATTGCCTGAGTTCAATTTGCTGCTGCTGCTTTATTTATGCATTACCTTTAATCACTCAAAATAATTTTCCATTTCAATGTTACAAATGCTTACATAGTAGGAAAATAACCATTTAACACAAATTGTATTCAAATTATTTTATTCAGCATTTCAAGTTTTCATAAAGTAAATTAATCAAACTTGTGGAAACTTTCAAAGTCACAGGAACTGAGAATCTCCCATCAGCAATGACTCAGCAACTCCATCTGCTGGTGTCCCTGTCTCATTGCAGTTACTGTCCCCCTCTCACCATCTCCATCTGCTGGTGTCCCTGCCTCACTGCAGTTACTGCCCTCTCTCACCATCGCCATCTGCTGTTGTCCTTATCTCATTGCAGTTACTGTGTCCCCTCACCATCCCCATCTGCTGGTGTCCCTGCCTCACTGCAGTTACTGCCCCCTCTCACCATCGCCATCTGCTGTTGTCCTTATCTCATTGCAGTTACTGTGTCCCCTCACCATCCCCATCTGCTGGTGTCACTGCCTCACTGCTGTTACTTTCGCCTCTCAACATCTCTATCTGCTGGTGTCCCTGCCTCACTGCAGTTACTGTCCCCCTCTCAACATCTCCATCTGCTGGTATACCTGCCTCACTGCAGTTACTGGCCCCCTCTCACCATCTCCAACTGCTGGTGTCCCGATCTTACTGCAGCTACTGGCCCACTCTCACCATCTCCATCTGCTGGTGTCCCTGCCTCACAGCAGTTACTGCCCCTCTCTCACCACCTCACAATCACTGCGATTTGCAGCTTTGTCCACTGGATGCGTTTGCTGGCACAGCAACCACTAGGTGGCGCTGTACTGGCACATGCGCAAAAGTACAAATGTTCCAGTTAAACGTCAGGATCTGCCCACGCTCAGGCAGCTGCCAGGACTAAAGATGGCGCCGGTCAAATAATCACAGAGGCGGGTGGAGGGTGGGAGGTGGAGCTGGGGGTCTGGGGGGGAGGAGGAGGGGGAATGGGATTTAGTTCCAGTGTTTGAAACCCTTCAGCTCTTTCTATGATTTCACTAATTTAACAATGAGATTGAGAGGGTATTTCACCCTAAATTGTAGTTCCAGTGTACAGGCTGTTGAGAGTAGTGAGGTAGGGGATAAGGTTACAGGGACGCAAGAGGGCACTGGCAAGCAAGAACTTGGTTTAAAGTGTGTCTACTTCAACGCCAGGAGCATCCGGAATAAGGTGGGTGAGCTTGCAGCATGGGTTGGTACCTGGGATCCTGATGTTCTGGCCATTTCAGAGACATGGGTAGAGCAGGGGCAGGAATGGATGTTGCAGGTTCCGGGATTTAGATGTTTCAGAAAGAACAGAGAAGAGGGTAAAAGAGGGGGGGGGGGTGTGGCATTGTTAATCAAGGAAAGTATTACAGCGGCAGAAAGGACGTTTGAGGACTCGTCTACTGAGGTAGTATGGGCCGAGGTTAGAAACAGGAGAGGAGAGGTCACCCTGTTGGGAGTTTTCTATAGACCTCCGAATAGTTCCAGAGATGTAGAGGAAAGGATAGCGAAGATGATTCTCGACAGGAGCGAGAGTAACAGGGTAGTGGTTATGGGGGACTTTAACTTTCCAAATATTGACTGGAAATACTATAGTTCGAGTACTTTAGATGGGTCTGTTTTTGTTCAGTGTGTGCAGGAGGGTTTTCTGACACAGTATGTGGACAGGCCAACCAGGGGCGATGCCACATTGGATTTGGTACTGGGTAATGAACCCGGCCAGGTGTTCGATTTAGATGTAGGTGAGCACTTTGGCGATAGTGATCACAATTCGGTTAGGTTTACCTTAGCGATGGGCAGGGACAGGTATATACCGCAGGGCAAGAATTATAGCTGGGGGAAAGGAAATTATGACGCGATTAGGCAAGATTTAGGATGTGTAGGATGGGGAAGGAAACTGCAGGGGATGGGCACAAACGAAATGTGGAGCTTATTCAAGGAGCAGCTAATGCGTGTCCTTGATAAGTATGTACCTGTCAGGCAGGGAGGAAGTTGTCGAGCGAGGGAGCCGTGGTTTACTCAAGAAGTTGAAGCGCTTGTCAAGAGGAAGAGGGCGGCTTATGTTAGGATGAGACGTGAAGGCTCAGTTAGGGCGCTTGAGAGTTACAAGCTAGCCAGGAAGGATCTAAAGGGAGGGCTAAGAAGAGCAAGGAGAGGACACGAGAAGTCATTGGCGGATAGGATCAAAGAAAACCCTAAGGCTTTCTATAGGTATATCAGGAATAAACGAATGATAAGAGTTAGAACAGGGTCAATCAAGGATAGTAGTGGGAAGTTGTGTGCGGAATCAGAGGAGATAGGGGAAGCGTTAAATGAATATTTTTCGTCAGTATTTACAGTAGAAAAAGAAAATGTTGCCGAGGAGATTACTGAGATACAGCCTACTAGGCTAGATGGGATTGAGATTCACAAGGAGGAGGTGTTAGCAATTTTGGAAAGAGTGAAAATAGATAAGTCCCCTGGGCCAGATGGGATTTATCCTAGGATTCTCTGGGAAGCCAGGGAGGAGATTGCAGAGCCGTTGTTGTTGATCTTTAAGTCGTCATTGTCGACAGGAGTAGTGCCGGAGGACTGGAGGATAGCAAATGTTGTCCCCTTGTTCAAGAAGGGGAGTAGAGACAGCCCTGGTAATTATAGACCTGTGAGCCTTACTTCGGTTGTGGGTAAAATGTTGGAAAAGGTTATAAGAGACAGGATTTATAATCATCTTGAAAAGAATAAGTTCATTTGCGATAGTCAGCACGGTTTTGTGAATGGTAGGTCGTGCCTCACAAACCTTATTGAGTTTTTCGAGAAGGTGACCAAACAGGTGGATGAGGGTAAAGCCGTGGATGTGGTGTATATGGATTTCAGTAAGGCGTTTGATAAGGTTCCCCACGGTAGGCTATTGCAGAAAATACGCAAGTATGGGGTTGAAGGTGATTTAGAGCTTTGGATCAGAAATTGGCTAGCTGAAAGAAGACAGAGGGTGGTGGTTGATGGCAAATGTTCATCCTGGAGTTTAGTTACTAGTGGTGTACCGCAAGGTTCTGTTTTGGGGCCACTGCTGTTTGTCATTTTTATAAACGACCTGGATGAGGGTGTAGAAGGGTGGGTTAGTAAATTTGCGGATGACACGAAGGTCGGTGGAGTTGTGGATAGTGTCGAAGGGTGTTGTAGGGTACAGAGGGACATAGATAGGCTGCAGAGCTGGGCTGAGAGATGGCAAATGGAGTTTAATGCGGAGAAGTGTGAGGTGATTCACTTTGGAAGGAGTAACAGCAATGCAGAGTACTGGGCTAATGGGAAGATTCTTGGTAGTGTAGATGAGCAGAGAGATCTTGGTATCCAGGTACATAAATCCCTGAAAGTTGCTACCCAGGTTAATAGGGCTGTTAAGAAGGCATATGGTGTGTTAGCCTTTATTAGTAGGGGGATCGAGTTTCGGAGCCACGGGGTCATGATGCAGCTGTACAAAACTCTGGTGAGGCCGCACCTGGAGTATTGCGTGCAGTTCTGGTCACCGCATTATAGGAAGGATGTCGAAGCTTTGGAAAGGGTGCAGAGGAGATTTACTAGGATGTTGCCTGGTATGGAAGGAAGGTCTTACGAGGAAAGGCTGAGGGACTTGGGGTTGTTTTCGTTAGAGAGAAGGAGGAGGAGAGGTGACTTAATAGAGACATACAAGATAATCAGAGGGTTAGATAGGGTGGATAGTGAGAGTCTTTTTCCTCGGATGAGGATGGCAAACACGAGGGGACATAGCTTTAAGTTGAGGGGTGAAAGATATAGGACAGATGTCAGAGGTAGTTTCTTTACGCAGAGAGTAGTAGGGGCGTGGAACGCCCTGCCTGCAACAGTAGTAGACTCGCCAACTTTAAGGGCATTTAAGTGGTCATTGGATAGACATATAGATGTAAATGGAATAGTGTAGGTCAGATGATCGGCGCAACATCGAGGGCCGAAGGGCCTGTACTGCGCTGTAATATTCTAATTCTAATTCTAATTCTTCAGCTCCTGTCTGAATTTAGTCTGGGTCACAATGTAAATACATGTGTTGGTGCAGGAACTGAGAATCTGCAGCATCTTTGATGTTTGATTTGTGATAAAGAGAGGGTCAGTGGAGGAAGAATAATAATAATTATCTGTAATTCGAATATAAATGTTAAACACAACCCGGGGCACCCAAAACAGGATAAAACTGCCAGATATACTGAAGAGTAAAATAATTGATTTCCTGCGATTCTCCATCTCTGGGTCCTTGTGATTCTCTGCATTGCTGTGGCGCCGGAATCCCCTGCGGACTTTACTGGAGAATAAAATCCGTCTGACAGTCAGAACATTGAGCAGCAAAATCAGACAGACCGGGACACAAGGGGTTAAAATGAGGTCAAACAATTCAAATGCCCCCCATATGGGGGAAGTGAAGAAGCTCAGTTTATTAACACAACCCATGGGAACCTTATCAATAATGTAATATTGTTCCAGTGGAAAGTACCAGGGGAGAGACTCTAAACAGCCCAGCACACTCACTGTTCCCACAACCACAGCCGCCCTTTTCTCGCTGCAATATTTTGTTTGCAGCTTCTCACAACAAATGGCCACAAATCGATCAAAGGTGAAAGTGACTGTGAGCCAGACAGAAACAACTGTGGATGCAGAAAGCAGAACGGTAATGAGAGAACACACAGGAGTAATGTACATGAATGAATATGGGAAATAAATTGGAACAATTGCACCCAATATTGCATTAGTGATAACGACCAGGCGATCAGACACTGCCATTCCCACCAGGTAGGCACTGATACATTTGGAGAGACCGCACTTTCCTCGGGACAGGATCACAATCGCCACCAAGTTAACTGGAAGAGAGAGAGAAAAGGAAGCAGAGAAATTATTGATCAGACCTGGAGACAAAGCAGCAGTTTGACAGGATCTGGGCTGAAATTTCCAGCTTTGTTGCTGCATCGAGCAGTGATAACTGATTCATTGACCCGGGCAGTGCTTTGTCAGAGTGGAATGTTTGTAAACACAGTTATTAATAATGAATTGGGAAATTGATGCAGAAAGTGAGTAAAGTCAGCACCGGATCTACTGGAAGTGCTGAGTGAGGATGCAGTGTCAGTGGGGAATGAGAAGGGGTTTTACAGAGATGGAATCCAATGGGTTAATTGGGAATTTGTCTCCAGACTGTTGGTTGGGAAGGTTTGAGGAGAGCGGGATGTGCAGCTGGTTTGTTGCTCTGGGTTCAGGGAACCGACAGAGACTGTTATCAAATGGGACAACTGCAGCGCTGTGTTCGAGTATCAACAAAGATCTAGAAAGGCACAGCAGGCTCTGAGGGCTGAATGGCCTGCTCCTGCTCCCATATTACTGTATTCCTATCAGGTTGTACGTGGTAGCTGGAGGTGGAGACAGTGAGTGAGATTGGGAGGGAGAGAAGGAAAAGTACATGTTGGAGCAGGAGGGGTGACTGGAGCAGATGGTTTGGGAAAGTGGATAAACTGAAGCAATGGATGAGGAGACTGAGGATTCAATACAGTGAGAGGAGAGGCTGAGATTCACAGGGAGAGACTGCAGCAGAGTGTTACAGGAAATCTAATCTATAGATCCCAGTAATAAAACTCAATTCATACATTCAAACAATAATCCCGGTGGTTGTGGGTGTTGGAGAGCAGTTCATTGTTTATACAATATAGTCAATATATTTAGTTTGTACAGGCTATTAAATATAAATGTAAATATATTTCTGATATCAGACTCGCTCTTTATTGAATTCAGTAGTCACAGAGATTTTAAAGTGCAGTATTTAAATAATGAATTACCATCAGTGAAGAACTGATTCTATTCTGTTTATTCAGTCACTAAGTAAGGAATAGGAACTTTCGACAAAACAAAATGAGGACCTGACAGAAATCAACACAGAGGATCAAGTCCAACAGGAAAATGAACACAATCTGACAACAGACAACTTCCACTCACAGTTTCTCTCACTAATTGTTCTGGACATTCCAGCACTTTATGATAGTGAATTATTTACACTGTTGCTTCTTTCTCTTCCTCTTTACTTCTGCTTTTCCTTTCCCGTCGGTTTCGGTCTCCCTGCTCCTTTTCTCCTTCCATATCTCTCTGGAGTACTCACACCCTGTAAATTGTTACTTAATGCTAATTTTCACATATGATTTATTCCTAACATTCTGTGTCTGAGTTCTGTTCACCAGCCCCAGGTTCAATGATTCTATTCTCAGAGTCAGTTTGTTCAATGGTGAAACCTCTGTGAATAATTTAATGTACCTACAGAACACTCAAGTCTCCACCTGTTCACCTGCACTCTTCACTTCATCTACAAGACATGGAATAAACAGGATCGAAAGCTACTTCCAGACAAATCTCACAATCATTGAAATTCCTTCTCCTGGAATTATAAAGTAATCTGTTAGAATGTGGGATTGTTTAATTAATAAAACACCAACATCAGCACTGCAGCTGATAATCTGCAGATAAATGGAAAGACTCTTGATTCCATCTGATCGAGTGAAAACCAGTAAAACATCACATCAATACTTTCTATTTTACAATGTAGTCCAGTGACAGTGAAGGTCCACAGTGAAGCAGAGAAGGAGAAGTGAAAGTGTCAGCAGAAAATTCAGTTCAGTAACCAGACTTCTGAAGCAGTGTCAGACACACACAGAATGAAATAATATTTGATAACTGTGATAATCAATAAATACATTGAAATCCCAGTTAAACTGAGCCATGTTACTGGGGAGGGAGGACATTGTTCTGTCCCCTTGCGACACTGAGACCGTGAGATGTCTCATTATCAATCACTGAAAAAAAATCATAAAAATATTCCAGGACCGGTTAGATCCACATCATGAAACTGTTAAAAACTCCTAATCTTCTGATTATTGATCCTCACTGAAACATCTCATTCCAATACATTCAATACACAGAATAATCCAGTAACAATGCCACAGTTACTTAAAACAATACCATTAAATACATAATACAGTTCCTGCAAGAATGAAAGAGTAGTCAATGAGGAGATTCCATCAGTAAATTGCTGGAAAAGGACAGGCAGCTCTGTAACACACACAGAAAGAAATAATACCCAGGACAGCAGCCTGGTTAACATCGATTTACACCATTAACAGCTGAGATACTGGCTTACCAGCAACTCCAATTGCTGCAAGTACAGCATAATAAATGTCTTCTATCTGATGCATTACTGAATATCCCATTTCTGTGAGAAGCAGGGACTTCGATTAGCCTGGAATCCACAGCTCCACCAGGCACTCTGAGCTGATCCATTCCAATGGGTCCTGATTTATACAGGGGATTAGTCTCCACTGACACGGCTGTACCCCTGATCATTGCTATTAGTTACACTCTCCTGAACAAACACATTACATCAGCAGCTTTGACTCTGATGTAAATAATGTAGTGGATAAAACACAATCAATTCAATGTCAATGACATTTTCTGAGTAAGACCTCTCGCGGGAATAAACCTGAATTCTGTACTCATACTGGATGGATGGCAATTATGAGAGGCATCATTTACATTTTCCACATTATTGTATTGACCTTGTTCACCCCTGGCTTTTCTATTGTAAATGTAACTGATCTGTCTGCAGTGGACACTGAATCCAGGGACAAAAGCAATCCCGTTTCACTCTGTTCCTGCCTTTTCCCAGTTAAAACGTGAACTTTGAGTCTCTGATTCAGGACCATGTTCAGGGTAACAGCCCAGAAACTACTGTGAGTGATATCACGGAACAGACACTGTACGCATCCATTTGGGAGGCAGCAGGGTAGTGATAATATTACTGGTCACGGAATCCAGAGGCTCAACCTGATGGCTTGGGGGCAGGGGTTCAAATCCCACCATGTCAGCTATATAAAACAGAGGGAGCTCCCTTTCTGTGTATAAAGTAAAGGGATCTCCGCCTCTACGTATAAAGTGGAGGCAGCTCCCTCTTTATGTATAAAGTGGAGGGATCTCCCTCTCTATGTATAAAGTGGAGGGAGCGCCCTCTCTATGTATAAAGTGGAGGGAGCTCCCTCTCTATGCATAAAGTGGAGGGAGCTCCATCTTTATTTATAAAGTGGGAGGTGCACCCTCTCCATTTATAATGTTCGGGGCGATGAAGGAAAGAGGAGAAGAGGGAAACGAAAACAAATGGGGAAATGGAGAGAGAGGGACAAAGTGGAAGACAGTGTGAGACAGAAGAGATAGCGAAATGAGACCTTAACGGAACCCCAGTAACAATCCCCATTGTCTGCCCAGTCCAGTATTTGGGGTTTAATGTGAGGGTTTTAGGGATGAGTGTTAGATGAGTGTTTGATATTTTCAAACTGCATTGACATTCCCAACAAAAGCAAGAGTTAAAGATTCAAAATTAACCTAACAAATGGCTCAAAGCTTTGCTGTCCAATCACAGAGGGATGGAGAGATGGAGGGAGTGAGACACAGGCAGACGGAGAAACAGAAAGAGTGGGACAGAGAAAGAGGGAGAGAGAGAGAGACAGAGCTAGATTGATAGAGAAAAAAGGAGAAACAGAGACAGAGGGAGAGAGACAGAAAGGGAGGCAAGCAGATGCAGAGGGAGACAGACAGATGCAGAGGGAGAAAGGGACAGAGAGAGAGAGAGAGGAAGAGAGACAAACAGAGGGAGAAACAGAGACAGAGGGAGAGACTCACAGAGAGAAAGAGGGAGAGCGAGGTTACTGGAAAAACCTTACATCTAATAATGTTGAAAAAAGATAGAATTAAAAAGTAAAACTGGCTGCGTGTAAGAACTAATTCTGAAAGGAAAGATCAGGGGTTTTGTGTGAGTGTTTTGGGGGCAATTGGTGGATCAGTGATTGATATTTGCAAACTGAAGTGACATTTAATATTATTGAAAAAATATTACTAAACACTGACAAACTTTAGAAGCAGGGGAAATGGGATACAGTGTGTGAGGGGAGCTTGACAGAACCTCAGGAACAATCCCCATTATGTGCACAGTCCTGTATTGGGGATATAGTTTGAGAGTTTAGGGGGCGAGTGTTGATCAGTGTTTGATATTTTGAAACTGCAGTGACGCTCCCAGCAAGGGCAAGATTTACAGGTTCAAAATTAACTAAGAAATGGATAAAAACATTTCTGTCCAAGGAGAGAGAGATGGTGTTAGAGACAGAGTCATGGAAAGTAGCAGAGAAAGAGGGAGAGGACGAGTGAGAAAGAGAGAGAGAGAGAAAGATGGGAAGAAACTGACATGAGAGGGAGAGACAGAGAGAGGATGAGACAAGTTGTCACAATCATTAACAATCCTCATTATCTGCCCAGTCCTGTTTTTGGAGGTTCGTGTGAGTGATTTAGGGGTGAATGTTGGATCAGTGTTTCATATTTTCAAACTGCAGTGCCATTCCCAACAAGGCTGTTAAAGTATATAAGAGCAGGGAGGTTATGCTGGAAGTGTATAACTCATTGCTTAAGCACCATAATGAGACCTCCCAGGGCAGGTGCAGTGTGATTTTAGATATAGAGTAAAGCAGTGGATTTAGAGAAGGAGGGAGAGACGGGCAGAAAGAGTGAGGAGATACGGGGAGGCAGTCAGATTGTAGGAGAAACTTTACATCTAACCAAATGAAAAAAATACATAATTAAAATTTTAAATGGACTGCGCACTGAAAATACTGTCCACACAACAACTAAAGTCACACACCATCCTAACTTGAAACTATATCACCATTCCTTCACTGATACTGGGTCAAAATCCTGGATCTCCCTTCCTAACAGCACTGTGGGTGTACCTACCCCACATGGACTGCAGCGGTTCAAGAAGGAGGCTCAACACCACCTTCTCAAGGGCAATTAGGAATGGGTAATAAATGCTGGCCTGGCCAGTAACGCACACATCCAACAAATAAATAAGGCAAATAAAAAGTTGTCATCGAGTCACTTCACGGGATATTACACTAGACGAACAGAAACCTGGTCAAAGAGGTTGCTCTCAGGGAGCGTCTTCAAAGAGGAAAGAGAGTTCGTGAGACGGAGAGGTTTAGGAAAGGAATTCCAGAGTTAGGGTCCTGGCAGCTTTAAGGCACAGACACCAATGGTGGACCATTCAAATTGAGGATGCTCAAGAGGCCAGAATTAGAGGATCACAGATTTTGGTGGATTGCGGAGCTGGAGGTGATTGCAGAGATAGGGAGGGGTTATTTGTGGAAGATAGTTCCAAACTGCTCCCACCCTTTGTATGTAGAAGTGTTTCTGAGTTTCATCTTTGAAAGGGCTTTCGACTCATTTTTGATTTTCAGACTGTCCCCCCCGTCTGCGACTGTCCCCATTGAATACTCACAGGGCAGTACGCACGGGGGCAGATACAGAGTAAAGTTCCATCGACCAATGCCAGACTCACTGTTCCTCTGTCTCTTTCTCCTCATCTCTCACTGCCTGCAACACCCTTTCTCTGCCTCTCTTTCTCCCTCTTCCCATCCTGAATGCAAGAGGGAGAGATTGAGATAGTGTGCAGACGGAGACAGAGATAGAGGGAGAAAAGTTGACAGATAGACTTGGAAAGTGAGTAACAAAGAGAAGAAATAGTGTTTCAGAGAGTAGAAGAGAGGGGAAGAGAGAGATAGAGATGGAAAGAGATTACCAGCCAGAGAATTTACCAGAGATTACCTCTCTCTCAGTCCCTATCACTCCTTTCCAATTTGTTACCATCTCCATCTATTTTTCTCCCTCTACCCCGATGTTTCAAATTCCATGCATCTCGCTCGTATGTCTGTGTATACTGCAGTGAAGGGTTACATCAAATTATTATGGTTTACATTTGCTATTTCAATCTAACTGAACAATCTCTCAGACTGTGAACAGAGGGGCCTTGGAGTGACTGTCCACTGATTCCTGAGTGTAACAGGACAGGTGGATAAGGTGGTTAAGAAGGCTTACGGAATACTTTCCTTTATTGGCCGATGTAGAGAATATAAGAGCAGGGAGGTTATGCTAGAACTGTATAAAACACTAGTTAGACCACAGCTAGAGTACTGTGTACAGTTCTGGTCACCACATTACAGGAAGGATGTGATCATACTAGAGAGGTTACAGAGGAGATTTACAGAGGATGTTGTCAGGAATGGAGAATTTTAACTCTGAGTAAAGATTACATAGGCTGGAATTGTTTTCTTTGGAACAGAGAAGGTTGAAGGGAAGATTTAATTGAGGTGTATAAAATAATGACGGGCCCAGATAGAGTGGATAGGAAGGACCATTTCCCTTAACAGAGGGGGCAATAACCATGGGCATAGATTACAAGATTTCCACACCAATATCATGAGGGTGTGATGGCTTCCATGGTGGAATACCTTGCTGGATGTATACAATGGAGCGTTTTCCTTCCTGATTATCAAAACTGGCCGTCTGGGCCCCAACTTCATCCACATTTCTCCCACTCCACCAATATCTCACTCTTCATATCTATCCTTCTATGTTTGTGTACACAGCAATGAAGGATTACATCAAATGAATATATCTTACGTTCTCCCTTTCAATCCACCACAACAATCTCTCTGTCTCCAACCTTGTCCCTCTCAACAGCACTCTCTCTATCTGCATATCTCAGGCTCTCTCCCTCTGTCTCCCTCTTCGTTTCACAGATAGCAGGAGGGAGAGAGAGAGAGAGGAAGACAGAGAGAGACACAGAGAACAATCCCACCTTCTCCAATCCATTCACGTAACTGAAGTCCCTCATCCCTGGAACCATTCTTGTGAATCTTTTTTGCACCTTCTCGAATGCCACCACATTCTTGCTAAAGAACGGGGTCCAGAATTGGACAATGCTCCAGTTGAAGGCAAACTAGCGTTTTACAAAGGTTATATTTTCTTGCTTTTGTATTCAATGTCTCTATTTATAATCTCACGATCCCTTTTGCCGTTTAACCACTTTCTGAACATGCCCTGCCACCTTCAGTGATTGGTGCAAAAATAGTCCCCAGATGTCTCTGTTCCTGCAACTCCTTTGGAAATCTATCCTTTACTTTGTATCGTCTCTCCTCCTTTTTCCGAACCGTGGAGGCGGAAGATGCGGGAATGGTTCTTCATGAATACAAGACGACAGCCTTCACAAAATAGGGGACGTCACAGATATTGTAGTCAATGAGGAGGGGTTTGAAATATTGAACGGGGTAAACAGTGAGAGAGGAAATATTCAGGGGTTCAGCATCTTTGAAAGCTGAAAATTCACCAGGCTCAGACTGTTTAGATTTGCAAGGGTGGAAATAGAAGAGGCCCTGACCAGCATTTTTCAATCCTCTCTCGTTATAGTTTTGCTCCCAGATGATTGGAGGACTGCGTATGTTGTACTGTTGATGAACAAGGTTGAAAGTAATAGACTGAGTAATTACAGGCCACGCAGCATAATCACAGTGGAGGGAGAATTATTGGGCGCAATGGAATGATTGATTCATTTCTAGTACGGTGTGTCTCAGTGTCTCCATGTCTGCGGCTCTGTCACAATTTGAGCACTACCCTCACATGGGTGAGGAGTCGGTCTCTGGAATAAATGTCCCAGTGTTGTGGGAACATAAAATGGCCACCGAGAACCAACCTAAAATGACTGACTAATGTTTGTGGATTTCCACAGATGTTTGAGAGATGAGGGAGAGACTGACAGACAGACAGAAAGATAGACAAAGAGAGAGACACAGGCCAAGACACAGAGAATGATAGCAAGATACTTGTCATTGGACAGAGGACGAGGAGGAGGCCATTTGGCTCCTCAACCCTCTTCTGTCATTCAATGAGCTCATGGCTGATGTGTGACGTAACTCCATGTACCTATCTTTGCCACTTAATGCCTTTGGTTAACAAAAATCTATCAATCTCAGATTTAAAATCTAACAAGTGTCTCAGCATCAATTGCCGTTTGTGGAAGAGAGTTCCAAACTGATACCACACCTGGTGTGTTGACGTGTTTCTTCATTTCATTCCTGAAAGGTTTTTCGACCACGTTTAGATTTTTAGACTATGCCTCCATGTTCCTGACTCCGCAGCCAGTGGGAATTGTTACTCTCTGCCCACCCTTTCAGTTTCCCTTATTATCTTGAAAACATTCATCAAATAACCCCGTAAGCTTCGAAATTCCAGATAAAGAACAGGTTGGAGCAGGAGGGGAGACTGGAGCAGATGGTTCGGGAAAGTGGATAAACTGAAGCAATTGATGATGAGACTGAGGATTCAATACAGTGAGAGGAGAGGCTGAGATTCACAGGGAGAGACTGCAGCAGAGTGTTAGAGGAAATCTAATCTATAGATCCCAGTAATACAACTCAATTCATACATTCAAACAATAATCCCTGTGGTTATTGGTGTTGGAGAACAGTTCATTGTTTCTACAATATAGTCAATATATTTTGTTTGTACAGGCTATTAAATATAAATTTAAATATATTTCTGATATCAGCCTCGCTCTTTATTGAATTCAGCAGTCACAGAGATTTTAAAGTGCAGTATTTAAATAATGAATTACCATCAGTGATGAACTGATTCTATTCTGTTTATTCAGTCACTAAGTAAGGAATAGGAAGTTTCTACAAAACAAAATGAGGACCTGACAGAAATCAACACAGAGGATCAAGTCCAACAGGAAAATGAACACAATCTGACAACAGACAACTTCAACTCACAGTTTCTCTCACTAATTGTTCTGGACATTCCAGCACTTTATGATAGTGAATTATTCACACTTCTGCTTCTTTCACTTTCTCTTTACTTCTGCCTATCTCTTTCCCTCTGTTTCATTCTCCCTGCTCCTTTTCTCCTTCCCTATCTCTCCGGAGTACTCACACCCTTCAAACTGTTAGCTAATGCTACTTTTCACATATGATTTATTCCTAACATTCTGCGTCTCTGTTCTGTTCACCAGCCCCAGGTTCAATGATTCTATTCTCAGAGTCAGTTTGTTCAATGGTGAAACCTCTGTGAATAATTTAATGTATCTACAGAGCACTCAAGTCTCCACCTGTTCACCTACACTCTTCACTTCATCTACAATACATGGAATAAACAGGATCGAAAGCTACTTCCAGACAACCCTCACAATCATTGAAATCCCTTCTCCTGGAATTATAAAGTAATCCGTTAGAATGTGGGATTGTTTAATTAATAAAACACCAACATCAGCACTGCAGCTGATAATCTACAGATAAATGGAAAATAAACTGTTGATACCAACTGACAGAGTGAAAACCAATAAAACATCACATCAATACTTTCTATTTTCCAATGTAGTCCAGTGACAGTGAAGGTCCACAGTGAAGCAGAGAAGGAGAAGTAAAAGGGACAGCAGCAAACTCAGTTCAGTAGCCAAACTTCTGAAGCAGCGTCAGACACACACAGAATTAAATAAAATTTGATAACATTGATAATCAATAAATACATTTAAATCCCAGTTAAACTGAGCCATGTTATTGGGGAAGGAGGACATTGTGCTTTCCGCTTGTGACACTGAGACTGTGAGATGTCCCATTATTGATCACCAAAATATAAAGATTCATATAAATTATCCAGGACGGATTTGGTCCACATCATCAAACTGTTAAAAACTCCTGATTGTTTGATTTTGGATCTTAACTAAAACACCTCATTCAAAAGCATTCGCTGCACAGAATAATCCAGTAAGAACGGCTACCGAAACTAATCCCATTAAAGACATGATACAACGCCTGCAAGAATGGAAGAGTAGACAATGAGGAGATTCCATCTGTAAATTGCTGGAAAATAACAGGCGGTTGTGTAACACACACAGTGAGAAATAATACCCAGCAGCACAGTTAACATTGATTTACACCATTAATAGCTGAGATACTGGCTTGCCAGGAACTCCAATTGCTGCAAGTACTGGATAGTAAATGTCTTCTATCTGATACATTACTGGATATTCCATTTCTGTGAGAAGCAGAGTCTTCTGTTAGCCTTGAATCCACAGCTCTACCAGGCACTCTGAGCTGATCCATTCCAATGGTCCTGATTTATGCACGGGATAAATCTCCACTGACATGGTTATCCCCCTGATCATTGCTATTAGTTACACTCTCCTGAACAAACACATTACATCAGCAGCTTTGACTCTGATGTAAATAATGTGGTGGATAAAACACAATCATTTCAATGTCAATGAGATTTTCTGAGTAAGACCTCTCTCTGAAATAAACCTGAAATCTGTACTCATACTGGACGGATGCTACAATTATGAGTGGCGTCAATTACATTTTCCATATTATTGTATTGACCTTGTTTCCTCCTGGCATTTCTATTGTAAATGTAACTGATCTGTCTGCAGTGGACACTGAATCCAGGGACAAAATCAATCCCGTTTCAAACTGTTCCTGCCTTTTTCCATTTAAAATGTGAACTTTGAGGATGTGATTCGAGACCATGTTCAGGTTTACAGCCTAAAAGCTACTGTGAGTGATATTACAGGACAAACACTGTAGATACTCATGAAGGAGGCAGCCGCAAAGTGATAATATCACTGGTCATGCAATCCAGAGGCCCAACCTAATGGTCTGAGGACAGGGGTTCAAATCCCACCATGGCAGCTGCATAAAATAGAGGGAGCTCCCTCTCTAGTTATTATGTGGAGGGAGCACATTCTCTATGTATAAAGTGGAGGGAGCTCCCCCTCTACGTAGAAAGTGGAGGGAGCTCCCCCTCTACGTATAAAGTGGAGGGAGCTCCCTCTCGACATACAAAGTGGAGGGAGCTCCCTCTCGACATACAAAGTGGACGGCGCTCCCTCTCTACGTGCAAAGTGGATGGCGATTAAAGACAAAGGAGAGCGGGAATTATAAACAAATGGAGAAATGGAGAGATAGACGAAATAAAAGACAGTGAGAGACAGAAGAGATAGTTAAGTGAGAGCTTGACAGAACCCCAATAGCAATCGCCATTGTCTGACCAGTCCAGTATTGAGGATTTAGTGCGAGTGTTTTATAACTGAGTGTTGGCTCAGTGTTTGATATTTTCAAACTGCAGTCACATTCCCACCAAGGGCAAGTGTTACAGTTTCAAAATTAACCAGGGAATGGCTCGAAGCATTGCTGTCCAGGGAGAGGGGGAAGGGGAGATGGAGAGAGACAGACACAGGCAGAGTGGGACAGAGACATTGGGGGGGAGAGAGAGTGAGTTCGAGGGAGAAAGACAAAGCGAGAGACAGATACAGAGGAAGAGAGACAAACAGAGAGAAGGAGAGAGAAAGACAGTGGTTGAAACAGAGACTGAGGGGGAGACAGACAGAGTGTGTGACAGGGTGAGATTATGGGAGAAAATTTAGATCTAATAATGTTTGAAAAAAGATATAATTAAAAACTTAAACTGGTTGTGCGCAAGAAATACATTTGAAAGGAAACATCAGGGGTTTAGTGTGAGTCTTCTGGAGGCAACTGTTGGATCAGTGTTTAATTTTTTCAAACTGCAGGGACATTTATTGTTGTTGAAAATATGTTATCACAAATTGACAAACTTGAGAAACAGGGGAAAAGGAAGACAGGGTGTGAGGGGACCTTGACAGAACCTCAGTAACAATCCCCATTATCTGCAGTCTTGTATTGGGGGTTTAGTGTGAGGGTTTAGGGGGTGAGTGCTGATCAGTGTTTGATGTTTTAAAACTGCAGTGACGTACCCAGCAAGGGCAAGAATTGCAGGTTCAAATTAACCAATAAATGGATTAAAACACTTCTGTCCAAGGAGAGATAGAGGGAGAGATGGTTTGAGACGGCGACAGGCACAGTCATGGACTGAGGCAGAGAAAGAGGGAGAAGGAGATAGAGGGAGAGATGGAGATGGAGAGAGACAGACATGAGAGGGAGAGACAGATAGAGGATGAGACAAGATGTAACAGTCAGTAACAATGCTCATTGTTTGCCCAATCCTGTATTGGGAGTTTAGTGTGAGTGTTTTTCGGGTGAGTGTTGGATCAGTGTTTGATATTTTCAAACTGCAGTGACCTTCCCAACAAGGCAGGTATAAAATAGAAGAGCAGGGAGGTTATGCTGAAACTGTATCACCCATTGGTTGGACCACAACTTGAGTACTGTGTGCAGTTCTGGTCACCTCATTACAGAAAGGATGCAATTGCACTGGAGAGGATACAGAGGAGATTTACGAGGATGTTGCTAGAACTGGAAAAATGCTGCTATGAGGAAAGATTGGATCGGCCAGAGTTGTTCTCCTTGGAACAGAAAAGGTTGAGGGGAGATCTGATTGAAATGTGCAGGGCTTGGACAGAGTGGAGGTGAAGGGTCCATTCACCTTGGCAGAGAGCTCAGTGACGATGGGGCATAGTCATAAAGTGATTGGCAGAAAGATTAGAGGAGATGTAAGGAAAATGGTTTTCACCCAGAGGGTGGTGGGAATCTGGAACACACAGCCTGAAAGGGTAGTTGAGGAAGAAAACCTCAACTCATTTTAAGGAGTCTGGATATGCAATTCAAGTGCCATAATCTGCAGGGCTACGGACCAAATGGAGGCAGGTGGGATTAGAATAGGTGGATCGTTTTTCGGTCGGCACGGACACGATGGGCCAAGTGGCCTCTTTTTGGGCCTTAAATTTTCTGTGATGCTGAAGGAAAGAGTTGCTGGTTCAAAAGTAACCAAGAAATGCCTGAAAGCATTGCTGTTCTGGGACAGAGAGGAAGGGAGAGATGAGAAGAGAGAGACAGAGAGAGAGAGAGAGAGGCAGAGAAAGAGGGAGAGACGGAGAGAGAGGGAGACACAGACAGCTAGAGAGGGGTGACAGAGAAAGAGGGAGAGGGAGAAACAGAGACAGCGAAGGAGTGAAAGACAGAAATAGGGGAGAGAGAGACAGGGGAGACAGAGGGGAGGGAAATTCAGACAGAGAGAAGGTGGCAGAGAGACAGATAGAGGGAGTGGTAGAGGGAGAGATATGGAGGGACAGAGGGAGAGGGAAAGACAGACAGAGGGACAGATGGAGATGGAGAAACAGAGAGAGTGAGAACAATTGGGAGAGACAGAGATTGGGGGAGACAGGGGTAGAGGGAGAGACCGAGACAAAAAGAGAAAGGGGAGAGATAGGGATTGGCAGAGAGAGGGACAGCGACAGAAGGAGAGACCAAGAGAGAGCGAGGCAGAGCGAGAGAGATAGAGGGTGGGACAGAGGGAAGGACAGAGGGAGGGACAGAGAGAGACGGGGAGATCAAGATAGAGAGACAGGGCAAAGAGAGAGAGAGTAAAGATAGAAACATAGACAGAGACAGAGACAGAGAGTGGGGAGACTACAGCAGCAACTTTAGGTCAGTTATTTTAACTTCGGTGGTGGAAAACATTTAGAAAAAACAATTTGGATCAACATCAATAGTCACATGGACAAAAGCGAGATAATTAAGGAAAGGCAGCATGGCTTTCTTAAGGGAAAATCATGTTTAACGAACTGGCTGGAGTTTTTTGAGGAGGTAACTGAAAGGGTTGATGAGGGCAATGTTGTTGATGTGGTGTACATGGACTTTCAAAATGCGTTTGATACGGTGCCACACAACAGACGTGTGAGCATGCTTGTAGCTCGTAGAATAAGTACGACGGTCGCAACATGGATACGGAATTGGCTGGGTGACAGGAAACAAAGAGTAGTGATCAATGGATGTTTTTCAGGCTGGAGGAAGGTTTGTAGTGGAGTTCCCCAGGGGTCAGTGTTGGGACCCTTGAGTTTCTTGATATATATTAATGACCGATACCTCGGTGGACAGGATACAATTTCAAAGTTTGCAGATGATACGAAACGTGGAAGCATTGTGAACTGTGATGACAATAGTGATGAACTTCAAAAGGACATAGACAAGTTGGTGGAATGGGCAGGCAGGTGGCAGATGAAGTTCAATGCAGAGAAATGTGAAGTGATTCATTATGGTAGGAAGAACATGGAGTGACAATATAGAAAAAAAGAACAATTCCAAAGGGGGATTAGGAGCAGAGGGACCTGGGTCTATATGTGCAGAAGTCATTGAAGTTTGTCGGACAGGTTGAGAGAGCGGTTAATTAAGCGTACAGTATCCTGGGATTTATTAATAGGGGCATAGAGCACAAGAGCAAGGAGGTTATGTAGAATTTATAGAAGATACTAGTTCATCCTCAGCACGAGTATTGCGTCCATTTTTGAGTGCCACACTTTAGTAAAGAAGTGAGGACATTGGAGAGAGTACAGACGAGATTCACGAGAATGGTTCCAGGGATGAGGAATTTCAGTTATGAAGATAGATTGGAGAAGTTAGGACTGTTTTCCTTGGAGAAGAGAAGGCTGAGAGGGGATTTGATAGAGGTATTCAAAATCATGAGGGATCTGGACAGAGCAGATAGGGAGAAACTGTTCCCACTTGTGAAAGAATCGAGAACGAGATGACACAGACAGAAAATATTTGGTAAGAGAAGTAAAAGTGACATGGAGAAAAACTTTTTTATGCAGTGAGTGGTTAATGTCTGGAATGCGATGCCTTAGAACGTGGTGGAGGCAAGTTTAATTGAAGCATTCAAAAGGGAATTGGACAGTGACATGAAAAGGAAGAATGTGCAGGGTTATGAAGAGAAGGTGGGGTCATAGAACTGAGAGAATTGCACTCTCGGAAAACCAGTGCAGACAAGATGGCTCGAATGGCCTCCTTAAGTACTGCAATGACTCTGAGACAGAGGCAGAGAAAGAGAAAGGTGGAGAGACAGAGAGAGAGGCAGAGGGAGGGAGAGCATGTGAGAGAAACAAAGACAGAGAAGGTGAAACAGAGAGAGGCACAGGCAGCGGCAAAGTGAGAGAAGGAGAAGGAGAGAGAGAGACAGACAGACAGACAGGGGGAGACCGAGAGGCAGAGACATAGAGAGAGAGAGAGGGAGACAGAGAGAGCGGAAGAGAGAGGAAGAGAGAGAGAGAGAATGACAGATAGGGACGGAGAGAAGGAGACAGAGTGGGAGGGAGAGATGATCTGAGAGAAAAACAGAGTAAAGTATTCAGACAGAATAAGAGTGACAGAGAGCGGGAGAGACAGTGACAGAGAGAGTGTCAAAGAGAGACAGAGACAGAAAGAGAGAAGGAGAGGCAGAGAAAGGGAGAGGGAGAAAGAGAGAGAGAGAGCACATGGTGGAGATGCACTAATAAGAGAACCACACAGAGACACTCCCTGCGGAGATACTGTAATAACAGACCCACTCACTGACCCTCCCTGTGGAGATACGATAATAACAGACCAACTCGGTGACTCTCCCTGTGAAGATACTATATTAACCGACCCACTCAGCGACTCTCCCTGTGGAGATACTATAATAGCAAACCCAATCAGAGACTCTCGCGGTGGAGAAACAATAATAACAGACCCACTCAGTGACTCTCCCTGTGGAGATACTACAGTAACAGACCCAATCAGTGACTCTCCCTGTGGAGATACTATAATAACAGACCCACTCAGTGACTCTCCCTGTGGAGATACTATAATAACAGACCCACTCAGTGACTCTCCCTGTGGAGATACTATAATAACAGACCCACCCAGTGACACTCCCTGTGGAGATACTAAAACAAAAGACCCAATCAGTGACTCTCCCTGTGGAGATACTATAATAACAGACACACTCAGTGACTCTCCCTGTGGAGATACTATAATAAAAGACCCAATCAGTGACTCTCCCTGTGGAGTTACTATAATAACAGACCCACACAGTGACTCTCCCTGTGGAGATACTACAATAACAGACCAACTCAGTGACTCTCCCTGTAGAGATACTATAATAACAGACCCACTCAGTGACTCTCCCTGTGGAGATACTATAATAACAGACCCACTCAGTGACTCTCCCTGTGGAGATACTAGAATAACAGACCCACTCAGTGACTCTCCCTGTGGAGATACTATAATAACAGACCCACTCAGTGACTCTCCCTGTGGAGATACAACAATAACAGACCCAATCAGTGACTCTCCCTGTGGAGATACAATAACAACAGACCCACTCAGCGACTCTCCCTGTGGAGATACGATAATAACAGACCTACTCAGTGACTCTCCCTGTGGAGATACTATAATAACAGACCCACTCAGTGACTCTCGCTGTAGAGATACTATAATAAGAGACCCACTCAGAGACTCTCCCTGTGGAGATACTATAATAACAGACCAACTCAGTGACTCTCCCTGTGGAGATACTATAATAACAGAGACACTCAGTGAGTCTCCACTAGAGATTCTATAACAAGAGACACACTCAGTGACTCTCCCTGTGCAGATACTATAATAACAGACCCACTCATTTACTCTCCTTGTGGAGATACTATAATAACAGACCAACTCAGTGACTCTAATGTGGAGATACTATAATAACAGATCCACTCAGTGACTCTCCCTGTGGAGATACTATAATAACAGACCAACTCAGTGACTCTCCTTGTGGAGATACTATAATAACAGACCAACTCAGTGACTCTAATGTGGAGATACTATAATAACAGATCCACTTAGTGACTCTCCCTGCGGAGATACTATAATAACAGACCCACTCAGTGACACTCCCTGTGGAGACACTGTAATAACAGACCCACGCAGTGACTCTCCCTGTGGAGATACTATAATAACAGACCCACTAAGTGACTCTCCCTGTGGAGATACTATAATAACAGACCCACTCAGTGACTCTCCCTGTGGAGATAGTATAATAACAGTCCTACTCAGTGACTCTCCCTGTGGAGATACGATAATAACAGACCAACACAGTGACTCTCCCTGTGGAGATACTATAATAACAGACCAACTCAGCGCCTCTCCTTGTGGTGATACCATAATAACAGACCCACTCAGTGACTCTCCCTGTGGAGATACTAGAACAACAGACCCACTCAGTGACTCACCTTGTGGAGATACTATAATAACAGACCCACTCAGAGACTCTCCCTGTGGAGATAGTATAATAACAGACTCACTCAGTGACTCTCCCTGTGGAGATACTGTAATAACAGACCCACTCAGTGACTCTCCCTGTGGAGATACTATAATAACAGACCCACTCAGTGACTATCCCTGTGGAGATACTATAATAACAGACCCACTCAGTGACTCTCCCTGTGGAGATACTTTAATATCAGACCCACTCAGTGACTCTCCCTGTGGAGATACTATAATAACAGACCCACTCAGTGACTCTCCCTGTGGAGATACTGTAATAACAGACCCAGTCAGTGACTCTCGCTGTGGAGATACTATCATAACAGACCCACTCAGTGACTCTCTGTGTGGAGATGCTATAATAACAGACCCACTCAGTGATTCTCCCTGTGGAGATACTATAATAACAGACCCACTCAGTGACTCTCCCTGTGGAGATAGTATAATAACAGACTCACTCAAATACTCTCCTTGTGGAGATACTATAATAACAGACCCACTCAGTGACTCTCCCTGTGGAGATAGTATAATAACAGACCCACTCAGTGACTCTCCCTGTGGAGATACTATAATAACAGACCCACTCAGTGACTCTCCTTGTGGAGATACTATAATGACAGACCCACTCAGTGACTCTCCCTGTGGAGATACTATAACAACAGACTCACTCAGTGGCTCTCCTTGTGGAGATACTATAATAACAGACTCACTCAGTGACTCTCCCTGTGGAGATACTGTAATAACAGACCCACGCAGGGACTCACCCTGTGGAGATACTATAATAACAGACCCACTCAGTGACTCTCCTTGTGGAGATACTATATTAACAGACCCACTCAGAGACTCTCCCTGTGGAGATAGTATAATAACAGACTCATTCAGTGACTCTCCCTGTGGAGATACTATAATAACAGACCCACTCAGTGACTCTCCTTGTGGAGATGCTATAATAACAGACCCACTCAGTGACTCTCCCTGTGGAGATACTATAACAACAGACTCACTCAGTGGCTCTCCTTGTGGAGATACTATAATAACAGACCCACTCAGAGACTCTCCCTGTGGAGACAGTATAATAACAGACTCACTCAGTGACTCTCCCTGTGGAGATACTGTAATAACAGACCCACGCAGTGACTCTCCCTGTGGAGATACTATAATAACAGACCACTCAGTGACTCTCCCTGTGGAGATACTGTAATAACAGACCCACTCAGTGACTCTCCCTGTGGAGATACGATAATAACAGACCAACTCAGTGACTCTGCCTGTGGAGATACTATAATAACTGACCAACTCAGTGACTCTCCTTGTGGTGATACTATAATAACAGACCCACTCAGTGACTCTCCCTGTGGAGATACTATAATAACAGACCCACTCAGTGAATCTCCGTGTGGAGATACTATAACAACAGACCCACTCAGTGACTCTCCTTGTGGAGATACAATAATAACAGACCCACTCAGAGAATGTCCCTGTGGAGATAGTATAATAACAGACTCACTCAGTGACTCTCCCTGTGGAGATAATATAACAACAGACCCACTCAGTGACTCTCCCTGTGGAGATACTAGAATGACAGACACACTCAGTGACTCTCCCTGTGGAGATACTATAATAACAGACCCACTCAGTGACTCTCCCTGTGGATATACTATAACAACAGACCCACTCAGTGACTCTCCCTGTGGAGATACTAGAATGACAGACCCACTCAGTGACTCTCCCTGTGGATATACTATAGTAACAGACCCACTCAGTGACTCTCCCTGTGGAGATTCTATAATAACAGACCCACTCAGTGACTCTCCCTCTGGAGATACTTTAATATCAGACCCACTCAGTGACTCTCCCTGTGGAGATACTATAATAACAGACCCACTCAGTGACTCTCCCTGTGGAGATACTATAATAACAGACCCACTCAGTGCCTCTCCCTGTGGAGATACGATCATAAAAGACCCACTCAGTGACTCTCCCTGTGGAGCTACTATAATAACAGACCCACTCAGTGTATCTCCCTGTAGAAATACTATAATAACAGACCAACCCAGTGACTCTCCTTGTGGAGATACTATAATAACAGGCCAACTCAGTGACTCTAATGTGGAGATACTATAATAACAGACCCACTGAGTGACTCTCCATGAGGAGATACTATAATAAGAGACCCACTCAGTGACACTCCCTGTGGAGATACTGTAATAACAGATCCACGCAGTGACTCACCCTGTGGAGATACTATAATAACAGACCCACTCAGTGACTCTCCCTGTGGAGATACTATAATAACAGACCCACTAAGTGACTCTCCCTGTGGAGATACTATAATAACAGACCCACTCAGTGACTCTCCCTGTGGAGATGGTATAATAACAGACCTACTCAGTGAATCTCCCTGTGGAGATACGATAATAACAGACCAACACAGTGACTCTCCCTGTGGAGATACTATAATAACAGACCCACTCAGTGACTCTCCTTGTGGACATACTATAATAACAGACCAACTCAGTGACTCTAATGTGGAGATAGTATAATAACAGACAAACTCAGCGACTCTCCTTGTGGTGATACTATAATAACAGACCCACTAAGTGACTCTCCCTGTGGAGATACTATAATAACAGACCCACTCAGTGACTCTCCCTGTGGAGATAGTATAATAACAGACCTACTCAGTGACTCTCCCTGTGGAGATACGATAATAACAGACCAACACAGTGACTCTCCCTGTGCTGATACTATAATAACAGACCCACTCAGTGACTCTCCCTGTGGAGATACTATAATAACAGACCCACTCAGTGACTCTCCCTGTGGAGATACTATAATAACAGACCAACTCAGTGACTCTCCCTGTGGAGATACTATAATAACAGACCAACTCAGTGACTCTCCCTGTGGAGATACTATAATAACAGACCAACTCAGTGACTCTCCTTGTGGAGATACTATAATAACAGACCCACTAAGTGACACTCCCTGCGGAGATACTATAATAACAGACCCACTCAGTGACTCTCCCTGTGGAGATTCCAGAACAACAGACCCACTCATTGACTCTCCCTGTGGAGATACTTTAATATCAGACCCACTCAGTGACTCTCCCTGTGGAGATACTATAATAACAGACCCACTCAGTGACTCTCCCTGTGGAGATACTATAATAACTGACCAACTCAGTGACTCTCCTTGTGGTGATACTATAATAACAGACCCACTCAGTGACTCTCCCTGTGGAGATACTATAATAACAGACCCACTCAGTGACTCTCCCTGTGGAGATACTATAACAACAGACCCACTCAGTGACGCTCCTTGTGGAGATACAATAATAACAGACCAACTCAGAGAATCTCCCTGTCGAGATTGTATAATAACAGACTCACTCAGTGACTCTCCCAGTGGAGATACTGTCATAACAGATCCACTCAGTGACTTTCCCTGTGGAGATACTATAACAACAGACCCACTCAGTGACTCTCCCTGTGGAGATACTAGAATAACAGACCCACTCAGTGACTCTCCCTGGGGAGATACTATAATAACAGACCCGCTCAGTGACTCTCCCTGTGGAGATACTATAGTAACAGACCCACTCAGTGACTCTCCCTGTGGAGATACTATAATAACAGACCCACTCAGTGACTCTCCCTCTGGAGATACTTTAATATCAGACCCACTCAGTGACTCTCCCTGTGGAGATACTATAATAACAGACCCACTCAGTGACTCTCCCTGTGGAGATACTATAATAACTCACCCACTCAGTGCCTCTCCCTGTGGAGATACGATCATAAAAGTCCCACTCAGTGACTCTCCCTGTGGAGATGCTATAATAACAGACCCAGTCAGTGACTCTCCCTGTGGAGATACTATAATAACAGACCCACTCAGTGTATCTCCCTGTGGAAATACTATAATAACAGACCAACTCAGTGACTCTCCTTGTGGAGATACTATAATAACAGGCCAACTCAGTGACTCTAATGTGGAGATACTATAATAACAGACCCACTTAGTGACTCTCCCTGCGGAGATACTATAACAACAGACCCACTCAGTGACACTCCCTGTGGAGATACTGTAATAACAGACCCACGCAGTGACTCACCCTGTGGAGATACTATAATAACAGACTCACTCAGTGACTCTCCCTGTGGAGATACTATAACAACAGACCCACTATGTGACTCTCCCTGTGGAGATACTAAAATAACAGACCCACTCAGTGACTCTCCCTGTGGAGATAGTATAGTAACAGACCTACTCAGTGACTCTCCCTGTGGATATACTATAGTAACAGACCCACTCAGTGACTCTCCCTGTGGAGATTCTATAATAACAGACCCACTCAGTGACTCTCCCTCTGGAGATACTTTAATATCAGACCCACTCAGTGACTCTCCCTGTGGAGATACTATAATAACAGACCCACTCAGTGACTCTCCCTGTGGAGATACTATAATAACAGACCCACTCAGTGCCTCTCCCTGTGGAGATACGATCATAAAAGACCCACTCAGTGACTCTCCCTGTGGAGATACTATAATAACAGACCCACTCAGTGTATCTCCCTGTGGAAATACTATAATAACAGACCAACTCAGTGACTCTCCTTGTGGAGATACTATAATAACAGGCCAACTCAGTGACTCTAATTTGGAGATACTATAATAACAGACCCACTGAGTGACTCTCCCTGAGGAGATACTATAATAAGAGACCCACTCAGTGACACTCCCTGTGGAGATACTGTAATAACAGATCCACGCAGTGACTCACCCTGTGGAGATACTATAATAACAGACCCACTCAGTGACTCTCCCTGTGGAGATATTATAATAACAGACCCACTCAGTGACTCTCCCTGTGGTGATACTATAATAACAGACCCACTAAGTGACTCTCCCTGTGGAGAGACTATAATAACAGACCCACTCAGTGACTCTCCCTGTGGAGATAGTATAATAACAGACCTACTCAGTGAATCTCCCTGTGGAGATACGATAATAACAGACCAACACAGTGACTCTCCCTGTGGAGATACTATAATAACAGACCCACTCAGTGACTCTCCTTGTGGAGATACTATAATAACAGACCAACTCAGTGACTCTAATGTGGAGATAGTATAATAACAGACAAACTCAGCGACTCTCCTTGTGGTGATACTATAATAACAGACCCACTAAGTGACTCTCCCTGTGGAGATACTATAATAACAGACCCACTCAGTGACTCTCCCTGTGGAGATAGTATAATAACAGACCTACTCAGTGACTCTCCCTGTGGAGATACGATAATAACAGACCAACACAGTGACTCTCGCTGTGCTGATACTATAATAACAGACCCATTCAGTGACTCTTCCTGTGGAGATACTATAATAACAGACCCACTCAGTGACTCTCCCTGTGGAGATACTATAATAACAGACCAACTCAGTGACTCTCCCTGTGGAGATACTATAATAACAGACCAACTCAGTGACTCTCCTTGTGGAGATACTATAATAACAGACCCACTAAGTGACACTCCCTGCGGAGATACTATAATAACAGACCCACTCATTGACTCTCCCTGTGGAGATACTTTAATATCAGACCCACTCAGTGACTCTCCCTGTGGAGATACTACAATAACAGACCCACTCAGTGACTCTCCCTGTGGAGATACTATAATAACTGACCAACTCAGTGACTCTCCTTGTGGTGATACTATAATAACAGACCCACTCAGTGACTCTCCCTGTGGAGATACTATAATAACAGACCCACTCAGTGACTCTCCCTGTGGAGATACTATAACAACAGACCCACTCAGTGACTCTCCTTGTGGAGATACAATAATAACAGACCAACTCAGAGAATCTCCCTGTGGAGATAGTATAATAACAGACTCACTCAGTGACTCTCCCTGTGGAGATACTGTCATAACAGATCCACTCAGTGACTTTCCCTGTGGAGATACTATAACAACAGACCCACTCAGTGACTCTCCTTGTGGAGATACAATAATAACAGACCAACTCAGAGAATCTCCCTGTGGAGATAGTATAATAACAGACTCACTCAGTGACTCTCCCTGTGGAGATACTGTCATAACAGATCCACTCAGTGACTTTCCCTGTGGAGATACTATAACAACAGACCCACTCAGTGACTCTCCCTGTGGAGATACTAGAATAACATACCCACTCAGTGACTCTCCCTGTGGAGATACTATAATAACAGACCCACTCATTGACTCTCCCTGTGGAGATACTATAGTAACAGACCCACTCAGTGACTCTCCCTGTGGAGATACTATAATAACAGACCCACTCAGTGACTCTCCCTCTGGAGATACTTTAATATCAGACCCACTCAGTGACTCTCCCTGTGGAGATACTATAATAACAGACCCACTCAGTGACTCTCCCTGTGGAGATACTATAATAACTGACCCACTCAGTGCCTCTCCCTGTGGAGATACGATCATAAAAGTCCCACTCAGTGACTCTCCCTGTGGAGATGCTATAATAACAGACCCACTCAGTGACTCTCCCTGTGGAGATACTAAAATAACAGACCCACTCAGTGTATCTCCCTGTGGAAATACTATAATAACAGACCAACTCAGTGACTCTCCTTGTGGAGATACTATAATAACAGGCCAACTCAGTGACTCTAATGTGGAGATACTATAATAACAGACCCACTTAGCGACTCTCCCTGCGGAGATACTATAACAACAGACCCACTCAGTGACACTCCCTGTGGAGATACTGTAATAACAGACCCACGCAGTGACTCACCCTGTGGAGATACTATAATAACAGACCCACTCAGTGACTCTCCCGGTGGAGATACTATAACAACAGACCCACTATGTGACTCTCCCTGTGGAGATACTAAAATAACAGACCCACTCAGTGACTCTCCCTGTGGAGATAGTATAATAACAGACCTACTCAGTGACTCTCCCTGTGGAGATACGATAATAACAGACCAACGCAGTGACTCTCCCTGTGGAGATACTATAATAACAGACCAAATCAGCGACTCTCCTTGTGGTGATACTATAAGAACAGACCCACTCAGTGACTCTCCCTGTGGAGATACTATAGTAACAGACCCACTCAGTGTCTCTCCCTGTGGAGATACTATAATAACAGACCCACTCAGTGACTCTCCCTCTGGAGATACTTTAATATCAGACCCACTCAGTGACTCTCCCTGTGGAGATACTATAATAACAGACCCACTCAGTGACTCTCCCTGTGGAGATACTATAATAACTGACCCACTCAGTGCCTCTCCCTGTGGAGATACGATCATAAAAGTCCCACTCAGTGACTCTCCCTGTGGAGATGCTATAATAACAGACCCAATCAGTGACTCTCCCTGTGGAGATACTATAATAACAGACGAACTCAGTGACTCTCCCTGTGGAGATACTATAATAACAGACCCACTCAGTGACTCTCCCTGTGGAGATAGTATAATAACAGACCTACTCAGTGACTCTCCCTGTGGAGATACGATAAAGCAGACCAACTCAGTGACTCTCCCTGTGGTGATACTATAATAACAGCCCCACTCAGTGACTCTCCCTGTGGAGATACAATAATAACAGACCCACTCAGTGACTCTCCCTATGGAGATACTATAATAACAGACCAACTCAGTGGCTCTCGCTGTGGAGATACTATAATAACAGACCAACTCAGTGACTCTCCCTGTGGAGATACTATAATAACAGACCAACTCAGTGACTCTCCTTGTGGAGATACTATAATAACAGACCCACTAAGTGACTCTCCCTGCGGAGATACTATAATAACAGACCCACTCAGTGACTCTCCCTGTGGAGATAGTATAATAACAGACCTACTCAGTGACTCTCCCTGTGGAGATACGATAATAACAGACCAACACAGTGACTCTCCCTGTGGAGATACTATAATAACAGACCAACTCAGCGACTCTCCTTGTAGTGATACTATAATAACAGACCCACTCAGTGACTCTCCCTGTGGAGATACTATGACAACGGACCCACTCAGTGACTCTCCTTGTGGAGATACTATAATAACAGACCCGCTCAGAGACTCTCCCTGTGGAGATAGTATAATAACAGACTCACTCAGTGACTCTCCCTGTGGAGATAATGCAATAATAGACCCACTCAGTGACTCTCCCTGTGGAGATACTATAATAACAGACCCACTCAGTGACTCTCCCTGTGGAGATACTATAATAACAGACCCACTCAGTGACTCTCCCTGTGGAGATTCTATAACAACAGACCCACTCAGTGACTCTCCCTGTGGAGATACTTTAATATCAGACCCACTCAGTGACTCTCCCTGTGGAGATACTATAATAACAGACCCACTCAGTGACTCTCCCTGTGGAGATACTATCATAAAAGACCCACTCAGTTACGCTCCCTGTGGAGATACTGTAATAACAGACCCAGTCAGTGACTCTCGCTGTGGAGATACTATCATAACAGACCCACTCAGTGATCTCTCTGTGGAGATACTATAATAACAGACCCACTCAGTGACTCTCCCTGTGGAGATACTATAATAACAGACTCACTCAGTGACTCTCCTTGTGGAGATACTATAATAACAGACCCACTCAGTGACTCTCCCTGTGGAGATACTATAATAACAGACCCACTCAGTGACTCTCCCTGTGGAGATACTATAATAACAGACCCACTCAGTGACTCTCCCTGTGGAGATACTATAATAACAGACCCACTCAGTGACTCTCCTTGAGGAGATACTATAATAACAGACCCACTCAGTGACTCTCCCTGTGGAGATACTATAACAACAGACTCACTCAGTGGCTCTCCTTGTGGAGATACTATAATAACAGACCCACTCAGAGAATCTCCCTGTGGAGATAGTATAATAACAGACTCACTCAGTGACTCTCCCTGTGGAGATACTGTCATAACAGATCCACTCAGTGACTTTCCCTTTGGAGATTCTATAATAACAGACCCACTCAGTGACTCTCCCTGCGGAGATACTATAATACCAGACCCACTCAGTGACTCTCCCTGTGGAGATTCTATAATAACAGACCCACTCAGTGACTCTCCCTGTGGAGATACTTTAATATCAGACCCAGTCAGTGACTCTCCCTGTGGAGATACTATAATAACAGACCCACTCAGTGACTCTCCCTGTGGAGATACTATCATAAAAGACCCACTCAGTGACTCTCCCTGTGGAGATACTGTAATAACAGACCCAGTCAGTGACTCTCGCTGTGGAGATACTATCATAACAGACCCACTCAGTGACTCTCCTTGTGGAGACACTATTATAACAGACCCACTCAGTGACTCTCCCTGTGGAGATACTATAAATTCAGACCCACTCAGTGACTCTCCCTGTGGAGATACTATAATAACAGTCCAACTCAGTGACTCTCCTTGAGGAGATACTATAATAACAGACCCACTCAGTGACTCTCCCTGTGGAGATACTATAACAACAGACTCACTCAGTGGCTCTCCTTGTGGCGATACTATAATAACAGACCCACTCAGAGAATCTCCCTGTGGAGATAGTATAATAACAGACTCACTCAGTGACTTTCCCTGTGGAGATACTGTCATAACAGATCCACTCAGTGACTTTCCCTTTGGAGATACAATAACAACAGACCCACTCAGTGACTCTCCCTGTGGAGATACTAGAATAACAGACCCACTCAGTGACTCTCCCTGTGGAGATACTATAATAACAGACCCACTCAGTGACTCTCCCTGTGGAGATACTATAGTAACAGACCCACTCAGTGACTTTCCCTGTGGAGATACTATAATAACAGACCCACTCAGTGACTCTCCCTGTGGAGATACTTTAATATCAGACCCACTCAGTGACTCTCCCTGTGGAGATACTATAATAACAGACCCACTCAGTGACTCTCCCTGTGGAGATACTGTAATAACAGACCCACTCAGTGACTCTCCCTGTGGAGATGCTATAATAACAAACCCACTCAGTGACTCTCCCTGTGGAGATACTATAATAACAGACCCACTCAGTGTATCTCCCTGTGGAGATACTACAATAACAGACCCACTTAGTGACTCTCCCTGTGGAGATACCATCATAACAGACCCACTCAGTGACTCTCCCTGTGGAGATACTATAATAACAGACCCACACCGTGACTCTCCCTGTGGAGATACTATAATAACAGACCCACTCAGTGACTCTCCCTGTGGAGATACTATAATAACAGACCCACTCAGTGACTCTCCCTGTGGAGATACTATAATAACAGACCCAGTCTGTGACTCTCCCTGTGGAGATAGTATAATAGCAGACCCACTCAGTGACTCTCCCTGTGGAGATACTATAATAACTGATCCAATCAGTGACTCTCCCTGTGGACATGCTATAATAACAGACCAACTCAGTGACTCTCCTTGTGGAGATACTATAATAACAGGCCGACTCAGAGACTCTAATGTGGAGATACTATAATAAAAGACCCACTGAGTGACTCTCCCTGTGGAGATACTATAATAACAGACCCACTCAGTGACACTCCCTGTGGAGATAGTATAATAACAGACCCACTCAGTGACTCTCCCTGTGGAGATACTATAATAACAGACGCACTAAGTGACTCTCCCTGTGGAGATACTATAATAACAGACCCACTCAGTGACTCTACCTGTGGAGATACTATAATAACAGACCCACTCAGTGACTCTCCCTGTGGAGATACTATAATAACAGACCTACACAGTGACTCTCCCTGTGGAGATACGATAATAACAGACCAACACTGTGACTCTCCCTGTGGAGATACTATAATAACAGACCCACTCAGTGACTCTCTTTGTGGAGATACTATAATAACAGACCAACTCAGTGACTCGAATGTGGAGATAGTATAATAACAGAACAACTCAGCGACTCTCCTTGTGGTGATACTATAATAACAGACCCACTAAGTGACTCTCCCTGTGGAGATACTATAATAACAGACCCACTCAGTGACTCTCCCTGTGGAGATAGTATAATAACAGACCTACTCAGTGACTCTCCCTGTGGAGATACGATAATAACAGACCAACACAGTCACTCTCCCTGTGGTGATACTATAATAACAGACCCACTCAGTGACTATCCCTGTGGAGATACTATAATAACAGACCAACTCAGTGACTCTCCCTGTGGAGATACTATAATAACAGACCCACTCAGTGACTCTCCCTGTGGAGATACTATAATAACAGACCCACTCAGTGACTCTCCCTGTGGAGATACTATAATAACAGACCAACTCAGTGACTCCCCCTGTGGAGATACTATAATAACAGACCAACTCAGTGACTCTCCCTGTGGAGATACTATAATAACAGACCAACTCAGTGACTCTCCCTGTGGAGATTCCAGAACAACAGACCCACTCAGTGACTCTCCCTGTGGAGATACTTTAATATCAGACCCACTCAGTGACTCTCCCTGTGGAGATACTATAATAACAGACCCACTCAGTGACTCTCCCTGTGGAGATACTATAATAACTGACCAACTCAGTGACTCTCCTTGTGGTGATACTATAATAACAGACCCACTCAGTGACTCTCCCTGTGGAGATACTATAATAACAGACCCACTCAGTGACTCTCCCTGTGGAGATACTATAACAACAGACCCACTCAGTGACTCTCCTTGTGGAGATACAATAATAACAGACCCACTCAGAGAATCTCCCTGTGGAGATAGTATAATAACAGACTCACTCAGTGACTCTCCCTGTGGAGATACTGTCATAACAGATCCACTCAGTGACTTTCCCTGTGGAGGTACTGTAACAACAGACCCACTCAGTGACTCTCCCTGTGGAGATACTATAATAACAGACCCAGTCTGTGACTCTCCCTGTGGAGATAGTATAATAGCAGACCCACTCAGTGACTCTCCCTGTGGAGCTACTATAATAACTGATCCAGTCAGTGACTCTCCCTGTGGACATGCTATAATAACAGACCAACTCAGTGACTCTCCTTGTGGAGATACTATAATAACAGGCCAACTCAGAGACTCTAATGTGGAGATACTATAATAAAAGACCCACTGAGTGACTCTCCCTGCGGAGATACTATAATAACAGACCCACTCAGTGACACTCCCTGTGGAGATAGTATAATAACAGACCCACTCAGTGACTCTCCCTGTGGAGATACTATAATAACAGACCCACTAAGTGACTCTCCCTGTGGAGATACTATAATAACAGACCCACTCAGTGACTCTCCCTGTGGAGATACTATAATAACAGACCCACTCAGTGACTCTCCCTGTGGAGATACTATAATAACAGACCTACACAGTGACTCTCCCTGTGGAGATACGATAATAACAGACCAACACTGTGACTCTCCCTGTGGAGATACTATAATAACAGACCCACTCAGTGACTCTCTTTGTGGAGATACTATAATAACAGACCAACTCAGTGACTCGAATGTGGAGATAGTATAATAACAGACAAACTCAGCGACTCTCCTTGTGGTGATACTATAATAACAGACCCACTAAGTGACTCTCCCTGTGGAGATACTATAATAACAGACCCACTCAGTGACACTCCCTGTGGAGATAGTATAATAACAGACCTACTCAGTGACTCTCCCTGTGGAGATACGATAATAACAGACCAACACAGTCACTCTCCCTGTGGTGATACTATAATAACAGACCCACTCAGTGACTCTCCCTGTGGAGATACTATAATAACAGACCAACTCAGTGACTCTCCCTGTGGAGATACTATAATAACAGACCCACTCAGTGACTCTCCCTGTGGAGATACTATAATAGCAGACCCACTCAGTGACTCTCCCTGTGGAGATACTATAATAACAGACCAACTCAGTGACTCCCCCTGTGGAGATACTATAATAACAGACCAACTCAGTGACTCTCCCTGTGGAGATACTATAATAACAGACCAACTCAGTGACTCTCCTTGTGGAGATACTATAATAACAGACCCACTAAGTGACACTCCCTGCGGAGATACTATAATAACAGACCAACTCAGTGACTCTCCCTGTGGAGATTCCAGAACAACAGACCCACTCAGTGACTCTCCCTGTGGAGATACTTTAATATCAGACCCACTCAGTGACTCTCCCTGTGGAGATACTATAATAACAGACCCACTCAGTGACTCTCCCTGTGGAGATACTATAATAACTGACCAACTCAGTGACACTCCTTGTGGTGATACTATAATAACAGACCCACTCAGTGACTCTCCCTGTGGAGATACTATAATAACAGACCCACTCAGTGACTCTCCCTGTGGAGATACTATAACAACAGACCCACTCAGTGACTCTCCTTGTGGAGATACAATAATAACAGACCCACTCAGAGAATCTCCCTGTGGAGATAGTATAATAACAGACTCACTCAGTGACTCTCCCTGTGGAGATACTGTCATAACAGATCCACTCAGTGACTTTCCCTGTGGAGGTACTGTAACAACAGACCCACTCAGTGACTCTCCCTGTGGAGATACTAGAATAACAGACCCACTCAGTGACTCTCCCTGTGGAGATACTATAATAACAGACCCACTCAGTGACTCTCCCTGTGGAGATACTATAGTAACAGACCCACTCAGTGACTCTCCCTGTGGAGATACTATAATAACAGACCCACTCAGTGACTCTCCCTCTGGAGATACTTTAATATCAGACCCACTCAGTGACTCTCCCTGTGGAGATACTATAATAACAGACCCACTCAGTGACTCTCCCTGTGGAGATACTATTATAACTGACCCACTCAGTGCCTCTCCCTGTGGAGATACGATCATAAAAGACCAACTCAGTGACTCTCCCTGTGGAGATGCTATAATAGCAGACCCACTCAGTGACTCTCCCTGTGGAGATACTATCATAACAGACCCACTCAGTGTATCTACCTGTGGAAATACTATAATAACAGACCAACTCAGTGACTCTAATGTGGAGATACTATAATAACAGACCCACTTAGTGACTCTCCCTGCGGAGATACTAGAATAACAGACCCACTCAGTGACACTCCCTTTGGAGATACTGTAATAACAGACCCACGCAGTGACTCACCCTGTGGAGATACTATAATAACAGACCCACTCAGTGACTCTCCCTGTGGAGATACTATAACAACAGACCCACTAATTGACTCTCCCTGTGGAGATACTAAAATAACAGACCCACTCAGTGACTCTCCCTGTGGAGATAGTATAATAACAGACCTACTCAGTGACTCTCCCTGTGGAGATACGATAATAACAGACCAACGCAGTGACTCTCCCTGTGGAGATACTATAATAACAGACCAAATCAGCGACTCTCCTTGTGGTGATACTATAAGAACAGACCCACTCAGTGACTCTCCCTGTGGAGATACTATAATAACAGACCAACTCAGTGACTCTCCTTGTGGAGATACTATAATAACAGACCAACTCAGTGACTCTAATGTGGAGGTACTATAATAACAGACCAACTCAGCGACTCTCCCTGTGGAGATACTATAATAACAGACCCACTCAGTGACTCTCCGTGTGGAGATACTATAATAACAGACCCACTAAGTGACTCTCCCTGTGGAGATAGTATAATAACTGACCCACTCAGTGACTCTCCGTGTGGAGATACTATAATAACAGACCCACTAAGTGACTCTCCCTGTGGAGATACTACAATAACAGACCCACTCAGTGACTCTCCCTGTGGAGATACTATAATAACAGACCCACTAAGTGACTCTCCCTGTGGAGATACTATAATAACAGACCCACTCAGTGACTCTCCGTGTGGAGATACTATAATAACAGACCCACTAAGTGACTGTCCCTGTGGAGATACTATAATAACAGACCCACTCAGTGACTCTCCTTGTGGTGATACTATAATAACAGACCCACTAAGTGACTCTCCCTGTGGAGATACTATAATAACAGACCGACTCAGTGACTCTCCCTGTGGAGATAGTATAATAACAGACCAACTCAGTGACTCTCCCTGTGGAGATACGATAATAACAGACCAACACAGAGACTCTCCCTGTGGTGATACTATAATAACAGACCCACTCAGTGACTCTCCCTGTGGAGATACTATAATAACAGACCCACTCAGTGACTCTCCCTGTGGAGATACTACAATAACAGACCAACTCAGTGACTCTCCCTGTGGAGATACAATAATAACAGACCAACGCAGTGACTCTCCCTGTGGAGATACTATAATAACAGACCAAATCAGCGACTCTCCTTGTGGTGATACTATAAGAACAGACCCACTCAGTGACTCTCCTTGTGGAGATACTATAATAACAGACCAACTCAGTGACTCTAATGTGGAGATACTATAATAACAGACCAACTCAGCGACTCTCCTTGTGGTGATACTATAATAACAGATCCACTAAGTGACTCTCCCTGTGGAGATACTATAATAACAGACCCACTCAGTGACTCTCCCTGTGGAGATACTATAATAACAGACCAACTCAGTGACTCTCCCTGTGGAGATACTATAATAACAGACCAACTCAGTGACTCTCCCTGTGGAGATACTATAATAACAGACCAACTCAGTGACTCTCCTTGTGGAGATACTATAATAACAGTCCCACTAAGTGACTCTCCCTGCGGAGATACTATAATAACAGACCCACTCAGTGACTCTCCCTGTGGAGATAGTATAATAACAGACCTACTCAGAGACTCTCCCTGTGGAGATACGATAATAACAGACCAACACAGTGACTCTCCCTGTGGAGATACTATAATAACAGACCAACTCAGCGACTCTCCTTGTGGTGATACTTTAATAACAGACCCACTCAGTGACTCTCCCTGTGGAGATACTATAACAACGGACCCAATCAGTGACTCTCCTTGTGGAGATACTATAATAACAGACCCACTCAGAGACTCTCCCTGTGGAGATAGTATAATAACAGACTCACTCAGTGACTCTCCCTATGGAGATACTGCAATAACAGACCCACTCAGTGACTCTCCCTGTGGAGATACTATAATAACAGACCCACTCAGTGACGCTCCCTGTGGAGATTCTATAACAACAGTCCCACTCAGTGACTCTCCCTGAGGAGATACTTTAATATCAGACCCACTCAGTGACTCTCCCTGTGGAGATACTATCAGAAAAGACCCACTCAGTGACGCTCCCTGTGGAGATACTGTAATAACAGACCCAGTCAGTGACTCTCGCTGTGGAGATACTATCATAACAGACCCACTCAGTGACTCTCTCTGTGGAGATACTATAATAACAGACCCACTCAGTGACTCTCCCTGTGGAGATACTATAATAACAGACTCACTCAGTGACTCTCCTTGTGGAGATACTATAATAACAGACCCAGTCTGTGACTCTCCCTGTGGAGATAGTATAATAACAGACCCACTCAGTGACTAACCCTGTGGAGATACTATAATAACAGACCCACTCAGTGACTCTCCTTGAGGAGATACTATAATAACAGACCCACTCTGTGACTCTCCCTGTGGAGATACTATAACAACAGACTCACTCATTGGCTCTCCTTGTGGAGATACTATAATAACAGACCCACTCAGAGAATCTCCCTGTGGAGATAGTATAATAACAGACTCACTCAGTGACTCTCCCTGTGGAGATACTGTCATAACAGATCCACTCAGTGACTTTCCCTTTGGAGATTCTATAATAACAGACCCACTCAGTGACTCTCCCTGTGGAGATACTATAATAACAGACCCACTCAGTGACTCTCCCTGTGGAGATTCTATAATAACAGACCCACTCAGTGACTCTCCCTGTGGAGATACTTTAATATCAGACCCACTCAGTGACTCTCCCTGTGGAGATACTATAATAACAGACCCACTCAGTGACTCTCCCTGTGGAGATAGTATAATAACAGACCTACTCAGTGACTCTCCCTGTGGAGATACGATAATAACAGACCAACGCAGTGACTCTCCCTGTGGAGATACTATAATAACAGACCAAATCAGCGACTCTCCTTGTGGTGATACTATAAGAACAGACCCACTCAGTGACTCTCCCTGTGGAGATATTATAATAACAGACCAACTCAGTGACTCTCCTTGTGGAGATACTATAATAACAGACCAACTCAGTGACTCTAATGTGGAGATACTATAATAACAGACCAACTCAGCGACTCTCCTTGTGGTGATACTATAATAACAGACCCACTAAGTGACTCTCCCTGTGGAGATACTATAATAACAGACCCACTCAGTGACTCTCCCTGTGGAGATAGTATAATAACAGACCTACTCAGTGACTCTCCCTGTGGAGATACGATAATAACAGACCAACACAGAGACTCTCCCTGCGGTGATACTATAATAACAGACCCACTCAGTGACTCTCCCTGTGGAGATACTATAATGACAGACCCACTCAGTGACTCTCCCTGTGGAGATACTATAATAACAGACCAACTCAGTGACTCTCCCTGTGGAGATACTATAATAACAGACCAACTCAGTGACTCTCCCTGTGGAGATACTATAATAACAGACCAACTCAGTGACTCTCCTTGTGGAGATACTATAATAACAGACCCACTAAGTGACTCTCCCTGCGGAGATACTATAATAACAGACGCACTCAGTGATTCTCCCCGTGGAGATAGTATAATATCAGACCTACTCAGTGACTCTCCCTGTGGAGATACGATAATAACAGACCAACACAGTGACTCTCCCTGTGGAGATACTATAATAACAGACCAACTCAGCGACTCTCCTTGTGGTGATACTATAATAACAGACCCACTCAGTGACTCTCCCTGTGGAGATACTATAACAACGGACCCAATCAGTGACTCTCCTTGTGGAGATACTATAATAACAGACCCACTCAGAGACTCTACCTGTGGAGAGAGTATAATAACAGACTCACTCAGTGACTCTCCCTGTGGAGATACTGCAATAACAGACACACTCAGTGACTCTCCCTGTGGAGATACTATAATAACAGACCCACTCAGTGACTCTCCCTGTGGAGATACTATAATAACAGACCCACTCAGTGACTCTCCCTGTGGAGATACTTTAATATGAGACCCACTCAGTGACTCTCCCTGTGGAGATACTATAATAACAGACCCACTCAGTGACTCTCCCTGTGGAGATACTATCATAAAAGACCCACTCAGTGACGCTCCCTGTGGAGATACTGTAATAACAGACCCAGTCAGTGACTCCCGCTGTGGAGATACGATCATAACAGACCCACTCCGTGACTCTCTCTGTGGAGATACTATAATAACAGACCCACTCAGTGACTCTCCCTGTGGAGATACTATAATAACAGACTCACTCAGTGACTCTCCTTGTGGAGATACTATAATAACAGACCCACTCAGTGACTCTCCCTGTGGAGATACTATAATAACAGACCCACTCAGTGACTCTCCTTGAGGAGATACTATAATAACAGACCCACTCAGTGACTCTCCCTGTGGAGATACTATAACAACAGACTCACTCAGTGGCTCTCCTTGTGGAGATACTATAATAACAGACCAACTCAGAGAATCTCCCTGTGGAGATAGTATAATAACAGACTCACTCAGTGACTCACCCTGTGGAGATACTGTCATAACAGATCCACTCAGTGACTTTCCCTTTGGAGATTCTATAATAACAGACCCACTCAGTGACTCTCCCTGTGGAGATACTATAATAACAGACCCACTCAGTGACTCTCCCTGTGGAGATTCTATAATAACAGACCCACTCAGTGACTCTCCCTGTGGAGATACTTTAATATCAGACCCACTCAGTGACTCTCCCTCTGGAGATACTATAATAACAGACCCACTCAGTGACTCTCCCTGTGGAGATACTATCATACAAGACCCACTCAGTGACTCTCCCTGTGGAGATACTGTAATAACAGACCCAGACAGTGACTCTCGCTGTGGAGATACTATCATAACAGACCCACTCAGTGACTCTCTCTGTGGAGATACGATAATAACAGACCCACTCAGTGACTCTCCCTGTGGAGATACTATAATAACAGACTCACTCAGTGACTCTCCTTGTGGAGACACTATTATAACAGACCCACTCAGTGACTCTCCCTGTGGAGATACTATAAATTCAGACCCACTCAGTGACTCTCCCTGTGGAGATACTATAATAACAGACCCACTCAGTGACTCTCCTTGAGGAGATACTATAATAACAGACCCACTCAGTGACTCTCCCTGTGGAGATACTATAACAACAGACTCACTCAGTGGCTCTCCTTGTGGAGATACTATAATAACAGACCCACTCAGAGAATCTCCCTGTGGAGATAGTATAATAACAGACTCACTCAGTGACTTTCCCTGTGGAGATACTGTCATAACAGATCCACTCAGTGACTTTCCCTTTGGAGATACTATAACAACAGACCCACTCAGTGACTCTCCCTGTGGAGATACTAGAATAACAGACCCACTCAGTGACTCTCCCTGCGGAGATACTATAATAACAGACCCACTCAGTGACTCTCCCTGTGGAGATACTATAGTAACAGACCCACTCAGTGACTTACCCTGTGGAGATACGATAATAACAGACCCACTCAGTGACTCTCCCTGTGGAGATACTTTAATATCAGACCCACTCAGTGACTCTCCCTGTGGAGATACTATAATAACAGACCCACTCAGTGACTCTCCCTGTGGAGATACTGTAATAACAGACCCACTCAGTGACTCTCCCTGTGGAGATGCTATAATAACAGACCCACTCAGTGACTCTCCCTGTGGAGATACTATAATAACAGACCCACTCAGTGTATCTCCCTGTGGAGATGCTACAATAACAGACCCACTTAGTGACTCTCCCTGTGGAGATACCATCATAACAGACCCACTCAGTGACTCTCCCTTTGGAGATACTATAATAACAGACCCACACCGTGACTCTCCCTGTGGAGATACTATAATAACAGACCCACTCAGTGACTCTCCCTGTGGAGATACTATAATAACAGACCCACTCAGTTACTCTCCCTGTGGAGATACTATAATAACAGACCCAGTCTGTGACTCTCCCTGTGGAGATAGTATAATAACAGACCCACTCAGTGACTCTCCCTGTGGAGATACTTTAATATCAGACCCACTCAGTGACTCTCCCTGTGGAGATACTATAATAACAGACCCACTCAGTGACTCTCCCTGTGGAGATACTGTAATAACAGACCCACTCAGTGACTCTCCCTGTGGAGATGCTATAATAACAGACCCACTCAGTGACTCTCCCTGTGGAGATACTATAATAACAGACCCACTCAGTGTATCTCCCTGTGGAGATACTACAATAACAGACCCACTTAGTGACTCTCCCTGTGGAGATACCATCATAACAGACCCACTCAGTGACTCTCCCTGTGGAGATACTATAATAACAGACCCACACCGTGACTCTCCCTGTGGAGATACTATAATAACAGACCCACTCAGTGACTCTCCCTGTGGAGATACTATAATAACAGACCCACTCAGTTACTCTCCCTGTGGAGATACTATAATAACAGACCCAGTCTGTGACTCTCCCTGTGGAGATACTATAATAACAGACCCACTCAGTGACTCTCCCTGTGGAGATACTGTAATAACAGACCCACTCAGTGACTCTCCCTGTGGAGATGCTATAATAACAGACCCACTCAGTGACTCTCCCTGTGGAGATACTATAATAACAGACCCACTCAGTGTATCTCCCTGTGGAGATACTACAATAACAGACCCACTTAGTGACTCTCCCTGTGGAGATACCATCATAACAGACCCACTCAGTGACTCTCCCTGTGGAGATACTATAATAACAGACCCACACCGTGACTCTCCCTGTGGAGATACTATAATAACAGACCCACTCAGTGACTCTCCCTGTGGAGATACTATAATAACAGACCCACTCAGTTACTCTCCCTGTGGAGATACTATAATAACAGACCCAGTCTGTGACTCTCCCTGTGGAGATAGTATAATAACAGACCCACTCAGTGACTCTCCCTGTGGAGATACTTTAATATCAGACCCACTCAGTGACTCTCCCTGTGGAGATACTATAATAACAGACCCACTCAGTGACTCTCCCTGTGGAGATACTGTAATAACAGACCCACTCAGTGACTCTCCCTGTGGAGATGCTATAATAACTGACCCACTCAGTGACTCTCCCTGTGGAGATACTATAATAACAGACCCACTCAGTGTATCTCCCTGTGGAGATACTACAATAACAGACCCACTTAGTGACTCTCCCTGTGGAGATACCATCATAACAGACCCACTCAGTGACTCTCCCTGTGGAGATACTATAATAACAGACCCACACCGTGACTCTCCCTGTGGAGATACTATAATAACAGACCCACTCAGTGACTCTCCCTGTGGAGATACTATAATAACAGACCCACTCAGTTACTCTCCCTGTGGAGATACTATAATAACAGACCCAGTCTGTGACTCTCCCTGTGGAGATAGTATAATAACAGACCCACTCAGTGACTCTCCCTGTGGAGATACTATAATAACTGATCCACTCAGTGACTCTCCCTGTGGACATGCTGCAACAGACACACTCTGTGACTCTCTCTTTGGAGATACTATAATAACAGACCCACTCATTGACTCGCCCAGTGGAGATAAGATAATAACAGACCGACACAGTGACTCTCCCTATCGAGATACTGTAATAACAAACCCACTCGTTTTCTCTTCTTGTGGAGATACTATAATAACAGACCCACACCGTGACTCTCCCTGTCACGATACTATAATAACAGACCCACTCAGAGACTCTCCGAGTGGAGGTACTATAATAACAGACCCACTCACTGACTCTCCCTGTCGAGATACTATAATAACAGACCCACTCGGAGACTCTCCTTGTGGAGATACTACGAAAACAGACCCACTCAGTGACTCTCCCTGTGGAGATACTATAATAACAGACCCACTCAGTGACTCTCCCTGTGGAGATACTATAATAACAGACGCACTCAGTGACTCTCACTTTGGAAATACTATCATAACAGACCCACTCAGTGACTCTCCCTGTGGAGATACTGTAATACCAGAGACACTCATTGACTCTCCCACTGGAAATACTGGAACAACAAACACACTCACTGACTCTCTATGTGGAGATACTATAATAACAGACCCACTGAATGACTCTCGCTGAGGAAGTACTCTAATAACAGACCAATCAGTGGCCCTCCCCGTGGTGACAGTATAATAACAGAAGCATTCAGTGCCTCTCCCTGTGGAGATGCAACAATAACAGACCCACTCAGTGAATCTCCCAGTGGAGATACTATCGTAACAGACCCACTCAGTGACTCTCCCTGTAGAGATGCTCTCATAGCAGACCCACTCAGTGACTCTCCCTGTGGAGATACTATAATAACAGACCCACTCAGTGACGCTCCCTGTGGAGATGCTAAAATAACAGACCCACTCAGTGACTCTCCCTCTGGAGATACTTTAATAACAGACCCACTCAGTGACTCTCCCTCTGGAGATACTGTAATAACAGACCCTCTCAGCGACTCTCCCTGTGGAGATACGATGACAACAGATCCACTCAGTGACTCTCCCCATGGAGATACTCTAATAACAGACCCGCTCAATGACTGTCCCTTTGGAGATACTATAATTGCAGACACAATCATTCACCCTCCCTGTTTAGATACTTTGATAACAGACCCACTCATTCCCTCTCCCTGCGGAGCAACTGCTATAACAGAGCAACTCATTTACTGTCCTGGTGGAGATAGTAATAAAACAGATGCACAAGGTGAATCTCGCTGTGGAGATACATTCAGAAAAGAGCCACGCAGTCACTCTCCCTGTGGAGATACTATAATAACTGACCAATCAGTGACCCTCCCAGTGGTGACAATATAATAACAGATGCATTCAGTGACTCTCCCTTTGGAGATGCCAAAGTAACAGAACCAATCAGTGACTCTCTCTATGAAGATACAATAAAAACAGACCCACTCAGTGACTCTCCCTTTGGAGATACTATAAGAACAGACCATCTCAGTGACCATCGCTGTGGAGATACTGTACTTTCAGATTCCACTCACTGACACTCCCTGTGGTGATCGCATCAGACAGACCCACTAAATGACGGTCCCAGTGGAGATCCCACAATTACAGACGGACTCACTGTCTCGCCCTGTGGAGATGCTGCAACAACAGACCCACTCAGTGAATCTCCCTGTGGAGATACTCTAATAACAGACCCACTCAGAGACAATCCCTGTGGAGAGACTATAATAACAGACCCACTCAGTGACTCTCCCTGTGGAGATACTATAATAACAGACCCACTCAGTGACTCTCCCAGTGGAGATACTATAATAACAGACCCGCTCAGTGACTCTCCCTGTGAAGATACTATGATAACAGACCCACTCAGTGACTCTTCCTGTGGAGATAGAATAATAACAGACCCACTCAGTGCATCTCCTCGTGGAGACCCTGTAATTTCAGTTCCACTCACTGACTGTCCCTGTGGTGATAGTATAAGAACAGACCCATTCAATGATTGTCCCAGTTGTGATACTATAATTACTGAATGGCACAGTGACTCTCCCTGTGGAGATGGTGTAATAACAAACCCATTCAGTGCCTCTACCTGTGGAGATATTATAGTCACAGACCCACTCAGTGATTCGCCCATTGGAGGCACGACAAAGCAGACCCACTCTGTGACATTCCCTGTGGAGATATTACAACAGACCCATTCTGCAACTCTCCATGTGGAAATCCTATAATAACATACCCACTCAGTGACTCTTTCGAAGGAAATACTGTCATAACAGACCCACTCAGTGGCACTCCCTGTGAAGATACTCCAACAACAGACCCACTCAGTGACTCTCTCTTTGGACAGACTATAAAAACAGATCCACTCAGTGACTCTCCCTGTAGAGATACTTTAATAACAGACCCACACAGCGGCACTCCTTGTGGACTAATATAATAACCGACCCACTCAGTGACTCTCCCGATGGAGATACTATAATGACAGACCCACTCAGTGATTCTCCATGTAGAGATTATGTAGTCCCAGACACACTCAGTGACTCCCCAAGTGGAGATGCTATAAAAACAGAACCAATCACTGACTCTCCCCTTGGAGATAGTATAATAACAGACCAAGTCTGTGACTCTCCCTGTGGAGATGCGATAATAACAGACCCGCTCAATGACTCTCCCTTTGGAGATACTTTTAAGCAGACCCAATCTGTGACTATCCCTGTGAAGATGCTATAATAATAGACCCACTCAGCTGTTCTCCCTGTGGATCTACTATTTATACAGATCCACTCAGTGACTCTCCCTGTGGAGATGCTTTTATAACAGACCCACTCAGGCAATCTCCCTCTGGAGATACTACAATAACAGATCCACTCAGTGACTCTCCATGTGTAGATACTGTAAAAGCAGACCCGCTCAGTCACTCTCCCTGTGGAGATACGATGATACCAGACACACTCAGTGACTTTCCCTGTGGAGCTACTACAATACCAGACCCACTCAGTGACTCTCCCTGTGGAGAGACTATTATTTCAGTTCCACTCATTTACTCTCCCTCTGGAGATACTGGAATAACAGCCCCATTCATGGAGAGTGTCGCAGTGAGGTGAACTACTGATTGAGTCAGTAAGGGAGAGGGGAAATAGGAGATTGAGAGAGATTACCAGTAAGAGTAGCTCTCCACTTCTCTCTCCATGCTGATCTCTCCCTTTCTCAATGTTACACTCTCTCCATCTATATTTATCCCTCTATGCCTATTTCTTGTACCTCTGTGTACTCAGGTTTACATCAAACTATGATTCTATTTGACATTTACCCTTTTGATCTAACCTAACAACGTGACTGTCTCCAACATTCGCTCTGTGTCTATGAACAGCGGGACCTTGGAGTGAATGTTCACTGATTCCTGAGCCTGACAGTGCAGGTGGATAAGTTGATTCAGAAGGGGTAAGGGAGACTTTCATTTCCCGACCAGCGGAAATAATCTCTCAAAGTCGACCCTATCCAGTCCCTTTAGAATCTGATATGTTTCAATGAGATCACCTCTCATTCTTCTAAACTGCAGAGAATACAGGTCCAGTTTACTCAGTCTCTCATCATCGGACAGTGGCAGAGAAGCTAAACAGATACTTTGTGTCTGTCTACATGTTCTCTATCATGCTCTGTAATCTTCCTTGAATCATTGAACAATGCAGTTTTTGGATCATTTCACTGTTTGTTGTTGAGCTGATGAATTTGTTTGATTGGCAGTGATAATATTTTTGAACCATTGCATTGAGTCCAATGGGCTGCAACCATGATTATTGGGTGATTTCTCTCTGCAACTTTTAATCTTTAATAAAGCTTATCTGGGCATTAACCTGCAATCCATTTTTATATGTCTGACTCCACTCATTATGTGGGGGGAATAAGGTTAATTTTGTCTGGTTGTGCACCCAATTAAATGACTGTTTGGTACCGCAAGACTTTCTCAACTGTGAACGTGTGCTGATCTCTCCCTCATAGACACACACACATACAATACACACACACACACACACATATAACATCTGCCTTTCTCTCTGCCCACATGCCCACATCTATCCTGGACTTTCCCTCTCTCTCTGCTGGGCACTCTATCTCTCATTCATTTTTCACACTTTCTGTACACACTGTGTCTGCTCTTTTCCTCCAATTTCTCATTTCCTTCCCACTCTCTCTCCTTCTCTCTCTCTATCTTTCGCTCTGTTTCTCTCTCCTCACATTTATCTCTCCATTGATCTGTTTCCTCACTCTCAAACTCTACCTCTCCCTTACTCTCCACATTCCTTTCTCTTTGATCTCTCTTCACATCTCTCTATCACACTCTCTCCATCTCTGTCCATTTGAGGAAATTGTCCCTCCATTTCTGACCATCTCTTGCTCTCTCAACATCTTCCGATTACCTATTTTCTCTGAGTCTCTCCATCTCTCTATTATTCTTTCAATCTCATTTATCTCTCTCTCTCCCCATCACGCTCTCTTTTCTATTTCCCTCACTGTTACTTGCTCTCGAACTCTCTTGCTCTGTCTGTCCATGTTGGGTCCCTTTAAGAGTTTGGGACAGTTCTGGCGGTGCAGGGACCCTTTAAGGGTCTGGTGCTGGCCCCTCCCCCACCACGGGTGGTCACATGCCGCCCAAACCGCGGCTGCGTGGAGGCTGCAGGCAGCCTTTGACCACTGTGACCTCCAAAGACGTGGAGTGACGCAGCCAATCAGGGCTCAGTGAGGCGCGTGGAGGGACTGCGGCGTCATCAGCCGCCATATTTGCGTGACGTCCCGCCGGCTGTTTGTTTCCGTGAAAAAGCAGCTGCAAGGAAAAAGAGAAGCGGCTTCAGTGGTCGATCTCAATGGAGGAAACTTGAAAGTCTGAGCCGCGGGATAAGATAAAAAGTGGCAGCTAACGGGCTTGTCGAAATGCGCATGTGCAGAGCTTCCTCCCAGGGTGCAGCGCGGCCCGTCGCACAGGTAGGGGCTTTTTCCAGCCGCGCGGCCTTGTCGGGGCCGCTGGACGCCATTGCCCCCTCATTAACAGTCAAAATCAACTCATTCCTTCTCAGCTCCCGTTCTCTCCTTTTCATATTGCAGGCTGAAATAGGCTTTGTTGGCAACAACAACACCATCCAGGGTGTGATCAGATACTCTGTCCCTTCGTAAACGATTTCCTGTCCCTCTAACAGCTTGTGCCATTGCCCTATTTATCGGTGTTTTTTTCCCCCTTCTGATGTTATTGAATTCTGTTAGTGGCTTTTATCCAGCTGAAATAGCTGCTGAAGTTGTTGGTCTTTTTCTCCTGGCTTCATAGCAAACCCTCTCTCCGTCAGTCTCACTCCGAGTGTCAGAGATAGCAGGAGGGAGAGACAGAGAGAGGAAGACAGAGATAGAGACACAGATAACAACCCCAGCTTCTCCAATCTATCCACGTAACTAAGTCTGTCATCCCTGGAACCTTTCTCGTGAACCTTTTCTGCACCATGTCTAATGCCCTCACATCCTTCCTAAAGTGTGCTGCCCATAATTGGACACAATACTACTTGAGGATGCAGCAGTGTTTTATAAAGCTTCATCATAACCTCCTTGCTTTTATACTCTAAGCCTCGATTTACAAAGCGTGGGATCCCATATGACTTTTAACCACTTTCTCAACTAGCCCTGCCACCTTCAATTTGTGCACAGATGTCCCAGATCTCTGTTCCTGCACCCACTTTCTTCTGTTCTTAGGTTCTCGTAACAGACGAAAACAGGAGGACAGGGAGGTCTAGAAAGGAGGGGGAGAGAAAGCAAACAAACAGGAAGCACGTATGGGAACACCACCACCTGCAAGTCTCACATCATCCTGACTTGGAACTATATCACCATTCCTCCACTGTTACTGGGTCAAAATCCTAGAACTCCCTTCCTAAAATCACTGTGGGTGTACCGACCCCACATGGACTGCAGTGGTTAAAGAAGGTTCAAGGGCAATTCGTGATGGGCAATAAATGCTGGCCTAGCCAGGAACGCACACATTTAACACATGAATAAAAAATAATAACGATTTGGGACCAAGTCACTTAAGGAGATATTAGACTAACAAAGAGCAGTACAGTGCAGGAACAGGCCATTCGGCCCTCCAAGCCTGTGCCGATCTTGATGCCTGTCTAAACTAAAATGTTCTGCACTTCTGGGGACTGTATCCATCTATTCCCATCCTATTCATGTATTTGTCAAGATGCCTCTTAAACGTCGCTATCGTACCTGCTTTCACCACCTCCTCCGGCAGCAAGTTCCAGGCACTGAACACCCTCTGCATAAAGAACTAGCCTCGCACATCCCCTCGAAACTTTTCCCCACGCACCTTCAACTGGACAGAAGAACATAAGAAGCAGGAGCAGGAGTTGGCCATTCAGCCCGTCAAGCCTGCCCTGCCATTCAATAATATCATTGCTGATCTGTCCCAGGACTCAACTCCTCTTTCAGGCCTGCTCCGCATAACCCTCGACAGCTCGAGATTTCAAAAATGTATCTATCTCTTCCTTAAATACAATTAGTGACCTAGCCTCCTCAACTCTGAGGTACAGAATTCCAGATTTCAGCACCAAAAACTTGGTCAAAGAGTTTGGCTTTCGGGAGCGTCATATAATAGGAAAGCACATTAATGAGATGGAGGGGTTTGGGAAAGGAATTCCAGAGTTAGGGCCTTGGCAGCTTGAAGGAACGGCCACCAAAGTTGGAACGGTTCAAATTGGGGATGCTCAAGAGGCCAGAATTAGAGGATAGCCGATATTGGGGGATTGTGAAGCTGGAGAGATTGCAGAGATCGGGTGGGGTTATTTGTGGAAGATAGTTGCAAAATTACATCACCCTTTGTGGGCAGAAGTGTTAATAAATTTCACCCTTGAAAGGCTTTTCAACAAATGTTCGATTTTTGGACTGTCCGCCTCGTCCGAGACTCCCCAAACAAGTGAGAAGAGTTTCGCTTTATCTACCCAATCAGTTTCCACTATTATCTTGTAAACTTTGATCAAGTCAACCCTTACCCTTCTTACCTCCAAGACACAGCGTAAAGCTCTGTCTACAATGTCCCATCAAATGCTGCCAAGCCAAGTTATCTACAGAGCAAATCATTGTCTTCTCTGTTCCATCAAACACTCACAGGGCAGGTACAGTGTGGGGTTAGATACAGAGTAAAGCTGCCTCTATTTATGCCTCTCTTTCTCCTCCTGCATCAAATGGGGAGAGTAACAGTGTGAAAGACAGGGATAGATATGCGGAGAGAATAACAGAGAGAGGGAAGGATAGCCGTGGGGAGAGGTCATCGGAGAGAAAGAGGAAGAGATTTCAATGGAGAATGTCATTCAGTGTTCCTGCAAATCTGTGTGCAGCAGCCTGGAAGGTACCACGCAGGTCCTGTTCCGTGATAAATAACAGGTCTGCAAAGATTCTTCAAATATTTAAAGGGACAGTGCACGAAAAAAATAACTGGCTGTGCACAACAACTAAATTTTCAGGGAACATTGGAGCCAGCTGTGGCTCCGTGGGTAATAATCCCACCTCTGAGTAAATGCTTGTGGGTTTAAGACAGAACACAAAATCCACGCTGATGCCACCCACCAGAAAATCAGAATAGACCAGTGAGACTCAGAAACGGAAACGTGTGTTAAATTTGTGAGCCTCGCATTTTGGAATGTTTTAGTGTTTGAGTAAATTTTTAATGTTTGCCAATGATACCAAACTTATAGGAGATGCAAGCAGTGAGGATTACGCCAATCGATTGCAACAGTACATTGATAGTTGAGCAGAATGGGCAGACAAGTGGCAGATGGAATTTAATACAGGGAAATGTGAGCTGATGTATTTAGGCAGAAGTGATAGGGAGAGGCAATATAGACTGAATGGCACAGTTCTAGAGAGTGTGCAGGGATAGAGGGTCCTGGGGATACATGTACATACATCTTTGAAGGTGGCAGGACATATTGAGAGAGCAGTCAGCAAAGCATGTGGCATCTCAGGATTCATAAATAGTTGTGTGTACAAATGCATGGAAGTTATGCTAAGCCTTTCCAAAGCTCTGGCGAGGCCACAACTAGAATATTGCATCCAGTTCTGGTCACCACACATTAGGAAGGATGTGAGGGTCGTTCAGGGGGATCAGAGGAGATGGCAGTTTCAGGGAGGGGAGGGTTTAGCAAACTGGATTGGAAACAGCTACCTGAAGGTAAATGATTGTCAGAGCAGTGAGAGTTAGTGCGGGTTGAGAACAAATATTTTCCCACAAAGACAAACAGAGTAAGACTCCCAAATCTAGCGCCCCTTGAATAACAAGGATCAAACTGGGTGGGATAAGGCACAAAAGGGAAGCTTATGTCAGATACCGAGAGCTCAATACCACAGAAAGTTGACAAGAGTGAAGGAAGTCCAGGGGAGGGGAGTGTACGTCCGAGTGGAAGGAAGACGCGGAGGAAAAACAAACATCAAGAGGCGCGTCACCTGGACACATTATCACAACCCGAGCCTGAGCTCAGCCCAAAGCCCGTTCCCAAGGAATCCACCTCTCCCAGGGCTTGGCTCAGGCCCAGGGTGATTAAAGAAAAAAGGAGGGTGCGGAGGCAGAGGCCTCTGATGACATGGCTGTCTCTGAGCCTCGGCTAGTGGGAAAAAGAGGAGAAGGCACCCCTCCACAGAGGTATCAAGGGGTCCTTAGGTGCAGGTCTATCTGTTGGAGGGGGTTTTCTCCTGTTTCGGCTCCTCAGGGTTCCCACTACCACCACCACCAACATCAAGGCTGATAGGTTTGGGCAGGAGCTCCCTGTTCCTCTGGATGGACGGGAGGGGGAGACACCTGTACATGTGGCCCCTCTGGGGGAAGCCAGTGGAGCCCTGATTGTGGTGGGGGAGACTGGGGACACCGCCCATTCTGCCACTGGGTCGGCTGCCCTGAGTGGAGGGGAGGGCAAGGCCCCAGATGGTCGGCCCTACCAGCCAGAGTCCACCACTAACCAGGAGACACCCGACCCAGTTATAACCGAGAATGCTGCCCCATCTTCTGGGCCTTTGGGTGCTGGCGGAGCGAGAGATGGCCTCCTCTCTCCGCCTCCGGTTTCGGCTCTGGCTGGATTTCCGGAGCCGGGTACACCCGACTCCCCTGGACCACTGATTGGCCTGGGGTTGGAGGCGGGGTTTGGGGGGCTCCTGGACCGTTGGCGCCGACAGGCTCCACTTCCATCTTCGAACCCAGAGAGGAGCCCTCCGCCATCCATCCTGGGGGTGGGATCGTGATGGAGGCAGGACCAGCTGGCGCAGCCGGGACGTCTGCTGCACAGTGTGTGGTGGATGTGTCGGCCACTGGCAGTGATGATCCGGAGGAGGAGGAGGATTCGTTGTGGGGCACGGAGGATGATCTTGATTCCATCACCAGTAAGGTGGTGGAGTCCCTCGTGCCTCCCACCGAATCTCCTCTCATCCCCACGGCGGAACTCTGGGATTTCCTCGCAGCTTGCAGGGGCTGCCGCAATGAAGTTCAGCTGGCCCTCGGCCATTGGTTGAATCTGGCGCTAATCATACAGTCCGTCCATGCTGCCCTCAAGAAAGCGGGCAAGCGCGCGGGCATGAAACTGGTTGAGACGCGCCGTTTTAATGTGTTCCTCAATGGGTTGCTGGGGGAGTGGAGGGCCAGGTGCACTTCCACTCTCTCCTCACAGTGATGTGTTGGTGACGGGTTTTAAGTACCTTTGACATGAAGCCAAACTCAACATCAATGGCAGCAGGGGGTCTCACCGCTGATTTCATAATCTCACAGTCCTCAGGGAAGGGAGATACGCGGTGAGCTTTCTGCAGGAAACCCACACCGTTCTGGGAGATGAAGCCACCTGGCTCCTGGAGTAGCAGGGTGGGGTCTACATGAGTCACCTCACCCCTATTTCTAGTGGGGTGGCTATCTTGTTGGCCCCGACTTTTCAGCCGGAGATCTTGGGGGTCAAAGGAGCTGATGCCGGGCCGCTTGCTCCAGCTTGCCGTTCGCCTGGGTAGCATGCCGCTCCACTTTGTGAACGTGTACGCACCCAGGTCTGGCACATTGCAAGTGCGCCTCCTGGACGAAGTGTCTACTCTCTTGAGCTCCATCGACAGCGGCGAGTGCCTCATCCTCGGGGGGGATTTTAACTGCACCCTCGAGGTGGGGGATCGCTTCCATCCCCAGTGCAGCTAAGCATCGGTGGACAAGTTGAGGGAACTGATCAGCTCCCTCAACTTGATGGACATCTGGCAGAATCTCCATCCCGACTCCAGCGCCTTCACGTGGAGGTCTGGAGGAGGAGGGTCCCGAATCGACCGCCTCTACATTTTGCATGCGTACTTCTCCCGCGTCTCGGTGGTCTCCATGCGGCTGGTGCCGTGCTCGGACCACCACCTGGTGTGCGCGGAGTTCATTCCGCTGCGCACGCGGGCGGGGTCCGCGTACTGGCACTTTAACAATCGGCTGCTGGAGGACAAGCGATTCCGGGACACGTTACATCGATTCTGAGCCGACTGGAGAAGGAAGCAGGGGGCTTCCCCTCCTTGCGGCTAAGGTGGGATGTGGGCAAGAATCACATCCGCGTCTTCTGCCAGGTGCATGCGAAGGTGTCGACCAAATGGCGGAAAGCTGAGATCGGGCGCCTAGAGAGGGAGGTGCTCGACCTGGTGTCCCACCTCGGTCATGCCGTCATGGACACGGTCTTGTGGCAGGCGTACAAAGAGAAGAAGGGCGCGCTGAGGGACCTGCAGCACATAGGGTCCCGAGGCCCGAACGTGAGGTCGTGGATCCAGCTCCTGGAAGATGTGGACCGCACCTCACCCTTCTTCTACTCACTGGAAAAATGGCGTGGTGTCCGTAAGCAGCTCGTTGAGCTGCTGGCCGATGACGGACCCTCCATCACGGATCCGAAGTGAATGGGCCTCCTGGTCTGTACTTATTGCAGTGCGTTGTTCTCTCCAGATCCGTCCAGCGAGGACACGTGCAGAGTTTTGTGGGAGGACATGCCACAGGTCAGCCCAGAGGGTGCCGAAACGTTGGAGGCTCCGCTCACGTTGGCAGAGCTGACCGGAGCCCTCCACCAGCTCTCAAGGGGCAAATCCCCAGGGCTGGACGGGCTGACCGTGGAGTTCCTCGGGGAGTTCTGGGTTGTCCTGGGCGACGATTACGCGCGGGTCCAGGGGGAAAGCCTGGCGACCGGGGAGATGCCCCTCTTGTGGCACAGGGCAGTCATCTTCCTTCTGCCGAAGAGGGGATATCTCCGCCTGCTTAAAAACTGGCATCCAGTCTCCCTCCTCTGCACGGATTATAAGACCTTTGCCCGGGCTGTGTCTACCCGCCTGGGCTCCGTGCTGGCCCACGTGATCCACCCCGACCAGCCCTACTCGGTCACGGGCCTGTCCATCCAGGACAACATCCACCTGGTCTGGGACCTGATCCATCTTTCCCAGAGGACTGGTCAGTCAGTCGCCTTTCTCTCCCTCGATCAGGGGAAGGCGTTTGACAGGGTGGATCATGAATACCATTTCGGGACTCTGCGCGCTTTCGGACTCGGGCCGCATTTCGTGTCCCGGGTCCTACTTTTGTACGCCGCCGCAGAGTTTCTACTCAAAGTTAATGGGTCCTTGATGGCGCCCCTTCGCTTTGGGAGAGGAGTTCGTCAGGAATGCCAAATATCCGGCCAATTGTGTACCATCTGCGTGGAGCCCTTCCTGTGCCAGCTTCGCAGGAGGATGACGGGATTGGCTCTGCTTGAGCAGGCCATGGGGGTCATCCTCTCGGCTTAGGCCGACGACGTTTCCTCATTGTCACAGATCCCACTGACTTGCAGAGGATGCGCGACTGCCAGCAGACCTTTTCTGCCGCGTCCTCTGCGAGGATCAATTGGGAGAAATGTTCTGGACTCCTGGTGGGTCAGTGGCGGGTGGACTCCCTGCCGGAGGAGTTGACATCTTTTGCGTGGAGCACCACTCACCTCCTCTATCTGGGAGTTCACCTTAGCCCCGCTGAGGAAGCCTGGCTGGCAAACTGGCAGGAGTTGGAGGCGAAAGTCACCACTCGGCTGGGTCGCTGGACAGGACTGCTCCAAGTGCTTTCCTACAGGGGCTGTGCGCTGGTCCGAAACCAACTGGTGGCCTCCATGCTGTGGTACCGGTTGGTCACTTTTGCTCCGCCCCCTTCATTTGCCACCAAGATCCAGAAGAAACTCGTCGATTTCGTCTGGGGCAAGAGGAAACACTGGGTCTCTGCCGCGGTCCTGAGTCTCCCAATCGAGGAGGGTGGCCTGTCGCTGGTGTGCGTCCGCACCCAGGCTGCGACGCTCTGCCTTCGGACCCTGCAGAGATACCTGTACATCTAGCGTCCTCCCAGATGGTGTGCGCTGGTAATGTATTTTTTCCACCAGTGTCACTGCCTTCAAGATGACACGCAGCTCCCAGTGGAGTGCTTTAGCCGCGCCTCTCTGAGGGTGTTGCCTGTCATTTACCGAGATCTATTCCGAGTCTGGAACATGGCCGCCTCCAGTCAGGGCACTCCCCCGCCTGCGCAGGTGAGCTCCTCGGCTGTCCGGACGGCCGACTCCGAGGACGGTCCGGCGGGCGGAGGAGTAGCCGTAACCCCCGGGACGCCCCTCACTGTGGGTGGCGAGGGGGCTCGGGAGTGTGGAGCGCTCCCGGCAGAGCTGACCCCCATTTGGTAGGAACTGCTCATCGGACCCAGGTCCTGAAACCCTCCTCGAGAGCCGGTCCTGCACAACCTGATCTGGCTCTCGGAAATGCCCTCCGTGCCATTCCAATTGGCGTGTATGGGGTTTCCTGCATGGGCTGCTCCTGCACTGTCTGCACTTTCTCGCCCTCGTCAGTCGGCCGGACACGCCCTGGCGGTCCACGTTGTATTCTGGTGGCGAGGGAAACCCCAATGGAAGTCTCTCTCTGCGGGTGCCTTCCCCCTTTACATCGGGGACCTGGAGTGGAGGGTGTTGCACAGGGCAGTCCCGTGCAATAGGCTTTTAAGTTGGTTCACGGACTCCCAGGCCAGCTATACGTTCGGCGGCCTGGACGAGTCCATGATCCATGTTATTATGCAGTGTGCGAGGTTGCAGCCCCTATTTGAGTACTTGAAAGGGCTGCTCCTCAAGTTCTGGCTGCACTTCAGTCCCACGCTCCGGATTTTTGGGCACCCGGAGTGGAAGGGCGTGGGCCAGGAGGAGGATCCCCTCATCAGTCTGCTCCTGGGCCTGGCCAAGGTGGCAATTCACAGGTCCAGGCTGCGGGCCGTCGGGGTTCCGTCCTCCCCGATTGCCTGCCCCTCTTCCCCGGTTATGTTCGTGCCCGGGTGTCCCTGGAGAAGTAGCATGCGGTGTCCGCTGGTACGCTTGAGGCCTTCCATGACCATTGGGCACCGCAGAGACTGGAGTGCATTGTCGACGCCGAGAATGGCATTTTAATTTGCGTTTTTGTTTATTTCTGATTATAATAAAGTTATTAAAAAAATATAAGATGTATATAAAGGGACCAGAGGAATAAAGGCCCCCTCGTCATGAAAAATGTAAAAGGGGCCTGGGGAAAAAAGGCCACAAAGAAAACGGGGGTTAGATATGGAGTAAAGCTCCCAAAAAAAGAAAAAAAAAACGGGAGTTAGATACAGAGTAAAGCTCCATCTACACTGTCCCCATCAAACAGCACGGGGTTAGAAAAAAAACGGGGTTAGATGCAGAGCAAAGATCCCTCTCCCAATGCCAGCCTCACTCTTCCTCTGTCTCTTTCTCCTCTCTCACTATCTGCGACACCTTTTCTCTGCTCTCTTTCTCCAACTTCCCATCCTGAGAGCAAAAGGGAGATACTGAGATAGTGTACAGTGGGAGATAGAGAGAGAAAAGGGAGAGATACTCTTGGAAAATGAATAACAGAGAAAAGAAATAGGGCTTCAAGAGTAGAAGAGAGGGAAATAGAGAGATAGGCACGGAGAGAGATTACCAGTAAGAGATATTACCAGAGATTACCTCTCTCTCCGTGCCTATCACTCCTTTCCTATTTGTTTGCCTCTCCGTCTATTTTTCTTCCTCTACCCCGATGTTTCACACTCCATGCCTCTCTCTCGATTGTCTGTGTATACTGCAGTGAAGCATTACATCAAATGATCATGTTTTACATTTGCTCTTTCAATCTAACAGAACAATCTCTCTGTCTGTGAACAGAGGGGCCTTGGAGTGAATGTCCACTGATTCCTGAGGGTAACAGGACAGGTGGATACAGTTTACGGCATAATTTCCTTTATTGGCCGATGTATAGAAAATAAGAGCAGGGAGGTTATTTTTGAACTGTATAAAACACTGGTTAGACCACAGCCAGAGTACTGTGCACAGTTCAGGTGACCACATTACAGGAAGGGTGTGATCACACTGGAGAGGGTACAGAGGAGATTTACGGAAGATGTTGTCAGGAATGGAGAATTTTAACTATGAGGAAAGATTGGATAGGCTGGAATTAGCAGCGGCATACATTACAAGATTTACACAACAATATCATGAGGGTGTGATGGCTCCCATGGTGGAATAGCTTGCTGAAGGTTTACAAAGGAGCATTTTCCTTCTGGATCATCAGAGCCGGCCGCCTGGGCCCCAACTTCATTTACATTTCTCCCTCGACACCGACCTTTCTCTGTTTCTGTACACAGCAGTGAAGGATTGTATCAAATGAATATCTCTTACATTCTCCCTTTCAATCCATCCCATCAATCGCACTCTCTGCAACCTTGTCCCTCTCTGCAGCACTCTCTCTGTCTGCATATCTAACCCTCTCTCCTTCTGTCTCTCTCCCAGTGTCAGAAACAGCAGGAGGGAGAGATATAGAGGGGAGGACAGAGAGAGACACAGAGAACAACCCAGGCTTCTCCAATTTCCCAGAGATGAAATGAAGGGATAACTTCTGCACATCTACCCTGTCCCATCGAATACACTCAGAGAATGTACAGCACGGGTTAGATACAGAGTACAGCTCCGTTTAAACATTCCCTGGAGTGTCGGATTAACCCGGGTCACTCACTGTGCCTGGCTCAGCCTCAAGACTCACCTGCCTCAGTCACTGAGACGCTCCTGTATCACTTGCCTAAATGTAAGTGGATGCAGGGTTTGGGAGCAGGACAGGCACACGGGATAAGGACGACTGCTCATGTGGAGGATAAGCATCAGTAATCCCTCAGAGAATCAGAACAGACCAGCAAGACTCAGAAAAGGAAACTTGTGTTGAATTTGAGAGTCTTGCATTGTGGAATGTTTTAGGATTTGGTGAGATTGTTGAGCCAGTGAAATTTTGCCCCAGTGGGATGAATAGATACTATATGACCTTATTACAATAGTAAGGTACCTGTGCACTGTAAATATGGACTGAAATAACAATGTTACTGATCAAATTTCAGCTGAACACGTTGACGACAATTATAGAGTCAGAGAGTCATAGAGTTATACAGCACAGAAACAGGCTCTTAGGCCCATCGTGTCCGTGCCCACCATCAAGCACCTACCTATTCTAATCCCATTTTCCAGCAGTTGGCCCGTAGCCTTGTATTCTGTGGCATTTCAAGTGCTCATCGAAATACTTCTTAAATGTTGTGAGGGTTCCTGCCTCTACCACCTCTTCAGGCAGAACGTTCCAGATTCCAACCACCCTCTGGGTGTAATAAATTGTCCTCAAATCCCCTCTAAACCTCCTGCCCTTACCGTTAAATCTGTACTCCCTGGATATTGACCCCTCCGCTAAAAGAAAACGTTTCTTCCTATCAAACCTATCAATTCCCCTCATAATTTTGTATACCTCAATCATGTCCCCCCTCAGCCTTCTCTGCTCGAAGGAAAACAGTCCCAGCTTATCCAGTCTCTCTTCATAGCTGAAATGCTCCAGCCCAGGCAACATCCTAGTGAATTTCCTTTGCACCCTCTCCAGTGCAATCACATCCTTCCTATAGTGTAGCACCCAGAACTGTACACAGTACTCCAACTGTGGCTGAGCTAGTGTTTTACACAGCTCCATCATAACCTCCCTGCTCTTACACTCTATGCCTCAGCTAATAAAGGCAAGTATCCCATATGCCATCCGAACCACCTTATCTACCTGTGCTGCTGCCTTCAGTGATCTATGGACAAGTGCACCAATGTCCCGATGACGCTCTGTACTTCCAATAGTCCTACCATTCATTATCTATTCCCTTGCCTTGTTGGTCCTCCCAAAGTGCATCACCTCACACTTCTCTGGATTAAATTCCATTTGCCACCTCTCCGCCCATCTTACCAGCCCACAGATATCGTCCTGTAATTTAAGGCTTTCCTCCTCACTATTTACGACACCATCAATTTTCGTCTCATCTGCAAACTTACTGATCATACCTCCTATATTCATATCTACATCATTAATGTACACTAGAAACAGCAAGGGTCCCAGCACCAATCCCTGCAAAACAGCACTGGTCAGTTATACCTGCTATCCTGTGAGAGAACACGATGGGATGAAGTCAGAGTGGACACTGTTGAATTTGCGAGCTTGATCTTTGTGGGAAGACAAGGGTTAAAAAAGTTTTTAAAATTAAAATGGTCAAATCACTTGCACAAGTAAACACTCAACAGAAATGGGTCTGGAATGTCCTCCGTGCTGCATTCCTAAGACAAGATATGGACAGTGAATGACCAAAGGCCTGGAATTACAAGAAGGCAGGATATGGAGAATAAAATGGAGTCTTTTAATGGCAAGAAATTAGGTCCGGGTGAGGCTTGGAATGTAGAAGCAAATGCAATGTGTGTGTGGGGTGGTCCAGGCAGTATAGGAAAATATATTGATCACACACAGGGATTGATCATGCAGGGAAAGACCCTAACACTGAGCCCAGTGACATGGTTTACGAGGGGAGAGTGAGGGTCAGTCCTGGATATAAGGGGGTCCCTTTCCTTTATCTGACACTGCAGTCCAGATAGCTGGGCCAGCTATTGGAAGAAGATCCTTCATGAACGACTGATCATCGATCAGTGGGAACCTGGTGAGATTAAAAATGCAGACGAGGTGAGAGTCTGTGGGGATCATTTCCAGCATTGATTTTTCCAGGAATTTTCACTGGGATTTTAGTGCAATTTTCCTAGAATTCTGTGTAACCTAACCTACGTGTAACCGTTCATCTTGTAGTGCATGTGTAATGTTTAATTTTCAATTTTCTGAAAGCCATACAGAGCAGAGTTTAAGATACTCCAACAAGGTCAAGATTGTTGGCATTTATTACCTTTCGGGGTCGAATCTGCAGTTCAGTTGGACTGGACTTGTGAATAATTGTTTTTATGTTGCTTTTCCTACCGTACTGCAGCATCCCACCATATAATATACTTTGCTGTCTATATTGTCTGAATACAGACATAAAATAGCCACAAATTTTGATATTTATGCCGACGGTGAAGTGTTTATTTTGTCTGTGATTTTACTGGACCCCTAATGATAATCAACTCATTTTGTTAGCCACGATTGATTCACATTTTCTGTTGGGTTTTTGTTTCTTAGAGGAATGCACATTTGCTGTCAAGCGTGAAATAACTTCTTTAACTACTAGCCATTGTCTGGCTACTGTCAAATAGTTTAATGTATTTTCCCAATACACCATCAGCAACTTGCCCTACTTATCTTCATAGTTGCCTTTGTTCATATTTAAAAGCCTAGTTTCAGAATGAAATATATCTTTTTTTCAAATGTAAAATTCTATCATGTTGTGGTCAGGATTTCATAATGGCTCCTTTACAACAAGGTGATTAATTAGCCATTTCTCATTACAAAATACTAAATTTGAAATAGCTCAATCCCTAGTTGGTTCTTCAACAGACTGCTCCAGTCATCCATCTCACACACATACTGGGAATACATCCTCCACAGAATTAGTGCTAATTAGGATGAGACAATCTATCTGTAAATTGAAGATGTCCATTGTTACTGTATTGCCCATGTTACATGCAGCTGGAATTTCCTGATGTTTACCGTGTCAAACATTACCTCTGGAGTTTGGTGGTCTACTAAACATCTCCCACCAATGTTTGCTGTCCCTTGCTGTTGCTTAGTTCCACCCAAACTGATTCCACATCTTGCTCCTTTGAACTAATGTACTGTCTCACTAATGTACTGTCTCGTCCTGCATTAACAGCACTATCACACCTCGTTTTCCCCACCGCCCATCCTTCCAAAATGACTGCATCGAGGATTGCATGTTCGTGTCGTAATGACGGGCCATGCCTAAATTAACCAAAGCTTTAATCCATTTTAAAAATCAAGGGCCATAATCCAACAGGCGCACATTGAAATGAGGGATCAAAAGACTGACACAAATGCAGGTAGACACATTGAACCCTGCATCTGGGTGAAGGACACTGTCCAAGGCGGATGGACAGCCTGTCCAATAACATTCCTCATCCCAAAGCTCTCTCACTCTCTTCACATGCTGTCATTACAGTTTTCAAAGTTAAACAGATGCCTCCAGGAGCAGAGCAGTAAATTAAAATTAAGTTGGATAAATCAAAGCAAAGGATTCTCAGGAATAGGTGCAGCAAGATCCCAAAACTGTTTTCTCTCAGTTGTACTGACAATCTCTCATTAACATCCCAATACAAACAAATCCCAGTTGGAAAGCAAAGGATCAAAAGTGATATCGATTGAGGCCACACTGCGAGCACACAACCCACACACACCAGACTGAGAGAAATATCCCTTCCACTGGAGAGAGAGGGAGGGAAAGGTTTGGGAATTGAACTGGGTCTCATTTCCACCCAGACACAACCCAGCTCAGCAGTTTGCTTCACCAGTGAATATGTTTTAATTTAAAGCTAGTCTAATGATGGCCATGAAACCATTGTTAATTGTTGTAAAAACCCATCTCGTTTACGAATGTCCTTCAGAGAAGGAAATCTGCTGTCCTTACCTGGTCTGGCCTACATGTGACTCCAGATCCACAGCAATGTGGTTAACTCTTACATGCCCTTGAAATGGCCTCGCAAGCCACTCAGTTCAAGGGCAATTAGGGATGGGCAACAAATGCAGGCCAGGCCTGCGACGCCCACATCCGATGAAACAATAAAAAAAAAATGTTACTCGTTGGGATGTTGTTCAATATGTTCCTCGGTGTCCTGTCCATTGCCCCTTGCTGTTACTTCGCTCCATCCTTCAGGGAGGGAAATCTGCTGTCCTTACCTGGTCTGGCCTACATGTGACTCCAGAGCCACAGCAATGTGGTTAACTCTTACAGGCCTCTGAAATGGCCTAGTAAGCCACTCAGTTGTAACTAACCGCTACAAAGTCGATAGAAAGGAATGAAATCAGCATCGACCGGAAACGACTAAAGCAAATCCAGCCCTGTCAACCCTGCAAAGTCTTCCTCACTAACATCTGGGGGCTTGTGCCAAAGTTGGGAGAGCTGTCCCACAGACTTGTCAAGCAACAGCCTGACATTGTCATACTCACGGTATCATACCTTACAGACAATGTCCCAGACACTGCCATCACCATCCCAGGGTATGTCCTGTCCCGCCAGCAGGACAGACCCAGCAGAGGTGGTGGCACAGTGGTGTACAGTATGGAGGGAGTTGCCCTGAGAGTCCTCAACATCGACTCCGGATCTGATGAAGTCGCATGGCATCAGATCAAATATGGGCAAGGTAACCTCCTACTGATTACCACCTACTGCCCTCCCTCAGCTGATGACTATGCACTCTTCCATGTTGAACAGAACTAGGAGGAAGCACTGAGGCTGGCAAGGGCACAAAATGTACTCTGGGTGGGGGACTTCAATGTCCATCACCATGAGTGGCTCAGTAGCACCACTACTGAACACGCTGGTCGAGTCCTAAAGGACATGGCTGCTAGACTGGGTCTGCGGCTGGTAGTGGGGGAACCAACACGAGGGAATAACATACTCGACCTCGTCCTCACCAATCTGCCTGCCGCAGATGCACCTTCACTTTGAGGATGCCGTCCATCGTGTTGTGTGGCACTATCACCGTGCTGAAGGTGATAAACTTCAAACGGAACTAGCAATGCAAAACTGGGCATCCATGAGGCGCTGTGGGCCATCAGCAGCAGCAGAATTGTACTCAACCACAATCAGTAACCTCATGGCCCGGCATATCCCCCACTCTACTATTACAATCAAGCCAGGAGACCAACCCTGGTTCAATGAAGAGTGCAGGAGGGCATGCCAGCAGCAACACCAGGCATAACGCAAAATGAGGTGTCAACCTGGTGAAGCTACAACCCAGGACTACTTGTGTGCCAAACTGTGCAAGCAGCATGCGATAGACAGAGCTAAGCAATCCCATAACCAACGAATCGGATCTAAGCTCTGCAGTCCTACTACATCCAGCCGTGAATGGTGGTGGACAATTAAACAACTAACTGGAAGAGGTGGCTCCACAAATATCCCCATCCTCAATGATGGGGTTGCCCAGCACATCAGTGCGAAAGATAAGGCGGATGCATTTGCAACAATCTTCAGCCAGAAGTGCCGAGTTGATGATCCATCTCGGCCTCCTCCTGAAGTCCCCAGCATCAGAAATGCCAAACTTCAGCCAATTCGGTTCACTCCACGTGATATCAAGAAACGACTGAAGGCACTGGATACTGCAAAAGCTATGTGGCCTGACAACATTCCGGCAATAGTACTGAAGACCTGTTCTCCAGAACTTGCCGCGCCCCCAGCCAAGCTGCTCCAGTACAGCTACAACACTGGCATCCACCCTGCAATGTGTAAAATTGTCCAGGTATGTCCTGCACACAAAAAGCAGGACAAATCCAATCCGGCCAACTACCGCCCCATTAGCCTCCTCTCAATCATCACTAAAGTGATGGAAGGTGTCATCAACAGTGCCAACAAGCGGCACTTGCTGAGCAACAACCTGCTCAGTGATGCTCAGTTTGGGTTCCGCCAGGGCCAATCAGCTCCTGACCTCATTGCAGCCTTGGTTCAAACATGGACAAAAGAGCTGAACTCAAGAGGTGAGGTGTGAGTGACTGCCCTTGACATCAAGGCAGCATTTGACCGAGTATGGCATCAAGGAGCCCTAGCAAAACTGAGATCAATGGGAATCAGGGGGAAAACCCTCCGCTGGCTGGAGTCATACCTAGTGCAAAGGAAGATGGTTGTGGTTGTTGGAGGTCAATCATCTGAGCTCCAGGACATCGCTGCAGGAGTACCTCAGGGTAGTGTCCTAGGCCCAACCATCGTCAGCTGCTTCATCAATGACCTTCCTTCAATCACAAGTTCAGAAGTCGGGATGTTTGCTGATGATTGCACAATGTTCAGCACCATTCGCAACTCCTGAGATACTGAAACAGTCTGTGTAGAAATGCAGCAAGACCTGGACAATATCCAGGCTTGGGCTGATAAGTGGCAAGTAACATTCGCGCCACACAAGTGTCAGGCAATGACCATCTCCAACAAGAGAGAATCGAACCATCTCTCCTTGACATTCAACGGCATTACCATCGCTGAATCCCCCACTATCAACATCCCAGGGGCTACCATTGACCGAGAACTGAACTGGAGTAGCCATATAAATACCGTGGCTACAAGAGCTGGTCAGAGGCTAGGAATCCTGAGGCGAGTAACTCACCTCCTGACTCCCCAAAGCCTGTCCACAATCTACAAGGCACAAGTTAGGAGTGTGATGGAATACTCTCCACTTGCCTGGATGGGTGCAGCTCCAACAACACTCAAGAAGCTCGACACCATCCAGGACAAAGCAGCCCGCTTGATTGGCACCCCATCTACAGACATACATCCCTCCACCACCGACGCACAGTGGCAGCAGTGTGTACCATCTACAAGATGCACTGCAGCAATGCACCAAGGCTCCTTGGACAGCACCTTCCAAACCCGCGACCTCCACCAACTAGAAGGACAAGGGCAGAAAATACATGGGAACACCACCATCTTCAAGTTGCCCTCCAAGTCACACACCATCCTGACTTGGAACTATATCACCATTCCTTCACTGTCGCTGGTCAAAATCCTGGAACTCCCTTCCTAACAGCACTGTGGGTGTACCTACCCCACTTGGACTGCAGCGGTTCAAGAAGGCAGCTCACCACCACCTTCTCAAGGGCAATTAGGGATGGGCAATAAATGCTGGCCTGGCCATCGACGCCCACATCCCATGAATGAATAAAATAAAATACAGGGGACCTGTTTTGTTGATGGAAGGCATTTAACTCTAAGCCCTTGTCGGGAACAATACAGCAGTTTGAAAATGTCTGATCCCCCTCACAGGCCCCACACAGGGATTGGAAAATCTTCGGGAGGCAGTGACACATGCCATCTGAACCTCAGCTCAAAACTCACGTTGAACAAATTCATATCCATATGTCTGGATTTCTCTCTGTGTCTGTCTGTCTCTCTCCCATGCTCTTTCTGTCTCACTGTCACTCCCCCTCTCTCTCACTCGTTCCATGTCTGTCTCTCTCCGTGTCTGATTTACTCTCTCATTCCACGTCAGTCTCTTTCTCTTTATTTCATGCTCTGCCTGTCCAACTTTCGTTCGGCCTCTTTCTCTCCCTCACATTCTCTCTCACTCTTTCTCTCCCTCTTTTTCATTTTCTTTGCCAACCTGTCTCTCTCAAACTATCATTCTCCCTACTGTCGGTCTGTCTCAATCCACGTCAGCCACTCTCTTTCTCTGTCTCATTCATTGTCAGACCCTCTCTTTCTCTGCCTCATTCTCTCTCACTCGTCTGCTCTTTCTCTCTCGCACTCCATCTATCTATCTAGCCTACTGGCTCTCTATCTATCTATCTATCTATCTATCTATCTATCTATCTATCTATCTATCTATCTATCTGTCTATCCGTCTATCTATCTTGCTCTATCTCTCTTGGTTTTTTGCTCTGTCTGACTCACTCTCACTTCCGTTCTCGTTTTTTCTCTGTCTCATTCCCTGTCTGTCTCTCATACACATTCCGTCTGCCTAACTGTCTTTTTCATTCCTCTCCCCACGTCTCTACCTCACTCTGTTTGGTGCTCTGTACTTTTCTACTCTCTCTCGCTTCAACCCTCTCCCTCGCTTCCAGTCTGCATTTCTGTATCAATCTTTCTGCTTCCTTTATCTCATTCTCTGTCACCTCGTCTCTTTCATTCATGTGGTCTGGCACCCCGTCTCCTTCCTCTCTCTCTCTCTCTCTCATTTTTTTGTTATCCATACATTGCCACATTGCAGCTCTGCCTTTTATCTGGGCCAGAGAGAGGATCTCCCATTGTACAATACACACTGTAGAATTTTGTCATTCACCTTTTGGAACTGCGTGTTTTCTGGGCCAGAGAGAGCAGGTTGCATGGTTAAATGGAGTTTTGATATATGTTCATTCCCACATTGCGGAATTGCTATGTTACTGGACAAGATAGAGAGACAGAGAGAGAGAGAGAGAGAGAGAGAGAAGCTGGGGTTCCTCATTGGAGATGGAGGAGTTCTGAGTTGTTCCGTCCTGAATTGAGGAACTGTCTGTTATCTGGACCAGAGAGAGGAGCTGGAACTGATCATTGGAATTCGATGCTACGTTATTCTGGCTGGAGGGCTAAATATTAATCAGAGATGGTCAGTTCTGGGCTAATTGATCTGAAACTATGAATTATAGAAATAGAATCAGAGAATGTTTAACGCACAGAAAGAGGCCACTTGGCCCATTGTGTCTGTGCCAGCCGAAAAACGATCCACCTATTCTAATCCCACCTTCCAGCATTTGGTCCGTAGCCCTGCAGATTATAGCACTTGAGGTGCATATCCAGACTCCTTTTGAAGGAGTTGAGGATCTCTGCCCAACCATCTTTTCAGGCAGCAAGTTCCAGACCCACATCAGCCTCTGGGTGAAAACATTTTGCCTCATCTCCCCTCTGATTATTTTGACAATCACTTTAGATCTATTCTCCCTAGTCACTGAACTCTCTGCTGAGGAGAATTGAACCTTCACCTCCACTCAACATCCTGTACATTTCAATCAGATCTGTTCCAAGGAGAACAAACCCAGCCTATCCAATCTTTCCTCATAGCTGCATTTTTCCTGTCCTGGCAACATCCTCGTAAATTCCCTCTGTACCCTCTCCAGTGCAGTTACATCGTTTCTTAGTGACGTGACCAGAACTGCACACAGTACTCAAGTTGTGACCTAACTAATGAATTATACAGTTCCAGCATAACCTCCCTGCTCTTATATTCTATTTCTCGGCTAATAAAGGAAAGGATTCCATATGCCTTCTTAACCACCTTATCGATCTGTCATTCTACCTTCAGGGATCTGTGGACATTCACTCCAAGGTCCCTCTGTATTTCTCAGTATTTCCCCATTAATTGTACACTCAGTTGTCTTGTTTGACCTCCCCAAATGCATCACCTCACAATTCTCTGAGTTGAACTCCATTTACCACTTTTCTGCCCATCTTACCATATCATCAATATCTTCCTGCAGCCGACAACTGTACTCCCCGCTATCTACTACAAGGCCAATCTTTGTGTTGTCTGCAAAAGTCTTGATCATGTCCACTACATTTCCGTCCAAAACGTTCATATAGGCCACAAAAAGCAGGGGACTCAGTACTGAGGTCTGCAGAAGGCCACTGGAAACAGCCCTCCAGTCGCTGAAACACCCGTCAACAATTACCCTTTGTGTCCTGCCACTGAGACACTTTTGTATCTATCTTGCTGCATTTCTCTTGATGCCATGGGATTTTATTTTTTTAACCAGTCTGTCATGTAGGACCCTGTCAAAATCTTTGCTAAAATCCTTGTGGACCACATCAACTGCACGACCCTCATTGATCTTTCGTGTTCTTCCTTCAATCAATTCAATCAAGTTGTTCAAACAAGATCTTCCCTGAACGAATCAATGCTGACTGTCCTTCATTTACTTGTGCCTTTCTAAGTGACAGTTTATCCTGTCTCTCAGAATATATTCCAATCATTTGCCCACTGCTGAGGTTATACTGACTGGCCTGTAACTCTTCGCTCCCTTTTTAAACAGAGGTACAATGTCAGCTGTTCTCCAATCCTCCAGCACCACACCTTTGTCCAGTGAGCACCCAATCTCCCCATCTCGGTCACCTCCTCCAACCCATAAAAACCTCCCTATCTCTGTTAGCTCCTCCAACCCATTAAACCCTCCCTATTTCTGTAACCTCCTCCATCCCCTGCAACCCTCCCTATTTCTGTAACTCCTCCAAGCCCTGCAATCCTCCTAGCTCTGTTACCTCCTCAGCACCCCATCTCTCCCTACCCCTGTAACCTCCTCCAACACATAAAACCCTCCCTATCTCTGTTAGCTCCTCCAACCCATTAAACCCTCCCTATTTCTGTAACATCCTCCATCCCCTACAACCCTCCCTATTTCTGTCACCTCCTCCAGTCACTGCAACTCTCCCCATCTCTGTTATATCCTCAACACATCAACACTCGCTATCTCTGTAACCTCCTCCAGCCCAAACAGCACTCTCTTATCTCTGTCGCCTCCACCAGACGCTACAACCCTCCCTACCTCTTTTACGGCCTCAGCCCCCAACACACCCTATCTCTGTAAGCTCTTCAGCAGCTACAACCTTCCATAAGTCTGTAAACTCCTCCCTCCCCTATAACCCTCCCTATCTTTATCACTTCCTCCAGCCCCCACAACCCTCCCTATCACTGTGACCTCCTCCTGCACCTACAAACCTCCCTATCTCTGTAACCTCCTCCAGCCCCTACAACCCTCCCGAACTCTACCACCTATTGTAAACCTGACAACCCTCCCTATCTCTGGAACCTCCTCAGCCCCTAGAACTTTCCCTATCTCTGCCATTTCCTCCAGCCCTTACAACCCTCCCTGGCTCTGTAATCTCCTCCAGCCCCGACTACTCTCCTTATCTGTGCAGCCTCCTACAACTCTCCCTATCTCTGTCACCTCCTCCAGCCCTACAACCCTCCGTATTTCTGTAACCTCTTCCATCCTCTCCAACCCGTCGTTTCTCTGTTATCTCCTCAGTCCCACAGTACTCCCTATCTCTGTTAACTCCTTCATCCCTAAAACCCTCCCTATTTCAGTAACCTCCTACATCCACTCCAACCCTCCCTATCTCTGTCACCTCCTCCAGCCCCAACAACTGTACCTGGCTCTGTCACATCCTCCAGGCCCTACAATCCTTCCCTCTAAATAAAAGGCCCTACAACCCTCCCCAGCTCTGTCGCCTCCACAAGCCCCGACATCTACTCCCTATCTCTGTTGCCTCCTCAGCACCGAACAATCCCTATCTCTTTAACCTCCTCAGAACCTACAACCCTCCCGAACTCTGTCATCTCCTCCAGCCCCAATAACCCTCCCAATCGCTGTCACTTCCTCCAGCCCCTACAACTATCCCTATGTTGCCACAACCTCCAGTCCCTACAACCCTCCCGATATCTGTAACCTCATCAGCCATTACAACCCTCCCTATTTATGTCACCTCCTCCAGCCCCTACAACACTCCCTGGCTCCGTTACATCCTCCAGCCCCGACAACCCTCCCTATATCTGTAACCACCTCCAGCCATTACAACCCTCCCTATTTATGTCACCTCCTCCAGCCCCGACAACCCTCCCTGGCTCCCTCACATCCTTCAGCCCCTACAACCCTACCTGTCACTGTAACTTCCTCCAGCTCCTAAAACCCTCCCTAGCTCTGTCACCTGAGCCAGGCTCCACAACCCTCCCTATCTCTGTAACATGCTCCAGTCCCACAACACTCCATAGCCCTGTCACCTCATACAGCAGTTAGAACCCTCCCGATCTCTGTAACATCCTCCAGCCGCTACAACCCTATCAATCTCTGTACCTTCCTCCAACCATTATCTCTGTAACCAACTCCAGTCCAACAGCCCACCCTAGCTCTGTAACCTTCTCCTGCCCCTACAGCCCTCCTTAGCTGTCACCTCCTCCAGCCCCGACAACCTCATTATCTCTGTAACCTGCTACAGCCCATATCACCCTCCCTATCACTGTAACATCCTCCATCCCCTCCAAACCTCCCTATCTCTGTAACCTGCTCCAGCCCCACAACACTTCATAGCTCATCCACCTCCTCCAGCGGCAACAACCCTCCCGATCTCTGTAACATCCTCCAGCCCCTACTGCCATACCTATCTCTGTAACTTCCTCCAGCCCTTATCTCTGTAACCAACTCCAGTCCAACAGCCCACCCTAGCTCTGTAACCTCCTGCCCCGACAACCGTCCTTAGCTGTCACCTCCTCCAGCCCCGACAAACCTCACTATCTCTGTAACCTCCTCCAGAGCTACAACCCTCCCTAACAATCTAACCTCCTCCATCCCCTAAAACTATCCACAACTCTGTAACATCCGCCAGAACCTAAAACCATTCCTATCTATGTAAACTCCTCCAGCCTCTTCATCCCTTCCTATCACTCAAAACTTCCCCTGCCCCAACAACCCTCAATATCTCCGTAAACCCCTCCACCCGCTACAACCCTCCTTATCTCTGTAATCTCCTCCAGCCCCTACAACCCTCCCTTACACTGTAACCTCCTCCAGCCCCTAAAACCATCCCCAACCCTGTAACATCCTCCCGCACCTAAAACCATCCCTATCTCTGTAAACTCCTCCAGCGTCTACAGCCCTCCCAATCTCTGTAACTTCCTCCAGCCCTACAACGCTCCCTATCTCTGCTGCCTCCTCTGCCCATATAAAACGTCCTATCTCTGTCACCTCCTCCAGGCCAGACAACCTTCCCTAACACTGTCACCTACTCCAGTCTCTACAACCCTCCCTCTCTCTGTAACGTCCTCAGCCCTCCAACCCTCCTGATCTCTGTAACCTCCTCCACACCTACAATCTTCCCTGTCTCATGTTTCAGGTCAGTGATGAAGGCTCTGATGAGGGGTCACCGACATGCAATGTTAACTCTGCTTCTCTCTCCATAGATACTGCCAGACCGGCTGAGTATTTCCTGCATTTCCTGTTTCTATTTCACTTTACATCTATGCCCCCTTGTCACTGACCTCTCTGCGAAGGTAAATAGGCCCAGAACGTACACTTTATCCCGGCCCTTCAAAACTTACGACATTTCAATCTAACCTCACCTCAGACTTCTCTGTTCCAAGCACAACAGTCCCAGCCTATCCAATATTTCCTCACAGCAACATTTTTCCAGACCAGGCAACATCCTCGTAAATTTGCTCTGAACCCTCTCTAGTCCTTTCTGTAATGTGGTGACCGGAACTGCACAAAGTACTCATGGTGCGGCCCAACCAGTGACTTATATAGTTACAGCATACCCTCTTTCCTATTCTGCACCTCGGCTAATAAAGGAAACGTATTCCCTATGTCTTCTTAACTCTCTTAGCGAGCTGCCCTGCTATCATCATGGATCTATGAACATTCACTCCAAGGTCCCACACTTCCTCTACACCTGGAAGGATTCTCCCATTAATTGTGCATTCCTTTGCCGAGCTTGACCTCCCCAAATTCATCACCTCACACATCTCAGCGTTGAATACCATTTGCCACTTTTCTGCCCACCTGGCTCGTCCATTAACATTTTCCTGCAGTCTACAGCTATTCTGCTGTCTATCAACCACATGGCCATTTTTTTGTATCGCCTGCAATCGTTTTGATCATGCCCCCTACATTTACGTCTAATTTCTAAATATATAGCACAAAAAGCAGTGGATCTATTAGCGAGCCCTGTGGAACGCCACTGGAAACAGCCTAGCAGTCGAGACATCAGCATGAAAAGAGATATGGCTAAATAAAAGGAAGCAGAGATTCGGGATGAATGGGTTATTTTCAGGGTGGAAAGCTGTAACTAGTGGAGTACAACAGGGATCAGTGCTGGAACCTCAAAGTTTTACGATCTATATTAATGACTTGGATGAAGTGACATTCAGACTTGTAGCCAAATTTGTTGAGGAGGCGAAGATTGGTAGGAAAGCAAGTTGTGATAAGGGCGAACATAGTCTGCAAAGGGAAATAGATAAGTTAAGTGAGTGGAGAAAAATGTGGCAGATGGAGTATAACGTGGAGTACGCCATTCCAGGGTTAATCTGCTGAACCTCCATTGCACTCCCTCTATGGCAAGGAGACACATCTTAACAGGAGGAGACAACAACTGTATGGAATACTACAAGTGAGTCTCACCAAGGCTTTTTACAATTGCAGCAACATATCTTTTTAACCTGTATTCAAATGCCATTGCAATGAATGCCAGCATAGCATTTGACTTCCTCAATGCTTACTGCATCTGCGTACTAGCTTTTAGTGACTCATGAACCAGGACACCCAGATCCCTTTGGACATCAACACTTCACAACCTCTCACCATTTAAGAAATACTCGGCCTTTCTGTTTTTCTACCAAAGTGGATCACTCTCTGGAACTGCTTCAAGAGTTCACCTACCTGCGCTCAACTATCACTGGTAACCTGTCTCTCGATGCAGAAATCAACAAGTGCATTGGAAAGGCGCCGGCTGCTATGTCCAGACTGGCGAAGAGAGTGTGGAAAAATTGTGCACTGACACGGTACACAAATGCCCGAGTGCATCACGCCTGTCTCCTCAGTACCTTGCTCGGCGGCAGCCAGGCCTGGACAACATATGTCAGCCAAGAGCGATGTCTCATTAGAACATTAGAACATGACAGCGCAGTGCAGGCCCTTCAGCCCTCGCTGTTGCGCCGAACTGTGAAACCATCTGACCTACACTATTCCATTTTCATCCAAATGTCTATCCAATGACCACTTAAATGCCCTTAAAGATGGCGAGTCTACTACTGTTGCAAGAGGACGTTCCAAGCCCCTACTACTGTCTGAGTAAAGAAACTACCTCTGACATCTGTCCTATATCTATCACCCCTCAACATAAAGCTATGTTCCCTCGTGTTTGCCATCACCATCCGAGGAAAAATACTCTCACTATCCACCCTATCTAACTCTCTGATTATCTTATATGTCTCGAGTAAGTCACCTCTCCTCCTCCTTCTCTCTAACGAAAACAACCCCAAGTCCCTCAGCCTTTCCTCGTAAGACCTTCCCTCCATACCAGGCAACATCCTAGTAAATCTCCTCTGCACCCTTTCCAAAGTTGGACATCCTTCCTATTATGCGGTGACCAGAACTGCACGCAATACTCCAGGTGCGGCTGCACCAGAGATTTGTACAGCTGCAGCATGACCTCGTGGCTCCGAAACTCGATCCCCCTACTAATAAAAGCTAACACACCATATGCCTTCTTAACAGCCCTATTAACCTGGGTGGCAACTTTCAGGGATTTATGTACCTGGACACCAAGGTCTCTCTGCTCATCTACACTACCAAGAATCTTCCCATTAGCCCAGTACTCTGCATTCCTGTTACTCCTTCCAAAGTGAATCACCTCACACTTTTCCGCATTAAACTCCATTTGCCATCTCTCAGCCCAGCTCTGCAGCCTATCTATGTCCCTCTGTAACCTACAACATCCTTCGGCACTATCCACAACTCCACCGACCTTCGTGTCATCCGCAAATTTACTAACCCACCCTTCTACACCCTCATCCAGGTCATTTATCTTCGCTGCCTCTGGAGAATCCTTGGAATCAGGTGGCAGGACCGTATCTACAATGCAGAAGTCCTCGAAGCAACCAACATCCCAAGGATATACACCCTACTGAGCAAGCGGCGCTTGAGATAGTTTGGCCATGTGAGCAGCATGGAAGATGGCAGGATCCCCAAGGACACATTGTACAGTGAGCTCGTCACTGGTATCAGACCCACTGGCCTTCCATGTCTCCGCTTTAAAGATGTCTGTGAACGGGACTTGAAGTCCTGTGACATTGACCACAAGTCGTGGGAGTCAGTTTCCAGTGATCGCCAGCGCTGGCAGACAGCCATAAAGGCGGGGCTAAAGTGTTGCGAGTGGAAGTGACTTATCTGCTGGTAGGATAAAAGATAGAAGCGCAAGGGGAGAGCCAACTGTGTAACAGCCCCGACAACCAACGTTATCCACATAACCTGTGGAAGAGTCTGTCACTCTGGAATTGGACTTTCTCGCCACTCCAGGCGCTGCTTCATAAACCACTGACCACCTCCAGGCGCTTATCCATTGTGTCTCGAGACAAGGAGACCAAAGAAAGAAAGAACAAGAAAGAAAGAAAGAAGAAAGGATCACTCCACACTTACTCACATTAAATTCCATCTGTCATGCTCTTGTACATTCACTAAGTCTGTCGAAATCCCCCTAAAGCCTCCTTGCATCCTCCTCACAACTTAATTTCCCACCTAGTTTTGTGTCATCAGCAAATTTGTAAATAATCCATTTGGCCCCCACATCCAAATCATTTATATCGATTGTGAACAGCTGTAGCTGAAGCACTGATCCTTGCGGTACCCTATTAGTAACAGCCTGTCATCCTGGCAATGACTTATTTATTCCTACTCTCTGCTTTCTTTCTGTTAACCAGTTCTCAATCCATAGCAATATGTTACTCCCAATCCCATGTGCTCTAATTTTGTTTATTAATCTCCCGTGCAGGATCTTATTAAAAGCCGTCTTAAAATCCAAATGCAGCACATCCACTGGTTTTCTTTTCTCTGTGCTCCAAGTAACATCTGCAAATAAAAACTCCAACAGGTTTGTCAAACATGAGTTTCGTTTCATAAATCCACGTTGACTCCGCCGATCATATGACTTGTTCCAATGTTATCGTGTTATCTCATTCTTCTTAATAGATTCTAACATTTTCACGACTGCTGACATCAAACTAACAGGTTTGTAGTTCTCTGTTTCTCTCTCGCTCTCTTCTTAAACATTATGGTGACATTTGCTCATTTACAGTGTGCAGGAACCCTTCCAGAATCTATAGAATTTTGAAAGATAACCATCGATACATCTACTATCTTTATAGCTACTCCTTCAATACTCTGGGATGTCGCTCATCTGGTCCAGGGGATTTATTAATTTACAATACAGTTCATTTTTCAAGTACCACCTCTTTATTTATACTAATTTATCTCAGTTCCTCATTTTTACAAGTCCCATGGTTCCCCAGAATTTCTTGAGGATTTTCTGTATCTTCCTCCGTGAAGACAGATACAAAGTAATTGTTTAGTCTCTCCGCCATTTCCTCATTCTCCATGTAAACTCTCCTATCTCTACTTGCAATGGACCCACATCCGTCCTTGCTAATCTATTCCTTTTCGAATACATGAAGCGGCATTAAGATTCTCTCTAGCTTGCATTCAAGATTTATTGTCCCTTTCCCGATTAGTTTATTGGTTCTCCTTTGTTGGTTTCCAAATTGCTCCCAATCCTCGGGCTTGCCACGTTTCCTGGCGACCGTACAAGGCTTTCAAGTTTGACCTAATGAAAACTTTAACTTATTTTGTTAGCCACGGTTGATCCACCTTTCCTGTTTGTTGTTTGTTTTTTGCGAGGAATGTACATTTGTTGTCAACCATGAAGTAACATTGCCTGGCTACTGTCAAATCGTTTAATGTAATTTCCCAATCCACCATAGCCAACTTGCGCTTCATATCTTCATAGTTTCCTTTGTTCAGATTTAAAACCCTAATTACAGAATGAACTATATCTTTTTATCAAATTAAAAATTCTATCATATTGCGGTCACGATTTCATAATGGCTCTTTTCCAGTAAGGTTATTAATTAGCCCTTTCTCATTACAAAATACTAAATCAGAAATAGCTCAATCCCCAGTTGGTTCTTCAACATACTGCTCCAGTCATCCATCTCATACACATACTCGCAATTCATCCTCCACAGAATTAGTGCTGATTCAGATGAGGCACTCTATCTGTTGTTACTGTATTGCCCATGTTACATGCAGCTGTAATTTCCTGATGTTTACCGTCTCCAACATTACCACTGTAGTTTCGTGGTCTACTAAACATCTCATAACCAATGTTTGCTGCCCCTTGCTGTTTCTTAGTTCCACCAAACTGACTCTCCATCTTGCTCCTTTGATCTAAGATACTGTCTCACTAATGTACTGTCACGTCCTTCATTAACAGCGCTATCACACCTCCTTTTCCCCGCCGCCTACCCTTCCTAAATGACTGCATCGAAGATTAACATGTCAGTGTTGGAATGACGGAACAGGCCTAAATTAACCAAAACTTTAATCCATTTTAAAAATCAAGGACCACAATCCAACAGCTCACGTTGAAATGAGGGATCAAAGGCCGGGGACAAATGCAGGTAGACAAATTGAATCCTGCCTCGGGTGAAGGACACTGTCCAATGCGGATGGACAGTCTGTCCAATAATATTCCTCATCCCAAAACTTTCTCACTCTCTTCACACATTGTCATTACATTTTCAAAGTATAACAAATATCCCCAGGAGCTGAGCAGTTAATTTAATTAAATTGGATAAATCAAAGCAAAAGATTATCAGAAATAGGTGCAGCAAGATCCCAAATCTGTTTTCTCTCAATTGTACTGAAAATCTCTCAGCAACATCCCAATACAAACAAATGCTGGTTCGAAAGCAAAGGGTCAAAAGTGATATCGATTGAGGCCACAATGCGAGCACACAACCCACACACACCAGACTGAGAGAAATATCCCTTCCCCTGGAGAGAGAGGGAGGGAGAGGGTTTGTCATTTGAACTGGAACTCCTTTCCACCCAGTCACAACCAAGCTCAGCAGTTTGCTTCACCACTGAATATGTTACACGTTTGGATGTTGTTCAATTTGTTCCTCGGGGGCCTGTCCATTGACATGTTAATGCAGCACAATCGGGGAAAAAACCAGATAGACCAGGGGAACATTACTGCATTTTTAAAATGTCTGCTCCCCCTTCCAGGCCCCACACAGGGATTGGAAAATGTTCGGGAGGCAGTGACACGTGCCAATTCAATCCTCAGCTCAATACTCACGTTGAATAAATTCAGATCCATCTGCCTGTCTTACACTCTGTGTCTGTCTCCATCTCTCCCTCACTCTCATTGTCTGTCTCACTCCATCAGTCTCACTCGCTGTCTGTCTGTCTCTCTCTCATGCTCTGTCCGTCTCTCACTCCCCCTCTCTCTCACTCGTTCCATGTCTGTCTCTCTCCGTGTCTGATTCACTTTCTCATTCCATGTCAGCCTCTCTCTCATTCATGCTCTATATGTCAAACTTTTATACTCCCTCTTTCTCTCCCTCTCATTCTCTCTCTTTCTCCCTCATTTTGTTTGCTTACATGACTCTCTCAACCTATCACTATCACTCCCTGCCGGTCTGTCTCATTCCATGTCAGGCCCTTGCTCTTTCATGCCTTATGGTTCACTCTCACTCGCCCTCTATCTCTCCATCTCAATCTGTCTCACACCCCCACTCTCTATCTATCTATCTGTCTGTCTATCTATCTATCTATCTATCTATCTATCTATCTATCTATCTATCTATCTCTTGGATTTGTGCACTGTCAGACTCACTTTCACTTCTGTTCTCTTTCTCCCTCTCTCTCCCCGCCCCCACCTCCCCTCTCTCTACCTATCTCTCATTCTATTGATCTCTGTGTCTCTACATCTATCTCACTATCTCTCTATCTATCATTCTATCTCTTGTTTTTGTGCTCTCTCTGACTCACTCTCACTTCTGTTCTCTTTTTCTCTATCTCTCTCTCCCATTCGCTGTCTGTCTCTCGTACACACTGCGTCTGCCTATCTCTATTTTCCATTCCCTTTGTCCACGTCTCTGCCCTCCCTCTGTTTGGTGCTCTGTACTTTTCTTCTTCTCTCTTTCTCTCTTCATTCCTCCCTCTCACTCGCCTGTATTTCTGTGTCAGTCTGTCTGCTTCCCTTTTCTCAATCTGTGTCACCCTGTCTCTTTTGTTCATGTGGTCTCGCTCTTTTTCTGCCTCTCTGCCTCTCTGTGTCTTTGTCACTCTCTCTCTCTCTCACTCTCTCTCTCTCTCTCTCTCTATATATATATAGATATATCCATCAGTCTATCTGTCCATCTATCTCTTGGTTTTGTGCTCTGTCTGACTCACTCTCACTCTGTTTCATGTTCTGCCCCTTTCTCCTCTCTCTCTCTCTCTCTCTCTTTCTCTCTCTCTCTCTCTTCCTCGCTCTCACACTCTGTGCTGTTTTCCTCTCTCATCATTTCTTCCTGGATTGGAATGTACCCTGAAATATTCAATTCTTTAAAGCAAGGACCATTCAAATCTGTGTTGTATTTTTAATATATTATATATTGAAATCGTGGAAAGAACTGAATCTTCAAAATCGTCCACAGGAGCCTGGGAATAAAATCATTTTTCCTTGTTATCCATGCATTACCACATTGTAGATTTGCCATTGATCTGGGCCACAGAGAGGAGCCCCCATTCTACAATACAAACTGTAGACTTTTGTCATTCACCTTTCGGAACTGCATGTTTTCTGGGCCAGAGACAGCAGGTTGCAGAGTGAAATGGAGATTGGGGATCCGTTCATTCCCACCTAGCGGAATTGCCCTGTTACTGGACGAGAGAGAGTAAAGGAGAAGCTGGCATTGCTCATTGGAGATGGCGGAGATTTGAGTTGTTCATTCCCGAATTGTGGAACTGTCTGTTATCTGGGTCAGAGACAGGAGCCGGAACTGATCATTAGAATTTATTTTATTTTTTTAGCGAGACAGCACTGAAGCACCTTCGGCCCACCAAATTTGTGCCGACCAACAACCAGCCTGCAGTAACCCCATATTCCCTACCACCTACCTGTACTAGGGACAATTTACAATGGCCAATTTACCGATCAACCTGCAAGTCTTTTGGCTGTGGCTGGAAACCGGAGCACCCGGCGAAAACCCACGCAGTCATGGAGAGAACTGGCAAACTCCACACAGGCAGTACCCAGAATCGAACCCGGGTCCCTGGAGCTGTGAAGCTGCAGTGCGAACCACTGCACTACTGTTGCACGCATATATAGTGAAATATTGAATGCAAAGGTATTATTCTGACTGGAGTCTTAATATTAACAAGAGAACGTCAATTCTTCTCTCATTGATCTAAATCGTTGAATCATAGAATTAGAATTGCAGAAAGCTTAAGGCACAGAAAGAGGCCACTTTGTCCATTGTGTCTGTGCTGGCCGAAAAAGTATCCACTTATTCTTATCACACCTTCCAGCATTTGGTTCGTAGCTTTGCAGATTACAGCACTTGAGGTACATATCCAGACTCCCTTTGAATGAGTTGAGGGTCTCTGCCTCATCTATCCTTTCAGGCTGCGGGTTCCAGACCATCACCACCCTCTGGGTGAAAAAGATTTTACTCATCTCCCCTCTTATTTGTTTAACTTTAAATCTATCCTCCCCAGTCACTGACCTCTCTGCTTTGACCTTTACCTCCACTCTATCCAGGCTCCTCAAAATGTTGTACATTTCAATAAGATCTGTTCCAAGGAGAACAAACCCAGCCTATCCAATCTTTCCTCATAGCTACATTTTTCCAGTCCTGGAAACATCCTCGTAAATTCCCTCTGTACCCTCTCCAGTGCAGTTACATCCTTTCTTAGTGACGTGACCAGAACTGCACACAGTACTCAAGTTGTGGCCTAACTAATGCATTATACAGTTCCAGCATTACCTCCCTCCTCTAATATTCTATTCCTCCGCTAATAAAGAAAAGGAATCCGTATGCCTTCTTAACCACGTTATTGACCTGTCCTGCTACCTTTAGGGATCTGTGGACATTCACTCCAAGGTGATCCATCGATGTCGGCTCTTCCTATCATTGTGAAGCAGAATTCACCAAGCGTTGGAGTGTTCACCCACTAATAGGGAACGTGATCTGGGATTAGACCGTCGTGAGACAGGATAGTTTTACCCTACTGAAGATGTGTTGCTTCAATAGTAATCCTGCTCAGTTCCTCTGTACTTCTCAGTATTTCCCCATTAATCGAACATTCAGTTGTCTAGTTTGACCTCCCCAAATGCATCACCTCAAAATTCTCTGAGTTGGACTCCATTTGCCACTTTTCTGCCCATCTTACCAGATCATCAATATCTTCCTGCAGCCCACAACTATACTCCTCGCTATCTACTACAAGGCCAATCTTTGCGTTGTCTGCAAACTTCTTGATCATGCCCCCTACATTTCCGTCCAAAACGTTAATATATACCACAAAAAGCAGGGGACTCAGTACTGAGCCCTGCAGGAGGCCACTGGAAAAAGACCTCCAGCAGCTAAAGCGCCCGTCAACAATTCCCCTTTGTGCCTTGCCACTGACACACGTTTGTGCCATCTTGGATGCATTTCCCTGGATGCCATGGGATTTAATTTTCTTCACTCGTCTGTCATCTAGGACTTTGACAAAAGCCTTGCTAAAATCCTTGTTGACCACATCAGCTGCACTACGCTCTTCTATCTTCCTTGATATTTCTTCAAAAAATTCAATCAAGTTGGTCAAACAAGATCTTACCTGAATGAATCAATGCTAACTATCCTTGATTAACCTCTGCCTTTCTAAGTGAGAGTTTCTCCTGCGTGTCAGAATATATTCTAACTGAGGTTAGACTGACTGGCCTGTAGTTATTCGGACTATCCTTCGCTCCCTTTTTAAACAGAGGTACAATGTTAGCAGTCCTCGAATCCTCCAGCACCACACATGTATCCAGTGAACACTGGATAATGGTGGTCAGACCTTCTCATTTTTCCTCTCTTACTTCTCTTAACAGCCTCGGGTACATTTCATCTGGCCCTGGTGAGCTATCAACTTTCAAGGATGCTCGTCCCATTAACACTTCCTCTCTCCCTATGTTTATCACATCCAATACGTCACAGTCCTCCTACTTAACTGCAATATCTGCATCATCCCCCTCTTTTGTGAAAACAGACGTAGAGTATTCGCTAACAAAACAACATATTATGCCCGACACATAGGTTACCTTTTGGTCTTTTATAGGCCCTATCTCTCCTTAGATACATGTTACTCTCAATGTGTTGCAAAAACATCTTTGGGTTCACCTCGATTTTGCTTGCCAATATTCTTTCATGCCCTCTCTTTGCTTTCCTAATTTCCTTTTTTATTTCACCCCTCCATTTTCTCTAGTGCTCTTGGCTTTCTGTAGTGTTGAGTTCTCGGAGTCCGACTTAAGCTTGGCTTTTTTACCTTATTTTAACCTGTATGCTCCTTGACATCCATGGGGCTCTAGATTTGTCCGTCTCACCTTTTGTCTTCGTGGGAACCTTTACTCTGAGCCCCCTGAATCTCCCTTTTGAATGCCTTCCAATGCTCTGACATCGATTTACCTTCAAGTAGCTGTTTCCAGTCCGCTTCCGCGAAATCACTCCTCAGTTTAGTAAAATTGGCTTTGCCCCAATTGGGAACTCTAACTCCTGTTCCATTTCTGTCCTTTTCCATAATTAGGTTAAAACTGACTGAATTATGATCACGACCTCCAAAATGCTCTCCCACTGCCACTCCTTCCACCTGCCCAGCATAATTTCCTAAAACTCAGCCTAAAACGTTACCCTCTCTTGTTGGACATGCTACAGAGAGGGCAAAAAGGTTCTCCTGAATGCACATCAAGACTTCTGCTCCCTCAATTCTTTTCACACTAAATCTATCCCAGTTATTAATGGGGTAAATAAAATGCCCTACTATTACTGCCCTATTGCTTTTGCACTTCTCAGAGACGTGCCAACAGATCTGCTCTTTTATCCTCAACTGACTGTTTGGAGGTCTATAGTACAGTCACAGTAGTGTGATTGCCTCATTTTTGTTCCTTCTCTCAATCCATATGGCCTCATTCGATGGACCTTCCAACATATCATCCCTCCTCACAGCTGTAATAGTTTCCTTGACCAAAAGTGCTGCTCCCCCTCCATTCTTATCTCCCTCCTTATCGCGTCTGAAAACCCTGTAACCAGGAATGTTGAGCTGCTATTTTTGTCACTGGTTAAGCCATGTCCCTGTAATTGCTATGATATCATACTACCACGTGTCTATCTGTGTCATCAGCTCATCTGCCTTATTTGCTATACTCCTTGCATTGAAATGGATAGCCTTGAACACTGGCAAACTATTTTTCCAACATTTGTTTCCTCTGTCTTCCAGACTCATCCATTAATATTCTTTCTTCCATTTTCATTCCTAATTTTTTCCCAACTGAGTCTACCCTCTGGTCCCCATCCCCTTGCCAAACTAATTTAAACTGTCCCCAATAGCACTGTCAAAACGTCAAGCAAGGAACTTAGTTGCGGATCTACTCAGGTGCAAACCGTCCAGCTTGTCCAGGTTCCATCTCCACCAGAGCCATTCCCAGTGTCCCAGGAATCTAAAGCCCTCCATCCTGCACCATCTTTCCAGCCACCCATTCATCTGTCTTATCCTTCCATTTCTGTACTCACTTGTGCGTGGCACTGGGATTAATCCAGAGATCACTGCTTTTGAGGCAGTGCTTGCTAATTTCTTACCTAGCTCCCTAAATACTGACAACAACACCACATCCCTCTTTCTACCTGTGTCGTTGGTTCCGATGTGGACCATGACTGCTGGATGTCCACCCTCCCCCTTCAGGATGCTCTGCAGCCACTCAGTGACATCCTTGATCCTGGCACCAGGGAGGCAACACACCACCTGCGGTCACAAACGCCTGCCTGTTCCCCTGAATATTGAATCACCTGTCACTATAGCTCTTCCAGTCTTCCCTATACCTCCCTGTGCAGCTGAGCCACCGGTGGTGCAATAGACTTGGCTCTGACTTCACTCCCCAGGTGAAGCACCACTTTCCACAGTATTCAGAACTGGATACATGTTGGAGATTGCAATGCACTCGAGGGTCTCCTGCACTACCTGCTTGATTATTTTTGACTGCCTGGTGGTCTCCCATTCCCTCTGTCCCTGCATACTATTTAGCTGTGGGGTGCCTACATCTGTAAACGATCTATCCACGTATCTCTCATCCTCATGAATGCACCGCGATGTCGGAAGCTGCCGCTCACGTTCCAAAACACAGAGCTCAAGCTGCCGCAATTGACAACACTTGCTGCACAAATGATTCTCAAGGGTACAGGAAGTATCTTGGAGCTCCCACATAGCACAGGAAGTGCATTCTGAAGGTTGAAACACCCCTGTCGTTCCTTTATTTAATAGGTGACCCTTTGTTACTGCCAAAAAAGAAACCTTACTAATATTACCACACCTCAGAATTATTAATAAAGCCTTACTAGTTCTGATAAACCTGATTAAAAATCAATACAGTTCACTAGTTAAAATAAACCCTACTCAAAAAGATACTCACCAGCTACTCATTTGTTCAAAATACTCACCGGTTACTTACTTGTTCTAATGTTATACTTTTCTTGATTACACAGATATGTCGACCTTCCTAATGGCAATAGACCATGCCAAAGCTAATAAAGCTTGACAATTCTAATAAACTTTACCACGACAAGTAAACCTTATGCTATTGATAAACTCAAATAATACTTAATGCAGCTTATGTATTAAACTGTCCAAATTTGAGCATATTCACTCCTTGCTGGTCTCTCTCCCTAACTCTGTCATGGAGTCATCGAGTTATACAGCACAGCAACAGGCCATTCGGCCCCTCGTTTCTGTGCCGGCCATCAAGCACCTAACTATTCTAATTCCTTGTCCAGCACTCGGCCCATCGCCTTGTCTGCTATGACATATCAAGTGCTCATCTAAATACTGCTTAAATGCTATGAGGTTTCCTGCCTCTACCACTTCTTCAGGCAGTGCGTTCCTGATTCCAACCACCCCCTGGGTGAAAATTTGTTTCCTCAAATCACCTCTAAGCCTCCTGCCCCTTACCTTAAATCTATTTCGCCTGGTTATTGCCCCTCCACTAAGGGAAAAAAAGTTTCTTCCTATCGAACCTATCGATTTCCCGCATAATTTTGTATTCCTCAATCATATCTCCCGTCAGCCTTCCCTGCTCCAGGGAAAACAAAACTAGCATTTTCAATCTCTCTTCACAGCTGAAATTCTCCAGCCCAGGCAGCATCCTGGTGAATCTCCTCTGCACCATCTCCAGTGCAATCGCATCCTTGCGATAGTGTGGTGCCCAGAACTGTACACAGTACTCCAGATGTGGCCTAACTAGCATTTTATACAGCTCCGTCATAACCTCCCTACTTTTATATTCTACGCCTCGGCTAATAAAAGCAAGTGTCCCATATGCCTTCCTACTCACCTTATCTACATGTATTATAACGAATATAAAATCTGCTTTAGTTTTTTGATTATATAATACTGAATCGATCAAGTCTGATTTTAAAATTGATTGATTGAGATTCAGATATATTGAAAGCTTACCTGTATCCTCACCCCGGTGGCTTTCAGTCTCCCTGCTCTCTCTGTCGACTGTGATGTCATTCTGACATAACTTTTCCCTGTTTCCCATGCTTTGCTCCTGTAGTGCTCGCTTTCTCTCTGTCTCTCTATCTCTAGTCTCCAACTGTCCTTTTGGCACGTTTTTTTAAAGCTCCACTCACGCCATGCTCTCTCTCTCTCTTTCTCTCCCTTTATGTCTCTCTGTTCTCCGACTGTCCTTTTGGAATGCTTTTTAAAGCTCCACTCCTGCCGTGCTCTCTTTCTCTCTGTTTCTTACTCCACAGAGGATGCCTGACATGCTGAATATTTCCATATTTTTTCTGACATTATGACACCGTCTCTCTGCTCACTGTTTTCTGTCAGGTTGCTGCTTCATGGTGATAATTTGGAAGATCAGAGTATGGGCACAATGAGGTCAGGAGCTGACTGGCTCCGGTGGAACCTAAACTGAGCATCAGTGAGCATGTTATTACTGTTTAAGTGGTGCGTGGTCGCAGTGTCGACTGCATCTTCCAGCACTTTGGTGATGAATGAGAGTAGACTGAGGGCGCAATAATTAGCTGGATTGGATTGGTCCTGCTGTTTCGGGATAGGAATATCTGGGACACTTCAGGGCATTGCCCACCTTGTCAGGTAAATTCCAGTGTTGAAGTTGTACTGGGTGAGCTTGCCTTGGGACACTGCTAGTTCTGCAGCTCATGTCTTCACTACTACAGCCAGGATGTTCGCAGTGAAGGCCAGATCTGGCTTAAAATTGAAAGCTGACCAGGGCATGACCGGACTACATCCAACCCGACCCGACTCCGCCGTCGTAATGAAGTTAATATCAAACAGATTATTGTGATCTGCCTTGTTCCAAACATTGTGCTGTTCCGGCAGCAGGCTATTCCTGCAGATGGAGTTATGGGGAATCCGAACCTGATTTCATCACCAGGAACCGAAGCGCCCCCCGCCCCCCCGACCCCGGCCCCCAACTTTCACACACATTCACCTTGTGGCCGAGTTCATTGGATAGTGATCAGGGGAAGAAACCTAGTGATTTCCTTACCCCCTCCCTTTTATAGTCAACACAGTTTGCGGAGGGCCTTTGCGCTGTTGAGATTTGGAGTGGGTGGGGGTGGTGTGGTGGAGGCAGTATGCGTGCAAGGCCATGAAGATTTGAACATGAGCAACACAGAGGCCAATGATCATTTTCTTACTGCTGTTCCTGAGCTCAGCGAATTCAATTCAGAGAGATTGGACTGGAAGGAAAATTTCAGTGAAAGGAAAGATTGGTTGATAGGAAAAATCACAGATCAGATAGCAGGCTTTCCCAGAGCTGTTTGATTGTAAATGTACAGTACTGCAGATTCCCGGTGCTGTCTGATCATTAGTCTACAGTACTGCAGATTCCCGGTGCTATCTGATCATTAGTTTACAGTACTGCAGATTCCCGGTGCTGTCTGATCATTAGTCCACAGAACTGCAGATTCCCGGTGCTTTCTGATCATTAGTCTACAGTACTGCAGATTCCCGGTGCTGTCTGCTCATTAGTCTCCAGTACTGCAGATTCCCGGTGCTGTCGGATCATTAGTCTACAGTACTGCAGATTCCCGGTGCTGTCTGATCATTAGTCCACAGTACTGCAGATTCCCGGTGCTGTCTGATCATTAGTCTACAGTACAGCAGATTCCCGGTGCTGTCTGATCATTAGTCTACAGTACTGCAGATTCCCGGTGCTGTCTGATCATTAGTCTACAGTAGTGCAGATTCCCAGTGCTGTCTGATCATTAGTCTACAGTACTGCAGATTCCCACTGCTGTCTGATCATTAGTCTAAAGTACTGCAGATTCCCGGTGCTGTCTGATCATTAGTCTAAAGTACTGCAGATTCCCGGTGCTGTCTGATCATTAGTCTACAGTACTGCAGATTCCCGGTGCTGTCTGATCATTAGTCTACAGTCCTGCAGATTCCCGGTGCTGTCTGATCATTAGTCTCCAGTACTGCAGATTCCCGGTGCTGTCTGATCATTAGTCTACAGTACTGCAGATTCCCGGTGCTGTCTGATCATTAGTCTCCAGTACTGCAGATTCCCGGTGCTGTCTGATCATTAGTCTACAGTACTGCAGATTCCCGGTGCTGTCTGATCATTAGACTACAGTACTGCAGATTCCCGGTGCTGCCTGATCATTCGTCTACAGTACTGCAGATTCCCGGTGCTGTCTGATCATTAGTTTACAGTACTGCAGATTCCCGGTGCTGTCTGATCATTAGTCTACAGTACTGCAGATTCCCGGTGCCTGCTGATCATTAGTCTACAGTACTGCAGATCTACTGTTCTGTTTGATTGAAGACTTCTAGTTGATCAGCACACACATGATGCCCAGCACCTCGAATAGATTACAAAGCAAAAAAAAAATATGTTAATGTTGACAAAGTATGTTGAACAATCTCCAGCATTCACATTTAATCAAATTTACATAAAGGTTCGTATCTCTTTTAAACAAATATTCTTACCCTAGATTATTTGATATCATGGGTGAATCTCAACCCTCCAAAGCTTTCAGAGTGTCCGTCTATCCTTTGAGATCTTTGTAAGCTGTTTTAGCACTGCCAGACAAACGATCAGCAAGCGCTGCATATTAATTGTTTTTACACGCCGGACTGTCTTGTTCCTCTGTAAGATTACAGTTCAGTCTTAGAAGAGATGAAACATCCCAGAAACCCTGATTTGCAGTATTAAAATGCAAAACAAATTTTCTAACAGTGATCAAATGCAGTCATGTATTTATTGAGCATCTTGCTTCCAACTCCTTGAGTACATAAAATGAAAGATCCCAACTCCAGGAGCCGAACTAAGTTTTTGCAGGTAACCTTCAAACACACGCAGTGTTTCTCTTTTCTGTCAGAAATATCAGCCTATCTCTTCCGAGACTTTAAATCAACATCTTGACTCCCTCATGATTTTTAAGCAGTCTTCTCATAAGATTATCCATTTTTTCTCTGCAAAGAAAGACTTGCTCCTCTCTAGCACCTTTCACAACCTCAGGACCTTGCAAACTACTTTCCATCCAATGAATGTCTTTGTGAATTGTAGTGACTGTTGTAAAGTAGGAAACGCAACAGCCATTGTCCACAGCAAGTTCCCACAAACAGCACGGTGCTAATAACCAGATAAAGCAGAAACAAATCGCGTCAAACCTTAGATTAAAAAGAAAACAAATAGCCTGCCCCGACAAAGCACCCAATCGGCAGTTAGAGGAACTTTTGATTCAGTAGTCTCAACAACAAAAAAAGAAAAGAACAAATGGTTTTATAAATTGCCATGTAAAAACAAACAGTCTCAACAGTGGAAAGGTTTAAGGGCAGATCTCCACTGGTCGATTGTCCTTCCAGCTACGCTAAATTTACTCAGCAGGTCTGTGGAGAGGTAAGCAGAGTTAACATTTCAGGTCAGTGACACTTCATCAGAACTGGCAAAGGTGAGAAATGTAATACGTTTGAAGCGAATAAAGCAGGGATGGGGCAAAAGAGAACAAAAGGCAAGGGGTTTATAGGACAGTTATCAGAAAATAACTGACCAGAAGGTCATGGAGCAAAGGCAAACGACATGTTAACAGCGTGTTGAAAGACAAAGCGTTCGTGCACCTTCTGCTCAGTTATTCACTGTGACTATGTCCTATCAACACCTTGTCTTCTGTTAGCGCTTGCCCCACCCCAGCTTTATTTGCTTAAAAGCTATTACATTTCGAACCTTTGCCAATTCTGATGAAGGGTCATTGACCTGAAACGTTAACTCTTGCTTCTCTCACCACTGCCAGACCTGCTGATTATTTCCAGTATTTCTTGTTTTTCCTCCCTATCATGGCTGGACGACATTCTCAGCTGATTAAATTTAGGCCAGAGAAATGTCGCTATCTTGTGCACGTCATTTTCTTCAACTTTCTTCAGAAGCCACTCTCTTTGCAGTTTCTTGACAATTGCTTTCATTGGAGTATCTGCAGAAGGTGCCATGGAGAGTCGTGTAACTTTCTCAAACCACGGAATTACCAGGTTCAATGTAGGATACCGGTCTCCCTCGAGTTCCCTCTGAGTTTCAGAAAATGGTCGGAGGAACTGAACCAAAAACTGCAAGACATCGGGGGCGATGTTTTCCAGCCTGTAGTTTTCCCCACACTGTTCCAGTTTGCAGCTCATGATAAATATCCTGAGTTGAACTCAGTGTCAGAATCAGAGTACTGTCCCTCGTTTCTCCCATTGGATTTGCAGTTTCAGTCGAGTGTGCAGGAAGACCAGACTGTTTAACAAATGTCACCAAGTCTTTGGCATGATGTATAGTTTCTACAACATCCGGAGCTTTAGAATCTAATTCCTTTGGATAGAGTGAATGTTGAAGGATCGTGTAATATACGTGGTCCTGACACTCCAAATGTTGATATGGGTCTAAGAGCAAGCACTATGTTAGCACCTTGATCTGTCACCTAGACTAATTTATTTAAATTTGCTGGGTTCAATCCAACAGTATTCATTGGCAGCTTCAAAATCTCACGCCTGATGTTTTTGCCAGTTTTGACGTCCTCCAGTGGAAACATTGCTGTTGTTCAAACTTTGGCATAAAGTTGAACATCTGCAGTGATCTAATGACAAGTTATCAACAAAAAATGGATTTTAGGGCAGTCATCCGTCCACATGTAAGTTGTCATTCCCACATTCACATCCTTTAGTATGTCAGTAATTTGAGAGATTAGTTGTTTTCTCTTTTCTTCGACCACATCACGACACCTTCTTGAAACTGTACTTGGATTTGGTAACACACTTGATGCTGATACTTGACCGTATGTTGCACTCACAATGATAAGCTCTTGTGGTAGCTCAACATACCCTTCACTAGAGACAGTGCGGAAAGGTCGAATATTCGTGCAACAGAGACTTTCGCATTTGTCTGTAATTTCTGATTTTTTGTGAGTGGGTATGTTTTTCTTCCCTCGCCGCTACAAACGAAGTTATAATGGCCTGACTTGGCCCTGCTGCGGGTCGAGTACAACCTTTCTCAGTGTGCTGCTGCAAAGATGAATCTCCCATCTTATTGCTGTCAGATTTTAGTGTAAGTTTCCAAGATTTGCATTGCACAAATCCACTTGAGCTTTTACTATTGCAGAAAGCAACAGCATGGAAATGTTTCCAAGTGGAAGATTAACCTTTCTGGCGACAGGACTTTCCACTGCTAAAAATAATCCAGTCGTCAGCAATCGTTTTTCATCCATAGTGTACTGCAGTGCAGAATCACCTTTGGATGTATTGAAGTGACAGCATGAGCGCGATGACGTTATCGAGACGCTCACTCACTCACTGCAGTGTGCGGAGGCCGGACTGCACGTTACCCACCTTGACCTGAATGTTGAATTGAAGATTACTTCCCGGAGGAAGCACTGTCCAGCCTGACCTGCCCGGAGCCCGAATGCTGGACTGGGAAGTGAGGCCCATCCCGACCCGAACCCGACACATGTCACCGGGTCCCGTCGGCTTCAGGTCGGGGAGCCAGGCTTTAACTGAGATTAGAGTTTAATTCCAGTTCTTTGTTAATTTATTGAATTAAACAGTATCAACTGACATGGAGGGATTTGTACCCATGTTGCCAAGGAATTAGACCACACTTTTGCTTTTTGATTTCTAGTTTAGTGATTAATTTTTCAAAATTTCTATGTCTAAGTCTGCATTTCCTGCTAATCGGGCAAGGACAGCAGATTTCTTCCCTTTACAGCATTAGCAAACCAGTCTTTTTTAAAAATTATAGTCCACAATTGTTTTTTTTAGACTAGCTTCTTAATTGCAGGTTTTTGAAATGCTGTTTATGGATTCGAACTTCAATTTCGAGATCCAAGGCCTGGGTCTCTGCCTGTTACTAGTTTAGTGATATTGCCACTAGGTCATCGCCTTCCTGACTACATGACCATCTCCTGTTACACTAATGCCCTGCATATGTGAGTCTGGACTCATCGCTGGATTTCCGAGTCCCTCTTGAGTAAAATAACTAGATTGTCGTGTCAAAGAAGAACATTGCTCCCCTGCTCATCCCCAAAGAGGAAACTCAAGGGCAAAATTCATGGTGATTTCAAGATTTCAGTCGAACAAGTAGCGAACATGTCAGAGATCGGGTGAGAGAGCGCCATCAGTGCAACAATAAAATAGGTTTAAGTCGAATGAAACCTTACCGACTGCAGGTGTCAAAGGCAGGAAGGATCTAGTCACTTACCCGTTATACCAGAGATTGTTAGAAAGAACAATAGCAAAAAAAGAAACACCCCTACATACTGGAGCCACACTTACAATATCAGAGGCGAAGGGAGACAGAATAAATCCCATACACACACAGCACCAGAAATGGACAAGTACAGAATGAATTCCACACTCACATTCTGCAGCAGACGCTTACAGATAGAGAATGTTTCCGTCTCTCTTACACGCAGTATCAGGAATTTTCATATGAAGTATTAGTCTCACAGTCATACACAGGAACAGAGAGTGACAGATTCAGAATTAACCCCTCACTCACACATTACGGGAGAGTGATAGGCACAGAGGTAATCTCAGACGCACACTGCACGAGACAGTGATAGAAACAAAATTAATCCCGCAGTCAGACACAGTAGCTGGAATTGTCAGATAGAAAGTGAATCCCACACTCATACACAGCTACTGAGAAAGACAGAAACAGAATTAATCTCATACACACACAAAGTACCAGAATTTTACAGATACAGTATTATTCCCCCTCTCAGGGTAAGGTGGAGGACGCGGTGGAGCAGGAGAACAAAGAAAATTACAGCACAGGAACAGGCCCTTCGGCCCTCCAAGCCTGCCCCGATCCAGATCCTCTATCTAAACATGTCGCCTATTTTCTAAGGGTCTGTATCTCTTTGCTTCCTGCCCATTCATGTATCTGTCTAGATACATCTTAAAAGACGCTTTCGTGCCCGCGTCTGCCACCTCCACTGGCAACGCATTCCAGGCACCCACCACCCGCTGCGTAAAGAACTTTCCACGCATATCCCCCCTAAACTTTTCCCCTCTCACTTTGAACTCATGACCCCCAGTAATTGAATCCCCCACGCTGGGAATAAGCTTCTTGCTATCCACCCTGTCTATACCTCTCATGATTTTGTACACCTCAATCAGGTCCCCCCTCAACCTCCTTCTTTCTAATGAAAATAATCCTAATCTACTCAACCTCTCTTCATAGCTAGCGCCCTTCAAACCAGGCAACATCCTGGTGAACCTCCTCTGCACCCTCTCCAAAGCATCCACATTCTTTTGGTAATGTGGCGACCAGAACTGCACGCAGTATTCCAAATGTGGCCGAACCAAAGTCCTGCACTACTGTAACATGACCTGCCAACTCTTGTACTCAATACCCCGTCCGATGAAGGAAAGCATGCCGTATGCCTTCTTGACCACTCTTATTGACCTGCGTTGCCACCTTCAGGGAACAATGGACCTAAACACCCAAATCTCTCTGCACATCAATTTTCCCCAGGACTTTTCCATTTACTGTATAGTTCACTCTTGAATTGGATCTTCCAAAATGCATCACCTCGCATTTGCCCTGATTGAAATCCATCTGCCATTTCACTGCCCAACTCTCCAGTCTATCTATATTCTGCTGCATTCTCTGACAGTCCCTTTCACTATCTGCTACTCAACCAATCTTAGTGTCGTCTGCAAAATTGCAAATCAGTCCACCTATACTTTCCTCCAAATCATTTATGTATATCACTAACTACAGTGGTCCCAGCACGGATCCCTGTGGAACACCACTTGTCACACGTCTCCATTTTGAGCAACTCCCTTCCACTGCGACTCTCTGTCTCCTGTTGTCCAACCAGTTCTTTATCCATCTAGCTAGCACACCCTGGACCCCATGCGACTTCACTTTCTCCATCAGCCTGCCATGGGGAACCTTATCAAACGCCTTACTGAAGTCCATGTATATGACATCTACAGCCCTTGCCTCATCAATCAAATTTGTCACTTCCTCAAAGAATTCAATTAAGTTGGTAAGACATGACCTTCCCTGCACAAAACCATGTTGCCTATCACTGATAAGCCCATTTACTTCCAAATGGGAATAGATCCTATCCCTCAGTATCTTCTCCAGCAGCTTCCCTACCACTGACGTCAGGTTCACTGGTCTATAATTACCTGGATTTTCCCTGCTACGATTCTTAAACAAGAGGACAACATGAGCAATTCTCCAGTCCTCTGGGACCTCACCAGTGTTTAAGGATGCTGCAAAGATATCTGTTAAGGCCCCAGCTATTTCCTCTCTCGCTTCCCTCAGTAACCTGGGATAGATCCCATCCGGACCTGGAGCTTGTCCACCTTAATGCCTTTTAGAATACCCAACACTTCCTCCCACCTTATGCCGACTTGACCTAGAGTAATCAAACATCTGTCCCTAACCTCAACATCCGTCATGTCCCTCTATTTGGTGAATACCGATGCAAAGTACTCGTTTAGAATCTCACCCATTTTCTCGGACTCCACGCATAACTTTCCTCCTTTGTCCTTGAGTGGGCCAATCCTTTCTCTAGTTACTCTCTTGCTCCTTATATATGAATAAAAGGCTTTGGGATTTTCCTTAATCCTGTTTGCTACAGATATTTCATGACCACTTTTAGCCCTCTTAATTCCTCGTTTCAGATTGGTCCTTCATTCCCGATATTCTTCCAAAGCTTCGTCTTTCCTCAGTCTCCTAGACCTTATGTATGCTTCCTTTTTCCTCTTAGCTAGTCTCACAATTTCACCTGTTATCCATGGTTCCCTAATCTTGCCATTTCTATCCCTCATTTTCACAGGACGATGTCTCTCCTGCACGCTAATCAACCCCTCTTTAAAAGTCTCCCACATATCAAATGTGGATTTACCTTCAAACAGCTGCTCACAATCTACATTCCCCAGCTCCTGCCAAATTTTGGTATAATTGGCCTTCCCCCAATTTAACACTCTTCCTTTCGGACCACTCTCGTCTTTGTCCATGATTATTCTAAATCTTACGGAATTGTGATCACTATTCCCAAAGTAGTCCCCTACTGAAACTTCAAACACCTGGCCGGGCTCATTCCCCAACACCAGGTCCAGTATGGCCCCTTCCCGAGTTGTACTATTTACATACTGCTCTAGAAAACCCTCCTGGATGCTCCTTACAAATTCTGCTCCATCTAGACCTCTAACACTAAGTGAATTCCAGTCAATGTTGGGAAAATTAAAATCTCCTATCACCCCCACCCTGTTTCTCCTACATCTTTCCATAATCTGTTTACATATTTGTACCTCTATCTCACGCTCGCTGTTGGGAGGCCTATAGTACAGCCCCAACATTGTTACCGCACCCTTCCTATTTCTGAGTTCTGCCCATATTGCCTCACTGTTCGAGTCCTCCACAGTGCCCTCCTTCAGCACAGCTGTGATATCCTCTTTGACCAGTAATGCAACTCCTCCACCCCTTTTACCTCCCGCTCTATCCCGCCTGAAGCATCGATATCCTGGGATATTTAGTTGCCAATCATGCCCTTCCCTCAACCAAGTCTCAGCAATAGCAATAACATCATACTCCCAGGTACTAATCCATGCCCTAAGTTCATCTGCCTTACCTACTGCACTTCTTACATTAAAACAAATGCACCTCAGACCACCAGTCCCTTTACATTCATCATCTGCTCCATGTCTAGTCTTTCCCTTAGTCACGCTGACTTCATTATCTAGTTCCTTACAGTCTTTAGTTACTAACTCCTTACTGTCCACTGACCTCCTCATTTGGTTCCCATCCCCCTGCCACATTAGTTTAAACCCTCCCCAACAGCGTTATCAAAAGCACCCCCAAGGACATTGGTTCCAGTCAGGCCCAGGTGTAGACCATCTAATTTGTAATAGTCCCACCTCCCCCAGAACCGGTCCCAATGTCCCAAAATTCTGAACCCCTCCCTCCTGCAACATCTCTCAAGCCACGCATTCATCCTGACTATTCTTTCATTTCTGCTCTGACTATCACGTGGCACTGGTAGCAATCCTGAGATTACTACCTCTGAGGTCCTACTTTTTAACTTGGCTCCTAACTCCCTAAATTCTGCTTGTCGGACGTCATCCCGTTTTTTACCTATATAAAGAGAGCGAGAGGGGGGTTTGAGATTTTCACACTGCAGAAATGTTCCTCTCTCTGGGATTTGTCAACTAATAGCAATAAACAGATTATTTGTGTAATATCACATTGCTGCCAATGGGATCTTGCTGTGCACAGCTTGCCTGCAGAATTCCCCGCATTGCAACAGTGTCTACATTTTAGAAGTGAATTTATTTTGTGTAAAGCTCTCGGGATGGCCTTAGCTGAAAGCCGTTATAATTCCTGAATAATGCTGGTGTTTTGGGAAGTGTCGTGAATATGAGGGTTAAATGAAATGTGCAGCAGCCATTTGAATTGAGAGTGAGATTCTGAGAGTGGATTTCTCTGTCCCTGTCTCTCTCTCTCTCTCTATCTTTCTCTCTGAATGAGGGTAACAGGAGGGATAGGGAGGCAGGAGAGTGAGGGAAGCAAGGAGGGAATCAGAGGGGAGAGGGGGCCAGCGAGCTGTTATCACACTGCTACTTGTGGGATCTTGCCGTGCACAAATGGCCTGCAGTGTTCCCAACATTGTAACAGTGACGAGCACTTTAAAAATCAATTCATTGAGTTTCAAATGCTGCCGATTGCTTTCAAACCATTTTACTGATGTTCAGAGTTTAGATTTCTCTCTCTGTCTCTCTCCATCTTTCTTTCCCTCTGTCTCTGGAACCAGGCAGAGATTGCCTGCAGAATTCCCTTGCATTGCAAAAGTGACGACATTTTAGAGGTGAATTCATTGTGTGTGAAGCTCCCCTGAAGGCCTGGAATTAAAATCCTGAGCTTGAAGCCGATATCATTCCCGGATAATGCTGGCGTGTTGGGCAGTGCAGTGAATTTGAGGGTGAACTAAAATGTGCAGCAGCCATTTCAATTGGGAGTGAGATTCTGAGAGTGGATATCTCTGTCTCTCTCTCTCTCACCCTCCATCTGTCTCTCCAAATGAGATCAATAGGACAGACAAAGCGGCAGGAGAGTGAAGGAAACATGAAGGTAATCAAACGGTAAGTGGGGTAGCCGGCTGTTATCACACTGCCGCTTGTGGAATCTTGCTGTGCATCAATGGACTACAACATTTTGAACATTGTAACATTGACGAAAACTTTAAAAATTGGTCAATTGAGTGACAAATACTTCTGTGAATCAGCAATGAAATGGCTGAAATGTGAAGGTTTCTAAAGGCTTGTTCTCATTCTTAAATAATGCTGGTGTGTTGGGCTGTGGGCTGAATTTGACAGTGAAATGAAACACCGAGGGGGCATTTGAATTCAGATTTTCAGGGATGAGAATGTGGATTTCTCTCTCTATCCTTCGACAGGAGAGAAGATGGGGGTCACCAGTGTTTGTGTGTTTTTACAATGAGGCAGAAACAGATGTAGAGAGACACGCAGAGAAATAGAGAGAAAGAGCGAGAGAGAGAGAGAGCAGGAAATGACAGGCTAAACACATTCACACTTCCCAGTCTCTGGCTCTGTATTGGCGGATGTGCTTGTAAGATGGGGAGTCACTGAGTGAATGTTTTATGTCCTGAGTGAAATATAGATCCCTGGGCGCTTCCTGTGTTTTATTTCTGTTCAAAATAGCTTTGCTTTGTTAGAATCAATTTTATTTCTCTTATTCCCAAGGAGAATCTTTTTGAAATCTGCAACTGTGATGATGCTGAGGGAGAATCTTTTGGCCACGTGGAATTCTCTGACAAGAGCTTTAACCGGAGAGGGAAAGTAATAATAAATATACATGTGTCATTGTCAAATTCATTTCTAGATACAGAAAAGAAGACTGTGTGATTTCGGGGCTGATAGAAAAACAAACTGCTGGAAATGCTCAGTATTTCCAGCACGGGTTTTATTTCAGATTTCCAGCTTCCACAGTATTTTGATTTTGTGTTTACGGGGGTCTGTGGATTTTTTACCACAAGGGAGGAGTCTTGAGAACGCTCTGAAGAGAATAGTTTGGGACGTGCTGCTCCAGAACAGTCAATGTAATCCCATAGATTTCCCTCTCTCCATCTCTTGCTGCAAGTTGTTCCCTGCACCTTCCTTTTTGTTCCCAGCTCTGTTTCTTCACATCTTTAAATCCCTATCTCTGTATCTCTCAACATCCTTTCTATCTTTGCCTCTCTCTGGACTCTCACAAGTTTCCATTGTCATTCTCTTTCTGCGACTCTCTGTATCTTTATCTGTCTCTCTCTCAGTCCATTTCTTCTCTCACTCACTTCCAAATCCCTGAATCTTTCCATCTCTGCTCCTCCTTTCCTGCAAGATTACCTCTGCATTTCCCCCATCCCGGGACATCCCTCTCTATTCTGTAAACGCATCTTACTTTGCATCTCTGCCCCTCCACCTCTTCTGTCTCTGCATCTCTCTCTTGGTCTGGGAAATACCTACATCTCTCTGTGTATGTCTCCATTTCTCTCTCTCTCTCTACCCTTCTCGGCATTTAGAACATAGAACAGTGCAGCACAGTGCAGGCCCTTCGACCCACGATGTTGTGCCGAACCTTTAACCTACTCTGAGATCAAACTACCGACATACCCTTCATACTACTATCATCCATGTCCCTATCCAAGAGTCGCTTAAATGTCCCTAATGTATCTAATATATCTGACCCACTGTTCTCAGTTTCTCTCATTGGTTTCGGACTGCCTGCATCTCATTCTCCAGGTCCCTTTCCATTTATTTCTCTCGCTCTCTGTTATGTCCAAATCCCGGGGTCTGTTTTCTGTGTCTCTATCCCTCTGTCTGGGGGTGGATTTGAACTCGCTGCCTTGGTGTTGTACAGAGTGATTGTGAAGTGGGATCCTGCTTTACATCTCTGCCCAGTTTTGCTCCCATTGAGGTAAAAACAGGGGAGGGATGCTGAACGGACAGCCGATTAACAAACACACTCCTCTACTCCACCGTGGTTTACACCATTGGCACCCAGTCCGAGTCCAGCCCAGTGTTTCTTTGACTCTCTGTATCTGCTCCCCGACTGTCTCTGTCTGTCTCCTTGTGGCCCGATGGGGGAAGGTACAGATCAGCCATGATCTAACATGGGTGGGACAGGCTCAAACGGCTGAATGGCCTCCTCCCGTCCCTGTGCCAGTCAGTGTGTGTATGTTTGTGTGTGTCTCCCTCTGTTTGATTTCCTGCAGCCGATGGGGAGATCGGGTGAAACACCTTTCTGAAGAGAGGGATGTGTCTGGGGCTGGGATCTTTCTGTGCGATAAAGGCTCAGAATGCCAGTTAGCCTCTGAAGGTCCTTGCTCGATGCCCGGCCCTGCGTTTGGCCTGACATGAGTTAAAGGTGCCGGGGGTCTGGGAGCCAGTTGATGGAATTCCAGTGGCTTATCCATATCAGGAATTAAAGTGAATGAAAGATTGTCGGGAGACGGAGCCAAACCCAGGAAAGTGATGGAGGTGGGATTAACACGGGGCGTGGGGGGTGGGGGTGGGGTGGTGGGGGGGGAGGAAGGGGGCTTTTCACGGGGGAGATGATACATGGTGGGAATTTGCAGAGGCGGTGCTTTTACAGGACAGGGATGTATTTAGAAGGGGGGTGTTTACAGTGGACGGCAGAGGGGAGAATTAGATTGGGGTCAGTTAATAGGGGGTTATTTAGATGGGAGTCTGTTCCTGGGGGTATTTAGATGGGGGTCTGTTCATGAGGGGTATTTAAATGGGAGTCTGTTCCTGCAGAGGGTATTTAGATGGAGGTCTGTTCCGGGGGGGGGGTTTATTGAGATGGGAGTTTGTTCCTGGTGGTGTATTTAGATGGGACTTTGTTCCCGGGGGTATTTAGATGGGAGTTTGTTCCTGGGGGGGGGGGGGGGGGTATTTAAATGGGAGTCAGTTCCTGGGGGGTATTTAGATGGGAATTTGTTCCATGGGGGTCATTGAGATTGGAGTTTGTTCCCGGGGGTATTTAGATCAGTGGTTGTTCCTGGGGGGGTATTTAGATGGGTGTTTGTTCCCGGGGGGTATTTAGATGGGGATCTGTTCCAGGGGGGTGGGTATTATTTAGATGGGAGTCAGTTCCTGGGGGGTATTTAGATGGGAGTTTGTTACTGGGGGCTATTTTGTTGTGAGTTTGTTCCTGCAGGGTATTCAGATTGTAGTCTGTTGCCGGGGTTTTTTTGGATGGGAGTTTGTCCTGGGGGTTGGCTATTTCTATGGGAGTCTGTTCCTGGGGTTTTATTTAGATGGGACTCAGTTCCTGGGGGGCATTGAGATTGGAGTTTGTTCCCGGGGGGTATTTAGAAGGGAGTTTGTTCCTGTGGGTCGGGTATTTAGATGGGGCTCTGTTCCTGGGGGTATTTAGATGGGGGTCTGTTCACAGAAGTGGGGTAATTAGAAGGGGGCCAGATGCTGGGGGGGTGGTATTTAGATGGGAGTTTGTTACTGGAAAGGTATTTAAAAGGGAGTTTGCTCTTGCGGGGTATTTAGATGGTAGTCTGTTGCCGGGGGGTATTTAGATGGGAATCTGTTCACAGATGTGGGGTACTTAGATGGGGATCTGTTCTGGGCGGGTATTTAGATGGGAGTCTGTTCCTGCAGGGGATATTTAGATAGCGATCTGTTCCGGGAGGGGCATATTGAGATGGGTGTTTGTTCCTGGGAGCAAGTTAGATGGGGCTCTGTTCCTGGGGGTTAATTTAGATGGGAGTTTGTTCTGGGGGGTATTTAGATGGGAGTTTATTTCCGCGGGCTCTTTAGATGGGAGTTTGTTCCTGGGCGGGTATTTAGATGGGAGTGAGCTCCTGGGGGGGTATTTAGATGGATGTTTGTTCCCAGGGAGTATTTAGATGGGAATCTGTTCCTGGGGGGTGGAGGGTTGTTTAGATGGGTGTCAGTTCCTGGGGGTTATTTAGATGGGAGTTTGTTACTGGGGGGTATTTAGATGGGAGTTTGTTCCTGCGGGGCATTTAGATGGTAGTCTGTTGCTGGGGGGTATTTAGATGGGAGTTTGTTCCTGGGGGTATTTGGACGGGGGTCGGTTCCTGGGGGGCTATTTAGATGGAAGTTTGTTGCCGGGGGGTATTGAGATGGGATTCAGTTCCTGGGGGGGTATTTAGATGGGTGTTTGTTCCCGGGGAGTATTTAGATGGGGATCTGTTCCTGGGGGTGGGGGGTTATTTAGATGTTAGTCAGTTCCTGGGAGGTATTTAGATGGGAGTTTGTTACTGGGGTGTATTTAGATGGGTGTTTGTTCCTGCGGAGTATTTAGATGGTAGACTGTTCCCGGGGGGTATTTAGATGGGAGTTTGTCCTGCGGGTGGAATTTAGATGGGAGTTTGTTCCTGCAGGGGGTAATTAGGTGGGGGTCTGTTCCGGGGTGAGGGGTATTGAGATGGGAGTTTGTTCCTGGGGGGGCGGTATTTAGATGGGAGCGTCTTCTCAGGGGAAATTTAGATGACAGTTTGTTCCTGGCGGGTTATTCAGATGGGAGTTTCTTCCCGGGGGGTATTTAGATGGGAGTTTGTTCCTGGGGGGGGGGGGGGGGTTATTTAGATGCGAGCCGGTTCCTGGGCAGTATTTAAATGGGAGTTTGTTCCTGGGGGTATTTGGACGGGGGTCGGCTCCTGGGGGGCTATTTAGATGGAAGTTTGTTCCAAGGGGGTATTTAGATGGAAGTTTGTTCCTGGGGGGTTATTTAGATGGAAGTTTGTTCCCAGGGAGTATTTAGATGGGAGCTTCTTCCCGGGGGGTATTTAGATGGAAGTTTGTTCCAGGGGGGTATTTAGATAGGAATTTGTTCCCGCGGGGTATTTAGATGGGAGCTTCTTCCCGGGGGGTATTTAGATGGGAGTTTGTTCCTGCAGGGGGTAATTAGGTGGGGGTCTGTTCCGGGGTGAGGGGTATTGAGATGGGAGTTTGTTCCTGGGGGGGCGGTATTTAGATGGGAGCTTCTTCTCAGGGGAAATTTAGATGACAGTTTGTTCCTGGCGGGTTATTCAGATGGGAGTTTGTTCCTGGGGGCGGGGGGCGGTGGGTTATTTAGATGCGAGCCGGTTCCTGGGCAGTATTTAAATGGGAGTTTGTTCCTGGGGGTATTTGGACGGGGGTCGGTTCCTGGGGGGCTATTTAGATGGAAGTTTGTTCCAGGGGTGTATTTAGATGGAAGTTTGTTCCTGGGGGGTTATTTAGATGGGAGTTTGTTCCTGGGGGTATTTGGATGGGGGTCTGTTCCTGCGAGGGGGGGGGGGGTGTTATTTAGATGGGAATCAGTTCCTGGGGGGCTATTTAGATGGAAGTTTGTTCCCAGGGAGTATTTAGATGGGAGCTTCTTCCCGGGGGGTATTTAGATGGAAGTTTGTTCCATGGGGGTATTTAGACAGGAATTTGTTCCCGGGGGTATTTAGATGGGAGCTTCTTCCCGGGGGGTATTTAGATGGGAGTTTGTTCCCGGGGGGTATTTCGATGGGAGCTTCTTCCCGGGGGGTATTTAGATGGGAGTTTGTTCCTGGGCGTTATTTAGATGGGAGTTTGTTCCTGGGGGTATTTGGATGGGGGTCTGTTCCTGTGGCCGGGTGGGGGGGGGGGGGCGCTATTTAGATGGGAATCATTTCCTGTGGGGCTATTTAGATGGAACTTTGTTCCCGGGGGTTATTTCGATGGGAGTTTGTTCCCGACGGTTTTTCGATGGGTGTCTGTTCCTGCAGGGTTATTTAGAAGAGAATTTGTTCCCAGGGGGGTATTTAGATGAGAGTCTGTCCTGGGGGTATTCAAATGGCAGTCTGTCCTGGGGAGGTAATTCGATGGTCTGTCTTGTAGCGGGGGGAAGGGGGTAATTAGAAGGGGGTCTGTTAACAGGAGATATCAGATAGGGGTCTGCAGACGACGATTATTTAGATTGCAGGGGTCTGTACAAGGGGGGGATGTTTTCCAGGGGGTTGAGATATTGCAGGGGAAAAAAATTGCGTGGTGGATAAAAATTGCGGGCGGCGGGGCAGTGGGGGGGTGTATAATTTACGAGGGGGGATAAATTGCGGGTGCGGGATAAATTGTGGGGGTACAGTAAAATTGCGGGAGGGTGAAGAATTGCGGGGGGTGATGATAAATTGCGGGGAGGATGATAAATTGCGGGGCGGGATGATAAATTGCGGGGCGGGATGATAAATTCCGGGGTACAAATTGTGGGGGGGGGCAATAAATTGCGGGAGTTGATGATAAAATGCGGGGGGGGGGTATAAATTCCGGGGTGGTATAAATTGCGGGGGGGGGGGTATAAATTGCGGGGGGGAATAAATTGCGGGGGCGTGCAAATTGCGAGAGGGGATATATTACGGGGGGAGGGATAGGATCAGAAAAAGACAGAAAAAGTTGGAAAGAGAGAGAAATGATAGGAAGAGACAAGAAAGAGAGAGAAAAAGAGTGAAAAGATAGAAATAGACAAGAAAGAGAGAGGAAAAGAGGCAACGGGAGCGTAAAAGAAATAGAGAAAAGATAGAAAGAGAAAGAGAAGATTGAAATAGAAAGAGAGAAGATAGATAAGATAGAAAGAGACAGAAAGAGAAAAGAGAGCAAAGTCAGAGAAATAGAGTGAAGACAGAGAGACAAAAATAGAGAAAAGACAGAAAACGTCAGAAATAGAGAAAAGACAGAAAGTCATAAATAGAAAAAGGACAGAAAGAGAGAGAAAAAGAGCAGGGAAAATGTGGAGGGAAAGAACAGAGATACAAAGAAATTACAGGCACCAAAGAGACAGATAGAAAGCCAGTGAGAAAGGCACAGGGAATCACAGAGAGATTGAGAGAGAGGACAGAGAAAGCCATTGAGACAGAAAGATGCACAATCACTCAGAGAGAAAGAGAAACACAAAGTGAGGGAGAGAGAGATGGAGGAACACAAAGAGGGATAAAAACAGAGAGAGAGAGATTGAGGAACAGAGAAAGAGAGAGAGAAACAGACAGAATCACAAAGTGAGGAAGAGAGATTGAGAAATAGAGAGAGTGAGAGAGATTCAGTGCGAGAGAGATTGGGTGAGGGAGCGATTGAGTGAGGGAGAGATTCAGTGCGAGAGAGAGATTCAGTGCGAGACAGAGATTCAGTGAGAGAGAGATTGAGTGCGAGAAAGATTCAGTGAAAGAGAGATTGAGTGCGAGAGAGATTGAGTGCGAGAGAGATTCAGTGAGAGAGAGATTCAGTGAGAGAGAGATTCAGTGCGAGAGAGGTTCAGTGCGAGAGAGATTGAGAGAGAGGTTCAGTGAGAGAGAGATTGAGTGAGAGATAGATTCAGTGCGAAAGAGTTTCAGTGCGAGACAGATTCAGTGACAGAGAGATTCAGTGACAGAGAGATTCAGTGAGAGAGAGGTTCAGTGAGAGAGATTCAGTGTGAGAGATTCAGTGAGAGAGAGATTCAGTGAGAGAGAGATTCAGTGCGAGAAAGATTCAGTGAGAGAGACTGAGTGAGAGAGAGAGTCAGTGAGAGAGAGATTCAGTGCGAGAGAGACTCAGTGAGAGAGTGATTCAGTGCGAGAGAGATTGAGTGCGAGAGATATTCAGTGCGAGAGAGATTCAGTGAGAGAGAGATTCAGTGCGAGAGAGATTGAGTGAGAGAGAGATTCAGTGCGAGAGAGATTCAATGCGAGAGAGATTCAGTGAGAGAGAGATTCAGTGAGAGAGAGATTGAGTGCGAGAGAGAGGTTCAGTGCGAGAGAGATTCAGTGGGAGAGAGATTGTGTGCGAGAGAGATTGAGTGCGAGAGAGATTCAGTGAGAGAGAGATTCAGTGCGAGAGAGATTGAGTGTGAGAGATTGAGTGCGACAGAGATTCAGTGGGAGAGATTCAGTGCGAGAGAGATACAGTGAGAGAGAGATTGAGTGCGAGAGAGAGGTTCAGTGTGAGAGGGATTCAGTGCGAGAGAGATTGCGTGCGAGAGAGATTGAGTGCGAGAGAGATTCAGTGAGAGAGAGATTGAGTGCGAGAGAGATTGAGTGCGAGACAGATTCAGTGAGAGAGAGATTGAGTGCGAGAGAGATTGTGTGCGAGAGAGATTCAGTGAGTGAGAGATTGAGTGCGAGAGAGATTGAGTGCGAGACAGATTCAGTGAGAGAGAGATTGAGTGCGAGAGAGATTGAGTGCGAGAGAGTTTGAGTGCGAGAGAGATTCAGTGTGAGAGAGATTCAGTGAGAGAGAGATTGAGTGCGAGAGAGATTGAGTGCGAGAGAGATTCAGTGCGAGAGAGATTCAGTGAGAGAGACTTAGTGAAGGAGACTGAGTCAGAAGAAGGGAGAAAAGCAGAAACAGACAATAAAGATGTGATGCTCACCATCCCACAAGGTCTGCGTTCCATCGTGGGACTCGAACACCTTCCCTCCATGAACTCATCCATGGGGAAAAGATTCTGGAGAGGGGCATTGGGGAGGGATTTGGAGAAAAGCGTCAGGACTGGGACAGAGACAGGGGGATTCAGACTGGACTCTCTCTCTCACACACACTGTAATCAGCTTGCAATTTACCTGGGCACAGAGACACAGAAACTGAGACACAGAAACTCACCTTCACAAACCAGCCGCATGGAAAGAAAGAATGGAGGCTGATGTTGTCCTAATATATCCCAGAACCTGTCACTCAAACAGACAGTCCACCCAAAATGCAGCTCAACCAACCAGCTATCAGCTTCCTCCATCATGACACTCGCTCCCAGGTATGGGACAGTCCAAGGTGAGTCTCTGTGTAAACAGGGAATGGGGGAGAGATGGATATTCCAGCCATATCCCAAATGGACCATTCCAGACAGAAACCTGTCTGTCTGTCTCTCTCTCGCTTCCTCCCACCAAAATCTCATTAACAGAGCAGAAAAGCTGCGGTAATTTAAACCCTGGATGGGCCGGTCTGGATACTGGCCATTTAACACTCATTGTATTAAATGTCTTTCACTATTCATCTCCAGTTAACAGAAAGTTCAGAAAATGACTCACTGCAACTACATTGAAATTGTGGCAAAGAGTTTTGCTGGAGTGGCCAGTTTGACTGCAGTATAAACAGGCAGTTTTTATTTGGTTTTTTAATTCCACTGTGTGACAAAGACTGAAACTGGAGCCAGGTTACTGATGCAGCGAAGAGAACTTTAACAACAGGTGACATTTCACAAAACAATTCTTACCCATATTTACAGTTATATTTGTCAATGATTCTTTGCCCTGTATTTGATGCTGCTGTATTTATGTATTAGCCTGTAATCAATCGAAAAAAAAACCTTCTTAACATTCACCAGTTTAATGTTACAAGGGTTTACAAAGCTGGGAAATGGCCATTTAACACAAATGGTATTAAAGATCTTCCACTTTTCACCTCCAGTTTATATAAAGTTCAGCAAGAAAGACCTCCACATTCTGACAAATGGTTTTTACTGCTGCAGTAAAGTGTCACTTATTTCCATTTGATTCCAGACTGTTTCTTTCCTCTGCTCTCCTGGGGGATTCAGAGGGATTTTTGTTCGTTGTTTGACCAAATTCAGGAAGTTCCAGCTCCTCTGCAGCTGCTGTCCTGAAGAAATTAATTGTATTGTATTCAAAATCTTTCCCTCAGTTTGCAGATATGAGGAGAGACTGTTTACACAAGCAGACTGGAGGAACAAATAGGCAGGGAGTTGTTCTGGTCTGGAATTCACTGTCTCTGAAAGCAGATTCAATATTAACTTTCAAAAGGCAATCGGATCAAAACTTCAATTACTCTGAATTATAGTAGAGAAGATACCAGCCTAGAGAAGTGAGAACGAGAGAGAGATGTCATAACCTTTGTAATGAAGAAATCAAAACAATTTATATAGAGAGTTTTTATTTGTCATTGATTGAGTTAATTTACTTCTGTTGTTTTATTTATACATTACCTTTAATCACTGAAAATAATTTTCCAAACAGGAACCATTTTAATGTTACAAGTGTTTACATAGTAGTAAAATAGCCAATTAACATAAACTGTATTGAAATTATTTTATTCAGCATCTCAAGTTTATAGAAAGCAAATTCCTCAGCCTTGGAAAAACTTTCAAACTCTCAGTAAAACAGAATCTCCCATCAGCAATGGCTCAGCATCTCCATCTGCTGGTGTCCCTCTTTCACTGCAGTTACAGTCCCCTTCTCACCATCTCCATCTGCTGGTGTCCCTGTCTCACTGCAGTTACTGTCCCCTCTCACCAAGTCCATCTGCTGGTGTCCCTGTCTCACTGCAGTCACCGACCTTCTCACCATCTCCATCTGCTGGTGTCCCTATCTCACTGCAGTTACTACCCCTCTCTCACCATCTCCATCTGCTGGTGTCCCTGTCTCACTGCAGTAACAGCCCGGCTCTCACCATCTCCGTCTGCTGGTGACCCTGTCTCACTGCAGTTACTGTCTCCCTTCTCACCATCCCCATCTGCTGGTGTCCCTGTCTCACTGCAATTACTGCCCCACTCACCATCTCCATCTGCTGGTGTCCCTGCCTCACTGCATTTACTGTCTGCCGCTCATCATCTCCATCTGCTGGTGTCCCTGCCTCACAGCAGTTACTGTCCCTCTCTCACCACCTCACAATCACTGCGATTTGCAGCTTTGTCCACTGGCTGCGTTTGTTGGCATAGCAACCACTAGGTGGCGCTGTACTGGCACATGCGCAAAAGTACAAATGTTCCAGTTGAACGTCAGGATCTGCCACGCTCAGGTAGCTGCCAGGACTAAAGATGGCGCCGGTCAAATAATCACAGAGGCGGGTGGAGGGTGGAAGGTGGAGCTGGGGGTCTGGGAGGGCGGAGGAGGGGGAATGGGATTTAGTTCCAGTGTTTGAAACCCTTCAGCTCTTTCTATGATTTCACTAATTTAACAATGAGATTGAGAGGGTATTTCACCCCCTTCTTCAGCTCCTGTCTGAATTTAGTCTGGGTCACAATGTAAATACATGTGTTGGTGCAGGAACTGAGAAGCTGCAGCATCTTTGATGTTTGATCTGTGATAAAGAGAGGGTCAGTGTAAGAGGAATAATAATAAATATCTGTAATTCGACTGTAAATGATAGACTCAACCCGGGTCACCCACAACAGGATAAAACTGCCGGATATACTGAAGAGTAAAATAATTGATTTCCTGCGATTCTCCATCTCTGGGTCCTTGTGATTCTCTGCATTGCTGTGGCGCCGGAATCCCCTGCGGACTTTACTGGAGAATAAAATCCGTCTGACAGTCAGAACATTGAGCAGCAAAATCAGAAAGACTGGGACACAAGGGGTTAAAATGAGGTCAAACAATTCAAATGCCTCCCATATGGGGGAAATATAGAAGCTCAGTTTATGAACACAACCCAGGGGAACATTATTAATAATGTATTCTTGTTTCAGTGTAAAGTACCAGGGGAGAGACTCTAAACAGCCCAGCACACTCACTGTTCCCACAACCACAGCCGCCCTTTTCTCGCTGCAATATTTTGTTTTCAGCTTCTCACAACAAATGGCCACAAATCGATCAAAGGTGAAAGTGACTGTGAGCCAGACAGAAACAACTGTGGATGCAGAAAGCAGAACGGCAATGAGAGAACACACAGCAGTAATTCTCAGGAATGAATATGGGAAATAAATTAAAACAATCCAGATCAATATGGGATCAGTGATAACGACCAGGAGATCAGACACTGCCATTCCCACCAGGTAGACACTGATACATTTGGAGAGACCGCACTTTCCTCGGGACAGGATCACAATCGCCACCAAGTTAACTGGAAGAGAGAGAGAAAAGGAAGCAGAGAAATTACTGATCAGACCTGGAGACAAAGCAGCAGTTTGACAGGATCTGGGCTGAAACTTCCAGCTTTGTTGCTGCATCGAGCAGTGAAAACTGATTCATTGAGCCGGGCAGTGCTTTGTCACAGTGAAATGTTTGAAAACACAGTTACTAATAATGAATTGGGAAATTGATGCAGAAAGTGAATAAAGTCAGCACCGTATCTACTGGAAGTGCTGAGTGAGGATGCAGTGTCAGTGGGGAAATGAGAAGGTGTTTCACAGAGATGGAATCCAATGGGTTAATTGGGAGTTCGTCTCCAGACTGTTGGTTGGGAAGGTTTGGGGAGAGCGGGATGTGTAGCTGGTTTGTTGCTCTGGGTTCAGGGAACCGACAGGAAATGTTATCAAATGGGAAAAGGCAGAAAACTGCAGCGCTGTGTTGGAGTATCAGCCATGATCTAGAGTGGTGGAGCAAGCTCGAAGGGCGGAATTGCCTCCTCCTGCTCCCATGTTACTGTATTCCTATCATGTTGGACAAGGCAGCTGGAGGTGGAAACACTGAGTGAGATTGGGAGGGAGAGAAGGGAAAGGACATGTTGGAGCAGGAGGGGAGACTGGAGCAGATGGTTTGGGAATGTGGATAAACTGAAGCAATGGATGAGGAGACTGAGGATTCAATACAGTGAGAGGAGAGGCTGAGATTCACAGGGAGAGACTGCAGCAGAGTGTTAGAGGAAATCTAATCTATAGATCCCAGTAATACAGCTCAATTAATACATTCAAACAATAATCCCTGTGGTTATTGGTGTTGGAGAACAGTTCATTGTTTATACAATATAGTCAATATATTTAGTTTGTACAGGCTATTAAATATAAATGTAAATATATTTCTGATATCAGCCTCGCTCTTTATTGAATTCAGCAGTCACAGAGATTTTAAAGTGCAGTATTTAAATAATGAATTACCATCAGTGATGAACTGATTCTATTCTGTTTATTCAGTCACTAAGTAAGGAATAGGAACTTTCTACAAAACAAAATGAGGATCTGACAGAAATCAACACAGAGGATCAAGTCCAACAGGAAAATGAACACAATCTGACAACAGACAACTTCAACTCACAGTTTCTCTCACTAATTGTTCTGGACATTCCAGCACTTTATGATCGTGAATTATTTACACTGCTGCTTCTTTCTCTTTCTCTTCACTTCTGCTTTTCTTTTCCCGAAGGTTTCGTTCTCCCTGCTCCTTTTCTCCTTCCCTATCTCTCTGGAGTACTCACACACTGTAAACTGTTACTTCATGCTGCTTTTCATATCTGATTTATTCCCAACAATCTGCACCTGTGTTCTGTTCACCAGCCCCAGGTTCAATGATTCTATTCTCGGATACAGTTTGTTCAATGGTGAAACCTCTGTGAATAACTTAATGAATCTACAGAACACCCAACTCTCCACCTGTTCACCTACACTCTTCACTTCATCTACAATACATGGAATAAACAGGATCGAAAGCTTCTTCAAGACAAACCTCACAATCATTGAAATTCCTTCTCCTGGAATTATAACGTAATCTGTTAGCATGTGGGATTGTTTCATTAATAAAACACCAACATCAGCGCTGCGGCTGATAATCTACAGATAAATGGAAAGACTCTTGATTCCAACTGATAGAGTGAAAACCAATAAAACATCACATTGATTCTTTCTATTTTACAATGTAGTCCAGTGACAGTGAAGTGTCCACAGTGAAGCAGAGAAGGAGATGTGAAAGTGTCAGCAGCAAACTCAGTTCAGTAGCCAGACGTCTGAAGCAGCGTCAGACATACACAGAATAAAATAATATTTGATAACAGTGATAATCAATAAATACATTGAAATTCAAGTTAAACAGAGCCATGTTATTCGCGAAGGAGGACATTGTTCTGTCCCCTTGTAACACTGAGACCGTGAGATGTCTCATTTTCAATCACTGCAAAAAAATCATAAAAATATTCCAGGACTGGTTAAATCCACATCATCAAACTGTTAAAAACTCCTCATGGTCTGATTATTGATCCTAACTGAAACATCTCATTCCAATACATTCAATACACAGAATAATCCAGTAATAATGCCACAGTTACTTAAAACAATATCATTAAATACATAATACAACACCTGCAAGAATGAAAGTGTAAACAATAATGAGATTCCATCAGTAAATTGCTGGAAAAGAACAGGCAGCTGTGTAACACACACAGAGGGAAATAATACCCAGTACAGCAGCACAGTTAACATCGATTTAGACCATTAACAGCTGAGATACTGCTTACCAGGAACTGCAATTGTTGCACGTATAGATAGTAAATGTCTTCTATCTGATGCGTTCCTGGATATCCCATTTCTGTGAGAAGCAGGGACTTCTGTTAGCCTGGAATCCACTGCTCCAGCAGGCACTCTGAGCTGATCCATTCCAATGGGTCCTGATTTATACAGGGGATAAGTCTCCACTGACACGGTTAAACCCCTGATCATTGCTATTAGTTACACTCACCTGAACAAACACATTACACCAGCAGCTTTGACTCTGATGGAAGTAATGTGGTGGATAAAACACAATCATTTCAATGTCAATGACATTTTGTGAGTCAGACCTCTCTCGGGAATAAACCTGAAATCTGTATTCATACTGGACGGATGTTACAATTATGAGAGGCATCATTTACATTTTCCATATTATTGTATTGAGCTTGTTCACTCCTGGCATTTCTATTGTAAATGTAACTGATCTGTCTGCAGTGGACACTGAATCCAGGGGCAAAAGCAATCCTGTTTCACTCTGTTCCTGCCTTTTCCCAGTTAAAATGTGCATTTTGAGTCTCTGATTCGGGACCATGTTCAGGATTACAGCCCAGAAACTACTGTGAGTGATATTACGAGACAGACACTGTATGCATCCATTTGGGAGGCAGTTGGGTAGTGACAATATCACTGGTCACGTAATCCAGAGACACAACCTGATGGCCTGGGGACAGGGGTTCATTCCCACCACGGCAACTATATAAACCAGAGGGAGCTCCCTTTCTGTGCATAAAGTAGAGGGAGTTCGCTCTCCAGCTATAAAGTGGAGGAAGCGCCCTCTTTATTTATAAAGCTGGGGGCGATGAAGGAAAGAGGAGAGGGAAACGAAAACAAATGGGGAAATGGAGAGATAGGGACAAAGTGGAAGACAGTGAGAGACAGAAGAGATAGCGAAATGAGACCTGACGAAACCCCAGTAACAATCCCCATTATCTGCACAGTCCTGTATTGGGGGTTTAGTGTGAGAGTTTAGGGGGCGAGTGTTGATCAGTGTTTGATATTTTCAAACTGCAGTGAAGTTCCCAGCAAGGGCAAGATTTAAAGATTCAAAATTAAGCAAGAAATGGATAAAATCATTTCTGTCCAAGGAGAGAGAGATGGTGTTGGAGACAGTCATGGAAAGAGGCAGAGTAAGAGGGAGAGGGTGCGGGGGGGAGAGAGAGATAGAGAGAGAGAGAGAGAGAAAGAGAGAGAAAGATGGGAGGAAACTGACATGAGAGGGAGAGACAGAGAGAAGATGAGACAAGTTGTAACAATCATTAACAATCCTCATTATCTTCCCAGTCCTGTTGTGTGGAGGATAGTGTGAGTGTTTTAGGGGTGAATGTTGGATCAGTGTTTCATATTTTCAAACTGCATTGACATTCCCAACAAGGCTCTTAAAGTATATAAGAGCAGGGAGGTTATGCTGGAACTGTATAACTCATTGCTTAAGCACCATAATGAGTCCTCCCAGGGCAGGTACAGTGTGAGTTGAGATACAGAGTAAAGCAGTGGATTTAGAGAAAGAGGGAGAGACGGGCAGAAAGAGTGAGTGGGCGGCACAGTGGCGCAGTGGTTAGCACCGCAGCCTCACAGCTCCAGGGACCCGGGTTCGATTCTGGGTACTGCCTGTGTGGAGTTTGCAAGTTCTCCCTGTGTCTGCGTGGGTTTCCTCCGGGTGCTCCGGTTTCCTCCCACATGCCAAAGACTTGCAGGTTGATAGGTTAATTGGCCATTATAAATTGCCCCTAGTATAGGTAGGTGGTAGGGAAATATATAGGTGGGGATGTGGTAGGAATATGGGATTAGTATAAATGGGTGGCTGATGGTCGGCACAGACTCGGTGGGCCGAAGGGCCTGTTTCAGTGCTGTATCTCTAAACTAAACTAAACATACGGGGAGGCAGTCAGATTGTAGGAGAAACTTTACATCTAACCACATGATAAAAATAAATAATTAAAAATTTAAATAGACTGCGCACTGAAAATACTTTCCGCAAACAACAACTAAAGTCACACACCATCCCAACTTGAAACTATGTCACCATTCCTTCACTGTTACTGGGTCACAATTCTGGAACTCCCTTCCTAACAGCACTGTGGGTCTACCTACCGCACATGGACTGCAGCGGTTCAGGAAGGAGGCTCAACACCACCTTCTCAAGGGCTATTAGGAATGGGTAATAAATGCTGTCCTGGCCAGTAACGCACACATCCAACAAATAAATTAAGGCAAATACAAAGTTGACACCGAGTCACTTACGGAGATATTAAACTGGACGAACATAAACTTGGTCAAAGAGGATGTTTTGAGGGAGCGTCTTCAAAGAGGAAAGAGAGTTAATGAGACGGAGAGGTTGAGGAAAGTAATTCCAGAGTTAGGGTCTTGGCAATTTGAAGGCACGGCCACCAATGTTGGAACGATTCAAATTGGGGATGCTCAAGAGGCCAGAATTAGAGGATCGCAGATATTTGTGGATTGTGGAGCTGGAGGAGATTGCAGAGATAGGGAGGGGTCATTTGTGGAAGACAGTTCCAATCTTCTACCACTCTTTGTATGTAGAAGTGTTTCTAAATTTCATCTTTGAAAGGGCTTTCGACTAATTTTTGATTTTTAGACAGTCCCCCCCGTCTGAGCCTGGCCCCATCGAATACTCACAGGACAGGTACGCACGGGGTTAGATACAGAGTAAAGATCTATCTACCAATGCCAGATTCACTGTTCCTCTGTCTCTTTCTCCTCATCTCTCACTGCCTGCAACACCCTTTCTCTGCCTCTCTTTCTCCCTCTTCCCATCCTGAGAGCAAGACGGAGAGATTGAGATCGTGTGCAGAGGGAGATAGAGATAGAGGGAGAAAAGTAGAGAGATAGACTCCGAAAGTGAGTAACAGAGAGAAGAAATAGGGTTTCAGAGAGTAGAAGGGAGGGGAAGAGAGAGATAGAGATGGAGAGAGATTACCAGCAAGAGAGTTTACCAGAGATTACCTCTCTCTCAGTCCCTATCACTCCTTTCCAACTTGTTACCATCTCCATCTATTTGTCTCCCTCCACCCCGATGTTTCACACTCCATGCCTCTCGCTTGTATGTCTGTGTATACTGCAGTGAAGGATTACATCAAATTATTATGTTTTACAGTAGCTCTTTCAATCTAACTAAACAATCTCTCAGTTTGTGAACAGAGGGGCCTTGGAGTGCATGTCCACTGATTCCTGAGGGCAACAGGACAGGTGGATAAGTTTGTCAAGAAGGCTGAGGAAATACTTTCCTTTTTTGGCCAATGTAGAGAATATAAGAGCAGGGAGGTTATGCTGGAACTGTATAAAACACTAGATAGACCACAGATAGAGTACTGTGCACAGATCTGGTGACCACATTACAGGAAGGATGTGATCACACCAGAGAGGGTACAAAGGAGATTCACAGAGGATGTTGTCAGGAATGGAGAATTTTAACGATGAGTAAAGATTGGATAGGCTGGAATTGTTTTCTTTGCAACAGAGAAGGTTGAAGGGAATAATTTAATTGAGGTGTATAAAAGAACGACGGGCCTAGACAGAGTGGATAGGACGGACCCATTTCCCTTAACAAGGTGTAAATAACCGTGGGCATAGATTACAAGATTTCCACATCAATATCATGAGGGTGTGATGGCTTCCATGGTCGAATACCTTGCTGGATGTTTACAATGGAGCGTTTTCCTTCTTGATCATCAAACCTGGCCGCCTCGGCCCCAACTTCATCCACATTTCACCCACTCTACCAATATTTCACTCTACATAATTATCTTCCTCTGTTTGTGCACACAGCAGTGAAGGATTACATCAAATGAATATATCTTACATTCTCCCATTCAATCCACCACAACAATCTCTCTCTCTCTCCAACCTTGTACCTCTCGATAGCCCTCTCTCGATCTGCATATCTAAGCCTCTCTCCCTCTGTCTCCCTCTTAGTGTTAGAGATAGCAGGAGGGAGAGACAGAGAGAGGAAGACAGAGAGAGAGAGACAGAGAACAACCCCAGCTTCTCCAATCTATCCACGTAACTGAAGTCCCTCAACCCTGGAACCATTCTTGTGAATCATTTCTGCACCCTCTCGAATGCCCATAAAGTACGGTGTCCAGAATTGGACAATGCTGCAGTTGAAGGAAAACCAGCGTTTTACAAAGGTCATATTTTCCTTGCTTTTCTATTCAATGTCTCTATTTATAATCTCACGATCCCTGATGCCATTTAACCAATTTCTGCACCGGTCGTGCCACCTTCAGTGATTGGTGCACAACTACCCCCAGATGTGTCTGATGCTGCACATCCTTTAGAATTGTATCCTTTACTTTACATCGTCTCTCCTCGTTTTTCCGAACCGTGGAGGCGGAAGATGCGGGCATGGTTCTTAATGAATACATTGCGACTGTCTTCACAAAAGAAGGGATGACACAGACATTGTAGTCAATGAGGAGGGGTTTGAAATATTGAATGGGATAACAGTGAGAGAGGAAATATTCAGGGGTTTGGCATCTTTGAAAGCTGATAATTCACCAGGCTCAGGCTGTTAAGAGGTGCAAGGGAGGAAATATCAGAGGCTCTGACCATCATTTTCCAATCCTCTCTGCTTATAGTCGTGCTGCCAAAGGACTGGAGGACTACGTATGTTGTTCTGTTGATGAACAAGGGAGACAATAATAGACTGAGTAATTACAGGCCACCCAGCCGAATCACAGTGGAGGGAAAATTATTGGGCACAAAGGAATTCATTAATTCCTTTCTAGTATTGTGTGTCTCAGTGTCTCCATGTCTGTGTCTCTGTCACAATTTGAGCAATGCCCTTACATTGGTGAGGAGTCGGTCTCTGGAATAAATGCCCCAGTGTTGTGGTAACATAAAATGGCCACCAAGAACCAGACTAAAATGGCTGACTAAGGTTTGTGGTTTCCACAGATGTTTGAGAGAGGAGAGAGAGAGAGACAAACAGACAGAAAGAGAGATAAAGAGAGAAATACAGACCAAGACTCAAAGAGTGATAACAAGATATTTGTCATTGGACAGAGGAAGAGGAGGAGGCCATTTGGCCCTTAAACCCTCTTCTGTCATTCAATGAGTTCATGGCTGATGTGTGATCTAACTCCATGTACCTATCTTTGCCCCTTAATACCTTTGGTTGACAAAGATCTATCAAACTCAGATTTAAAAATTAACAAAAGTCTCAGCATCAATTGCCGTTTGTAGAAGAGAGTTCCAAACTGATACCATACCTGGTGTGTTGAAGTGTTTCTTCATTTCACTCCTGAAAGGTTTTTAGACCTCGTTTAGATTCTTCAGCTATGCCCCCAAATTCCTGACTCCGCAGCCAATGGGAATTGTTACGCTCCGTCAACCCGTTCAGTTTCCCTTATTATCTTGAAAACATTCATCAAATCACCCCACAACCTTCCAAATTCCAGGGAAAGGACATGTTGGAGGAGGAATGGAGACTGGAGCATATGGTTTGGGAAAGTGGATAAACTGAAGCAATGGATGAGGAGACTGAGGATTCAATTCATTGAGAGGAGAGGCTAAGATTCACAGGGAGAGACTGCAGCAGAGTGTCAGAGGGAATCTAATCTATAGATCCCAGCAATACAACTCAGTTCATACATTCAAACAATAATCCCAGTGGCTATTGGTGTTGGAGAACAGTTCATTGTTTCTACAATATCGTCAATATATTTAATTTGTACAGGCTATTAAATATAAATGTAAATATATTTCTGATATCAGCCTCGCTCTTTATTGAATTCAGCAGTCACAGAGATTTTAAAGGGCAGTATTTAAATAATGAATTACCATCAGTGATGAACTGATTCTATTCTGTTTATTCAGTCACTAAGTAAGGAATAGGAACTTGCTACAAAACAAAATGAGGATCTGACAGAAATCAACACAGAGGATCAAGTCCAACAGGAAAATGAACACAATCTGACAACAGACAACTTCCACTCACAGTTTCTCTCACTAATTGTTCTGGACATTCCAGCATTTTATGATAGTGAATTATTTACACTGCTGCTTCTTTCTCTTTCTCTTTCCTTCTGCTTTTCTTATCCCTCGGTTTCGTTCTCCCTGCTCCTTTTCTCCTTCCCTACCTCTCTGGAGTACTCACACCCTGTAAATTGTTACTTAATGCAACTTTTCACTTGTGACTTATTCCTAACATTCTGCGTCTGTGTTCTGTTCACCAGCCCCAGGTTCAATGATTCTATTCTCAGAGTCAGTTTGTTCAATGGTGAAACTTCTATGAATAATTTAATGCATCTACAGAACACTCAAGTCTCCAGCTGTTCACCTACACTCTCCACTTCATCTACAATACATGGAATAAACAGGATCGAAAGCTCCTTCCAGACAAACCTCACAATCATTGAAATTCCTTCTCCTAGAATTATAAAGTAATCTGTTAGAATGTGGGATCGTTTAATTAATAAAACAACAAATTCAGCGCTGCAGCTGATAATCGACAGATAAATGGAAAGACTCTTGATTCCAACTGACAGAGTGTAAACCAATAAAACATCACATCAATACTTTCTATTTTACAATGTAGTCCAGTGACAGTGAAGGTTACACACTGAAGCAGAGAAGGAGAAGTGAAAGTGTCAGCAGCAAACTCAGTTCAGTAGCCAGACTTCTGAAGCAGCGTCAGACACACACAGAGTGAAATAATATTTGATAACAGTGATAATCAATAAATACATTGAAATCCCAGTTAAACTGAGCCATGTTATTGGGGAGGGAGGACATTGTTCTGTCCCCTTGTAACACTGAGATTGTGAGATGTCTCATTATCAATCACTGAAAAAAAATCATAAAAATATTCCAGGAAATGTTAGATGCACATCATGAAAATCTTAAAAACCCCTAATGGTCTGGTTATTGATCCTCACTGAAACATCTCATTCCAATCCATACAATACACAGGATCTAAAGGGAGAGCTAAGAAGAGCAAGGAGAGGACACGAGAAGTCATTGGTGGATCGGATCAGGGAAACCCTAAGGCTTTCTATAGGTATATCAGGAATAAAAGAATGACTAGAGTTAGATTAGGGCCAATCAAGGATAGTAGTGGGAAGTTGTGTGTGGAATCATAGGAGATAGGGGAAGTGTTAAATGAATATTTTGCGTCAGTATTTACAGTAGAGAAAGAAAATGTTGTTGAGAATACTGAGATTCAGGCTACGAGGCTAGATGGGATTGAGGTTCACAAGGAGGAGGTGTTAGCAATTTTGGAAAGTGTGAAAATAGATAAGTCCCCTGGGCCAGATGGGATTTATCCTAGGATTCTCTGGGAAGCTAGGGAGGAGATTGCAGAGCCTTTGTCCTTGATCTTTATGTCGTCATTGTCGACAGGAATAGTGCCGGAAGACTGGAGGATTGCAAATGTTGTCCCCTTGTTCAAGAAGGGGAGTAGAGACAGCCCTGGTAATTATAGACCTGTGAGCCTCACTTCGGTTGTGGGTAAAATGTTGGAAAAGGTTATAAGAGACAGGATTTATAATCATCCTGAAAAGAATAAGAACATTAGAGATAGTCAGCACGGTTTTGTGACGGGTAGGTCGTGCCTCACAAACCTTATTGAGTTTTTCGAGAAGGTGACCAAACAGGTGGATGAGGGTAAAGCAGTGGATGTGGTGTATATGGATTTCAGTAAGGCGTTTGATAAGGTTCCCCACGGTAGGCTATTGCAGAAAATACGCAAGTATGGGGTTGAAGGTGATTTAGAGCTTTGGATCAGAAATTGGCTAGCTGAAAGAAGACAGAGGGTGGTGGTTGATGGCAAATGTTCATCCTGGAGTTTAGTTACTAGTGGTGTACCGCAAGGATCTGTTTTGGGGCCATTGCTGTTTGTCATTTTTATAAACGACCTGGAAGAGGGTGTAGAAGGGTGGGTTAGTAAATTTGCAGATGACACTAAGGTCGGTGGAGTTGTGGATAGTGCCGAAGGATGTTGTAGGGTACAGAGAGACATAGATAGGCTGCAGAGCTGGGCTGAGAGATGGCAAATGGAGTTTAATGCGGAAAAGTGTGAGGTGATTCACTTTGGAAGGAGTAACAGGAATGCAGAGTACTGGGCTAATGGGAAGATTCTTGGTAGTGTAGATGAGCAGAGAGATCTTGGTGTCCAGGTGCATAAATCCCTGAAGGTTGCTAACCAGGTTAATAGGTCTGTCAAGAAGGCATATGGTGTGTTAGCTTTTATTAGTAGGGGGGTCGAGTTTCGGAGCCACGAGGTCATGCTGCAGCTGTACAAGACTCTGGTGAGACCGCACCTGGAGTATTGCGTGCAGTTCTGGTCACCGCATTACAGAAAGGATGTGGAAGCTATGGAAAGGGTGCAGAGGAGATTTACTAGGATGTTGCCTGGTATGGAGGGAAGGTCTTACGAGGAAAGGCTGAGGGACTTGAGGTTGTTTTCCTTGGAGAGAAGGAGGAGGAGAGGTGACTTAATAGAGACATATAAGATAATCAGAGGGTTAGATAGGGTGGATAGTGATCGTCTTTTTCCTCGGATGGTGATGGCAAACACGAGGGGACATAGCTTCAAGTTGAGGGGTGATAGATATAGGACAGATGTGAGAGGTAGTTTCTTTACTCAGAGAGTAGTAAGGGCGTGGAATGCCCTGCCTGCAGCAGTAGTAGATTCGCCAACTTTAAGGGCATTTAAGTGGACATTGGATAGACACATGGATGAAAATGGAATAGTGTAGGTCAGATGGTTTCACAGCTCGGCGCAACATCGAGGGCCGAAGGGCCTGTACTGCGGTGTAATATTCTAAATAATCCGCAACAATGCCACAGTTACTTTAAACAATACCATTAAATACATAATGCAGTTCGTGCAAGAATGGAAGTGTAGACAATGAGTAGATTCCATCAGTAAATTGCTGGAAAAGAACAGGTGGCTGTGTAACGCACACAGAGGGAAAATATACCAAATACAGCAGCACAGTTAACATCGATTTACACCATTAACAGCTGAGATACTGCTTACCAGGAACTCCAATTGCTGCAAGTACAGGATAATAAATGTCTTCTATCTGATGCATTACTCGATATCCCATTTCTGTGAGAAGCAGAGACTTCTATTATCCTGAAATCCACAGCTCCACCAGGCACTCTGAGCTGATCCATTCCAATGGGTCCTGACTTCTCCAGGGGATAAGTCTCTACTGACATGGTTCTACCCCTGATCATTGATATTAGTTACACTCTCCTGAACAAACACATTACATCAGCAGCTTTGACTCTGATGTAAATAGTGTGGTGGATAAAACACAATTATTTCAATGTCAATGACATTTTCTGAGTAAGACCTCTCTCGAAATAAACCTGAAATCGGTACTCATATTGGACGGATGGCAATTATGATTGGCTTCATTTACGTTTTCCATATTATTGCATTGACCTTGTTCACTCCTGGCATTTCTATAGTAAATGTAAATGATCTGTCTGCAGTGGACACTGAATCCAGGGACTTGCTTAGCAACAACCTGCTCAGTAACGCTCAGTTTGGTTTCCGCCTGGGCCACTCAGCTCCTGATCTCATTACAGCCTTGGTTTAAACATGGACAAAGGAGCTGAACACAAGAGGTGAGGTGAGAGTGACGACCCTTGACATCAAGGCAGCATTCGACCGAGTGTGGCATCAAGGAGCCATAGCAAAACTGAGGTCAATGGGAATCAGGGGGAAAACCCTCCACTGGCTGGAGTCATACCTCGCACAAAGGAAGATGGCTGTGGTTGTTGGAGGTCAATCATCTGAGCTCCAGGACATCACTGCAGGAGTTCCTCAGGGTAGTGTCCTCTGTCCAACCATCTTCAGCAGCTTCATCAATGACCTTCCTTCAATCGGAAGGTCAGAAGTGGGGATGTTCGCTGATGATTGCACAATGTTCAGCACCATTCGTGACTCCTCAGATACTGAAGCAGTCTGTGTAGAAATGCAGCAAGACCTGGACAATATCCAGGCTTGGGCTGAAAAGTGGCAAGTAACATTCGCGCCACACAAGTGTCAGGCAATGACCATCTCAACAGGAGAGAATGTAACCATCTCCCCTTGACATTCAACGGCATTACCATCGCTGAAACCCCCACTATCAACTTCCTAGGGGCTACCATTGAACAGAAACTGAACTGGAGTCGCCACATAAATACCATGGCTCCAAGAGCAGGTCAGAGACTAGGAATCCTGAGGCGAGTAACTCACATCCTGACTCCCCAAAGCCTGTCCACCATCTACAAGGCACAAGTCAGGAGTCTGATGGAATACTCTCCACTTTCCTCGATGGGTGCAGCTCCAACAACACTCAAGAAGCTCAACACCAACCAGGACAAATCAGCCCGTTTGATTGGCACACCAACTGCAAACATTCACTCCCTCCAACACCGACGCATGGTGGCAGCAGTGTGTGCCACCGACAAGATGCACTACAGCAATGCACCAAGGCTCCTTAGATAGCACCTTCCAAACCCGCAACCACGACCAACTAGAAGGACAAGGGCAGCACATACATGGGAATACCACCACCTACAAGTTCCCCTCCAAGTCACACACCATCCTGACTTGGAACTATATCGGCGTTCCCTCACTGTCGCTGGGTCAAAATCCTGGAACTCACTTCCCAACAGCTCTGTGGGTGTACCTACCCCCAAATGGACAGCTGCAGTTCAAGAAGGCAGCTCACCACCACCTTGTCAAGGGCAATTAGGGATGGGCAATAAATGCTGGCCTGGCCAGCGAAGCCCACATCCCATGAAAGAATAAAAAAAAGAAAAAAGCAATCCCGTTTCACTCTGTTCCTGCCTTTTCCCAGTTCAAATGTAAACTTTGAGTCTCTGATTCGGGACCATGTTCAGGGTTGCAGCCCAGAACTACTGCGAGTGATATTACGGGACAGACACTGTACGCATCCATTTGGGAGGCAGTTGCGTAGTGATCATATCACTGGTCACGTAATCCAGAGGCCCAATCTGATGGCCTGGGGACAGGGGTTCAAATCCTACCACTGCAGCTATAGAAAACAGAGGGAGCTCCCTCTCTATGTATGAAGTGGAGGGAGCTCCCAATCTATTTATAAAGTGGAAGGAGCACCCTCTCTATGTATAAAGTTGGGGGCGATGAAGGAAAGAGGAGAAGAGGGAAACGAAAACAAATGGGGAAATGAAGAGAGAGGGACGAAGTGGAAGACAGTGAGAGACAGAAGAGATCGTGAAATGAGACCTTGACGGAACCCCAGTAACAATCCCCATTGTTTGCCCAGTCCGGTATTTGGGGTTTAATGTGAGTGTTTTAGGGATGAGTGTTAGATGAGTGTTCGATATTTTCAAACTGCATTGACATTCCCAACAAAAGCAAGAGTTAAAAAATCAAAATTAACCAAACAAATGGCTCAAAGCATTGTTGTCCATGTACAGAGGGACGGAGAGATGGAGGGAGTGAGACACAGCCGGAGAGAGAGACAGACAGAGGGGGACAGAGACAGAGAGCGAGAGAGAGACAGAGCTAGAATGATAGAGGAAAAAGGAGAAACAGAGGGGGACAGACAGAAAGGGAGGGAGGCAAATGCAGAGTGAGACAGACAGAAAGTGAGGCAGGCAGATGCAGAGGGAGAGAGACAGGGAGAAAGCGAGGGAGACAGATATAAAGGGAGAGAGACAGACGCAGAGGGAGAAAGGGACAGAGAGAGATGGGGAGGGAGAGACAAACAGAGGGCGAAACAGAGACTGAGGGAGAGACAGACAGAGAGAGAGGGAGGGCGAGATTATAGGAAAAACTTTACATCTAATAATGTTGAAATAAGAGAGAATTGAAAAGTAAAACTGGCCGTGTGCAAGAACTAATTTTGAAAGCAAATATCTGGGGTTTAGTGTGAGTGTTTTGGGGGCAAGAGTTGGATCAGTGATTGATATTTTCAAACTTAAGAGAGATTTAATATTGTTGAAAAAAATATTATTAAACATTGACAAACTTTAGAAGCAGGGGAAATGGGTTACAGTTTGTGAGGGGACCTTGACAGAACCTCAGTAACAATCCCCATCATCTACACAGGAAAGGCTGACGGAATTGAGGTTGTTTTCGTTGGAGAGAAGAAGGAGGAGAGGTGACTTAATAGAGACATATAAGATAATCAGAGGGTTAGATAGGGTGGATAGTGAGAGTCTTTTTCCTCGGATGGTGATGGCAAACACGAGGGGACATAGCTTTAAGTTGAGGGGTGATAGATATAGGACAGATGTCAGAGGGTGTTTCTTTACTCAGAGAGTAGGAGGGGCGTGGAACGCCCTGCCTGCAACAGTAGTACATTCGCCAACTTTTAGGGCATTTCAGTGGTCATTGGATAGACATATGGATGAAAATGGAATAGTGTAGGTCAGATGGTTTCACAGGTCGGCGCAATATCGAGGGCCGAAGGGCCTGTACTGCGCTGTAATGTTCTAGTTCTAACAGTCCTGTATTGGTGGCTTAGTGTGAGAGTTTAGGGGCGAGTGTTGAAAAGTGTTTGATATTTTCAAACTGCAGTGACGTTCCCAGCAAGGGCAAGATTTACAGGTTCAAAATTAACCAAGAAATGGATAAAAACATTTCTGTCCTCGGGGAGAGAGATGGTGTTAGAGACAGAGTCATGGAACGAGGCAGAGAAAGAGGGAGAGGGTGAGGGAGAGAGAGAGAGAGAGAGAAAGATGGGAAGAAACAGACATGAGAGGGAGAGACAGAGAGAGGATGAGACAAGTTGCAACAATCATTACCAATCCTCATTATCTGCCCAGTCCTGTTTTTGGAGGTTTGTGTAAGTGTTTTAGGGGTGAATGTTGGATCAGTGTTTCATATTTTCAAACTGCAGTGACATTCCCAACAAGGCTGTTAAAGTATATAAGAGAAGGGAGGTTATGCTGGAAGTGTATAACTCATTGCTTAAGCACCATAATGAGACCTCCCAGGGCAGGTACAGTGTGAGTTTAGATACAGAGTAAAGCAGTGGATTTAGAGAAAGAGGGAGAGAGGAGCAGAAAGAGTGAGGAGATACGGGGAGACAGGCAGTTCGCAGGAGAAACTTTACATCTAACCACGTGAAAAAAATAAATAATTAAAAATATGAATGGACTGCGCACTGAAAATACTGTCCGCACACAACAACTAAAGTCACACACCATCCTAACTTGAAACTATATCACCATTCCTTCACTGTTACTGGGTCAAAATCCTGGAACTCCCTTCCTAACAGCACTGTGGGTGTACCTACACCACATGGACTGCAGCGGTTCAAGAAGGAGGCTCAACATCACCTTCTCAAGGGCAATTTGGGATGGGCAATAAATGCTGGCCTGGCCAGCAACCCACAGATCCAACAAATAAATAAGGCAAATAAAAAGTTGACACCGAGTCACTGAAGGAGATATTACACTGGACGAACAAAAAGAGGTTGGTTTGAGGAAGCATCTTCAAAGAGGAAAGAGAGTGAGTGAGACGGAGAGGTTTAGCAAAGGAATTCCAGAGTTAGGGTCTTGGCAGCTTGAAGGCACGGCCACCAATGGTGGGCCGATTCAAACTGGGGATCCTAAAGATGCCAGAATTCGAGGATCGCAGATGGATTGTGGAGCTGGAGGAGATTGCAGAGATGGGGAGGGGCCATTTGTGGAAGTCTGTTCCAAACTTCTACCACTCTTTGTATGTAGAATTGTTTCTAAATTTCATCTTTGAAAGGGCTTTCGACTAATTTTTGATTTTTATACAGTCCCCCCCGTCCGAGACTGTCCCCATCGAATACTCGCAGGGCTGGTAAGCACGGGGTTAGATACAGAGTAAAGATCTATCTACCAACGCCAGACTCACTGTTCCTCTGTCTCTTTCTCCTCATCTCACACTGCCTGCGACACCCTTTCTCTGTGTCTCTTCCCATCCTGAGGGCAAGAGGGAGAGATTGAGATAGTGTACAAAGGGAGATAGAGATAGAGGGAGATAAGCAGAGAGATAGACTTGGAAAGTGAGTAACAGAGAGAAGTAATAGGGTTTCAGAGAGTAGAAGGGAGGGGAAGAGAGAGATAGAGATGGAGAGAGATTGCCAGCCAGAGACTTCACCAAAGATTATTCTCTCTAAGTCCCTATCACTCCTTTCCAATTTGTTGCCATCTCCATCTATTTTTCTCCCTCTACCCCGATATTTCACACTCCATGCCTCTCGCTCGTATGTCTGTGTATACTGCAGTGAAGGATTACATCAAATTATTATGTTTTACATTTGCTCTTTCAATCTAACTGAACAATCTCTCAGACTGAGAACAGAGGGGCCTTGGAGAGACTTCCACTGATTCCTGAGGGTAACAGGCCAGATGGATAAGATGGTTAAGAAGGCTTACGGAATACTTACCTTTATTAGCCGATGCAGACAATGTCAGAGCAGGGAGGTTATGCTGGAACTGTCTAAAACACTTGTTCGACCTCAGCCAGAGTACTGTGCACAGTTCTGGTCACCACATTACAGGAAGGATGTGATCACACTCGAGAGGGGATCAGAGGAGATTTACAGAGGATGTTGTCAGGAATGCAGAATTTTAACTATGAGCAAAGACTGAATCGGCTGGAATTGATTTCTTTGGAGCACAGATGGTTGAAGGGAAGATTTAATTGAAGTGTATAAAATAATGACGGGACTGGATAGAGTGGATAAGAAGGACCCATTTCCCTTAACAGAGGAGTCAATAACCGTGGGCATAGATTACAATATTTCCACACCAATATCATGAGGGTGTGATGGCTTCCATGGTCGAATACCTTGCTGGATGTTTACAATGGAGCGTTTTCCTTCCTGATCATTACAACTCGCCGCCTGAGCCACAACTTCATCCACATTTCTACCACTCGACCAATATTTAACTCCACACACCGATCTTTCTCTGTTTGCGGACACAGCAGTGAAAGATTACATCAAATGAATATATCTTACATTCTCCCTTTCAATCCACCCCAACAATCTCACTATCTCCAACCTTATCCTTATCCACAGCCCTCTCTCTGCCTGCACATCTAAGCCTCTCTCCCTCTGTCTCCCTCTTAGTGTCAGAGAGAGCAGGAAGGAGAGACAGAAAGAGGAAGGCAGAGAGAGACACAGAGAAAAACCCCAGCTTCTCCAATATAACCCCGTAACTGAAGCAACTCATCCCTGGAACCATTCTTGTGAATCGTTTCTGCACCCTCTCTAATGTCCCCACATTCTTCCTAAAGTACGGTGTCCAGAATTGGACAATGCTCCAGTTGAAGGCAAACCAGCGTTTTACAAAGGTCATACTTTCCTTGCTTTTGTATTCAATGTCTCTTTTTATAATCTCAGGGCCCCTTCTGCCGTTTAACCACTTTCTGAACCTGTCCTGACTCCTTCAGATATTGGTGCACAAATACTCCCCAGATGTGTCTGTTCCTGCATCTCCTTTAGAATTCTATCCTTTACTTTATACCGTCTCTCCTCCTTTTTCCGAACTGTGGAGGCGGAAGATGTGGGCATGGTTCTTAATGAATACATTGCGACTGTCTTCAAAAAATCGGGGATGACACAGACATTGTAGTCAATGAGGAGGGGCTTGAAATATTGAATGGGATAAATAGTGGGAGCGGAAATATTAAGGGGTTTCGCATCTTTGAAAGCTGATAATTCACCAGGCTCAGACTGTTTCGAGGTGCAAAGGAGGAAATAGCAGAGGCTCTGACCATCATTTTCCAAATCCTCTCTTGTTACAGTCATGCTGCCAGAGGACTGGAGGACTGCGCGTGTTGTACTATTGATTAACAAGGGAGAAAGTAATAGACTGAGTAATTACAGGCCACCCAACCTAATCACAGTGGAGGGCAAATCATTGGGCACAAGGGGATGATTAATTCCTTTCTAGTATTGTGTGTCTCAGTGTCTCCATGTCTGTGCCTCTGCCACAATTTGAGCACTGCCCTCACATTGGTGAGGAGTCGGTCACTGGAATAAATGTCCCAGTGCTGTGGAAAGATAAAATGGCCACCGAGAACCATCTTAAAATGGCTGACTAATGTTTGTGGATTTCCTCAGATGTTTGAGAGAGGAGAGAGAGACAGACAGGCAGACAGAAAGCGAGAGAAAGAGAGAGACACAGACCAAGACACAGAGAGTGATAGCAAGATATTTGTCATTGGACAGAGGAAGAGGAGGAGGCTATTTGGCCCATCAACCCTCTTCTGTCATTCAATGAGCTCATGGCTGATGTGTGATCGAACTCCATGCACCTATCTTTCCCCCTTATATATGTTTGGTTAACAGAAATCTTATTATCTTGAAAACATTCATCAAATCACCCCACAACCTTCCAAATTCCAGGGAAAGGACATGTTGGAGCAGGAGGGGATACTGGAGCAGATGGTTTGTGGAAGTGGATAAACTGAAGCAATGGATGAGGAGACTGAGGATTCAATACAGTGAGAGGAGAGGCTGAGATTCACAGGGAGAGACTGCAGCAGAGTGTTAGAGGAAACCTAATCTATAGATCCCAGTAATACAACTCAATTCATACATTCAAACAATAATCCCAGTGGTTATTGGTGTTGGAGAACAGTTCATTGTTTATACAATATAGTCAATACATTTAGTTTGTACAGGCTATTAAATATAATTGTAAATATATTTCTGATATCAGCCTCGCTCTTTATTGAATTCAGTAGTCACAGAGATTTTAAAGTGCACTATTTAAATAATGAATTACCAACAGTGATGAACTGATTCTATTCTGTTTATTCAGTCACTAAGTAAGGAATAGGAACTTTCTACAAAATAAAATGAGGACCTGACAGAAATCAACTCAGAGGATCAAGTCCAACAGGAAAATGAACACAATCTGACAACAGACAACTTCAACTCACAGTTTCTCTCACTAATTGTTCTGGACATTCCAGCACTTTTGGCAGAGAATTATTTACACTTCTGCTTCTTTCTCTTTCTCTTTACTTCTGCTTTTCTTTGTCCATCGGTTTCGTTCTCCCAGCTCCTTTTCTCCTTCCCTATCTCTCTGGAGTACTCACACCCTTTAAATTGTTACTTAATGCTGCTTTTCACACATGATTTATTCCTAACATTCTGCTTCTGTGTTCTGTTCACCAGCCCCAGGTTCAATGATTCTATTCTCAGAGTCAGTCTGTTTCATGGTGAAACCTCTGTGAATAATTGAATGTATCTGCAGAACACTCAAGTCTCAACCTGTTCACCTGCACTCTTCACTTCATCCACAAGACATGGAATAAACAGGATCGAAAGCTACTTCAAGACAAACCTCACAATCATTGAAATTCCTTCTCATGGAATTATAAAGTAATCTGTTAGAATGTGGGATTGTTTAATTAATAAAACACCAACATCAGCGCTGCAGCTCATAATCTACAGGTAAATGGAAAGACTCTTGATTCCAACTGACAGTGTGAATACCAGTACAACATCACATCAATACTTTCTATTTTACAATGTAGTCCAGTGACAGTGAAGCTCCACAGTGAAGCAGAGAAGAAGTGAAAGTGTCAGCAGCAAACTCAGTTCAGTCGCCAGACATCTGAAGCAGATTCTGACACACACAGAGTGAAATAATATTTGATAACAGTGATCATCAATAAATACATTGAAATCCCAGTTATACTGAGCCATGTTGTTGGGGAGAGAGGTCATTGTTCTGTCCGCTTGTCACACTGAGACCGTGAGATGTCTCATTATCAATCAAAAAAAAAGCATAAAAATATTCCAGGACCGGTTAGATCCACATCACGAAAATATTAAAAGTCCTACTGGTCTGATTATTGATCCAAACTGAAACATCTCATTCCAATACATTCAATACACAGAATAATCCAATAACAAAGCCACAGTTACTTAAAACAATACCATTAAATACATAACACAACTCCTACAAGAGTGAAAGAGTGGACAATTAGGGGATTCCATCAGTAAATTGCTGGAAAAGAAAAGGTGGCTGTGTAACACACACAGAGGGAAATAATACCCAGTACAGCAGCACAGTTCACATCGATTTACACCATTAACAGCTGAGGTACTGGCTTACCAGGAACTCCAATTGCTGCAAGCACAGGATAATAAATGCGTTCTGTGTGATACATTACTGGATATCCCATTTCTATGCGAAGCAGAGACTTCTGTTCGCCTGGAATCCACAGCTCCAGCAGGCACTCTGAGCTGATCCATTCCAATGGGTCCTGATTTATACAGGGGATAAGTCTCCACTGACACGGTTAAACCCCTGATCTTTGCTATTAGTTACACTCACCTGAACAAACACATTGCATCAGCAGCTTTGACTCTGATGTAAATAATGTGGTGGATAAAACACAATCAATTCAATGTCAATGACATTTTCTGAGGAAGACCTCTCTCGGGAAGAAACCTGAAATCTGTACTCATACTGGACGGATGGCAATTATGAGAAGCGTCATTTACAATTTCCATATTATTGCATAGACCTTGTTCAATCCTAGTAATTCTATTGTAAATGTAACTGATCTGTCTGCAGTGGACACTGAATCCAGGGACAAAAGCAATCACGTTTCACTCTGTTCCTGACTTTTCCCAGTTAAAATGTGAACTTTGAGTCTCTGCTTCCGGACCATGTGCAGGGTAACAGCCCAGAAACTACTGTGAGCGATATTATGGGACAGACACTGTACGCATCCATTTGGGAGGCAGTTGGGCAGTGATAATATCACTGGTCACGTAATCCAGAGGCCCAACCTGATGGCCTGATGACTGGGGTTCAAATCCCACCACGGCAGCCACATGAAACAGAGGGAGCTCCTTCTCTATGCTTAAGGTAGAGGGAGCTCCGCCTCTTCGTATAAAGTGGAGGGAGCTCCCTCTCTATGTATAAGTGGAAGGAGCTCCCATTCTATGTATAAAGTGGAGGGAGCTCCCTCTCTATTTATAAAGTGGAAGGAGCACACTCTCTTTGTATAAAGTTGGGGGCGATGAAGGAAAGAGGAGAGAGGGAAACAAAAACAAATGGGGAAATGGAGAGGGAGGGACAAAGTGGAAGACAGTGAGAGACAGAAGAGATAGTGAAATGAGACCTTGACGGAACTCCAGTAACAATCCCCATTGTCTGCCCAGTCTGGTATTTGGGGTTTAATGTGAGTGTTTTAGGGATGAGTGTGAGATGAGTGTTTGATATTTTCAAACTGCATTGACATTCCCAACAAAAGCAAGAGTTAAAGATTCAAAATTAACCAAACAAATGGCTCAAAGCATTGCTGTCCATGTGCAGAGGGACAGAGAGATGGAGGGAGTGAAACACAGACGGAGAGAGACACAGACAGAGTGGGACAGAGACAGAGGGAGAGAGACAGAAAGGGAGGCAGTCAAATTCAGAGGGAGAGAGACATAAAGGGGGGCAGGCAGATGCAGAGGGAGAGACAGGGATAAAGCGAGGAAGACAGATACAGAGGGAGAGAGCAGATGCAGAGAGAGAAAGGGACAGAGAGAGACGGAGGAATACAAACAGAGGGAGAAATAGAGAGGGGGGGAGAGAGAGAGAACGCGAGATTATAGGAAAAACGGTACATTTAATAACATTGAAAAAAGATAGAATTAAAAAGTAAAACTGGCTGTGTGAAAGAACTAATTTTGAAAGGAAAGATCAGGGGTTTAGTGTGAGTGTTTTGGGGGTATGTGTTGGATCAGCGATTGATATTTTCAAACTGAAGTGAGATGTAATACCATTGATAAACGTATTATTGAACACTGACAAAGATTAGAAGCAGGGAAAATGGGATACAGTGTGTGAGGGGACCTTGACAGAACCTCAATAACAATCCCCATTCTCTGCACAGTCCTGTATTGGGGGTTTAGTGTGAGAGTTTAGGGGGCGAGTGTTGATCAATGTTTGATATTTTCAAACTGCAGTGACGTTCCCAGCAAGGGCAAGATTTACAGGTTCAAAATTAACCAAGAAATGTAGAGAAATATTTCTGTTCAAGGAGAGAGAGATGGTGTTAGACACAGAGTCATGGAAAGGGGCAGAGAAAGAGGGAGAGGATGCGGCAGAGAGAGAGAGAGAGGGAGATGGGAAGAACAGACATGAGAGAGAGAGACAGAGAGACGTTGAGACAAGTTGTAACAATCATTAACAATCCTCATTATCTATCCAGCCCTGTTTTGTGGAGGTTAGTGTCAGTGTTTCAGATGTGAATGTTGGAGCAGTGTTTCATATTTTCAAACTGCTGTGCCATTCCCAACAAGGCTGTTAAAGTATGTAAGAGCAGGGAGGTTATGCTGGAACTGTATATCTCATTGCTTAAGCACCGTAATGAGACCTCCCAGGGCAGGTACAGTGTGAGTTTAGATACAGAATAAAGCAGTGGATTTAGAGAAGGAGGGAGAGAAGGGCAGAAAGAGTGAGAAGAAACGGGAAGGCAGGGAGATAGTAGGAGAAATTTTACATCTAACCACGTGTAAAAAATAAATAATTAAAATTTTTAATGGACTGCGCACTGAAAATACTGTCCGCACACAACAACGAAAGTCACACACCATCCGAACTTGAAACTGTATCACCATTCCTTCACTGTTACTGGGTCAAAATCCTGGAACTCCCTTCCTAACAGCACTGTGGGTGCACCTACCCCACATGGACTCCAGCGGTTCAATAACGAGGCTCAACACCACCTTCTCAAGGGCAATTAGGAATGGGCAATAAATGCTGGGCTGGCCAGTAACGCACACATCCAACAAATAAAGAAGGCAAATAAAAAGTTGACACCGAGTCACTTAAGGAGATATTACACGAGGCGAACAAAAACGTGGTCAAAGAGGTTGGTTTGAGGGAGCGTCTTCAAATAGGAAAGAGAATTAGCGAGACGGAGAGGTTTAGGAAAGGAATTCCAGAGTTAGGGTCTTGGCAGCTTGAAGGCACGGCCACCAATGTTGGAGCAATTCAAATTGGGGTTGGTCAAGAGGGTTGAATTAGTGGATCGCAGATATAGGCGGATTGTGGAGCTGGCGGAGATTGCAGAGATAGGGAGGGGGCATTTATGGAAGACAGTTCCAAACTTCTACCACCCTTTGTATGTAGAAGTGTTTCTGAATTTCATCTTTGAAAGGGCTTTCGACCAATGTTTGATTTTCAGACTGTCCCCCCCGTCCGAGAATCTCCCCATCGAATACTCACAGGGCAGGTATGCACAGGGTTAGATACAGAGTAAAGATCTATCTACCAATGCCAGACTCACTGTTCCTCTGTCTCTTTCTCCTCATATCTCACTGCCCACGACGCCCTTTCTCTGCCTCTCTTTCTCCCTCTTCCCATCCTGAGAGCAAGAGGGAGAGATTGAGATAGTGTGCAGAGGGAGATAGAGAGCGAAAAGAGAGAGATAGACTTGGAAAGTGTGTAACAGAGAGAAGAAATAGGGTTTCAGAGTGTCGAAGAGAGGGGAAGCGAGAGATAGACATGGAGAGAGATTACCAGCAAGATAGTTTACCAGAGCTTACCTCTCTCTCTTTAGGGCGGCACAGTTTTGCAGTGGTTAGCACCGCAGCCTGACAGCTCCAGCGACCCGGGTTCAATTCTGGGTACTGCCTGTGCGGAGTTTGGAAGTTCTCCCTGTGTCTGCGTGGGTTTTCTCCCGGTGCTCCGGTTTCCTCCCACAAGCGAAAAGACTTGCAGGTTGGTTGGTAAATTGGCCATTATAAATTGCAAATGGTATAGGTAGGTCGTCGGGAAATATAGGGACAGGTGGGGATGTGGCAGGAATATGGGATTAGTGTACGGTCAGTATAAAATGGTTGGTTGATGGTCGGCACAGATTCGGTGGGCCGAAGGGCCTGTTTCAGAGCTGTATCTCCAAAACTAAAACTGTCTGTGCCGATCACTCCTTTCCAATTTGTTACCATCTCCCTCTATTTTTCTCCCTCTACCTCGATATTTCACACTCCATGCCTCTCGCTCGTATGTCTGTGTATGCTGCAGTGAAAAATTACATCAAATTATTATGTTTTACGTTTGCTCTTTCAATCTACCCGAATAATCGCTCTGTCTGGTAACAGAGGGGCCTTGCAGTGACTGTCCACTGATTCATGAGGGTAAAAGGACAGGTGGTTAAGAAGGCTTACGGAATACTTTAAAATAAAAACAAGAAATGCTAGAACCACTCAGCAGGTCTGGCAGCATCTGCGAAAAGAGAAGCAGAGTTAACGTTTCGGGTCAGTGACCCTTCTGCGGAACTCTTTCCTTTATTGGCCGATGTAGAGAATAGAAGAGCAGGGAGGTTATGCTAGAACAGTATAAAACACTAGTTAGACCACAGGTAGAGTACTGTGTACAGTTCTGGTCAACACATTACCTGAAGGATGTGATCACACTAGAGAGGGTACAGAGGACATTTACAGAGGATTTTGTCAGGAATTGAGAAATTTAACTATGAGTAAAGATTGGATAGGCTGGAATTGTTTTCTTTGGAACAAAGAAGGTTGAAGGGAAGAGTTAATTGAGGTGTATAAAATAATGACGGGCCCAGATAAAGTGGATAGGAAGGACCCATTTCCCTTAACAGAGGGGTCAATAATCATGGGCATAGATTACAAGAATTCCACACCAATATCATGTGGGTGTGATGGCTTCCATGGTGGAATACCTTGCTGGATGTTTACAATGGAGCGTTTTCCTTCCTGATCATCAAAACTGGCCGCCTGGGCCCCAACTTCATCCACATATCTCCCACTCTACCAATAGTTCTCTCTGCATCCCTACCTTTCTCTGTTTGCGTACACAACAATGAATACATTGAATAAATAGATCTTACATTGTGCCTTTCAATCCACCCCAACAATCTCTCTGTCTCCAACCTTGTCCCTCTCAACAGCCCTCTCTCTATCTGCATATCTGAGCCTCTCTACCTCTGTCTCCCTCTTCGTGTCAGAGATAGAAGGATGGAGAGACACAGAGAGACACAGAGAACAACCCCAGCTTCTCCAATCTATCCACGTAACTGAAGTCCCTCATCCCTGGAACCATTCTTGTGAATCTTTTTTGCACCCTCTCTAATTCTTCATTCTTCCATTCTTCATTCACATTCTTCCTGAAGTACGGTGTCCAGAATTGGACATAGCTCCAGTTGAAGGCAAACCAGCGTTTTACAAAGGTCATAATTTCCTTGCTTTTGTCTTCAATGTCTCTATTTATAATCTCAGGACCCCTTCTGCCGTCTAACCACTTTCTGAACCTGCCCTGCCACCTTCAGTGATTGGTGCACAAATACCCCCCAGATGTGTCCGCTCCTGCATCTCCTTTAGATTTCTATCCTTTACTTTATGTCGTCTCTCCTCCTTTTTCCGAAACGTGGAGGCGTATGATGTGGGCATGGTTCTTAATGAATACAATGCGACTGCCTTCACAAAAGAGGGGACACAGACATTGTAGTCAATGAGGAGGGGTTTGAAATATTGAATGGGACAAACAGTCAGAGAGGAAATATTAAGGGGTTTAGCATCTTTGAAAGCTGATAATTCACCAGGCTCAGGCTATCAAGAGGTGCAAGGGAGGAAATATCAGAGGCTCTGACCATCATTTTCCAATCTTCTCTGGTCATAGTCATGCTGTCAGAGGACTGGAGGACTGCGTATGTTGTACTATTGGTTGACAAGGGAGAAAGTGAAAGACTAAGTAATTACAGGCCACCCAGCCTAATCACAGTGGAGGGCAATTTATTGGGCACAAGGGAATGATTAATTCCTTTCTAGTACTGTGTCTCTCAGTGTCTCCATGTCTGTGTCTCTGTCACAATTTGAGCACCACCCTTACATTGGTGAGGAGTCCGTCTCTGGAATAAATGTCCCAGTGTTTTGGGAATATAAAATGGCCACCGAGAACCAGCCTAAAATGGCTGACTAATGTTTGTGGATTTCCACAGATATTTGAGAGAGGAGAGAGAGAGACAGACAGACAGACAGAAAGAGAGACAAAGAGAGAGACACAGACCAAGACACAGAGAGTGATAGCAAGATATTTGTCATTGGACAGAGGAAGAGGAGGAGGCCATTTGGTCCCTCAACCCTCTTCTGTCATTCAATGAGCTCATGGCTGATGTGTGATCTAACTCCATGTACCTATCTTTGCCCCTTAATACCTTTGGTTAACAAAAATCTATCAATCTCAGATTTAAAAACAAACAAGTGTCTCAGCATCAATTGCTTTTTATGGAAGAGAGTTCCAAACTGATACCACACCTGGTGTTTTGAGGTGTTTCTTCATTTCACCCCTGAAAGGTTTTTCGACTGTGTTTAGATTTTTAGACTATGCCTCCAAGTTCCTGACTCCGCAGCCAATGGGAATTGCTACTCTCTGTCCACCCGTTCAGTTTCCCTTATTATCTTGAAAACATTCATCAAATCACCCCACAACCTTCCAAATTCCAGGGAAAGGACATGTTGGAGCAGAAGGGGAGACTGGAGCAGATGGTTTGGGAAAATGGATAAACTGAAGCAATGGATTAGGAGACTGAGGATTCAATACAGTGAGAGGAGAGGCTGAGATTCACAGGGAGAGACTGCAGCAGAGTGTTAGAGGAAATCTAATCTATAGATCCCAGTAATACAACTCAATGAATACATTCAAACAATAATCCCTGTTTTTCTTGGTGTTGGAGAACAGTTCATTGTTTATACAATATAGTCAATATATTTAGTTTGTACAGGCTATTAAATATAAATTTAAATATATTTCTGATATCAGCCTCGCTCTTTATTGAATTCAGCAGTCACAGAGATTTTAAAGTGCAGTATTTAAATAATGAATTGCCAACAGTGATGAACTGATTCTATTCTGTTTATTCAGTCACTAAGTAAGGAACAGGAACTTTCGACAAAACAAAATGATGATCTGACAGAAATCAACACAGATGATCAAGTCCAACAGGAAAATGAACACAATCTGACAACAGACAACTTCAACTCACAGTTTCTCTCACTAATTGTTCTGCACATTCCAGCACTTGATGATAGTGAATTATTTACACTGCTGCTTCTTTCTCTTTCTCTTTACTTCTGCTTATCTCTTTCCCTCGGTTTCGTTCTTCCTGCTCCTTTTCTCCTTCCCTATCTCTCTGGAGTACTCACACCCTGTAAATTGTTACTTGATGCTGCTTTTCACATATGATTTATTCCTAACATTCTGCGTCTGTGTTCTGTTCACCAGCCCCAGATTCAATGATTCTATTCTCAGAGTCAGTTTGTTCAATGGTGAAACCTCTGTGAATAATTTAATGTATCTACAGAACACTCAAGTCTCCACCTGTTCACCTACACTCTTCACTTCATCTACAATGCATGGAATAAACATGATCGAAAGCTTCTTCCAGACAAACCTCACAATCATTGAAATTCCTTCTCCTGGAATTATAAAGTAATCTGTTAGAATGTGGGATTGTTTAATTAATAAAACACCAACATCAGCGCTGCAGCTGATCATCTACAGATAAATGGAAAGACTCTTGATTCCAACTGACTGAGTGAAAACCAGTAAAACATCACATCAATACTTTCTATTTTACAATGTAGTCCAGTGACAGTGCAGGTCCCCAGTGAAGCAGAGAAGGAGAAGTGAAAGTGTCAGCAGCAAACTCAGTTCAGTAGCCAGACCTCTGAAGCAGCGTTAGACACACACAGAATGAAATAATATTTGATAACATTGATAATCAATAAATACATTGAAATCCCAGTTAAACTGAGTCATGTTATTCGGGAAGGAGGACATTGTTCTGTCCCCTTGTAACACTGAGACTGTACGCATCCATTTGGGAGGCAGTTGGGTAGTGATAGTATCAATGGTCACGTAATCCAGAGGCCCAACCTGATGGCCTGGGGACAGGGGTTCATATCCCACCACAGCAGCTATATAAACCAGAGGGAGCTCCCTTTCTGTGCATAAAGTAGAGGGAGCTCGCTCTCCAGCTCTAAAGTGGAAGGAGCTCCCTCTCCATGTATAAAGTGGAAGGAGCTCCCTCTCTATTTATAAAGTGGAGAGAGCGCCCTCTCTATGTATAAAGTGGAGGGAGCGCTCTCTCTTTGTGTATACTGGAGGGAGCTCCCTCTCCATGGATAAAGTGGAGGGAGCTCCTTCTTTATTTATACCGTTGGGGGCGATGAAGGAAAGAGGAGAGAGGGAAACGAAAACAAATGGGGAAATGGAGAGAGAGGGACAAAATGGAAGACAGTGAGAGACAGAAGAGAAAGCGAAATGAGACCATGACGGAACCCCAGTAACGATCCCCATTGTCTGCCCAGTCTGGTATTTGGGGTTTAATGTGAGGGTTTTCGGGATGAGTGTTAGATGAGTGTTTGATATTTTCAAACTGCATTGACATTCCCAACAAAAGCAAGAGTTAAAGATTCAAAATTAACCAAACCAATGGCTTAAAGCATTGCTGTCCATGTACGGAGAGATGGAAGGAGTGAGACACAGATGGAGAGAGACACAGACAGACTGCAGACAGAGACAGAGGGAGAGAGAGAGACAGAGGTAGAATGATAGAGGAAAAAGGAGAAACTGAGACAGAGGAAGAGAGACTGAAAGGGAGGCAGGCAAATGCAGAGTGAGACAGACAGAAAGGGAGGCAAGCAGATGCAGAGGGAGAGAGACAGATGCAGAGGGAGAAAGGGACAGAGAGAGAGAGAGAGAGGGAGAAACAGAAACAGCGGGGGAGACAGAGAGAGAGAGGGAGGGAGAGATTATAGGAAAAACATTACATCTAATAATGTTGAAAGAAGATAGAATTAAAAAGTAAAACTGGCTGTGTGCAAGAACCAATTTTGAAAGGAAAGATCAGGGATTTAGTGTGAGTGTTTTGGGGGCAAGTGTTGGATCAGTAATTGATATTTTCAAACTGAAGTAACATTTAATATTATTGAAAAAAATATTGTTTCACACTGACAAACATTTTAGTTTTTTTTAGAGATACAGCACTGAAACAGGCCCTTCGGGCCACCGAGTCTGTGCCGACCAACAACCACCCATTTATACTACTCCTGCACTAATTCCATATTCCGACCACATCCCCACCTGTCCCTATATTTTCCTGACAACCTACCTATACTAAGGGCAATTTTTAATGGCCAATTTACCTATCAACCTGCAAGTCTTTGGCATGTGGGAGGAAACCGGAGCACCCGAATGAAACCCACGCAGACTCAGGGAGAACTTTCAAACTCCACTTGCAAACTCTACACAGGCAGTACCAGGAATTGAAGCCGGGTCGCTGGAGCTGTGAGGCTGCGGTGCTAACCACTGCGCCACTGTGCCACCCCTTGATTTAGAAACAGGGGAAATGGGATACAGTGTGTGAGGGGGCCTTGACAGAACCTCAGTAACAATCTCCATTATCTGCATAGTCCTGTATTGGGGGTTTAGTGTGAGAGTTTTGGGGGGCGAGTGTTGATCAGTGTTTGATATTTTCAAACTGCAGTGACGTTCCCAGCAAGAGCAAGATTTAAAGTTTCAAAATTAAGCAAGAAATGGATAAAAACATTTCTGTCCAAGGAGAGAGAGATGGTGTTCGAGACAGAGTCATGGAAAGAGGCTGAGAAAGAGGGAGAGGGTGAGGGTTAGAGAGAGAGAGAGAGGGAGATGGGAAGAAACAGACATGAGAGGGAGAGACAGAGAGAGGATGAGACAAGTTGTAACAATCATTAACAATCCTCATTATCTGCCCAGTCCTGTTTTTGGAGGTTAGTGTGAGTGTTTTAGGGGTGAATGTTGGATCAGTGTTTCACATGTTCAAACTGCAGTGACATTCCCAACATGGCTGTTAAAGTATATAACAGCAGGGAGGTTATGCTGGAAGTGTATAACTCATTGCTTCAGTACCATAATGAGACCTCCCAGGGCAGGGACAGTGGGAGTTTGGATACAGAGTAAAGCAGTGGCTTTAGAGAAGGAGGGAAAGACGGGCAGAAAGAGTGAGGAGATACGGGGAGGAAGTCAGATTGCAGGAGAAACTTTACATCTAACCACGTGAAAAAAATAAATAATGAAAAATATAAATGGACTGCGCACTGAAAATACTGTCCCCACACAACATCTAAAGTCACACACCACCCTAACTTGAAACTATATCGCCATTCCGTCACTGTTACGGGGTCAAAATCCTGGAACTCCCTTCCTAACAGCACTGTGGGTCTACCTACCCCACATGGACTGCAGCGGTTCAAGAAGGAGGCTCAAAACCACCTTCTCAAGGGCAATTAGGAATGGGCAATAAATGCTGGCCTGGCCAGTAACGCACACATCCAACAAATAAATAAGGCAAATAAAAAGTTGTCATCGAGTCACTGAAGGAGATCTTACACTGGACGAACAAAAACTTGGTGAAAGAGGTTGATTTGAGGGAGTGTCTTCAAAGAGGAAAGAGAGTTAGTGAGATGGAGAGGTTTAGGAAAGGAATTCCAGAATTAGGGTCTTGGCAGCTTGAAGGCACGGCCACCAATGGTGGAACGATTCAAATTGGGGATGCTCAAGAGGCCGGAATTAGAAGATCGCAGATATTGGGGGATTGTGGAGCTGGAGGAGATTGCAGAGATAGGGAGGGACCATATGTGGAAGTCAGTTCCAAACTTCTACCACCCTTTGTATATAGAAGTGTTTCTATTTGTCATTTTTGAAAGGGCTTTAGACTAATGTTTGATTTTTAGATAGTCCCCCCCGTCCGAGACTGTCCCCATCGAATACTCACAGGACAGGAACAACACGGGGTTCGACACAGAGTAAAGATCCATCTACCAATGCCAGACTCAGTGTTCCTCTATCTCTTTCTCCTCACCTCTCACTGCCTGCAACACCTTTTCTCAGCCTCTCCTTCTCCCTCTTCCCATCCTGAGAGCAAGAGGGAGAGATTGAGATAGTTCACAGAGGGAGATATCGGTAGAGGGAGAAAAGTAGAGAGATAGACTTGGAAAGTGAGTAACAGAGAGAAGAAATAGGTTACAGAGAGTAGAAGAGATGGAAAGAGAGAGATAGAGATGGCTAGAGATTGCCAGCAATAGGGTTTACCAGAGATTACCTCTCTCTCAGTCCCTATCACTCCTTTCCAATTTGTTACCATCTCCAACTAGTTTTCTCCTTCTCACCCGATGTTTCACACTCCATGCGTCTCGCTCGTATGTCTGTGTATACTGCAGTGAAGGATTACATCAAATTATTATGTTTTACATTTGTCTTTTCAATCTAACTGAACAATCTCTCAGACTGTGAACTTGGAGTGAATGTCCACTGATTCCTGAGGGTAACAGGACAGGTGGATAAGGTGGTTAAGAAGGCTTATGGAATACTTCCCTTTATTGGCCGATGTCGAGAATATAAGAGCAGGGAGGTTATGCTAGAGCTGTATAAAACACTCGTTAGACCACAGCTAGAGTACTGTGTACAGTTCTGGTGACCACATTACAGGAAGGATGAGATCACACTAGAGAGGGTACAGAGGAGATTTGCAGAGGATGCTGTCAGGAATGGAGAATTTTAACGATGAGTAGAGATTGGATAGGCTGGAATTGTTTTCTTTGGAACACAGAAGGTTGAAGGGAAGATTTAATTGAGGTGTATAAAATGATGATGGGCTGAGATAGAGTGGATAGGAAGGACCCATTTCCCTTAACAAAGGGGGCAATCACCAGGGGCAGAGATTTCCAGATTTCCACATCAATATCATGAGGGTTCCATGGTGGAATAGCTTGATGGATGTTTACAATGGAGCGTTTTCCTTCCTGATCATCAGAACTGGCTGCCTGAGCCCCAACTTCATCCACATTTCTCCCACTCTACCACTATTTCACTCTACATACCTATCTTCCTCTGTTTGCGTACACAGCAGTGAAGAATTACATTAAATGAATATTTCTGACATTCTCCCTTTCAATCCACCCCAACAATCTCTCTGTTTCCAACCTTGTCCCTCTCAACAGCCCTCTTTCTGCCTGCATATCTAAGCCTCTCTCCCTCTGTCTCCCTCTTAGTGTCAGAGATAGCAGGAGGGAGAGACAGAGAGAGGAAGACAGAGAGAGACACAGAGAACAATCCCAGCTTCTCCAATCTATCCACGTAACTGAAGTCCCTCAACATTGGAACCATTCTTGTGAATCTTTTCTGCACTCTCTCTAATGCCCCGAAAGTACGGTGTCCAGAATTGGACAATGCTACAGTTGAAGGCAAACCAGCATTTTACAAAGGTCATATTTTCCTTGCTTTTATATTCAATGTCTCTATTTATAATCTGAGGACCCCTTATGCCGTTTAATCACTTTCAGAATCTGCCCTGCCACCTTCAGTGATTGGTGCACAAATACTCCCCAGATGTGTCTGTTCCTGCACATCCTTTCAAATTGTATCCTTTACTTTAGATCATCTCTCCTCCATTTTCCTAACGGTGGAGGCGGAAGATGCGGGCAAGGTTCTTAATGAACACATTGCGACTGTCATCACAAAAGAAGGGATGACAGAGACATTGTTGTCAATGAGGAGGGGTTTTAAATATTGAATGGGATAACAGTGAGAGAGGAAATATTCAGGGGTTTAGCATCTTTGAAAGCTGATAATTCAGCAGGCTCAGACTGTTCAGAAGTGCAAGGGAGGAAATATCAGAGGCTCCGACCATCATTTTCCAATACTCTCTGGTTATCGTCGTGCTGCCAGAGGACTGCGTATGTTGTCCTGTTGATTAACTAGGGAGAAAGTAATAGACTGAGTAATTACAGGCCAGCCAGCCAAATCACAGTGGAGGGAAAATTATTGGGCACAATGGAATGATTAATTCCATTCTCGGACTGTGCGTCTCAGTGTCTCGATGTCTGTGTCTCTGTCACAATTTCAGCACTACCCTTATATTGGTGAGGAGTCGGTCTCTGGAATAAATGTCCCAGTGTTGTGGTAACATAAAATGGCCACCGAGAACCAGCCTAAAATGGCTGACTAATGTTTGTGGATTTCCACAGATGTTTGAGAGAGGAGAAAGGGAGAAACAAACAGACAGAAAAAGAGACAAAGAGATGAAACACAGACCAAGACTCAAAGAGTGATAACAAGATATTTGTAATTGGACAGAGGAAGAGGAAGAGGCCATTTGGCCCCTCAACCCTCTTCTTTCATTCAATGAGCTCATGGCTGATGTGTGATCTAACTAAATGGACCTATCTTTGCCCCTTAATACCATTGGTTCACAAAAATCTATCAAACTCAGATTTAAAAACCAGCAAGTGTCTCAGCATCAATTGACGTTTGTGGAAGAGAGTTCCAAACTGATACCACACCTGGTGTTTTGAGGTGTTTCTTCATTTCACTCCTGAAAGGTTTTTAGACTACGTTTACATTTTTAGAATATGACCCCAAGTTACTGACTCCGCAGCCAGTGGGAATTGTTACTCTCTGTCCACCCTTTCAGTTTCCCTTATTATCTTGAAAACATTCATCAAATCTCCCGATAACATTCTAAATTCCAGGGAAAGGACATGTTGGAGCTGGAGGGGAGACTGGAGCAGATGGTTTGGGAATGTGGATAAACTGAAGCAATGGATGAGGAGACTGAGGATTCAATACAGTGAGAGGAGAGGCTGAGATTCACGGGGAGAGACTGCAGCAGAGTGTTAGAGGAAATATAATCTATAGATCCCAGTAATACAACTCAATTCATACATTCAAACAATAATCCCTGTGGTCACTGGTGTTGGAGATCAGTTCATTGATTCTACAATATAGTCAATATATTTAGTTTGTACAGGCTATTAAATATAAATGTAAATATCTTTCTGATGTCAGCCTCGCTCTTTATTGAATTCAGCAGTCACAGAGATTGCAATGTGCAGTATTTCTAATAATGAATTACCATCAGTGATGAACTGATTCTATTCAGTTCATTCAGTCACTAAGTCAGGAATAGGAACTTTCTCCAAAAGAAAATGAGGACCTGACAGAAATCAACACAGAGGATCAAGTCCAACAGGAAAATGAACACAATCTGACAACAGACAACTTCAACTCACAGTTTCTCCAACTAATTTTTCTGGACATTCCAGCACTTTATGACAGTGAATTATTTACACTGCTGCTTCTTTCTCTTTCTCTTTACTTCTGCTTATCTCTTTCCCTCGGTTTCGTTTTCCCTGCTCATTTTCTCCTTCCCTATCTCTCTGGAGTACTCACACCCTGTAAATTGCTACTTCATGCTGCTTTTCACATTTGATTAATTCCTAACATTCTGCATCTGTGTTTTGTTCACCAGCCCCAGGTTCAATGATTCTATTCTCAGAGTCAGTTAGTTCAATAGTGAAACCTCTCAATAATTTAATGTATCTACAGAACACTCAAGTCTCCACCTGTTCACCTACACTCTTCACTTCATCTACAATACATGGAATAAACAGGATCGAAAGCTACTTCCAGACAAACCTCACAATCATTGAAATTCCTTCTCCTGGAATTATAAAGTAATCTGCTAGAATGTGGGATTGTTTAATTAATAAAACACCAACATCAGCGCTGCAGCTGATAATCTACAGATAAATGGAAAGACTCTTGATTCCAACTGATAGAGTGAAAACCAATAAAACATCACATCAATACTTTCCATTTTACAATGTCGTCCAGTGACAGTGAAGGTCCACAGTGAAGCAGAGAAGGAGAAGTGAAAGTGTCAGCAGCAAACTCAGTTCAGTAGCCAGACTTCTGAAGCAGCGTCAGACACACACAGAATGAAATAATATTTGATAACAGTGACAATCAATAAATACATTGAAATCCCAGTTAAACTGAGTAATGTTATTCGGGAGGGCGGACATTGTTCTGTCCCCTTGTAACACTGAGACTGTGAGATGTCTCATTATCAAGCACTGATAAAAATCGTAAAAATATTCCAGGACCGGTTCGATCCACCACATGATAATGCTAATAACTCCTAATGGTCTGATTATTGATCCTAATTGAAACATCTCATTCCAATACATTCAATACACAGAATAATCCAGTAACAATGCCACAGTTACTTAAAACAATACCATTAAATACATAATACAGTTCCGGCAAGAATGTAAAGAGCAGACAATAATGAGATTCCATCAGTAAATTGCTGGAAAAGAACAGGCGGCTGTGTAACACACACAGAGGGAAATAATACCGAGTACAGCAGCACAGTTAACATCGATTTACACGGTTAACAGCTGAGATACTGCTTACCAGCAACTCCAATTGCTGCGAGCACCGGATAGTAAATGCCTTGTATCTGCTGCATTACTGGATATCCTATTCCTGTGAGAAGCAGAGTCTTCTGTGAGCCAGGAATCCACAGCTCCACCAGGCACTCTGAGCTGATCCATTCCAATGGGTCCTGATTTATACAGGGGATAAGTCTCCACTGACACGGTTATACCCCTGATCATTGCTATTAATTACACTCACCTGAACAAACACATTACATCAGCAGCTTTGACTCTGATGTAAATCATGTGATGGATAAAACACAATCATTTCAATGTCAATGACATTTTCTGAGCAAGACGTCTCCGGGAATAAACCTGAAATCTGTACTCATACTGGATGGAGGGCAATTATAAGAGGCGTCATTTACATTTTCCATATTATTGCATTGAGCTTGTTCACTGCTGGCATTTCTGTTGTAAATGTAACTGATCCACCTGCAGTGGACACTGAATCCAGGGACAAAAGCAATCCCATTTCAGTCTGTTCCTGCCTTTTCTCGGTTAAAATGTACATTTTGAGTCTCTAATTCGGGACCATGTTCAGGGTTACAGCCCAGAAACTACTGTGAGTGATGTTCCGGGACAGACACTGTACGCATCCATTTGGGAGGCAGTTGGGTAGTGATAGTATCAATGGTCACGTAATCCAGAGGCCCAACCTGATGGCCTGGGGACAGGGGTTCATATCCCACCACAGCAGCTATATAAACCAGAGGGAGCTCCCTTTCTGTGTATAAAGTAGCGGGAGCTCGCTCTCCAGCGAGAAAGTGGAAGGAGCTCCCTCTCCATGTATAAAGTGGAAGGAGTTCCCTCTCCATGTATAAAGTGGAAGGAGCTCCCTCTCTATTTATAAAGTGGAGGAGGCGCCTTCTCTATGTATAAAGTAGAGGGAGCGCTCTCTCTTTGTATATACTGGAGGGAGCTCCCTCTCTATGTATAAAGTGGAGGGAGCTCCTTCTTTATTTATACCGTTGGGGGCGATGAAGGAAAGAGGAGCGAGGGAACGAAAACAAATGGGGAAATGGAGAGAGAGGGACAAAATGGAAGACAGTGAGAGACAGAAGAGAAAGCGAAATGAGACCTTGACGGAACCCCAGTGACGATCCCCATTGTCTGCCCAGTCTGGTATTTGGGGTTTAATGTGAGCGTTTTAGGGATGAGTGTTAGATGAGTGTTTGATATTTTCAAACTGCATTGACGTTCCCAACAAAAGCAAGAGTTAAAGATTCAAAATTAACCAAACCAATGGCTTAAAGCATTGCTGTCCATGTCCAGAGGGACGGAGAGATGGAACGAGTGAGACACAGATGGAGAGAGACACAGACAGACTGCGGACAGAGACAGAGGGAGAGAGAGAGACAGAGGTAGAATGATAGAGGAAAAAGGAGAAACTGAGACAGAGGAAGAGAGACTGAAAGGGAGGCAGGCAGATGCAGAGGGAGAGAGACAGATGCAGAGGGAGAAAGGGACAGAGAGAGAGAGAGAGAGGGAGAAACAGAAACAGCGCGGGAGACAGAGAGAGAGAGAGGGAGGGATAGATTATGGGAAAAACATTACATCTAATAATGTTGAAAGAAGATAGAATTAAAAAGTAAAACTGGCTGTGTGCAAGAACTAATTTTGAAAGGAACGATCAGGGGTTCAGTGTGAGTGTTTTGGGGGCAAGTGTTGGATCAGTGATTGATATTTTCAAACTGAAGTAACATTTAATATTATTGAAAAAAATATTGTTTCACACTGACAAACATTTAATTTTTTTTAGAGATACAGCACTGAAACAGGCCCTTCGGCCCACCGAGTCTGTGCCGACCAACAATCACCCATCTATACTACTCCTGCACTAATTCCATATTCCTACCACATCCCCACCTGTCCCTATATTTTCCCGACAACCTACCTACACTAAGGGCAATTTTTAATGGCCAATTTACCTATCAACCTGCAAGTCTTTGGCATGTGGGAGGAAACCGGAGCACCCGGAGGAAACCCACGCAGACTCAGGGAGAACTTTCAAACTCCACTTGCAAACTCCACACAGGCAGTACCCGGAATTGAAGCCGGGTCGCTGGAGCTGTGAGGCTGCGGTGCTAACCACTGCGCCACTGTACCACCCCTTGATTTAGAAACAGGGGAAATGGGATACAGTGTGTGAGGGGACCTTGACAGAACCTCAGTAACAATCTCCATTATCTGCATAGTCCTGTATTGGGGGTTTAGTGCGAGAGTTTTGGGGGGCGAGTGTTGATCAGTGTTTGATATTTTCAAACTGCAGTGACGTTCCCAGCAAGAGCAAGATTTAAAGTTTCAAAATTAAACAAGAAATGGATAAAAACATTTCTGTCCAAGGAGAGAGAGATGGTGTTCGAGACAGAGTCATGGAAAGAGGCAGAGAAAGAGGGAGAGGGTGAGGGTTAGAGAGAGAGAGAGAAAGATGGGAAGAAACAGACATGAGAGGGAGAGACAGAGAGAGGATGAGACAAGTTGTAACAATCATTAACAATCCTCATTATCTATCCAGCCCTGTTTTTGGAGGTTAGTGTGAGTGTTTTTGTGGTGAATGTTGGATCAGTGTTTCAGATGTTCAAACTGCAGGGACATTCCCAACATGGCTGTTACAGTATATAACAGCAGGGAGGTTATGCTGGAAGTGTATAACTCATTGCTTAAGTGCCATAATGAGACTTCCCAGGGCAGGGACAGTGGGAGTTTGGCTACAGAGTAAAGCAGTGGCTTTAGAGAAGGAGGGAAAGACGGGCAGAAAGAGTGAGGAGATACGGGGAGGAAGTCAGATTGCAGGAGAAACTTTACATCTAACCACGTGAAAAAAATTAAATAATGAAAAATATAAATGGACTGCGCACTCAAAATACTGTCCGCACACAACATCTAAAGTCACACACCACCCTAACATGAAACTATATCGCCATTCCGTCACTGTTACGGGGTCAAAATCCTGGAACTCCCTTCCTAACAGCACTGTGGGTCGACCTACCCCACATGGACTGCAGCGGTTCAAGAAGGAGGCTCAAAACCACCTTCTCAAGGGCAATTAGGAATGGGCAATAAATGCTGGCCTGGCCAGTAACGCACACATCCAACAAATAAATAAGGCAAATAAAAAGTTGTCATCGAGTCACTGAAGGAGATCTTACAATGGACGAACAAAAACTTGGTGAAAGAGGTTGCTTTGAGGGAGCGTCTTCAAAGAGGAAAGAGAGTTATTGAGACGGAGAGGTTTAGGAAAGGAATTCCAGAATTAGGGTCTTGGCAGCTTGAAGGCACGGCCACCAATGGTGGAACGATTCAAATTGGGGATGCTCAAGAGGCCGGAATTAGAAGATCGCAGATATTGGGGGATTGTGGAGCTGGAGGAGATTGCAGAGATAGGGAGGGATCATATGTGGAAGTCAGTTCCAAACTTCTACCACCCTTTGTATGTAGAAGTGTTTCTAAATTTCATCTTTGAAAGGGCTTTCGACGAATGTTTGATTTGTAGACAGTCCGCCCTGTCCGAGACTGTCCCCATCGAATACTCACAGGACAGATACAACACGGGGTTAGACACAGAGTAAAGATCTATCTACCAATGCCAGACTCAGTGTTCGTCTATCTCTTTGCCTCACCTCTTACTGCCTGCAACACCCTTTCTCTGCCTCTCTTTCTCCCTCTTCCCATCCTGAGAGCAAGAGGGAGAGATTGAGATAGTTCACAGAGGGAGATATAGATAGAGGGAGAAAAGTAGAGAGATAGACTTGGAAAGTGAGTAACAGAGAGAAGAAATAGGGTTTCAGAGAGTAGAAGAGATGGGAAGAGAGAGATAGAGATGGAGAGAGATTGCCAGCAAGAGAGTTTACCAGAGATTCCCTCTCTCTCAGTCCCTATCAATCCTTTCCAATTTGTTACCATCTCCAACTAGTTTTCTCCTTCTAACCCGATGTTTCACGCTCCATGCCTCTCGCTCGCATGTCTGTGTTTACTGCAGTGAAGGATTACATCAAATTATTATGTTTTACATTTGTCCTTTCAATCTAACTTAACAATCTCTCAGACTGTGAACTTGGAGTGAATGTCCACTGATTCCTGAGGGTATCAGCACAGGTGGATAAGGTGGTTAAGAAGGCTTACGGAATACTTCCCTTTATTGGCCGATGGAGAGAATATAAGAGCAGGGAGGTTATGCTAGAACTGTATAAAACACTAGTTAGACCACAGCTGGAGTACTGTGTACAGTTCTGGTCACCACATTACAGGAAGGATGTGATCCCACTAGAGAGGGTTCAGAGGGGATTTACAGAGGATGTTGTCAGGAGTGGAGAATTTTAACGATGAGAAGAGATTGGATAGGCTGGAATTGTTTTCTTTGGAACACAGAAGGTTGAAGGGCAGATTTAATTGAGGTGCATAAAATGATGATGATGAGTCGAGATAGAGTGCATAGAAAGGACCCATTTCCCTTTACAGAGGGGGCAATCACCAGGGGCAGAGATTTCCAGATTTCCACACCAATATCATGAGGGTTCCATGGTGGAATAACTTGCTGGATGTTTACAATGGAGCATTTTCCTTCCTGATCATCAGAACTGGCTGCCTGAGCCCCAACTTCATCCACATTTCTCCCACTCTACCAATATTTCACTCGACATACCTATCTTTCTCTGTTTGCGTACACAGCAGTGAAAGATGACATCAAATGAATATATCTTCCATTCTCCCTTTCAATCCACCCCAACAATCTCTCTCTCTCCAACCTTGTCCCTCTCATCAGCACTCTCTCCAACGGCATATCTAAGCCTCTCTCCCTCTGTCTACCTCTTAGTGTCAGAGATAGCAGGAGGGAGAGACAGAGAGAGACACAGAGAACAACCCCAGCTTCTCCAATCTATCCACGTAACTGAAGTCCCTCAACCCTGGAACCATTCTTGTGAATCTTTTCTGCAACCACTCTAATGCCGCCACATTCTTCCTAAAGTACGGTGTCCAGAATTGGACAATGCTCCAGTTGAAGGCAAACCAGCGTTTTACAAAGGTCATAATTTCCTTGATTTTGTATTCAATGTCTCTATTTATAATCTCAGGACGCCTTCTGCTGTTTAACCACTTTCTGAACCTGCCCTGCCACCTTCAGTGATTGGAGCACAAATACCCCCCAGATGTGTCTGTACCTGCACCTCCTTTAGAATTCTATCCTTTACTTTATATCGTCTTTCCTCCTTTTTCCTAACGGTGGAGGCGGAAGATGTGGGCATGGTTCTTAATGAATACATACGACTGTCTTCACAAAAGAGGGGATGACATAGACATTGCAGTCAATGAGGAGGAGTTTGAAATATTGAATGGGATAAACAGTGAGAGAGGCAATATTAAGGGGTTTGGCATCTTTGAAAGCTGATAATTCATCAGGCTCAGACTGTTAAGAGGTGCAAGGGAGGAAATAGCAGAGGCTCTGACCATCATTTTCCAAATCCTCTCTGGTTGCAGTCGTGCTGCCAGAGGACTGGAGGACTGCGTATGTTGTACTGTTGATTAACAAGGGTGAAAGTAATAGACTGAGTAATTACGGGCCACCCAGCCTAATCACAGTGGAGGGAAAATAATTAGGCACAAGAGAATGATTAATTCTTTTCTCGTACAGTGTGTTTCAGTGTCTCTGTCTCTGTCACATTTGAAGCACGACCCATACATTGGTGAGGAGTCGGCCTCAGGAATAAATGTCCCAGGGCTGTGGTTACATAAAATGGCTACCAGGAACCAGCGTAAAATGGCTGACTAATGTTTGTGGATTTCCACAGATGTGTGAGAGAGGATAGAGAGAGAAACAGACAGACAGAAAGAGAAACACAGAGAGAGACACAGACCAAGACACAGAGAGTGATAGCAAGATATTTGTCATTGGACAGAGGAAGAGGAGGAGGCCATTTGGCCCCTCAACCCTCTTCTGTCATTCAATGAGCTCATGGCTGATGTGTGATCTAACTCCATGTACCTATCTTTGCCCAGTAATACCTTTGGTTCACAAAAATCTATCAAACTCAGATTTAAAAACAACAAGTGTCTCAGCATCAATTGCCGTTTGTGGAAGAGAGTTCCAAACTGATCCCACACCTGGTGTGTTGAAGTGTTTCTTCATTTCACTCCTGAAAGGTTTTCAGACTGCGTTTCTATTTTTAGACGATGCTCCCAAGTTCCTGACTCCGCAGCCAGTGGGAATTGTTACTCTCTGTCCACCCGTTCAGTTTCCCTTATTATCTTGAAAACATTCATCAAATCACCCCATAACCTTCTAAATTCCAGGGAATGGACATGTTGGAGCAGGAGGGGAGACTGGAGCAGATGGTTTGGGAAAGTGGATAAACTGAAGCAATGGATGAGGAGACTGAGGATTCAATACAGTGAGAGGAGAGGCTGAGATTCACAGGGAGAGACTGCAGCAGAGTGTTAGAGGAAATCTAATCTATAGATCCCAGTATAACAACTCAATTCATACATTCAAACAATAATCCCTGTGGTTATTGGTGTTGGAGAACACTTCATTGTTTATACAATATAGTCAATATATTTAGTTTGTACAGGCAATTGAATATAAATTTAAATATATTTCTGATATCAGCCTCGCTCTTTATTGAATTCAGCAGTCACAGAGATTTTGAAGTGCAGTATTTAAATAATGAATTACAATCAGTGATGAACTGATTCTATTCTGTTTATTCAGTCACTAAGTAAGGAATAGGAAGTTTCCACAAAACAAAATGAGGACCTGACGGAAATCAACACAGAGGATCAAGTCCAACAGGAAAATGAACACAATCTGACAACAGACAACTTCAACTCACAGTTTCTCTCACTAATTGTTCTGGACATTCCAGCACTTGATGATAGTGAATTATTTACACTGCTGCTTCTTTCTCTTTCTCTTTACTTCTGCTTTTCCTTTCCCGTCGGTTTCGTTCTCCCTGCTCCTTTTCTCCTTCCCTATCTCTCTGGAGTACTCACACCCTTTAAATTGTTACTTAATGCTACTTTTCACATTTGATTTATTCCTAACAATCTGCGTCTGTGTTCTGTTCACCTGCCCCAGGTTCAATGATTCTATTCTCAGAGTCAGTTTGTTCAATGGTGAAACCTCTGTTAATAATTTAATGTATCTACAGAACACTCAAGTCTCCACCTGTTCACCTACACTCTTCACTTCATCTGCAATACATGGAATAAACAGGATCGAAAGCTCCTTCCAGACAAACCTCACAATCATTGAAATTCCTTCTCCTGGAATTATAAAGTAATCTGTTAGAATGTGGGATTGTTTAATTAATAAAACACCAACATCAGCGCTGCAGATCATAATCTACAGATAAATGGAAAGACTCTTGATTCCAACCGATAGAGTGAAAACCAATAAAACATCACATCAATACTTTCTATTTTACAATGTAGTCCAGTGACAGTGAAGGTCCACAGTGAAGCAGAGAAGGAGATGTGAAAGTATCAGCAGCAAACTTAGTTTAGTAGCCAGACCTCTGAAGCAGCGTCAGACACACACAGAATGAAATAATATTTGATGACAGTGATAATCAATAAATACATTGAAATCCCAGTTAAACTGAGCCATGTTATTGGGGAGGAAGGACATTGTTCTGTCCCCTTGTAACACTGAGACTGTGAGATGTCTCATTATCAATCAAAAAAAAAGCATAAAAATATTCCAGGGCCGGTTAGATCCACATCACGAAAATATTAAAAAGTCCTAATGGTCTGATTATTGATCCTCACTGAAACATCTCATTCCAATACATTCAATACACAGAATAATCCAATAACAAAGCCACAGTTACTTAAACCAATACCATTAAATACATAACACAACTCCTACAAGAATGGAAGAGTGGACAATTAGGGGATTCCATCAGTAAATTGCTGGAAAAGAACAGGTGGCTGTGGAACACACACAGAGGGAAATAATACCGAGTACAGCAGCTCAGGTAACATCGATTTACACCATTAACAGCTGAGATACTGCTTCCCAGCAACTCCAATTGCTGCAAGTACAGGATAATAAATGCGGTCTATATGATACATTACTGGATATCCCATTTCTATGAGAAGCAGACACTTCTATTAGCCAGGAATCCACAGCTCCACCAGGCACTCTGAGCTGATCCATTCCAATGGGTCCTGATTTATGCAGGGGATAAGTCTCCACTGACACGGTTATACCCCTGATCATTGCTATTAGTTGCACTCACCTGAACAAACACATTACATCAGCAGCTTTGACTGTGATGTAAATAATATGGTGGATAAAACACAATCATTTCAATGTCAATGACATTTTCTGAGTAAGACCTCTCTCGGGAATAAACCTGAAATCTGTACTCATACTGGATGGATTGCAATTATGAGAGGCGTCATTTACATTTTCCATATTATTGTATTGACCTTGTTCACTCCTGGTATTTCTATTGTAAATGTAACTGATCTGTCTGCAGTGGACACTGAATCCAGGGACAAAAGCAATCCCGTTTCACTCTGTTCCTGCCTTTTCCCAGTTAAAATGTGAACTTTGAATCTCTGATTCGGGACCATGTTCAGGCTTACAGCCCAGAAACTACTGTGAGTGATATTCCGGGACACACACTGTTCGCATCCATTTGGGAGGCAGTTGGGTAGTGATAATATCACTGGTCATGGAACCCAGAGGCCCAACCTGATCGCCTGGGGACAGGGGTTCATATCCCTCCACGGCAGCTATATAAACCAGAGGGAGCTCCCTTTCTGTGTCTCCAGTAGAGGGAGCTCGCTCTCCAGCTATAAAGTGGAAGGAGCTCCGTCTCTATTTCTGAAGTGGAGGTAGCTCCCTCTCTATGTATAAAGTAGAGGGAGTGCCCTCTCCATGTATATAGTGGTGGGAGCGCCCTCTCTATGTTTAAAGTAGAGGGACCTCCCTCTCTATGTTCAAAGTCGAGGGAGCGCCCTCCCTATGTATAAAGTGGAAGGAGCTCCTTCTTTATTTATAAAGTTTGGGGCGATGAAGGAAAGAGGAGAAGAGGGAAACGGAAACAAATGGGGAAATGGAGAGAGAGGGACAAAGTGGAAGACAGTGAGAGACAGTAGAGATAGTGAAATGAGACCTTGACGGAACCCCAGTAACAAAACCCATTGTTTGCCCAGTACGATATTTGGGGTTTAATGTAAGGGTTTTCGGGATGAGTGTTAGATGAGTGTTTGATATTTTCAAACTGCATTGCCATTCCCAACAAAAGCAAGAGTTAAAGATTCAGAATTAACCAAACAAATGGCTCAAAGCATTGCTGTTCATGTGCAGAGGGACGGAGAGATGGAGGGTGTGAAACACAGACGGACAGATACTCAGAAAGAGTGGGTCAGAGAAAGAGGGAGAGAGAGAGAGACAGAGCTAGCATGATAGAGAAAAAAGGAGAAACTGAGGCAGAGGGAGAGAGACAGAAAGGGAGGCAGGCAAATGCAGAGTGAGACAGACAGAAAGGGAGGCAGGCAGATGCAGAGGGAGAGAGACAGGGAGAAAGCGAGCGAGACAGATACAGAGGGAGAGAGACAGATGCAGAGGGAGAAAGGGACAGAGAGAGAGAGAGGGAGGGAGACAAACAGAGGGAGAAACAGAGACAGAAGGAGAAACAGACAGAGAGAGAGGGAGTGCGAGATTATCGGAAAAACTTTACATCTAATAATGTTGAAAAAAGATAGAATTAAAAAGTAAAACTGGCTGTGTCTAAGAAATAATTTGGAAAGGAATGATTAGGGGTTTAGTGTGAGTGTTTTGGGGGCAAGTGTTGGATCAGTGATTGGTATTTTCAAATTGAAGTGACATTTAATATTATTGAAAAAAAAAGTATTAAACACTGACAAAATGTAGAAGCAGTAGAAATGGGATATAGTGTGTGAGGGGACTTTGGCAGAATCTCAGTAACAATCCCCATTATCTGCACAGTGCAGTATTGGGGGTTTAGTGTGAGATTTTAGGGGGCGAGTGTAGAACAGTGTTTGATATTTTCAAACTGCAGTGACGTTCCCAGCAAGGGCAAGATTTACAGGTTCAAAATTAACCAAGAAATGGATAAAAACATTTCTGTCCAAGGAGAGAGAGATGGTGATAGAGGCAGAGTCATGGAAAGAGGCAGAGAAAGAGGGAGAGGGCGAGGGGGAGAGAGAGAGAGGGAAAGATGGGAAGAAACTAGCATGAGAGGGAGAGACAGAGAGAGGATGAGACAAGTTGCAACAATCATTAACAACCCTCATTATCTGCCCAGTCCTGTTTTTGGAGGTTAATGTGAGTGTTTTAGGGGTGAATGCTGGATCAGTGTTTCATATTTTCAAACTGCAGTGCCATTCCCTACAAGGCTGTTAAAGTATCTAAGAGCAGGGAGGTTATGCTGGAACTGGATAACTCATTGCTTCAGCACCATAATGAGACTTCCCAGGGCAGGTACAGCGTGAGTTTAGATACAGACTAAAGCAGTGGCTTTGGAGAAGGAGGGAGAGACGGGCAGAAAGAGTGAGGAGATACGGGGAGGAAGGCAGATTGTAGGAGAAACTTTACATCTAACCACGTGAAAAAAATAAATAATTAAAAATATAAATGGACTGTGCACTGAAAATACTGTCCACACACAACAACTAAAGTCACACACCATCCTAACATGAAACTATATCACCATTCCTTCACTGTTACTGGGTCAAAATCCTGGAACTCCCTTCCTAACAGCACTGTGGGTATACCTACCCCACATGGACAGCAGCTCTGCAAGAAGGAGGCTCAAAACCAACTTCTCAAGGGCAATTATGAATGGGTAATAAATGCTGGCCTGGCCAGTAACGCACACATTCAACAAATAAATAAAGAAAATAAAAAGTTGTCATCGAGTCACTTAAGGGGATATTACACGAGACGAACAAAAACTTGTTCAAAGAGGTCGATTTGAGGGAGCGTCTTCAAAGAGGAAAGAGGGTTAGTGAGACGGAGAGGTTCAGGAACGGAATTCCAGAGTTCGGGTCTTGGCAGCTTGAAGGCACAGACACCAATGTTGGAACAATTCTAATTGGGGATGGTCAAGAGGCCAGAATTAGTGGATCGCAGATATTGGTGGATTCCGGAGCAGGGGGAGATTGCAGAGACAGGGAGGGGGCATTTGTGGAAGACAGTTCCAAACTTCTACCACCCTTTGTATGTAGAAGTGTTTCTGAATTTCATCTTTGAATGGGCTTTCGACCAATGTTTGATTTTCAAACTGTCCCCCCCCGTCCGAGAATCTCCCCATCGAATACTCACAGGGCAGGTACGCACGGTGTTAGATACAGAGTATCAGTTAGATACAGCAGCCTTGATAGAACGGGGTGCGGAGCGGACTTACAGCTGAGCGGTCAATTTCAGTAAGTTACAAGTTAATCCCTTTTTTGTTTCGGAGGACCGGGGACTGCTGGGTAGGGGAAAACTATTTATTTGGGCAGTGGCAGTACCCGAGACACTACACGTGTAGTGTCTCCCACCCACCCTCCTCCTCTAACCAAAAAAAAAAGGACTCTAGGGTGTTGATAAGGTAAGCTTTTTATTTAAAACTTCAGTCCGTCGGATTGCTGAGCGAACAAGTTTTGACTTTTTTTTTCGTTTGGTTTTTCAGTAGATTTATTGGGAATCTAGAATAGTGGGAATGGAGGTAAAGGCAGTTGTATGTTCCTCCTGCAGAATGTGGGAGGTAGGGGACGCCAAGAGTGTCCCTGCTGACTGCATCTGCGGGAAGTGCACCCAACTCCAGCTCCTCACAGACCGCGTTAGGGAACTGGAGCTGGAGCTGGATGAACTTCGGATCATTCGGGAGGCGGAGGGGATTATTGACAGGAGCTATAGGGAGGCAGTCACACCTCAGGTAAAAGAAGTAGGTAGATGGGTTACCGTCAGGGGAAGGAAAGGGAACCAGCAGGCAGTGCAGGGATCCCCTGTGGCCGTTTCCCTCAACAACAGGTATACCGTTTTGGATACTGTTGGGGGGGACGACTTACCAGGGGTAAGCAATGGGGTGCAGGTCTCTGGCACAGAGTCTGTCCCTGTTGCTCAGAAGGGAAAAGGGAAGAGGAGCAGAGCATTAGTCATTGGGGACTCCATAGTTAGGGGAACAGATAGGAGGTTCTGTGGGAACGAGAGAGACTCACGGTTGGTGTGTTGCCTCCCAGGTGCCAGGGTACGTGATGTCTCGGATCGTGTTTTTGGGATCCTCAAGGGGGAGGGGGAGCACCCCCAAGTCGTGGTCCACATAGGCACCAACGACATAGGTAGGAAGAGAGATGGGGATTTAAGGCAGAAATTCAGGGAGCTAGGGTGGAAGCTTAGAGCGAGAACAACCAGAGTTGTTATCTCTGGGTTGTTGCCTGTGCCACGTGCTAGCGAAGAGAGGAATCGGGAGAGAGAGGAGTTGAACACGTGGCTGCAGGGATGGTGTAGGAGGGAGGGTTTTGGTTTCCTGGATAATTGGGGCTCTTTCTGGGGTAGGTGGGACCTCTACAAACAGGATGGTCTTCACCTGAACCAGAGGGGTACCAATATCCTGGGGGGGAGATTTGTTAGTGCTCTTCGGGGGGGTTTAAACTAAATCAGCAGGGGAATGGGAACCTAAATTGCAGTGCCAGTGTACAGGCTGTTGAGAGTAGTGAGGTAGGGGATAAGGTTCCAGGGACGCAAGAGGGCACTGGCAAGCAAGAACTTGGTTTAAAGTGTGTCTACTTCAACGCCAGGAGCATCCGGAATAAGGTGGGTGAGCTTGCAGCATGGGTTGGTACCTGGGATCCTGATGTTGTGGCCATTTCGGAGACATGGGTAGAGCAGGGGCAGGAATGGATGTTGCAGGTTCCGGGATTTAGATGTTTCAGAAAGAACAGAGAAGAGGGTAAAAGAGGGGGGGGGGGTGGCATTGTTAATCAAGGAAAGTATTACAGCGGCAGAAAGGACGTTTGAGGACTCGTCTACTGAGGTAGTATGGGCCGAGGTTAGAAACAGGAGAGGAGAGGTCACCCTGTTGGGAGTTTTCTATAGACCTCCGAATAGTTCCAGAGATGTAGAGGAAAGGATAGCGAAGATGATTCTCGACAGGAGCGAGAGTAACAGGGTAGTGGTTATGGGGGACTTTAACTTTCCAAATATTGACTGGAAATACTATAGTTCGAGTACTTTAGATGGGTCTGTTTTTGTCCAGTGTGTGCAGGAGGGTTTTCTGACACAGTATGTGGACAGGCCAACCAGGGGCGATGCCACATTGGATTTGGTACTGGGTAATGAACCCGGCCAGGTGTTCGATTTAGATGTAGGTGAGCACTTTGGCGATAGTGATCACAATTCGGTTAGGTTTACCTTAGCGATGGGCAGGGACAGGTATATACCGCAGGGCAAGAATTATAGCTGGGGGATAGGAAATTATGACGCGATTAGGCAAGATTTAGGATGTGTAGGATGGGGAAGGAAACTGCAGGGGATGGGCACAAACGAAATGTGGAGCTTATTCAAGGAGCAGCTAATGCGTGTCCTTGATAAGTATGTACCTGTCAGGCAGGGAGGAAGTTGTCGAGCAAGGGAGCCGTGGTTTACTCAAGAAGTTGAAGCGCTTGTCAAGAGGAAGAGGGCGGCTTATGTTAGGATGAGACGTGAAGGCTCAGTTAGGGCGCTTGAGAGTTACAAGCTAGCCAGGAAGGATCTAAAGGGAGGGCTAAGAAGAGCAAGGAGAGGACACGAGAAGTCATTGGCGGATAGGATCAAAGAAAACCCTAAGGCTTTCTATAGGTATATCAGGAATAAACGAATGATAAGAGTTAGAACAGGGCCAATCAAGGATAGTAGTGGGAAGTTGTGTGCGGAATCAGAGGAGATAGGGGAAGCGTTAAATGAATATTTTTCGTCAGTATTTACAGTAGAGAAAGAAAATGTTGCCGAGGAGATTACTGAGATACAGCCTACTAGGCTAGATGGGATTGAGATTCACAAGGAGGAGGTGTTAGCAATTTTGGAAAGAGTGAAAATAGATAAGTCCCCTGGGCCAGATGGGATTTATCCTAGGATTCTCTGGGAAGCCAGGGAGGAGATTGCAGAGCCGTTGTTGTTGATCTTCAAGTCGTCATTGTCGACAGGAGTAGTGCCGGAGGACTGGAGGATAGCAAATGTTGTCCCCTTGTTCAAGAAGGGGAGTAGAGACAGCCCTGGTAATTATAGACCTGTGAGCCTTACTTCGGTTGTGGGTAAAATGTTGGAAAAGGTTATAAGAGACAGGATTTATAATCATCTTGAAAAGAATAAGTTCATTTGCGATAGTCAGCACGGTTTTGTGAAAGGTAGGTCGTGCCTCACAAACCTTATTGAGTTTTTCGAGAAGGTGACCAAACAGGTGGATGAGGGTAAAGCCGTGGATGTGGTGTATATGGATTCCAGTAAGGCGTTTGATAAGGTTCCCCACGGTAGGCTATTGCAGAAAATACGCAAGTATGGGGTTGAAGGTGATTTAGAGCTTTGGATCAGAAATTGGCTAGCTGAAAGAAGACAGAGGGTGGTGGTTGATGGCAAATGTTCATCCTGGAGTTTAGTTACTAGTGGTGTACCGCAAGGTTCTGTTTTGGGGCCACTGCTGTTTGTCATTTTTATAAACGACCTGGATGAGGGTGTAGAAGGGTGGGTTAGTAAATTTGCGGATGACACGAAGGTCGGTGGAGTTGTGGATAGTGTCGAAGGGTGTTGTAGGGTACAGAGGGACATAGCTAGGCTGCAGAGCTGGGCTGAGAGATGGCAAATGGAGTTTAATGCGGAGAAGTGTGAGGTGATTCACTTTGGAAGGAGTAACAGCAATGCAGAGTACTGGGCTAATGGGAAGATTCTTGGTAGTGTAGATGAGCAGAGAGATCTTGGTATCCAGGTACATAAATCCCTGAAAGTTGCTACCCAGGTTAATAGGGCTGTTAAGAAGGCATATGGTGTGTTAGCCTTTATTAGTAGGGGGATCGAGTTTCAGAGCCACGGGGTCATGATGCAGCTGTACAAAACTCTGGTGAGGCCGCACCTGGAGCATTGCGTGCAGTTCTGGTCACCGCATTATAGGAAGGATGTCGAAGCTTTGGAAAGGGTGCAGAGGAGATTTACTAGGATGTTGCCTGGTATGGAAGGAAGGTCTTACGAGGAAAGGCTGAGGGACTTGGGGTTGTTTTCGTTAGAGAGAAGGAGGAGGAGAGGTGACTTAATAGAGACATACAAGATAATCAGAGGGTTAGATAGGGTGGATAGTGAGAGTCTTTTTCCTCGGATGAGGATGGCAAACACGAGGGGACATGGCTTTAAGTTGAGGGGTGAAAGATATAGTTCAGATGTCAGAGGTAGTTTCTTTACGCAGAGAGTAGTAGGGGCGTGGAACGCCCTGCCTGCAACAGTAGTAGACTCGCCAACTTTAAGGGCATTTAAGTGGTCATTGGATAGACATATGGATGTAAATGGAATAGTGTAGGTCAGATGATCGGCGCAACATCGAGGGCCGAAGGGCCTGTACTGCGCTGTAATATTCTAATTCTAATTCTAAATATCTATCTACCAATGCCAGACTCACTGTTCCTCTGTATCTTTCTCCTCATCTCTCACTGCCAACGACGCCCTTTCTCTGCCTCTCTTTCTCCCTCTTCCCATCCTGAGAGCAAGAGGGAGAGATTGAGATAGTGTCCAGAGGGAGATAGAGAGCGAGCAGAGAGAGATAGACTTGGAAAGTGAGTAACAGAGAGATGAAATAGGGTTTCAGAGTGTCGAAGAGACGGGAAGCGAGAGATAGACATGGAGAGAGATTACCAGCAAGATAGTTTACCAGAGCTTACCTCTCTCTCTTTCGGGCGGCACAGTTTCGCAGTGGTTAGCACCGCAGCCTGACAGCTCCAGCGACCCGGGTTCAATTCTGGGTACTGCCTGTGCGGAGTTTGGAAGATCTCCCTGTGTCTGCGTGGATTTTCTAAGGGTGCTCCGGTTTCCTCCCACAAGCGAAAAGACTTGCAGGTTGGTCGTTAAATTGGCCATTATAAATTGCAAATGGTTTAGGTAGGTGGTCGGGAAATATAGGGACAGGTGGGGATGTGGCAGGAATATGGGATTCGTGTATGATGAGTATAAAATGGTTGGTTGATGGTCGGCACAGACTCGGTGGGCCGAAGGGCCTGTTTCAGTGCTGTATCTCTAAAACTGAAACTAAAACTCTCTGTGCCGATCACTCCTTTCCAATTTGTTACGATCTCCATCTATTTTTCTCCCTCTACCCCGAAATTTCACACTCCATGCCTCTCGCTCGTATGTCTGTGTATACGGCAGTGAAAGATTACATCAAATTATTATGTTTTACATTTGCTCTTTCAATCTAACCGAACAATCGCTCTGTCTGGGAACAGAGGGGCCTTGCAGTGACTGTCCACTGATTCATGAGGGTAAAAGGACAGGTGGTTAAGAAGGCTTACGGAATACTTTAAAATAAAAACAAGAAATGCTGGAACCACTCAGCAGGTCTGGCAGCATCTGCGAAAAGAGAAGCAGAGTTAACGTTTCGGGACAGTGACCCTTCTTCGGAACTCTTTCCTTTATTGGCCGATGTAGAGAATAGAAGAGCAGGGAGGTTATGCTAGAACTGTATAAAACACTAGTTAGACCACAGGTAGAGTACTGTGTGCTGTTCTGGTCACCACATTACAGGAAGGATGTGTTCACACCAGAGAGGGTACGGAGGACATTTACAGAGGATTTTGTCAGGAATTGAGAAATTTAACTATGAGTAAAGATTGGATAGGCTGGAATTGTTTTCTTTGGAACAAAGAAGGTTGAAGGGAAGAGTTAATTGAGGTGTATAAAATAATGACGGGCCTAGATAGAATGGATAGGAAGGACCCATTTCCCTTAACAGAGGGGTCAATAACCATGGGCATAGATTACAAGAATTCCACACCAATATCATGTGGGTGCGATGGCTTCCATGGTGGAATACCTGGCTGGATGTTTACAATGGAGCGATTTCCTTCCTGATCATCACAACTGGCCGCCTGGGCCCCAACTTCATCCACATATCTCCCACTCTACCTATATTTAACTCTGCATCCCTATCTTTCTCTGTTTGCGTACACAACAGTGAATACATTGAATAAATAGATCTTACATTGTGCCTTTCAATCCACCCCAACAATCTCTCTCTCTCCAACATTGTCCCTTTCAACAGCACTCTTTCTATCTGCATATCTAAGCCTCTCTCCCTCTGTCTCCCTCTTAGTGTCAGAGATAGCAGGAGGGAGAGACAGAGAGAGACACAGAGAACAACCCCAGCTTCTCCAATCTATCCACGTAACTGAAGTCCCTCATCCCTGGAACCATTCTTGTGAATCTTTTTTGCACCCTCTCTAATTCTTCATTCTTCCATTCTTCATTCACATTCTTCCTGAAGTACGGTGTCCAGAATTGGACAAAGCTCCAGTTGAAGGAAAACCAGCGTTTTACCAAGGTCATAATTTCCTTGCTTTTGTATTCAATGTCTCTATTTATAATCTCAGGACCCCTTCTGCCGTTTTACCACTTTTTGAACCTGCCCTGCCACCTTCAGTGATTGGTGCACAAATACCCCCCAGATGCTTCTGTACCTGCATCTCCTTTAGATTTCTATCTTTTACTTTATAGCGTCTCTCCTCCTTTTTCCTAATCGTGGAGGCGAAAGATGCGGGCATGGTTCTTAATGAATACATAGCCACTGTCTTCACAAAAGAGGGGACACAGACATCGTCGTCAATGAGGAGGGGTTTGAAATATTGAATGGGATAAACAGTGAGAGAGGAAATATTAAGGGGTTTAGCATCTTTGAAAGCTGATAATTCACCAGGCTCAGGCTGTTAAGAGGTGCAAGGGAGGAGCTATCTGTGGATCTGACCATCATTTTCCAATCTTCTCTGGTTATCGTCATGCTGCCAGAGGACTGGAGGACTGTGTATGTTGTACTATTGATTAACAAGGGAGAAAATAATAGACTGAGTAATTACAGGCCACCCAGCGTAATCACAGTGGAGGGCAATTTCTTGGGAAGAATGGAATGATTAATTCCTTTCTAGTACTGTGTGTCTCAGTGTCTCCATGTCTGTGTCTCTGTCACAATTTGGTTACTACCCTAACATTGGTTGAGGAGTCCGTCTCTGGAATAAATGTCCCAGTGTTGTGGTCACATAAAATGGCCACCGAGAACCAGCCTAAAATGGCTGACTAATGTTTGTGGATTTCCACAGATATTTGAGAGAGGAGAGAGAGACAGACAGACAGACAGAAAGCGAGACAAGGAGACAGACACAGTCCAAGACACAGAGAGTGATAGCAAGATATTTGTCATTGGACAGAGGAAGAGGAGGAGGCCATTTGGCCTCTCAGCCCTCTTCTGTCATTCAATGAGCTCATAGCTGATGTGTGATCTAACTCCATGTACCTATCTTTGCCCCTTAATACCTTTGGTTAACAAAAATCTATCAATCTCAGATTTAAAAACTAACAAGTGTCTCAGCATCAATTGCTGTTTGTGGAAGAGAGTTCCAAACTGATACCACACCTGGTGTGTTGAAGTGTTTCTTCATTTCACCCCTGAAAGGTTTTTAGACTGAGTTTAGAGTTTTAGGCTATGCCTCCAGGTTCCTGATTCCGCAGCCAGTGGGAATTGTTACTCTCTGTCCACCCGTTCAGTTTCCCTTATTATCTTGAAAACATTCATCAAGTCACCCCACAACCTTCTAAATTCCAGGGAAAGGACATGTAGGAGCAGAAGGGGAGACTGGAGCAGATGGTTGGGAAAATGGATAAACTGAAGCAATGGATGAGGAGACTGCGGATTCAATACAGTGAGAGGAGAGGCTGAGATTCACAGGGAGAGACTGCAGCAGAGTGTTAGAGGAAATCTAATCTATAGATCCCAGCAATACAACTCAATTAATACATTCAAACAATAATCCCTGTGGTTATTGGTGTTGGAGAACAGTTCATTGTTTATACAATATAGTCAATATATTTAGTTTGTACAGGCTATTAAATATAATTGTAAATATATTTCTGATATCAGCCTCGCTCTTTATTGAATTCAGTAGTCACAGAGATTTTAAAGTGCAGTATTTAAATAATGAACTACAATCAGTGATGAACTGATTTTATTCTGTTTATTCAGTCACTAAGTGAGGAATAGGAGCTTTCCACAAAACAAAATGAGGACCTGACAGAAATCAACACAGAGGATCAAGTCCAACAGGAAAATGAACACAATCTGACAACAGACAACTTCACCTCACAGTTTCTCTCACTAATTGTTCTGGACATTCCATCACTTTATGATAGTGAATTATTTACACTGCTGCTTCTTTCTCTTTCTCTTTACTTCTGCTTTTCTTTTCCCGTCGGTTTCGTTCTTCCTGCTTCTTTTCTCCTTCCCTCTCTCTCTGGAGTACTCACACCCTGTAAATTGTTAATTAATGCTGATTTTCACATATGATTTATTCCAAACATTCTGCATCTGTGTTCTGTTCACCAGCCCCAGGTTCAATGATTCTATTCTCAGAGTCAGTTTGTTCAATGGTGAAACCTCTGTTAATAATTTAATGTATCTACAGAACACTCAAATCCACACCTGTTCACCTGCACTCTTCACTTCATCTACAATACATGGAATAAACAGGATCGAAAGCTACTTCCAGACAAACCTCACAATCATTGAAATTCCTTCTCCTGGAATTAGAAAGCAATCTGTTAGAATGTGGAATTGTTTCATTAATAAAACACCAACATCAGCGCTGCAGCTGATAATCGACAGATAAATGGGAAGACTCTTGATTCCAACTGATGGAGTGAAAACCAGTAAAACATCACATCAATACTTTCTATTTTACAATGTAGTCCAGTGACAGTGAAGGTCCACAGTGAAACAGAGAAGGAGAAGTGAAAGTGTCAGCAGCAAACTCAGTTCAGTAGCCAGACTTCTGAAGCAGCGTCAGGCACACAGAATGAAATAATATTTGATAACAGTGATTGATAATCAATAAACACATTGAAATCCCAGTTAAACTGAGCCATGTTATTGTGGAGGGAGTACATTGTTCTGTTCCCTTGTAACACTGAGACTGTGAGATGTCTCATTAGCAATCACTGAAAAAAAATCATAAAAATATTCCAGGACCGGTTAGATCCACATCATGAAAATGTTCAAAACTCCTGATGGTCTGATTATCGATCCTAACTGAAACATCTCTTTCAAATACATTCAATACACAGAATAATCCAACAACAAAGCCACATTTACTTAAAACAATACCATTTAATACATAATACAGTTCCTGCAAGAATGAAACAGTGGACAATAAGGAGATTCCATCAGTAAATTGCTTGAAAAGAAAAGGTGGCTGTGAAACACACACAGTGAGAAATAATACCGAGTACAGCAGCACAGTTAACATCGATTTACACCGTTAACAGCTGAGATACTGCTTTCCAGCAACTCCAATTGCTGCCAGCACCGGATAGTAAATGCCTTCCATCTGATGCATTACTGGATATCCTATTCCTGTGAGAAGCAGAATCTTCTGTGAGCCTGGAATCCACAGCTCCAGCAGGCACACTGAGCCATTTCAATGGGTCCTGATTTATACAGGGGATAAGTCTCCACTGACACGGTTATACCCCTGATCATTGCTGTTAGTTACACTCACCTGAACAAACACATTACATCAGCAGCTTTGTCTCTGATGTAAATAATGTGATGGATAAAACACAATTATTTCAATGTCAATGACATTTTCTGAGTAAGACCTCTCTCGGGAATAAACCTGAAATCTGTACTCATACTGGATGGATGCTTCAATTATGAGAGGCGTCATTTACATTTTCCAGATTATTGTATTGACCTTGTTCACTCCTGGCATTTCTATTGTAAATGTAACTGATCTGTCTGCAGTGGACACTGAATCCAGGGACAAAAGCAATCCCGTTTCACTCTGTTCCTGCCTTTTCCCAGTTAAAATGTGAACTTTGAATCTCTGATTCGGGACCATGTTCAGGGTTACAGCCCAGAAACTACTGTGAGTGATATTACGGGACACACACTGTACGCATCCATTTGGGAGGCAGTTGGGTAGTGATAATATCACTGGTCACGTAATCCAGAGTCCCAATCTGATGGCCTGGGGACAGGGGTTCAAATCCCACCACGGCAACTATATAAACCAGAGGGAGCTCCCTTTCTGTGTATAAAGTAGAGGGAGCTCGCTCTCCAGCTATAAAGTTGAAGGAGCTCCCTCTCTATTTATAAAGTGGAGGAAGCGCCCTCTCTATGTGTAAAGTGGAGGAAGCGCCCTCTATATGAATAAAGTAGAGGGAGCTCCCTCGCTCTGTATAAAGCAGAGGGAGTGCCCTCTCTATGTGCCCTCTCGTGTGTTGAGAAGGTAAGCTTTTTATTTAAACAGTTCAGTCCGTCGGATTGCTAAGCGAACAAGTTTTGACTTTTTTATTTCGTTTGGTTTTTCAGTAGATTTGTTGGGAATCTAGAATAGTGGGAATGGAGGTAAAGGCAGTTGAATGTTCCCCCTGCAGAATGTGGGAGGTAGGGTTCGCCAAGAGTGTCCCTGCTGACTGCATCTGCGGGAAGTGCACCCAGCCCCATTTCCTCGCAGACCGCGTAAGGGAACTGGAGCAGGAGCTGGATGAACTTCGGATCATTCGGGAGGCGGAGGGGATTATTGACAGGAGTTATAGGGAGGCAGCCACACCTCAGGTAAAAGAAGTAGGTAGATGGGTTACCGTCAGGGGAAGGAAAGGAAACCAGCAGGCAGTGCAGGGATCCCCTGTGGCCGTTTCCCTCAACAACAGGTATACCGTTTTGGATACTGTTGGGGGGGACGACTTACCAGGGGTAAGCAATGGGGTGCACGTCTCTGGCACAGAGTCTGTTCCTGTTGCTCAGAAGGGAAAGGGGGAGAGGAGCAGAGCATTAGTCATTAGGGACTCCATAGTTAGGGGAACAGATAGGAGGTTCTGTGGGAACGAGAGAGACTCACGGTTGGTGTGTTGCCTCCCAGGTGCCAGGGTACGTGATGTCTCTGATCGTGTTTTGGGGATCCTTAAGGGGGAGGGGGAGCACCCCCAAGTCGTTGTCCACATAGGCACCAACGACATAGGTAGGAAGAGAGATGGGGATTTAAGGCAGAAATTCAGGGAGCTAGGGTGGAAGCTTAGAGCGAGAACAACCAGAGTTGTCATCTCTGGGTTGTTGCCCGTGCCACGTGATAGCGAAGAGAAGAATAGGGAGAGAGAGGAGTTGAACACGTGGCTGCAGGGATGGTGTAGGAGGGAGGGTTTTGGTTTCCTGGATAATTGGGGCTCTTTCTGGGGTAGGTGGGACTTCTACAAACAGGATGGTCTTCACCTGAACCAGAGGGGTACCAATATCCTGGGGGGGGAGATTTGTTAGTGCTCTACGGGGGGGTTTAAACTAAATCAGCAGGGGAATGGGAACCTAAATTGTAGTTCCAGTGTAAAGGCTGTTGAGAGTAGTGAGGTAGGGGATAAGGTTACAGGGACGCAAGAGGGCACTGGCAAGCAAGAACCTGGTTTAAAGTGTGTCTACTTCAACGCCAGGAGCATCCGGAATAAGGTGGGTGAACTTGCAGCATGGGTTGGTACCTGGGATCCTGATGTTGTGGCCATTTCGGAGACATGGGTAGAGCAGGGGCAGGAATGGATGTTGCAGGTTCCGGGATTTAGATGTTTCAGTAAGAACAGAGAAGAGGGTAAAAGGGGGGGGGGGGGTGGCATTGTTAATCAAGGAAAGTATTACAGCGGCAGAAAGGACGTTTGAGGACTCGTCTACTGAGGTAGTATGGGCCGAGGTTAGAAACAGGAGAGGAGAGGTCACCCTGTTGGGAGTTTTCTATAGACCTCCGAATAGTTCCAGAGATGTAGAGGAAAGGATAGCGAAGATGATTCTCGACAGGAGCGAGAGTAACAGGGTAGTTATGGGGGACTTTAACTTTCCAAATATTGACTGGAAATACTATAGTTCGAGTACTTTAGATGGGTCAGTTTTTGTCCAGTGTGTGCAGGAGGGTTTTCTGACACAGTATGTAGACAGGCCAACCAGGCGCGATGCCACATTGGATTTGGTACTGGGTAATGAACCAGGCCAGGTGTTCGATTTAGATGTAGGTGAGCACTTTGGCGATAGTGATCACAATTCGGTTAGGTTTACCTTAGCGATGGGCAGGGACAGGTATATGCAGCAGGGCAAGAATTATAGCTGGGGGAAAGGAAATTATGACGCGATTAGGCAAGATTTAGGATGTGTAGGATGGGGAAGGAAACTGCAGGGGATGGGCACAAACGAAATGTGGAGCTTATTCAAGGAGCAGCTAATGCGTGTCCTTGATAAGTATGTACCTGTCAGGCAGGGAGCAAATTGTCGAGCGAGGGAGCCGTGGTTTACTCAAGAAGTTGAAACTCTTGTCAAGAGGAAGAGGGCGGCTTATGTTAGGATGAGACGTGAAGGCTCAGTTAGGGCGCTTGAGAGTTACAAGCTAGCCAGGAACGATCTAAAGGGAGGGCTAAGAAGAGCAAGGAGAGGACACGAGAAGTCATTGGCGGATAGGATCAAAGAAAACCCTAAGGCTTTGTACAGGTATATCAGGAATAAAAGTATGATAAGAGTTAGAACAGGGCCAATCAAGGATAGTAGTGGAAAGTTGTGTGCGGAATCAGAGGAGATAGGGGAAGCGTTAAATGAATATTTTTCGTCAGTATTTACAGGAAGAAAGAAAATGTTGCCGAGGAGATTACTGAGATACAGCCTACTCGGCTAGATGGGATTGAGATTCACAAGGAGGAGGTGTTAGCAATTTTGGAAAGAGTGAAAATAGATAAGTCCTCTAAGCCAGATGGGATTTATCCCAGGATTCTCTGGGAAGCCGGGAGGAGATTGTACAGCCGTTGTTGTCGATCTTTATGTCGTCATTGTCGACAGGAGTAGTGCCGGAAGACTGGAGGATAGCAAATGTTGTCCCCTTGTTCAAGAAGGGGAGTAGAGACAGCCCTGGTAATTATAGACCTGTGAGCCTTACTTCGGTTGTGGGTAAAATGTTGGAAAAGGTGATAAGAGATAGGATTTATAATCATCTTGAAAAGAATAAGTTCATTTGCGATAGTCAGCACGGTTTTGTGAAAGGTAGGTCGTGCCTCACAAACCTTATTGAGTTTTTCGAGAAGGTGACCAAACAGGTGGATGAGGGTAAAGCCGTGGATGTGGTGTATATGGATTTCAGTAAGGCGTTTGATAAGGTTCCCCACGGTAGGCTATTGCAGAAAATACGGAAGTATGGGGTTGAAGGTGATTTAGAGCTTTGGATCAGAAATTGGCTAGCTGAAAGAAGACAGAGGGTGGTGGTTGATGGCAAATGTTCATCCTGGAGTTTAGTTACTCGTGGTGTACCGCAAGGTTCTGTTTTGGGGCCACAGCTGTTTGTCATTTTTATAAATGACCTGGATGAGGGTGTAGAAGGGTGGGTTAGTAAATTTGCGGATGACACGAAGGTCGGTGGAGTTGTGGATAGTGTCGAAGGGTGTTGTAGGGCTCAGAGGGACATAGATAGGCTGCAGAGCTGGGCTGAGAGATGGCAAATGGAGTTTAATGCGGAGAAGTGTGAGGTGATTCACTTTGGAAGGAGTAACAGCAATGCAGAGTACTGGGCTAATGGGAAGATTCTTGGTAGTGTAGATGAGCAGAGAGATCTTGGTGTCCAGGTACATAAATCCCTGAAGGTTGCTACCCAGGTTAATAGGGCTGTTCAGAAGGCATATGGTGTGTTAGCTTTTATTAGTAGAGGGATCGCGTTTCGGAGCCACGAGGTCATGATGCAGCTGCACAAAACTCTGGTGAGGCCGCACCTTGAGTATTGCTTGCAGTTCTGGTCACCGCATTATAGGAAGGATCTGGAAGCTTTGGAAAGGGTGCAGAGGAGATTTACTAGGATGTTGCCTGGTATGGAAGGAAGGTCTTACGAGGAAAGGCTGAGGGACTTGGGGTTGTTTTCGTTCGAGAGAAGGAGGAGGAGAGGTGACTTAATAGAGACATATAAGATAATCAGAGGGTTAGATAGGGTGGATAGTGAGAGTCTTTTTCCTCGGATGATGATGGCAAACACGAGGGGACACAGCTTTAAGTTGAGGGGTGAAAGATATAGGACAGATGTCAGAGGTAGTTTCTTTACGCAGAGAGTAGTAGGGGCGTGGAACGCCCTGCCTGCAACAGTAGTAGACTCGCCAACTTTAAGGGCATTTAAGTGGTCATTGGATAGACAGATGGATGAAAATGGAATAGTGTAGGTCAGATGGTCGGCTCAACATCGAGGGCCGAAGGGCCTGTACTGCGCTGTAATGTTCTAATTCTAATTCTATGTTTGAAGTCGAGGGAGCTCCCTCTCTATGTATAAAGTAGAGGGAGCGCCCTCTCTATGTAGAAGGTGGAGGGAGCTCCCTCTCTATGTATAAAGTCGAGGGAGCTCCGTCTCTATGTGTAAAGTAAAGAGAGCGCCCTCTCTTTGTATAAAGTGGAGGGAGCTCCCTCTCTTTGGATAAAGTTGAGGGAGCTCCCTCTCTATGGATAAAGTAGAGAGAGCGCCCTCTCTTTGTAGAAAGTGGAGGGAGCTCCCTCTTTATTTATAAAGTTGGGGGCGGTGAAGGAAAGAGGAGAGAGGGAAACGAAAACAAATGGGGAAATGGAGAGAGAGGGACAAAGTGGAAGACAGTGAGAGACAGAAGAGATAGTGAAATGAGAGCTTAACGGAACCCCAGTAACAATCCCCATTGTCTGCCCAGTCGGTATTGGGGGTTTAATGTGAGGGTTTTCGGGATGAGTGTTAGATCAGTGTTTGATGTTTTCAAACTGCAGTGATATTCCCAACAAAAGCAAGAGTTAAAGATTCAAAATTAACCAAACCAATGGCTTGAAGCAATTGCTGTCCATGTGCAGAGGGACGGAGAGATGGAGGGAGTGAAACACAGACGGACAGAGACACAGAAAGAGTGGGACAGAGAAAGGAAGAGAGAGAGAGACAGAGCTCGCATGATAGAAACAAAAAGGAGAAACAGAGACAGAGGGAGAGAGACAGAAAGAGAGGCAGGCAAATGCAGAGTGAGACAGACAGAAAGGGAGGCAGGCAGATGCAGAGGGAGCGACACAGGGAGAAAGCGAGGGAGACAGATGCAGAGGGAGAGAGACAGATGCAGAGGGAGAAAGGGACAGACAGAGAGAGAGGGAGAGAGACAAACAGAGGGAGAAACAGAGACAGAAGGAGAGACAGAGAGAGAGAGAGAGAGGGAGAGCGAGATTATCGGAAAAACTTTACATCCAGTAATGTTGAAAAAAGATAGAATTAAAAAGTAAAACTGGCTGTGTGTACGAACTAATTCTGAAAGAAAAGATAAGGGGTTTAGTGTGAGTGTTTTGGGGGCAAGTGTTGGATCAGTGATTGATATTTTCAAATTGAAGTGACATTTAATATTATTGAAAAAAATAGTATTAAACACTGACAAACTTTAGAAGCAGGGGAAATGGGATACAGTGTGTGAGGGGACTTTGACAGAATCTCAGTAACAATCCCCATTATCTGCACAGTCCTGTATTGGGGGTTTAGTGTGAGAGTTTAGGGGGCGAGTGTTGATCAGTGTTTGATATTTTCAAACTGCAGTGACGTTCACAGCAAGGGCAAGATTTACAGGTTCAAAATTAACCAAGAAATGAATAAAAACATTTCTGTCCAAGGAGAGAGAGATGGTGTTAGAGACAGAGTCATGGAAAGAGGCAGAGAAAGAGGGAGAGGACAAGGGAGAGAGAGAGAGAGCGAAAGATGGGAAGAAATTGACATGAGAGGGAGAGACAGAGAGAGGATGAGACAAGTTGTAACAATCATTAACAATCCTCATTATCTGCCCAATCCTGTTTTTGGAGGCTGGTGTGGGTGTTTTAGGGGTGAATGTTGGATCAGTGTTTCATATTTTCAAACTGCAGTGACATTCCCAACAAGGCTGTTAAAGTATATAAGAGCAGGGAGGTTATGCTGGAAGTGTATAACTCATTGCTTAAGCACCATAATGAGACCTCCCAGGGCAGGTAAAGTGTGAGTTTAGATACAGAGTAAAGCAGTGGATTTAGAGAAGAAGGGAGAGACTGGCAGAAAGAGTGAGGAGATACGGGGAGGCAGTCCGAATGTCGGAGAAACTTTACATCTAACCACGTGAAAAAAATAAATAATTACAATTATAAATGGACTGCGCACTGAAAATACTTTCCACACACAACAAGTAAAGTCAAACACCATCCCAACTTGAAACTATATCGCCATTCCGTCACTGTCACTTGGTTAAAATCCTGGAACTCCCTTCCTAACAGAACTGTGGGTGTACCTACTCCACATGGACTGCAGTGGTTCAAGAAGGAGGCTCAACACCACCTTTTCAAGGGCAATTAGGAATGGGTAATAAATGCTGTCCTGGCCTGTAACGCACACATCCAACAAATAAATGAGGCAAATAACAAGTTGACACCGAGTCACTGAAGGAGATAATAGACGAGACGAACAAAAACGTGGTCAAAGAGGTTGGTTTGAGGGAGTGTCTTCAAGTCGGTAAGAGAATTAGTGAGACGGAGAGGTTTAGGAAATGAATTCCAGAGTTAGGGCCTTGGCAGCTTGAAGGGACGGCCACCAATGTTGGAAAAATTCAAATTGGGGATAGCAGAGATCGGGTGGGGTCATTTGTGGAAGACAGTTCCAATCTTCTACCACACTTGTATGCAGAAGTGTTTCTAAATTTCATCTTTGAAAGGGCTTTCGACTAATGTTTGATTTTCAGACATTCCCTCCCGTCCGAGACTGTCCCCATTGAATACTCACAGGGCAGTACGCACGGGGTCAGATACAGAGTAAAGATCCATCTATCAACGCCAGACTCACTGTTCCTCTATCTCTTTCTCCTCATCTCTCACTGCCTGCAACACCCTTTCCCTGCCTCTCTTTCTCCCTCTTCCTATCCTGAGAGCAAGAGGGAGAGATTGAGATTGTGTGCAGAGGGAGATAGAGAGAGAAATGGGAGAGATAGACTTGGAAAGTGAGTAACAGAGAGAAGAAATAGGGGTTCAGCGAGTAGAACAGAGGGGAAGAGAGAGATAGAGATGGAGAGAGATTACCAGCAAGAGAGTTTACCAGAGATTACCTCTCTCTCCGTCCCTATCACTCCTTTCCAATTTGTTACCATCTCAATCTATTTTGCTCCCTTTCACCCGATGTTTCACACTCCATGCCTCTCGCTCGTATGTCTGTGTATACTGCAGTGAAGGATTACATCAAACTATGTTTCACATTTACTCTTTCAATCGAAGCGAACAATCGCTCTGTCTGGGAACAGAGGGGCCTTGGAGTGACTGTCCGCTGATTCCTGAGGGTCACAGGACAGGTGGATAAGGTGGTTAAGAAGGATTACGGAATACTACCCTTTCTTGGCCGATGTAGAGAATATAAGAGCAGGGAGGTTATGCTAGAACTGGATAAAACATTAGTTAGACCACAGCTAGCGGACTGTGTACAGTTCTGGTCACCACATTACAGGAATGATGTGATCACACAAGAGAAGGTACAGAGGAGATTTACAGAGGATGTTGTCAGGAATGGAGAATTTTAACTATGAGTAAAGATTGGATAGGCTGGAATTGTTTTCTTTGGAACAGTGAAGGTTGAAGGGAAGATTTAATTGAGGTGCATAAAATAATGACATGCCTAGATAGAGTGGATCGGAAGGACCCATTTCCCTTAACAGAGTGGTCAATAACCACGGGCATAGATTACAAGATTTCCACACCAATATCGTGAGGGTGTGATGGCTTCCATGGTTGAATACCTTGCTGGATATTTACAATGGAGCGTTTTCCTTCCTGATCATCAAAACTGGCCGCCTGGGCCCCAACTTCATCCACATTTCTCCCACTCGACCAATATTTCACTCTGCATAGCTATCTTTCTCTGTTTCCGTACACAGCAGTGAAGGATTACATCAAATGAATATATCTTACATTCTCCCTTTCAATCCACCCCAACAATCTATCTGTCTCCAACCTTGTACCTCTCAACAGCCCTCTCTCTGCCTGCATATCTAAGGCTCTCTCCCTCTGTCTCCCTCTTCGTGTCAGAGATAGCAGGAGGGAGAGGCAGAGAGAGACACAGAGAACAACCCCAGCTTTAGTTTAGTTCAATTCAGGGATACAGCACTGAAACAGGCCCTTCGGCCCACCGAGTCTGTGCCGACCATCAACCTCCCATTTATACTAATCCTACACTAATCCCACATTCCTGCTACATCCCCACCTGTCCCTCTATTTCCCTACCACCGAACTATACTAGGTGCAATTTTATAATGGCCCATTAACCTATCAACCTGCAAGTCTTTGGCATGTGGGAGGAAACCGGAGCACCCGCAGACACAGGGAGAACTTACAAACACCACACAGGCAGTGTCCAGTACCCCACCTGGAGCTGTGAGGCTGCAGTGCGAACAACTGCGATACTGTGCCGCCCAATCTATCCACGTAACTGAAGTCCCTCATCCCTGGAACCATTCTTGTGACTCTTTTCTGCACCCTCTCTAATGCCCCCACATTCTTCCTAAAGTACGGTGTCCAGAATTGGACAATGCTCCAGTTGAAGGCAAACCAGCGTTTTACAAAGGTCATATTTTCCTTGCTTTTGTATTCAATGACTCTATTTATAATTTCAGGACCCCTTATTCCGTTTAACCACTTTCTGATCCTGCCCTGCCACCTTCAGTGATTGTGCTCAAATACCCCCCAGATGTTTCTGTCAAGGCACCTCCTTTAGAATTCTATCCTTTACTTTATATCGTCTCTCCTCCTTTTTCCTAATAGTGGAGGCGGAAGATGCGGGCATGGTTCTTGATGAATACATAACGGCTGTCCTCACAAAAGAGGGGACGACACAGATATTGTAGTCAATGAGGAGGGATTTGAAGTATTGAATGAGATAATAGTGAGAGAGGAAATATTCAGGGCTTTAGCATCTTTGAAAGCTGATATTTCACCAGGCTCAGACTGTTAAGAGGTGCAAGGGAGGAAATAGCAGAGGCTCCGACCATCATTTTCCAATCCTCTCTGGTTATAGTCGTGCTGCCAGAGGACTGGAGGACTGCGTATGTTGAAATGTTGATCAACAAGGGTGAAAGTAATAGACTGAGTAATTACAGGCCACCCAGTCGAATCACAGTGGAGGGAAACTTATTGGGCACAAGGGAATGATTAATTCCTTTCTAGTACATGTGTGTCTCACTGTCTCCATGTCTGTGTCTCTGTCACAATTTGAGCACCACCCTTACATTTGTGAGGAGTCGGTTTCTGGAATAAATGTCCCAGTGTTGTGGTAACATAAAATGGCCACCAAGAACCAGACTAAAATGGCTGACTAATGTTTGTGGATTTCCACAGATGTTTGAGAGAGGAGAGGGAGACAGACAGACCGAAAGAGAGACAAAGAGAGAGACAGAGACCAAGACACAGGCAGTGATAGCAAGATATTTGTCACTGGACAGAAGAGGAGGAGGCCATTTGGCCCCTCAACCCTCTTCTGTCATTCAATGAGCTCATGGCTGATGTGTGATCTAACTCCATGTACCTATCTTTGCCCCTTAATACCTTTGGTTAACAAAAATCGATCAAACTCAGATTTAAAAACTAACAAGTGTCTCAGCATCAATTGCTGTTTCTGGAAGAGAGTTCCAAACTGATCCCACACCTGGTGTGTTGAAGTGTTCCTTCATTTCACTCCAAAAGGTTTTTATAATGCGTTTAGATTTTTAGACTATGCCCCCAAATTTCTGACTGCGCAGCCAGTGGGAATTGCTACTCTGTGTCCACCCGTTCAGTTTCCCTTATTATCTTGAAAACGTTCATCAAATCACCCCACAACCTTCCAAATTCCAGGGAAAGGACATGTTAGAGCAGGAGGGGAGACTGGAGCAGATGGTTTGGGAAAGTGGATAAAATGAAGCAATGGATGAGGAGACTGAGGATTCAATACAGTGAGAGGAGAGGCTGAGATTCACAGGGAGAGACTGCAGCCAAGTGTTAGAGAAAATCTAATCTATAGATCCCAGTAATACAACTCAATTCATACATTCAAACAATAACCCCTGTGGTTATTGGTGTTGGAGAACCGTTCATTGTTTCTACAATATCGTCAATATATTTAGTTTGTACAGGATATTAAATATAAATTTAAATATATTTCTGATATCAGCCTCGCTCTTTATTGAATTCAGTGGTCACAGAGATTTCTAAGTGCAGTATTTAAATAATGAATTACCATCAGTGATGAACTGATTCTATTCTGTTTATTCAGTCACTAAGTAAGGAATTGAAACTTCCAACAAAACAAAATGAGGACCTGACAGAAATCAACACAGAGGATCAAGTCCAACAGGAAAATGAACACAATCTGACAACAGACAACTTCAACTCACAGTTTCTCTCACTAATTGTTCTGGACATTCCAGCACTTTATGATGGTGAATTATTCACACTTCTGCTTCTTTCTCTTTACTTCTGCTGATCTCTTTCCCTCTGTTTCATTCTCCCTGCTCCTTTTCTCCTTCCCTATCTCTCCGGAGTACTCACACCCTTCAAACTGTTAGCTAATGCTACTTTTCACATTTGATTTATTCCTAACATTCTGCGTCTGTGTTCTGTTCACCAGCCCCAGGTTCAATGATTCTATTCTCAGAGTCAGTTTGTTCAATGGTGAAACCTCTGTGAATAATTTAATGTCTCTACAGAACACTCAAGTCTCCACCTGTTCACCTACACTCTTCACTTCATCTACTATACATGGATTAAACAGGATCGAAAGCGACTTCCAGACAAACCTCACAATCATTAAGATTCCTTCTCCTGGAATTATAAAGTAATCCGTTAGAATGTGGGATTGTTTCATTAATAAAACACCAACATCAGCGCTGCAGCTGATAATCTGCAGATAAATGGAAAGACTCTTGATTCAAACTGATAGAGTGAAAACCAGTAAAACATCACATCAATACTTTCTATTTTCCAATGTAGTCCAGTGACAGTGAAGGTCCACAGTGAAGCAGAGAAGGAGAAGTGAAAGTGTCAGCAGCAAACTCAGTTCAGTAGCCAAACTTCTGAAGCAGCGTCAGACACATACAGAATAAAATAAAATTTGATAACATTGATAATCAATAAATACATTGAAATCCCAGTTAAATTGAGCCATGTTATTGGGGAAGGAGGACATTGTGCTTTCCCCTTGTGACACTGAGACTGTGAGATGTCCCATTATTGATCACCAAAATATAAAGTTTCATATAAATAAACCAGGACGGATTTGGTCCTCATCATGAAACTGTAAAAAATTCCTGATGGTTTGATTTTTGATCTTAACGAAAACACCTCATTCAAAAGCATTTGCTACACAGAATAATCCAGTAAGAATGCAACGGCTACCGAAACCAATACCATTAAAGACATGATACAATGCCTGCAAGAATGAAAGAGTGGACAATGAGGAGATTCCATCAGTAAATTGCTGGTAAAGAACAGGCGGTTGTGTAACACACACAGTGAGAAATAATACCAACAGCACAGTTAACATTGATTGACACCATTAACAGCTGAGATACTGCTTACCAGGAACTCCAATTGCTGCAAGTACAGGGTAGTAAATGTCTTCTATCTGATACATTACTGGATATTCCATTTCTGTGAGAAGCAGAGTCTTCTGTTAGCCTGGAATCCACAGCTCTACCAGGCACTCTGAGCTGATCCATTCCAATGGGTCCAGATTTATACAGGGGATAAATTTCCACTGACATGGTTATACCCCTGATCATTGTTATTAGTTACAGTATCCTGAACAAACACATTACATCAGCAGCTTTGACTCTGATGTAAATAATGTGGTGGATAAAACACAATCATTTCAATGTCAATGACATTTTCAGAGTAAGACCTCTCTCGGAATAAACCTGAAATCTGTACTCATACTGGACGGATGGCAATTATGAGAGGCGTCATTGACATTTTCCATATTATTGTATTGACCTTGTTCACTCCTAGCTTTTCTGTTGTAAATGTAACTGATCTGTCTGCAGTGGACACTGAATCCAGGGACAAAAGCGATCCCGTTTCACTCTGTTCCTGCCTTTTCCCAGTTAAAACGTGAACTTTGAGTCTCTGATTCGGGACCATGTTCAGGGTTACAGCCCAGAAACCACTGTGAGTGATATTACAGGACAGACACTGTTTGCATCCATTTGGGAGGCAGCAGGGTAGTGATAATATCACTGGTCTTGGAATCCGGAGGCCCAACCTGATGGCCTGGTGACAGGGGTTCAAATCCCACCACGTCAGCTACATAAAACAGAGGGAGCTCCCTTTCTGTGTACAAAGTAGAGGGATCTCCGCCTCTCCGTATAAAGTGGAGGGAGCTCCCTCTTTATGTATAAAGTGGAGGGAGCTCCCTCTCTCTGTCCAAAGTGGAGGGAGCTCCTTCTCTCTGTAAAATGTGGAGGGAGCTCCCTCTCTCTGTATAAAGTGGAGGGAGCTCCCTCTCTCTGTATAAAGTGGAGGGAGCTCCCTCTCTATGCATAAAGTGGAGGGTGCTCCATCTTTACTTATAATGTGGAAGGAGCACCCTCTCCATTTGTAAAGTTGGGGGCGATGAACAAAAGAGGAGAAGAGCGATACGAAAACTATTGGGGAAATGGAGAGAGAGGGACAAAGTGGAAGACAGTGAGAGACAGAAGAGATAGTGAAAAGAGACCTTGACGGAACCCCAGTAACAATCACCATTGTCTGCCCAGTCCGGTATTTGGGGTTTAATGTGAGTGTTTTAAGGAAAAGTGTTGGATGAGTGTTTGATATTTTCAAACTGCATTGACATTCCCAACAAAAGCAAAAGTTAAAGATTCAAAATTAACCAAACAAATGGCTCAACGCATTGCTGTCCATGCACAGAGGGACAGAGAGATGGAGGGAGTGTGACACAGGCAGTCAGAGAAACAGAAAGAGTGGGACAGAGAAAGAGGGAGAGAGAGAGACAGAGCTAGAATGATAGAGAAAAAAGGAGAAACAGAGACAGAGGGAGAGAGACAGAAAGGGAGGGAGGCAAATGCAGAGTGAGACAGACGGAAAGGGAGGCAAGCAGATGCAGAGGGAGACAGACAGATGCAGAGGGAGAAAGGGACAGAGAGAGAGAGAGGAAGAGAGACAAACTGAGGGAGAAACAGAGACAGAGGGAGAGACTCACAGAGAGAGAGAGGGAGAGCGAGGTTACTGCAAAAACTTTACATCGAAAATGTTGAAAAAAGATAGAATTAAAAAGTAAAACTGGCTGCGTGTAAGAACTAATTCTGAAAGGAAAGATCAGGGGTTTAGTGTGAGTGTTCTGGGGGCAAGTGTTGGATCAGTGATTGATATTTTCAAACTGAAGTGACATTTAATATTAATGAAAAAAAAAAATTAAACACTGACAATCTTGAGAAGCAGGGGAAATGGGATACAGTGGGGGAGGGGAGCTTGACAGAACCTCAGGAACAATCTCCATTATCTGCACAGTCCTGTATTGGGGGTTTAGTGTGAGAGTTTATGGGGCGAGTGTTGATCAGTGTTTTATATTTTCAAACTGCAGTGACGTTCCCAGCAAGGGCAAGATTTACAGGTTCAAAATTAAACAAGAAATGGATAAAAACATTTCTGTCCAAGGAGAGAGAGATGGCCTTAGAGTCAGAGTCATGGAAAGAGGCAGAGAAAGAGGGGGAGAGCGAGGGAGAGAGAGAGAGAGAGAGAGAGAAAGATGGGATGAAACAGACATGAGAGGGAGAGACAGAGAGAAGATGAGACAAGTTGTAACAATCATTAACAATCCTCATTATCCACCAGTCCTGTTTTTGGAGGTTAATGTCAGTGTTTTAGGGATGAATGTTTGATCAGTGTTTCATATTTTCAAGCTGCAGTGAGATTCCCAATAAGGCTGTTAAAGTATTTTAGAGCAGGGAGGTTATGCTGTAACTTTATAACTCATTACCTAAGCACCATAATGAGATCTCCCAGGGCAGGTACAGTGTGAGTTTACATACAGAGTAAAGCAGTGGCTTTGGAGAAGGAGGGAGAGACGGGCAGAAAGAGTGAGGAGATACGGGGAGGCAGGCAGATTGTAGGAGAAACTTTACATGTAACCACGTGAAAAAAATAAATAATTACAATTATAAATGGACTGCGCACTGAAAATACTGTCCGCACACAACAACTGAAGTCACACACCATCCTAACTTGAAACTATATCACCATTCCTTCACTGTTACTGGGTCAAAATCCTGGAACTCCCTTCCTAACAGCACTGTGGGTGTACCTACCCCACATGGACTGCAGCGGTTCAAGAAGGAGGCTCAACACCACCTTCTCAAGGGCAATTAGGAATGGGTAATAAATGCTGGACTGGCCTGTAATGCACACATCCAACAAATAAATAAGGCAAATAAAAAGTTGACACCGAGTCACTGAAGGGGATATTACACTAGACGAACAAAAATTTGGTCAAACAGGTTGGTTTGAGGGAGTCTCTTCAAAGAGGAAAGAGAGTTAGTGAGACGGGGAGGTTTAGGAAAGGAATTCCAGAATTAGGGTCTTAGCAGTTTGAGGGCACGGCGACCAATGTTGGAACAATTCAAATTGAGGATGGTCAAGAGGACAGAATTAGAGGATCACAGATATTGGTGGACTGTGGAGCTGGAGGAGATTGCAGAGATTGGGAGGGGACATTTGTGGAAGACAGTTCCCAACTTCTCCCACTCTTTGAACGTAGATGTGTTTCTAACTTTCATCTTTGAAGGGCTTTTGACTAATTTTTGATTTTTAGACAGTCTCCCCCGGTCCGAGACTGTCACCATCGAATACTCACAGGGCATGTACCCACGGGGTTAGATACGGAATAAAGATCCATCTATGAATGCCAGACTCACTGTTCCTCTGTCTCTTTCTCCTCATCTCTCACTGGCTGCAACACCCTTTCTCTGCCTCTCTTTCTCTCTCTTCCCATCCTGAGAGCAAGAGTGAGAGATTGAGATAGTGTACAGAGGGAGATAGAGACAGAGGGAGAAAAGTAGAGAGATAGACTTGGAAAATGAGTAACAGAGTAAATAGTGTTTCAGAGAGTAGAGGAGTGGGGAAGAGAGAGATAGAGATGGAGAGAGTTACCAGCAAGAGAGTTTACCAGTGATTACCTCTCTCTCAGTCCCTATCACTCCTTTCCAATTTGTTAACATCTCAATCTATTTTTCTCCCTCTACCCCGATGTTTCACACTCCATGCCTCTTGCTCGTATGTCTGTGTCTACTGCAGTGAAGGATTACATCAAATTATTATGTTTTACATTTGCTCTTTCAATCTCACTGAACAATCGCTCTGTCTGGGAACAGAGGGGCCTTGCAGTGAATGTCCACTGATTCCAGAGTGTAACAGGACAGGTGGAGAAGGTGGTTAAGAAGGCTTTCGGAATACTTTCCTTTATTGGCTGATGGAGAGAATATAAGAGCAGGGAGGTTATGCTAGAACTGTATAAAACACTAGTTCGACCACAGCTAGAGTACTGTGTACAGTTCTGGTCACCACATTACAGGAAGGATGTGATCATACTAGGGAGGGGACAGAGGAGATTTACAGAGGATGTTGCAAGGAATGGAGAATTTTAACTATGAGGAAAGGTTGGATCGGCTGGAATTGTTTTCTTTGGAACAGAGACAGTTGAAGGGAAGATTTAATTGAGGTGTACAAACTAATGTCGGGCCTGGATAGAGTGGATAGGAAGGACCCATTTCCCATAACAGAGGGGTCGATAACCATGGGCATAGATTACAAGATTTGCACACCAATATCATGAGGGTGTGATGGATTCCATGGTGGAATACCTTGCTGGATGTTTACAATGGAACGTTTTCCTTCCTGGTCATCAAAACTCACCGCCTGGGTCCCAACTTCATCCACATTTCTCCCACTCGACCAATATTTCACTCCACATACCTATCTTTCTCTGTTTGCGTACACAGCAGTGAAGGATTACATCAAATGAATATATCTTACATTCTCCCTTTCAGTCCACCCCAACAATCTGTCTGTCTCCAACCTTGTCTCTCTCCACAGCCCTCTCTCTGCCTGCATATCTAAGCCTCTTTCCCTCTGTCTCCCTCTTTGTGTCAGAGATAGCAGGAGGGAGAGATAGAGAGAGGAAGGCAGAGAGAGACACAGCGAACAACCCCAGCCTCTCCAATCTATCCACGTAACTGAAGCCCCTCATCCCTGGAACCATTCTTGTGAATCTTTTCTGCACCCTCTCTAATGCCGCCACATTCTTCCTGAAGTACGGTGTCCAGAATTGGACAATGCTCCAGTTGAAGGCAAACCAGCGATTTACAAAGGTCACATTTTCCTTGCTTTTCTATTCAAAGTCTGTATTTATAATCTCAGGACCTCTTCTGCCGTTTAACCACTTTCTGAACCTGCCCTGCCACCTTCAGTGATTGGAGCACAAATACCCCCAGATGTGCCTGTACCTGCACCTCCTTTAGAATTCTATCCTTTGCTTTATATCGTCTCTCCTCCTTTTTCCTAACTGTGGAGGCGGAAGATGCGGGCATGGTTCTTGATGAATACATATCGGCTGTCTTCACAAAAGAGGGGACGAGGCTGATACTGTAGTCAATGAGGAGGGGTTTGAAATATCGAATGGGATAAACAGTGAGAGAGCAAATATTCAGGGGTTTAGCATCTTTGAAAGCTGATAATTCAACAGGCTCAGACTGTTTAGAGGTGCAAGGGAGGAAATATCAGAGGCTCTGACAAGCATTTTCCAATCCTCTCTGATTACAGTCGTGCTGCCAGAGGACTGGAGGACTGCATATGTTGTAATGTTGATTAACAAGGGAGAAAGTAACAGACTGAGTAATTACAGGCCACCCAGCCTAATCACAGTGGAGGGCAAATTATTGGGCAAAAGGGATTGATTAATTCCTTTCTAGTTCTGTGTGTCTCAGTGTCTCCATGTCTGTGTCTCTGTCACAATTTGAGCACTACCCTCACATTGGTGAGGAGTCGGTCTCTGGAAGAAATGTCCCAGTGTTGTGGAAACATAAAATGGCCACCGTGAACCAGCCTAAAATGGCTGACTAATGTTTGTGGATTTCCACAGATATTTGAGAGAGGAGAGAGAGGCAGACAGTCAGACAGACAGAAAGAGAGACAATGAGAGAGGCACAGACCAAGACACAGAGAGTGATAGCAAGATATTTGTCATTGGACAGAGGAAGAGGAGGAGGCCATTTGGTCCCTCAACCCTCTTCTGTCATTCAATGAGCTCATGACTGATGTGTGATCTAACTCCATGTACCTTTCTTTGCCCCTTAATACCTTTGGTTGACAAAAATCTATCAAACTCAGATTTAAAATCTGACAAGTGTCTCAGCATCAATTGCAGTTTGTGGAAGAGAGTTCCAAACTGATACCACACCTGGTGTGTTCATAAGAACGAGGAGCAGGAGTAGGCCACGCGGCGCCTCGAGCCTGCTCCGCCATTCAATAAGACCATGGCTGATCTTTTTGTGGACTCAGATCCACTTACCCGCATTCTCACCGTATCCCTCAATTCCTTTATTGTTCAAAAAGATATCTACCTTAGCTTTAAGAATGTTTACTGAAGAAGCGTCAACTACCTCACTGGGCAAGGAATTCCATGGATTAACAACCCTCTGAGTGAAGAAGTTCCTTCTTAATTCATTCCTAAATCTGCTCCCTCTAATCTTGAGGCGATGCCCTCTTGTCCAAGCTTCACCTGCCAGTGGAAACATGCTCTCGCTTTTTATCTTATCTATTCCCTTCATAATTTTATATGTTTCTGTAAATCCCCCCTCATTCTTCTGAATTCTAATGAATATTATCCCAATCTGCTCAGTCTCTCCTCATAAGCCAACCCCCTCAACTCCGGAATCAACGAAGTGAACCTCCTCTGCACCCTCGCCAGTGCCTTTGCATCCTTTCTCAAGTGAGGAGACGAAAACTGCACACAATATTCCAGGTGCGGCCTCACCAGTACCTTATCCAGAAGCAACATAACCTCTCTGCTTTTAAACTCAATACCTTTAGCAATGAAGGACAAAATTCCATTTGCCTTCCTCGTTACTTGCTGTTCCTGCAGACCAACCTTCTGCGATTCATGCACAAGGACACCCAGGTCCCTCTGCATAGCAGCATGCTGCAACTTTTTACCATTCAAGTAATAATCCGTTTTACTGTTACTCCTACCGAAATGAATGACTTCACACTTATCAACATTGTCTTTCATCTGCCAGACCTTTACCCACTCACTCAATGTATCTATGTTCCTCTGCAAAGTTTCACAGTCATCTGCACACATTGCTCTGCCACTCATCTTGGAGTCATCTGCAAACTTTGACACCCTACACATGGTCCCCAACTCAAAATCATCTATATAAATTGTAAATAATTGCGGACCCAGCACCGATCCCTGAGGCACACCACTAGTGACCGATTGCCAACCAGAATAGCACTCATTTATCCCCACTCTCTGTTGAAGTGTTTCTTCATTTCACTCCTGAAAGGTTTTTAGACTGTTTTTTCAGATTTTTAGTCTCTGCCCCCATGTTCCTGACTGCGCAGCAAGTGGGAATTGTTACTCTCTGTCCACCCGTTCAGTTTCCCTTATTATCTTGAAAACATTCATCAAATGACCCATAACCTTGTAAATTCCAGGGAAAGGACATGTTGGAGCAGGAGGGGAGACTGGAGCAGATGGCTTGGGAAAGTGGATAAAATGAAGCAATGGATGAGGAGACTGAGGATTCAGTACAGAGAGAGGAGAGGCTGAGATTCACAGGGAGAGACTGCAGCAGAATGTTAGAGGAAATCTAATCTATAGATCCCAGTAATACAACTCAATTCATACTTTTGGGCCTCCTTATCTCGAGAGACAATGGATGCGCGCCTGGAGGTGGTCAGTGGTTTGTGAAGCAGCGCCTGGAGTGGCTATAAAGGCCAATTCTGGAGTGACAGGCTCTTCCACAATTCATACATTCAAACAATAATCCCTGTGGTTATTGGTGTTGGAGAACAGTTCATTGTTTCTACAATATAGTCAATATATTTAGTTTGTACAGGCTATTAAATATAAATTTAAATATATTTCTGATGTCAGCCTCGCTCTTTATTGAATTCAGCATTCACAGATATTTTAAAGTGCAGTATTTAAATAATGAATTACCATCAGTGATGAACTGATTCTATTCTGTTTATTCAGTCACTAAGTAAGGAATAGGAACTTTCTGCAAAACAAAATGAGGACCTGACAGAAATCAACACAGAGGATCAAGTCCAACAGGAAAATGAATGCAATCTGACAACAGACAATTTCAACTCACAGTTTCTCTCACTAATTGTTCAGGACATTCCAGCACTTTATGTTGGAGAATTATTTACACTGCTGCTTCTTTCTCTTTCTCTTTACTTCTGCTTTTCTTTTTCAATCGGTTTCGTTCTCCCTGCTCCATTTCACCTTCCCTATCTCTCTGGAGTACTCACACCCTGTAAATTGTTACTTAATGCTGATTTTCACATATGATTTATTCCTAACATTCTGCGTCTGTGTTCTGTTCACCTGCCCCAGGTTCAATGATTCTATTCTCTGAGTAAGTTTGTTCAATGGTGAAACCCCACAACCCTACCTGTCACTGCAACTTCCTCCAGCTCCTAAAACCCTCCCTAGCTCTGTCACCTACGCCAGGCTCCACAACCCTCCCTATCTCTGTAACCTGCTCCAGTCCCACAACACTCCATAGCCCTGTCACCTCATCCAGCGGTTAGAACCCTCCCGATCTCTGTAACATCCTCCAGCCCCTACAACCCTATCTATCTCTGTACCTTCCTCCAACCATTATCTCTGTAACCAACTCCAGTCCAACAGCCCACCCTCGCTCTGTAACCTTCTCCTGCCTGTACAACCCTCCTTAGCTGTCACCTCCTCCAGCCCCGACAACCTCATTATCTCTGTAACCTCCTACAGCCCATATCACCCTCCCTATCACTGTAACATCCTCCATCCCCTCCAACCCTCCCTATCTCTGTAACCTGCTCCAGCCCCACAACACTTCATATTTTATCCACCTCCTCCAGCGGCTACAACCCTTTCGATCTCTGTAACATCCTCCAGCCCCTACTGCCCTACCTATCTCTGTAACTTCCTCCAGCCCTTATCTCTGTAACCAACTCCAGCCCAACAGCGCACCCTAGCTCTGTAACCTCCTGCCCCTACAACCCTCCTTAGCTGTCACCTCCTCCAGCCCCGACAAACCTCACTACCTCTGTAACCTCCTCCAGAGCTACAACCCTCCCTAACAATCTAACCTCCTCCATCCCCTAAAACTATCCACAACTCTGTAACATCCTCCAGAACCTAAAACCATCCCTATCTATGTAAACTCCTCCAGCCTCTTCATCCCTTCCTATCACTCAAAACTTCCCCTGCCCCAACAACCCTCAATATCTCCGTAAACCCCTCCACCCGCTACAACCCTCCTTATCTCTGTAACCTCCTCCAGCCCCTAAAACCATCCCCAACTCTGTAACATCCTCCCGCACCTAAAACCATCCCTATCTCTGTAAACTCCTCCAGCGTCTACAGCCCTCCCTATCTCCCTAAGTACCTCCAGCCCCTACAACCCTCCACATCTCTGTAACCTCTTCCATCCACGCCAACATTCCCTATCTCTGTAACCTCCCCAGCCCCTACAACCCTCCCAATCTCTCTAACTTCCTCCAGCCCTACAACGCTCCCTATCTCTGCTGCCTCCTCTGCCCATATAAAACGTCCTATCTCTGTCACCTCCTCCAGGCCAGACAACCTTCCCTAACACTGTCACCTACTCCAGGCTCTACAACCCTCCCTCTCTCTGTAACGTCCTCAGCCCTACAACACTCCTGATCTCTGTAACCTCCTCCACCCCTACAACCTTCCCTGTCTCATGTTTCAGGTCAGTGATGAAGGTTCTGATGAGGGGTCACCGACATGCAATGTTAACTCTGCTTCTCTCTCCATAGATACTGCCAGACCGGCTGAGTATTTCCTGCATTTCCTGTTTTTATTTCACTTTACATCTATGGCCCCTTGACACTGACATCTCTGCGAAGGTAAATAGGCCCATCACGTACACTTTATCCCGGCCCTTCAAAACTTACGACATTTCAATCTAACCTCACCTCAGTCATCTCTGTTCCAAGCACAACAGCCCCAGCCTATCCAATATTTCCTCACAGCAACATTTTTCCAGACCTGGCAACATCCTCGTAAATTTGTTCTGCGCCCTCTCTATTGCAATTAAATCCTTTCTGTAATGTGGTGACTGGAACTGCACAAAGTACTCATGGTGCGGCCCAACCAATGACTTATTTCGTTACAGCATAACCTCTCTCCTATTCGACACCTCGGCGAATAAAGGAAACGTATTCCCTATGTCTTCTTAACTCACTTAGCGAGCTGTCCTGCTATCTTCATGGATCTATTAACATCCACTCCAAGGTTCCACACTTCTTCTACACCTGGAAGTATTCTCCCATTAATTGTGCATTCCTTTGCCAAGCTCGACCTCCCCAAATTCATCACCTCACACGTCTCAGCGTTGAATACCATTTGCCACTTTTCTGCCCACCTGGCTCGTCCATTAACATTTTCCTGCAGTCCACAGGTATTCTGCTGTCTATCAACCACATGGCCATTTTTCTGTATCGCCTGCAATCATTTTGATCATGACCCCTACATTTATGTCCAAATTCTAAATATATAGCACAAAAAGTAGTGGATCTATTAGCGAGCCCTGTGGAACGCCACTGGAAACAGCCTAGCAGTCGATATATCAGCTTGAAAAGAGATATGGCTAAATAACAGGAAGCAGAGATTCGGGATGAATGGGTTATTTTCAGGGTGGAAAGCTGTAACTAGTGGAGTACAACAGGGATCAGTGCTGGAACCTCAAAGTTTTACGATCCATATTAATGACTTGGATGAAGTGACATTCAGACTTGTAGCCAAATTTGTTGAGGAGGCGAAGATTGGTAGGAAAGAAAGTTGTGATGAGGGCGAACATAGTCTGTAAAGGGAAACAGATAAGTTAAGCGAGTGGAGAAAAATGTGGCAGATGGAGTACAACGTGCAGTACGCCATTCCAGGGTTAATCTGCTGAACCTCCATTGCACTCCCTCTGTGGCAAGGAGACACATCTTAACAGGAGGAGACAACAACTGTATAGAATACTACAGGTGAGTCTCACCAAGGCTTTTTACAATTGCAGCAACATATCTTTTCAACCTGTATTCAAATGCCATTGCAATGAAGGCCAGCAGACCATTTGACTTCCTCAATGCTTACTGCATCTGCATACCAGCTTTTTGTGACTCATGAACCAGGACACCCAGATCCCTTTGGATTTCAACACTTCACAACCTCTCACCATTTAAGAAATACTCGGCCGTTCTGTTTTTCTACCAAAGTGGATCACTCTCGGGAACTGCTTCAAGAGTTCACCTACCTGGGCTCAACTATCACCGGTAACCTGTCTCTCGATGCAGAAATCAACAAGTGCATTGGAAAGGCGCCGGCTGCTATGTCCAGACTGGCGAAGAGAGTGTGGAAAAATGGTGCACTGACACGGTACACAAATGCCCGAGTGCATCAAGCCTTTCTCCTCAGTACCTTGATCTACGGCAGCCAGGCCTGGACAACATATGTCAGCCAAGAGCGATGTCTCATGAGAACATTAGAACATTACAGCGCAGTACAGGCCCTTCGGCCCTCGATGTTGCGCCGAGCTGTGAAACCATCTGACCTACACTATTCCATTTTCATCCATATGTCTATCCAATGACCACTTAAATGCCCTTAAAGTTGGCGAATCTACTACTGTTGCAAGAGGGCGTTCCACGCCACTACTACTCTCTGAGTATAGAAACTACCTCTGACATCTGTCCTATATCTATTACCCCTCAACATAAAGCTATGTTCCCTCGTGTTTGCCATCACCATCCGAGGAAAAATACTCTCACTATCCACCCTATCTAACCCTCTGATTATCTTGTATGTCTCTATGAATTCACCTCTCCTCCTCCTTCTCTCTAGCGAAAACAACCTCAAGTCCCTCAGCCTTTCCTCATAAGACCTTCCCTCCATACCAGGCAACATCCTAGTAAATCTCCTCTGCACCCTTTCCAAAGCTTCCACATCCTTCCAACAATGCAGTGACCAGGTCATTTATCTTCGCTGCCTCTGGAGAATCCTTGGAATCAGGTGGCAGGACCGTATCTCCAATGGAGAAGTCCTCGAAGCAACCAACATCCCAAGCATATACACCCAACTGAGCAAGCGGCGCTTGAGATAGTTTGGCCATGTGAGCCGCATGGAAGATGGCAGGATCCCCAAGGACACATGGTACAGTGAGCACGTCACTGGTATCAGACCCACTGGCCTTCCATGTCTCCGCTTTAAAGATGTCTGCGAACGCGACTTGAATTCCTGTGACATTGACCAAAATTCGTGGGAGTCAGTTTCCAGTGATCGCCAGCGCTGGCAGACAACCATAAAGGCTGGGCTAAAGTGTTGCGAGTGGAAGGGACTTATCTGCTGGCAGGGAAAAAGATAGAAGCGCAAGGGGAGAGCCAACTGTGTAACAGCCCCGACAACCAATGTTATCCACAGCACCTGTGGAAGAGTCTGTCACTCTGGAATTGGACATTCTCGCCACTCCAGGCGCTGCTTCATAAACCACTGACCACCTCCAGGCGCTTATCCATTGTGTCTCGAGACAAGGAGACCAAAGAAAGAAAGAACGAGAAAGAAAGAAAGAAGAAAGCATCACTCCACACTTACTCACGTTAAATTCCATCTGTCATGCTCTTGTACATTCACCAAGTCTGTCGAAATCCCCTTAAAGCCTCCTTGCATCCTCCTCACAACTTAATTTCCCACCTAGTTTTGTGTCATCAGAAAATTTGTAAATAATCCATTTGGCCCCCACATCCAAATCATTTATATCGATTGTGAACAGCTGTAGCTGAAGCACTGATCCTTGCGGTACCCTATTAGTAACAGCCTGTCATCCTGGCAATGACTTATTTATTCCTACTCTCTGCTTTCTTTCTGTTAACCAGTTCTCAATCCATAGCAATATGTTACTCCCAATCCCATGTGCTCTAATTCTGTTTATTAATCTCCCGTGCAGGATCTTATTAAAAGCAGTCTTAAAATCCAAATACAGCACATCCACTGGTTTTCCTTTCTCTATCCTCCAAGTAACATCTTCAAATAAAAACTCCAACAGGTTTGTCAAACATGAGTTTCGTTTCATAAATCCACGTTGACTCTGCCGATCATATGACTTGTTCCAATGTTATCGTGTTATCTCATTCTTCTTCATAGATTCTAACATTTTCACTACTGCTGACATCAAACTAACAGATTTGTAGTTCTCTGTTTCTCTCTCGCTCTCTTCTTAAACATTATGGTGACATTTGCTCATTTACAGTGTGCAGGAACCCTTCCAGAATCTATATAATTTTGAAAGATAACCATCGATACATCTACTATCTTTATGGCTACTCCTTCAATACTCTGGCATGTAGCTCATCTGGTCCAGGGGATTTATTAATTTACAATACAGTTCATTTTTCAAGTACCACCTCTTTATTTATACTAATTTATTTCAGTTCCTCATTTTTACAAGTCCCATGGTTCCCCAGAATTTCTTGAGGATTTTCTGTATCTTCCTCCGTGAAGACAGATACAAAGTAATTGTTTAGTCTCTCCGCCATTTCCTCATTCTCCATGTAAACTCTCCTATCTCTACTTGCAATGGACCCACATCCGTCCTTGCTAATCTATTCCTTTTCAAATACATAAAGCGGCATTAAGTTTCTCTCCAGCTTACATTCCAGATTTATTGTCCCTTTCCCGATTAGTTATTGGTTCTCCTTTGTTGGTTTCTAAATTGCTCCCAATCCTCGGGCTTGCCACGTTTCCTGGCGACCGTACATGGCTTTCAAGTTTGACCTAATGAAAACTTTAACTTATTTTGTTAGCCACGGTTGATTCAGCTTTCCTGTTTGTTTTCTGTTTTTTTGCGAGGAATGCACATTTGTTGTCAACCATGAAGGAACATTGCCTGGCTACTGCCAAATCGTTTAATGTAATTTCCCAATCCACCATAGCCAACTTGCCCTTCATATCTTCATAAGTTTCCTTTGTTCAGATTTAAAACCCTAATTTCAGAATGAACTATATCTTTTTATCAAATTAAAAATTCTATCATGTTGCGGTCATGATTTCATAATGGCTCTTTTCCAGTAAGTTATTAATTAGCCCTTTCTCATTACAAAATACTAAATCAGAAATAGCTCAATCCCTAGTTGGTTCTTCAACATACTGCTCCAGTCATCCATCTCATACACATACTCGCAATTCACCCTCCACAGAATTAGTGCTAATTAAGATCAGGCACTCTATCTGTTGTTACTGGATTGCCCATGTTACATGTAGCTGTAATTTCCTGATGTTTACCGTCTCCAACATTACCACTGTCGTTTCGTGGTCGACTAAACATCTCCCACCAATATTTGCTGCCCCTGCTGTTTCTTCGTTCCACCAAACTGATTCTACATCTTGCTCCTTTGATCTAAGATACTGTCTCACTAATGTACTGTCTCGTCCTGCATTAACAGCACTATCACACCTCCTTTTCCCCGCCGCCTACCCTTCCTAAATGACTGCATCGAAGATCAACATGTTAGTGTCGGAATGACGGAACAGGCCTAAATTAACCAAAACTTTAATCCATTTTAAAAATCAAGGACCACAATCCAACAGCTCACGTTGAAATGAGGGATCAAAGGCCGGGGACAAATGCAGGTAGACAAATTGAATCATGTCAATGCGGATGGACAGTCTGTCCAATAATATTCCTCATCCCAAAACTTTCTCACTCTCTTCACATATTGTCTTCACATTTTCAAAGTATAACAAATGTCCCCACGAGCTGAGCAGTAAATTTAATTAAATTGGATAAATCAAAGCAAAAGATTATCAGAAATAGGTGCAGCAAGATCCCAAAACTGTTTTCTCTCAATTGTACTGAAAATCTCTCAGCAACATCCCAATACAAACAAATGCTGGTTAGAAAGCAAAGGGTCAAAAATGATATCGATTGAGGCCACAATGCGAGCACACAACCCACACACACCAGACTGAGAGAAATATCCATTCCACTGGGAGAGAGAGGGATGGAGAGGGTTTGTGATTTGAACTGGGACTCCTTTCCACCCAGACACAACCCAGCTCAGCAGTTTGCTTCACCACTGAATATGTTACACGTTTTGGATGTTGTTCAATTTGTTCCTCGGGGGCCTGTCCATTGACATGTTAATGCATCACAATCGGGGGAAAGAACCAAATTGACCAGGTTACCTGTTTTTGTTGATGTAAAAGATTTAACTCGAAGCCCTTGTGAGGAACATTACTGCAGTTTGAAAATGTCTGCTCCCCCTTCCAGGCCCCACACAGGGATTGGAAAATGTTCGGGAGGCAAAGACACGTGCCAATTCAATCCTCAGCTCAATACTCACGTTGAATAAATTCAGATCCATCTGCCTGTCTTACACTCTGTGTCTGTCTCTATCTCTCCCTCACTCTCATTGTCTGTCTCACTCTATCAGTCTCACTCGCTGTCTGTCTGTCTCTCTCTCTCATGCTCTGTCCGTCTCTCACTCTCACTCCCCCTCTCTCTCACTCGTTCCATGTCTGTCTCTCTCGTGTCTGATTCACTCTCTCATTCCATGTCAGCCTCTCTCTCTTTCATGCTCTATATGTCAAACTTTCATTCTCCCTCTCATTCTCTCTCTCTTTCTCTCTCATTTTGCTTGCTTACATGACTCTCTCAACCTATCAATATCACTCCCTGCCGGTCTGTCTCATTCCATGTCAGGCCCTTGCTCTTTCATGCTTTCTGTTTCGCTCTCACTCACCCTCTAACTCTCCATCTCAATCTCTCTCACACCCCCACTCTCTATCCATCCATCCATCTTTCTATTTAACTATCTATCTATCTATCTATCTATCTATCTATCTATCTATCTATCTATCTATCTCTTGGACTGTGCACTGTCTGACTCACTTTCACTTCTGTTCTCTTTCTCCCTCTCTCTCTCTTCTCACCTCCCCCTCCCCCACCTCCCCTCTCTCTACCTATCTCTCTTTCTATTGATCTCTGAATCTCGACATCTATCTCACTATCTCTCTATCTATCATTCTATCTCATGTTTTTGTGCTCTCTCTGACTCACTCTCACTTCCATTCTCTTTTTCTCTCTCTCCCATTCGCTGCCTGCCTCTCGTACACACTCCGTCTGCCTATTTCTATTTTACATTCCCTCTGTCCACGTCTTTACCCTCACTCTGTTTGGTGCTCTGAACCTTTCTTCTTCTCTCTTTCTCTCTTCATTCCTCCCTCTCACTCGTCTGTATTTCTGTATCAGTCTGTCTGCTTCCCTTTTCTCACTCTGTGTCACCCTGTCTCTTTCGTTCATGTGGTCTCGCTCTTTTTCTGCCTCTCTGTCTTTCTGTGTCTTTGTCACTCTCTCTATATATATATATCCATCAGTCTCTCTGTCCATCTATCTATTTGTCAGTCCATCCATCTCTCCTTCTGCCTGTCTCTCTCTCTCTCTCTCTCTTCTCTCTCTCTCTCTCTCTCTCTCTCTCTCTCCTCTCTCTCTCTCTCTCTCTCTCTCTCTCTCTCTCTCTCTCTCTCTCTCTCTCTCTCTCTCTCTCTCTCTCTCTCTCTCTCTCTCTCTCTCTCTCTCTCTCTCTCTCTCTCTCTCTCTCTCTCTCTCTCTCTCTCTCTCTCTCTCTCTCTCTCTCTCTCTCTCTTTCTCTCTCTCTCTTCCTCGCTCTCACACTCTGTGCTGTTTTCCTCTCTCATCATTTCTTCCTGGATTGGAATGTACCCTGAAATACTCAATTATTTAAAGCAAGGACCATTCAAATCTGTGTTGTATTTTTAATATATTATATATTGAAATCGTGGAAAGAATTGAATCTTCAAAATCGTACACAGGAGTCTGGGAATAAAATCATTTTTTCTTGTTATCCATGCATGACCACATTGTAGATTTGCCGTTGATCTGTAGACTTTTGTCTGCAGATGTAGACTTTTGTCATTCACTTTCGGAACTGCATGTTTTCTGGGCAGAGACAGCAGTTTGCATAGTGAAATGGAGATTGGGGATACGTTCATTCCCACCTTGCGGATTTGCCCTGTTACTGGACAAGAGAACGTAAAGGAGAAGCTGGCATTGCTCATTGGAGATGGGGGAGTTTTGAGTTGGTCATTCCCGAATTGTGGAACTGTCTGTTATCTGGGTCAGAGACAGGAGGCAGAACTGATCATTAGAATTTATCTTATTTTTTTAGCAAGACAGCACTGAAGCACCTTCGGCCCACCAAGTCTGTGCCGACCAACAACCACCCATTTACACGAACCCTGCAATAATCCCATATTCCCTACCACCTACCTGCACGAGGGACAATTTACAATGGCCAATTTACCTATCAACCTGCAAGTCTTTTGGCTGTGGGAGGAAACCGGAGCACCTGGCGAAAACCCACGTAGACACAGGGAGAACTTGCAAATGCACAGGCAGTACCCAGAATCGAACCCGGGTCCCTGGAGCTGTGAAGCTGCAGTGCTAACCACTGCGCTACTGTTGCACGCATATATAGTGAAATATTGAAAGCAAATGTATTATTCTTACTGGAGGATTAATATTAACAAGAGAACGTCAATTCTTCTCTTATTGATCTAAAACGTTGAATTAAATTAGAATTGTAGAAAGTTTAAGGCACAGAAGGAGGCCACTTGATCCGTTGCGTCTGTGCAGGCTGAAAAATGATCCACTTATTCTAATCGCACCTTCCAGCATTTGGTTCGGAGCTTTGCAGATTATAGCACTTGAGGTACATATCCAGACTCCCTTTGAATGAGTTGAGGGTCTCTGCCTCAACTATCCTTTCAGGGTTCCAGACCATCACCACCCTCTGGGTGAAAAAGATGTTCCTCATCTCCCCTCTGATTTGTTTAACTCTTTAAATCTATTCCCCCTAGTCACTGACCTCTCTGCTAAGACCTTGACTTCCACTCTATCCAGGCCCCTCAACATTCTATACATTTCAATCAGATTTGTTCCAAGGAGAACAAACCCAGCCTATCCAATCTTTCCTCATAGCTGCATTTTTCCTGTCTTGGCAACCTCCTCGTAAATTCCCTCTGTACCCTGTCCAGTGCAGTTCCATCCTTTCTTAGTGACGTGACCAGAACTGCACACAGTACTCAAGTCGTGGCCTAACTAATGCATTATACAGTTCCAGCATTACCTCCCTCCTCTAATATTCTATTCCTCCGCTAATAAAGAAAAGGAATCCGTATGCCTTCTTAACCACCTTATTGACCTGTCCTGCTACATTCAGGGATCTGTGGACATTCACTCCAAGGTCCCTCACTTCCTCTGTACTTCTCAGTATTTCCCCATTAATCGAACATTCAGTTGTCTAGTTTGACCTCCCCAAATGCATCACCTCAAAATTCTCTGAGTTGAACTCCATTTGCCACTTTTCTGCCATCTTACCAGATCATCAATATCTTCCTGCAGCCCACAACTATACTCATCGCTATCTAATACAAAGCCAATCATTGTGTTGTCTGCAAACTTCTTGATCATGCCCCCTACATTTCCGTCCAAAACGTTAATATATACCACAAAAAGCAGGGGACCCAGTACTGAGTCCTGCAGGAGGCCACTGGAAACAGACCTCCAGCAGCTAAAACGCCCGTCAACAATTCCCCTTTGTGTCTTGCCACTGACACACTTTTGTGCCATCTTGGCTGCATTTTCCTGGATGCCATGGGATTTCATTTTTTTCACTAGTCTGTCATGTAGGACTTTGACAAAATCCTTGCTAAAATCCTTGTTGACCAAATCAACTGCAGTACGCTCTTCTATCTTTCTTGTTATTTCTTCAAAAAATTCAATCAAGTTGGTCAAACAAGATCTTACCTTAATGAATCAATGCTAGCTCTCCTTGATTAACCTCTGCCTTTCTAAGTGAGAGTTTATCCTGTGTGTCAGAATATATTCTAACTGAGGTTAGACTGACTGGCCTGTAGTCATGCGGACTATCCTTCGCTCCCTTTTTAAACAGAGGTACAATGTTAGCAGTCCTCGAATCCTCCAGCACCACTCATGTATCCAGTGAACACTTCTTACTTCTCTTCACAGCCTCGGTACATTTCATCTGGCCCTGGTGAGCTATCAACTTTCAAGGATGCTCGTCCCATTAACACTTCCTCTCTCCCTATGTTTATCACATCCAATACTCAACAGTCCTCCTACTTAACTGCAATATCTGCATCATCCCCCTCTTTTGTGAAGACAGACGCAGTGTATTCACTAACAAAACAACATATTATGCCCGACACATAAATTACCTTTTTGTCTTTTATAAGCCCTACTCTCTCCTTAGATACATGTTACTCTTAATGTGTTGCTAAAACATCTTTGGGTTCACCTCGATTTTGCTTGCCAATATGCTTTCATGCCCTCTCTTTGCTTTCCTAATTTCCTTTTTTATTTCACCCCTCCATTTTCTCTAGTGCTCTTGGCTTTCTGTATTGTTGAGTTTTCGGAGTCCGACTTAAGCTTGGCTTTTTTACCTTATTTTAACCTGGATGCTCCTTGACATCCATGGGGCTCTAGATTTGTCCGTCTCACCTTTTGTCTTCGTGGGAACCTTTACTCTGAGCCCCCTGAATCTCCCTTTTGAATGCCTTCCACTGCTCTGACATCGATTTACCTTCAAGTCGCTGTTTCCAGTCCGCTTCCGCTAAATCACTCCTCAGTTTAGTAAAATTGGCTTTGCCCCAATTGAGAACTCTAACTCCTGTTCCATTTCTGTCCTTTTCCATAATTAGGTTAAAACTGACTGAATTATGATCACGACCTCCAAAATGCTCTCCCACTGCCACTCCTTCCACCTGCCCAGCATAATTTCCTAAAACTAAGTCTAAAACGTTACCCTCTCTTGTTGGACATGCTACAGACAGGGCAAAAAGGTTCTCCTGAATGCACATCAAGACTTCTGCTCCCTCAATTCATTTCACAATAAATCTATCCCAGTTATTAATGGGGTAAATAAAATGCCCTACTATTACTGCCCTATTGTTTTTGCACTTCTCAGAGACGTGCCAACATATCTGCTCTTTTATCATCCACTGACTGTTTGGAGGTCTATAGTCCAGTCACAGTAGTGTGATTGCCCCTTTTTTGTTCCTTCTCTCAATCCATATCGCCTCATTCGATGGATCTTCCAACATATCATCCCTCCTCACAGCTGTAATAGTTTCCTTGACCAAAAGTGCTACTCCCCCTCCATTCTTATCTCTCTCCTTATCGCGTCTGAAAAACCTGTAACCAGGAATGTTGAGCTGCTATTTTTGTCACTGGTTAAGCCATGTCCCTGTAATTGCTATGATATCATACTCCCACGTGTCTATCTGTGTCCTCAGCTCATCTGCCTTATTTGCTATACTCCTTGCATTGAAATGGATAGCCTTGAACACTGGCAAACTTTTTTTCTAACATTTGTTTCCTCTGTCTTCCAGACTCATCCATTTTCATTCCTAATTTTGTCCCAACTGAGTCTACCCTCTGGTCCCCATCCCCCTGCCAAACTAATTTAAACTGTCCCCAATGGCACTAGCAAAACGTCAAGCAAGGAACTTAGTTGCGGATCTACACAGGTGCAAACCGTCCAGCTTGTCCAGGTTCCATCTCCACCAGAGCCGTTCCCAATGTCCCAGGAATCTAAAGCCCTCCATCCTGCACCATCTTTCCAGCCACGCATTCATCTGTCTTTTCCTTCCATTTCTGTACTCACTTGTGCGTGGCACTGAGATTAATCCAGAGATCAATGCTTTTGAGGCACTGCTTGCTAATTTCTTACCTAGCTCCCTAAATACTGACAACAGCACCACATCCCTCTTTCTACCTATGTCATTGGTTCCGATGTGGACCATGACTGCTGGATGTCCACCCTCCCCCTTCAGGGTGCTCTGCAGCCACTCAGTGACATCCTTGACCCTGGCACCAGGGAGGCAACACACCACCTGCGGTCACAAACGCCTGCCTGTTCCCCTGAATATTGAATCACCTGTCACTATAGCTCTTCCAGTCTTCCCTATAGCTCCCTGTGCAGCTGAGCCACCAGTGGTGCAATAGACTTTGTTCTGACTTCAATCCCCAGGTGAAGCACCACTTTCCACAGTATTCAGAACTGGATACATGTTGGAGATTGCGATGCACTCGAGGGTCTCCTGCACTACCTGCTTGAATATTTTTGACTGCCTGGTGGTCTCCCATTCCCTCTGTCCCTGCATACTATTTAGCTGTGGTGTGCCTACATCTGTAAACGATCTATCCACGTATCTCTCATCCTCATGAATGCACCGCGATGTCGGAAGCTGCCGCTCGCGTTCCAAAACACAGAGCTCAAGCTGCCGCAATTGACAACACTTGCTGCACAAATGATTCTCAAGGGTACAGGAAGTATCTTGGAGCTCCCACATAGCACAGGAAGTGCATTCTGGAGGTTGAAACACCTCTGTCGTTCCTTTATTTAATAGGTGACCCTTTGTTACTGCCAAAAAAAAAACCTTACTAATATTACCACACCTCAGAATTATTAATAAAGCCTTACTAGTTCTGATAAACCTGATTAAAAATCAATACAGTTCACTAGTTAAAATAAACCCAACTCAAAAAGATACTCACCAGCTACTCATTTGTTCAAAATACTCACCGGTTACTTACTTGTTCTAATGTTATACTTTTCTTGATTACACAGATATGTCGACCTTCCTAATGGCAAGAGACCATGCCAAAGCTAATAAAGCTTGACAATTCTAATAAACTTTACCACGATAAGTAAACCTTATACTATTGATAAACTCAAATAATACTTAATGCAGCTTATGTATTCAACTGTCCAAATTTGAGCGTATTCACTACCTGCTGGTCTCTCTCCCTAACTCTGTCACAAAGTCATCGAGTTATACAGCACAGCAACAGGCCATTCGGCCCCTCGTTTCTGTGCCGGCCATCAAGCACCTAACTATTCTAATTCCTTGTCCAACAGTCGGCCCATCGCCTTGTATGCTATGACATATCAAGTGCTCATCTAAAAACTTCTTAAATGCTATGAGGTTTCCTGCCTCTACCATTTCTTCAGGCAGTGCGTTCCAGATTCCAACCACCCCCTGGGTGAAAATTTGTTTCCTCAAATCACCTCTAAACCTCCTGCCCCTTACCTTGAATCTATTTCGCCTGGATATTGCCCCTCCACTAAGGGAAAAAAAGTTTCTTCCTATCTAACCTATCGATTTCCCGCATAATTTTGTATTCCTCAATCATATCTCCCGTCAGCCTTCTCTGCTCCAGGAAAAACAAAACTAGCATTTTCAATCTCTCTTCAGAGCTGAAATTCTCCAGCCCAGGCAGCATCCTGGTGAATCTCCTCTGCACCCTCTCCAATGCAATCGCATCCTTCCTATAATGTGGTGCCCAGAACTGCACACAGTACTCCAGATGTGGCCTAACTAGCATTTTATACAGCTCCATCATAACCTCCCTACTTTTATATTCTATGCCTCGGCTAATAAAAGCAAGTATCCCATATGCCTTCCTACTCACCTTATCTACATGTATTATAACGAATATAAAATCTGCTTTAGTTTTTTGTTTATATAATACTGAATCGATCAAGTCTTATTTTAAAATTGATTGATTGAGATTCAGATATATTGAAAGCTTACCTGTATCCTCACCCCGGTAGCTTTCAGTCTCCCTGCTCTCTCTGTCGACTGTGATGTCATTCTGACATCACTTTTCCCTGTTTCCCATGCTTTGCTCCTGTCGTGCTCGCTTTCTCTCTGTCTCTCCATCTCTAGTCTCCAACTGTCCTTTTGGCACGTTTTTTTAAAGCTCCACTCACGCCATGCTCTCTCTCTCTCTTTCTCTCCCTTTATGTCTCTCTGTTCTCCGACTGTCCTTTTGGAATGCTTTTTAAAGCTCCACTCCTGCCATGCTTGCTTTCTCTCTGTTTCTTACTCCACAGAGGATGCCTGACATGCTGAATATTTCCATATTTTTTTCTGACATTATGACACCGTCGCTCTGCTCACTGTTTTCTGTCAGATTGCTGCTTCATGGTGATAATTTGGAAGATCAGAGTATGGGCACAATGAGGTCAGGAGCTGACTGGCTCCGGTGGAACCGAAACTGAGCATCAGTGAGCATGTTATTACTGTTTAAGTGGTGCGTGGTAGCAGTGTCGACTGCATCTTCCAGCACTTTGGTGATGAATGAGAGTAGACTGAGGGCGCAAAAATTAGCTGGATTGGATTGGTCCTGCTGTTTTGGGATAGGAATATCTGGGACATTTCAGGGCATTGCCCACCTTGTCAGGTAAATTCCAGCGTTGAAGTTGTACTGGGTGAGCTTGCCTTGGGACACTGCTAGTTCTGCAGCTCATGTCTTCACTACTACAGCCAGGATGTTCGCAGTATAGTCCTACTCTGGTGTAAAATTGAAACTGGACGAGGGCCTGACCGACCACATCCAACCCGACCCGACTGCACCGTCGTAATGAAGTTAATATCAAACAGATTATTGTGATCTGCCTTGTTCCAAACGTTGTGCCGTTCCAGCAGCAGGCTATTCCTGCAGATGGAGTTGTGGGGAATCCGAACCTGATTTCATCACCAGGAACCGAAGCGTCCCCCCCACCCCGACCCCGGCCACCAACTTTCACACACATTCACCATGTGGCCGAGTTCATTGGATAGCAATCAGGGGAAGAAAACTGGTGATTTCCTTCCCCCCTCACTTTTTTACTCAACACAGTATGCGGAGGGCCTTCGGGTTGTTGAGATTTGGAGTGGGTGGGGGTGGTGTGGTGGAGGTGGTGGGTGGGCAAGGCCATGAAGATTTGAACATGAGCAACATGGAGGCCAATGATCATTTTCTTACTGCTATTCCTAAGCTCAGCGAATACAATTCAGAGAGATTGGACTGGAAGGTAAATTTCAGTGAAAGGAAAGATTGATTGATTGGAAAAATCACAGATCAGATAGCAGGCTTTCCCAGTGCTGTTTGATTGTAAATGTACAGTACTGCAGATTCCCAGTGCTGTCTGATCATTAGTCTACAGTACTGCAGATTCCTGGTGCTGACTGATCATTAGTCTACAGTACCGCAGATTCCCGGTGCTGTCTGATCATTAGTCTACAGTACTGCAGATTCCCAGTGCTGTCTGATCATTAGTCTACAGAACTGCAGATTCCTGGTGCTGTCTGATCATTTGTCGAAAGTACTGCAGATTCCCGTTGATGGCTGATCATTAGTCTACAGTACTGCAGATTCCCGTTGCTGTCTGATCATTAGTCCACAGTACTGCAGATTCCCGGTGCTGTCTGATCATTAGTCCACAGTACTGCAGATTCCCGGTGCTGTCTGATCATTAGTCTACAGTACTTCAGATTCCCAGTGCTGTCTGATCATTAGTCCATGGTACTGCAGATTCCCGGTGCTGTCTGATCATTTGTCGACAGTACTGCAGATTCCCGGTGCTGTCTGATCATTAGTCTACAGTACTGCAGATTCCCGGTGCCTGCTGATCATTAGTCTACAGTACTGCAGATCTACTGTTCTGTTGGATTGAAGACTTCTAGTTGATCAGCACACACATGATGCCCAGCACCTCGAATAGATTACAAAGCAAATAAAAAGGATATGTTAATGTTGACAAAGTATGTTGAACAATCTCCAGCATTCACATTTAAAGCAAATTTACATAAATGTTCGTATCACTTTTTAAACAAATATTGTTACCCTAGATTATTTGATGTCATGGGTGAATCTCAACCCTCCAAAGCTTTCAGAGTGTCCGTCTATCCTTTGAGATCTTTGTAAGCTGTTGTAGCACTGCCAGAGAAACGATCAGCAAGCGCTGCATATTAATTGTTTTTGCACACCGGACTGTCTTGTTCCTCTGTAAAATTACAGTTCAGTCTTCGAAGAGATGAAACGTCCCAGAAACCCTGATTTGAAGTATTAAAATGCAAAACAAATTTTCTAACAGTGATCAAATACAGTTATGCATTTATTGAGCATCTTGCTTCCAACTCCTTGAGTACATAAAATGAAAGATCCCAACTCCAGGAGCCGAACTAATTTTTTGCAGATAACCTCCAAACACACACAGTGTTTCTCTTTTCTGTCAGAAATATCAGCCTATCTCTTCCGAGACTTTAAATCAACATCTTGACTCCCTCATAATTTTTAAGCAGTCTTCTCATAAGATTATCCTTTTTCTCTCTGCAAAGAAAGACTTGCTCCTCTCTAGCACCTTTCACAACCTCAGGACGTTACAAACCACTTTCCACCCAATGAATGTCTTTGTGAATTGTCATCACTGTTGGAAAGTAGGAAACGCAGCAGCCATTGTCCACAGCAAGTTCCCACAAACAGCACGGTGCTAATAACCAGATAAAGCAGAAACAAATCGCGTCAAACCTTAGATTAAAAAGAAAACAAATAGCCTGCACCGACAAAGCACCCAATAGGCAGTTCGAGGAACTTTTGATTGAGTAGTCTCAACAACAAAAAAAGAAAAGAACAAATGGTTTTTATAAATTGCCATGTAAAAACAAATAGTCTCAACAGTGGAAAGGTTTCAGGGCAGATCTCCACTGGTCGATTGTCCTTCCAGCTACGCTAAATTTCCTTTCACTGCTAAACCAGCTCGCCAGAATTCAAAGTATACTTCCAGCTAGTTGGGCCAATTTAGGGTATACAACACTGTTTTCCTTCCACCAGACCAACAGATCACGCTCGTTTTCCATCACCAGCATAGCAGGCCTTTGTGCTGTGCATTGCTGCATTTCATCATTTGTGCCCACTTCTTCATGGACATTCCCCCATTCAACAAATTTGGTCTGGGTTTTTTGGCAGCTGTAGGTTCTCTGCCAGCTGCTTTCGTTTCCTTCATAGGGTCTTCTGTATTAAAGTTGTTGACAAGTCGGCGTACTTAAGAACAAACTTTTTTGCCTGCCATGAAAGCAAAATATTGCAGATGCTGGAAATATGAAATAAAAACAAGAAATGATGGAAATACTCAGCAGGTCTGTGGAGAGGGAAGCAGAGTTAACATTTCAGGTCAGTGACACTTCATCAGAACTGGCAAAGGTGAGAAATGTAATACGTTTGAAGTGAACAAAGCAGGGATAGGGCAAAAGGGCACAAAAGGCAAGGGGTTTATAGGACAGTGTCACAGAAAATAACTGACCAGAAGGTCATGGAGCAAAGGCAAACGACATGTTAACAGTGTGTTGAAAGACAAAGCGTTCGTGCACCTTCTGCTCAGTTATTCACTGTGACTATGTCCGATCAACACCTTGTCTTCTGTTGGCGCTTGCCACACCCCAGCTTTATTTGCTTAAAAGCTATTACATTTCGAATCTTTGCCAATTCTGATGAAGGGTCATTGACCTGAAACGTTAACTCTTGCTTCTCTCACCACTGCCAGACCTGCTGATTATTACCAGCATTTCTTGTTTTTCCTCCCTATCATGGCTGAACGACATTCTCAGCTGATTAAATTTAGGCCAGAGAAATGTCGCTATCTTGTGCACGTCATTTTCTTCAACTTTCTTCAGAAGCCACTCTCTTTGCAGGTTCTTGACAACTGCTTTCATTGGAGTATCTGTAGAAAGTGGCATGGAGAGTCGTTTAAGTTTCTCAAACCACGGAATTACCAGGTATAATGTAGGATACCGGTCTTCCTCGAGTTCCCTCTGAGTTTCAGAAAATGGTCGGAGGAACTGAACCAAAAACTGCAAGACATCGGGGGCGATGTTTTCCAGCCTGTAGTTTTCCCCACACTGTTCCAGTTTGCAGCTCATGATAAATATCCTGAGTTGAACTCAGTGTCAGAATCACAGTACTGTCCCTCGTTTCTCCCATTGGATTTGCAGTTTCAGTCGAGTGTGCAGGAAGACCAGACTGTTTAACAAATGTCACCAAGTCTTTGGCATGATGTATAGTTTCTACAACATCCGGAGCTTTAGAATCTAATTCCTTTGGATCAAGTGAATGTTGAAGGATCGTGTTATATTCGTGGTCCTGACACTCCAACTGTTGATATGGGTCTAAGAGCAAGCACTGTGTAAGCACCTTGATCTGTCAACTAGACTAATTTATTTAAATTTGCTGGGTTCAATCCAACAGTATTCATTGGCAGCTTTAAAATCTCACGCCTGATGTTTTTACCAGTTTTGACGTCCTCCAGTGGAAACATTGCTGTTCTTCAAACTTTGGCATAAAGTTGAACATCTACAGTGATCTAATGACAAGTTATCAGTAAAAAATGGATTTTATGGTAGTCATCCGTCCACATGTAAGTTGTCATTCCCACATTCACATCCTTTAGTATGTCAGTAATTTGAGAGATTAGTTGTTTTCTCTTTTCTTCGACCACATCACGACACCTTCTTGAAACTGTACTTGGATTTGGTAACACTGGTGTACTGCAGTGTAGAATCACCTTTGGATGTATTGAAGTGACAGCATGAGCGCGATGACGTTACAGTGACGCTCACTCACTCACAACAGAGTGCGGAGTCCGGACTGCACGTTACCCACCTTGACCTGAATGTTGAATTGAAGATTACTTCCCGGAGGAAGCACTGTCCAGCCTGACCTGCCTGGAGCCCGAATGCTGGACTCGGAAGAGAGGCCCATCCCGACCCGAACCCGACACATGTCACCGGGTCCCATCGGCTTCAGGTCGGGGAGCCAGGCTTTAACTGAGACAAGAGTTTAATTCCTGTTCTTTGTTAATTTATTGAATTAAACAGTATCAACTGACATGGACGGATTTGTACCCATGTTGCCAAGGAATTAGACCACACTTTTGCTTTTTGATTTCTAATTTAGTGATTAATTTTTCAAAAATTCTATGTCTAAGTCTGCATTTCCTGCCAATCGGGCAAGGACAGTAGATTTCTTCCCTTTACGGCATTAGCAAACCAGTCTTTTGTTTAAATTATAGTCCACAATTTTTTTTTTAGACTAGCTTCTGAATTGCAGGTTTTTGAAATGCTGTTTGTGGATTCGAACTTCAATTTCGAGATCCAAGGCCTGGGTCTCTGCCTGTTACTAGTTTAGTGATATTGCCACTAGGTCATCGCCTTCCTGACTACATGACCATCTCCTGTTACACTAATGCCCTGCATATGTGAGTCTGGACTCATCGCTGGATTTCCGAGTCCCTCTTGAGTAAAATAACTAGATTGTCGTGTCAAAGAAGAACATTGCTCCCCTGCTCATCCCCAAAGAGGAAATTCAAGGGAAAAATTCATGGTGATTTCAAGATTTCAGTCGAACAAGTAGTGAACATGTCAGAGATCGGGTGAGAGAGCGCCATCAGTGCAGCAATAAAATAGGTTTAAGTCGAATGAAACCTTACCGACTGTAGGTGTCAAAGGCAGGAAGGATCTAGTCACTTACCCGTGAGACCAGAGATTGTGAGAAAGAACAATAGCAAAAAAAAGAAACACCCCTACATACTGTAGCCACACTTACAATATCAGAGGCGAAGGGAGACAGAATAAATCCCATACACACACAGCACCAGAAATGGACAAGTGCAGAATGAATTCCACACTCACATTCTGCAGCAGAGGCTTACAGATAGAGAATGTTTCCGTCTCTCTTACACGCAGTATCAGGAATTTTCAGATGAAGTATTCGTCTCACAGTCATACAAAGGAACAGAGAGTGACAGATTCAGAATTAATCCCTCACTCACACATTGCGGGAGAGTGATAGGCACATAGGTAATCTCAGACGCACACTGCACCAGACAGTGATAGAAACAAAATAAATCCCACAGTCAGACACAGTAGCTGGAATTGTCAGATAGAAAGTGAATCCCACACTCACACACAGTTACTGAGAAAGACAGATACAGAATTAATCTCACATACACACAAAGTACCAGAATTTTACAGATACAGTATTATTCCCCCTCTCGGGGTAAGGTGGAGGACGCGGTGGAGCAGGAGAACAAAGAAAATTACAGCACAGGAACAGGCCCTTCGGCCCTCCAAGCCTGCCCCGATCCAGATCCTCTATCTAAACATGTCGCCTATTTTCTAAGGGTCTGTATCTCTTTGCTTCCTGCCCATTCATGTATCTGTCTAGATACATCTTAAAAGACGCTATTGTGCCCGCGGCTACCACCTCCACTGGAAACGCGTTCCAGGCACCCACCACCCTCTGTGTTAAGAACTTTCCACGCATATCCCCCCTAAACTTTTCCCCTCTCACTTTGAACTCGTGACCCTTGTAATTGAATCCCCCACGCTGGGAAAAAGCTTCTTGCCATCCACCCTGTCTATACCTCTCATGATTTTGTACACCTCAATCAGGTCCCCCCTCAACCTCCGTCTTTCTAATGAAAATAATCCTAATCTACTCAACCTCTCTTCATAGCTAGCGCCCTCCATACCAGGCAACATCCTGGTGAACCTCCTCTGCACCCTCTCCAAAGCATCTACATTCTTTTGGTAATGTGGCGACCAGAACTGCATGCAGTATTCCAAATGTGGCTGAACCAAAGTCCTATACTACTGTAACATGACCTGCCAACCCTTGTACTCAATACCCCGTCCGATGAAGGAAAGCATGCCGTATGCCTTCTTGAACCCTCTATTGACCTGCGTTGCCACCTTCAGGGAACAATGGACCTGATCACCCAAATCTCTCTGCACATCAATTTTCCCCAGGACTTTTCCATTTACTGTATAGTTCACTCTTGAATTGGATCTTCCAAAATGCATCACCTCGCATTTGCCCTGATTGAAATCCATCTGCCATTTCTCTGCCCAACTCTCCAATCTATATATATTCTGCTGTATTCTCTGACAGTCCCCTTCACTATCTGCTGCTCAACCAATCTTAGTGTCGTCTGCTAAATTGCAAATCAGACCACCTATACTTTCCTCCAAATCATTTATGTATATCACTAACTACATTGGTCCCAGCACGGATCCCTGTGGAACACCACTGGTCACACGTCTCCATTTTGAGCAACTCCCTTCCACTGCTACTCTCTGTATCCTGTTGCCCAGCCAGTTCTTTATCCATCTAGCTAGTGCACCCTGGACCCCATGCGACTTCACTTTCTCCATCAGCCTACCATGGGGAACCTTATCAAACGCCTTACTGAAGTCCATGTATATGACATCTACAGCCCTTCCCTCATCAATCAACTTTGTCACTTCCTCAAAGAATTCTATTAAGTTGGTAAGACATGACCTTCCCTGCACAAAACCATGTTGCCTATCACTGATGAGCCCATTTTCTTCCAAATGGGAATAGATCCTATCCCTCAGTATCTTCTCCAGCACCTTCCCTACCACTGAAGTCAGGCTCACCGGTCTATAATTACCTGGATTTTCCCTGCTACCCTTCTTAAACAAGAGGACAACATTAGCAATCCTCCAGTCCTCCGGGACCTCACCCGTGTTTAAGGATGCTTCAAATGTATCTGTTAAGGCCCCAGCTATTTCCTCTCTCGCTTCCCTCAGTAACCTGGGATAGATCCCATCCGGACCTGGGGCTTGTCCACCTTAATGCCTTTTAGAATACCCAGCACTTCCTCCCTCCTTATGCCGACTTGACCTAGAGTAATCAAACATCTGTCCTTAACCTCAACATCCGTCATGTCCCTCTACTTGGTGAATACCGATGCAAAGTACTCGTTTAGAATCTCACCCATTTTCTCGGACTCCACGCATAACTTTCCTCCTTTGTCCTTGAGTGGGCCAATCCTTTCTCTAGTTACTCTCTTGCTCCTTATATATGAATAAAAGGCTTTGGGATTTTCCTTAACCCTGTTTGCTAAAGATATTTCATGACCACTTTTAGCCCTCTTAATTCCTCGTTTCAGATTGGTCCTTCATTCCCGATATTCTTCCAAAGCTTCGTCTTTCCTCAGTCTCCTAGACCTTATGTATGCTTCCTTTTTCCTCTTAGCTGGTCTCACAATTTCACCTGTTATCCATGGTTCCGTAATCTTGCCATTTCTATCCCTAATTTTAACAGGAACATGTCTCTCCTGCACGCTGATCAACCCCTCTTTAAAAGTCTCCCACATATCAAATGTGGATTTACCTTCAAACAGCTGCTCACAATCTACATTCCCCAGCTCCTGCCGAATTTTGGTATAGTTAGCCTTCCCCCAATTTAGCACTCTTCCTTTAGGACCATTCTCGTCTTTGTCCATGAGTATTCTAAAACTTACGGAATTGTGATCACTATTCCCAAAGTAGTCCCCTACTGAAACTTCAACCACCTGGCCGGGCTCATTCCCCAACACCAGGTCCAGTATGGCCCCTTCCCGAGTTGTACTATTTACATACTGCTCTAGAAAACCCTCCTGGATGCTCCTTACAAATTCTGCTCCATCTAGACCTCTCACACTAAGTGAATCCCAGTCAATGTTGGGAAAATTAAAATCTCCTATCACCCCCACCCTGTTTCTCCTACATCTTTCCATAATCTGTTTACATATTTGTACCTCTATCTCACGCTCGCTGTTGGGAGGCCTATAGTACAGCCCCAACATTGTTACCGCACCCTTCCTATTTCTGAGTTCTGCCCATATTGCCTCGCTGTTCGAGTCCTCCATAGTGCCCTCCTTCAGCACAGCTGTGATATCCTCTTTGACCAGTAATGCAACTCCTCCACCCCTTTTACCTCCCTCTCTATCCCGCCTGAAGCATCGATATCCTGGGATATTTAGTTGCCAATCATGCCCTTCCCTCAACCAAGTCTCAGCAAAAGCAATAACATCATACTCCCAGGTAATAATCCATGCCCTCAGTTCATCTGCCTTACCTACTGCACTTCTTACATTAAAACAAATGCACCTCAGACCACCAGTCCCTTTGCGTTCATCATCTGCTCCCTGTCTACTCTTTCCCTTAGTCACGCTGACTTCATTATCTAGTTCCTTACAGTCTTTAGTTACTAACACCTTACTGTCCACTGACCTCCTCATTTGGTTCCCATCCCCCTGCCACATTAGTTTAAACCCTCCCCAACAGCGTTAGCAAAAGCACCCCCAAGGACATTAATTCCAGTCAGGCCCAGATGTAGACCATCAAATTTGTAATAGTCCCACCTCCACCAGAACCGGTCCCAATGTCCCAAAATTCTGAACCCCTCCCTCCTGCAACATCTCTGAAGCCACGCATTCATCCTGACTATTCTTTCATTTCTACTCTGACTATCACGTGGCACTTGTAGCAATCCTAAGATTACTACCTCTGAGGTCCTACTTTTTCACTTGGCTCCTAACTCCCGAAATTCTGCTTGTCGGACCTCCTCCCGTTTTTTACCTATGTAAAGACAGCGAGAAGGGGGTTTGAGATTTTCACACTGTGGAAATGTTCCTCTCTCTGTGATTTGTCAACTAATAGCAATAAACAGATTATTTGTGTAATATCACATTGCTGCCAATGGGATCTTGCTGTGCACAGCTTGCCTGCAGAATTCCCCGCATTGCAACAGTGTCTACATTTTAGAACTGAATTCATTGTGTGTCAAGCTCTCGGGATGGCTTGAGCTTGAAGCCGTTATAATTCCTGAATATTGCTGGTGTTTTGGGCAGTGTCGTGAATATGAGTGTTTAATGAAATGTGCAGCAGCCATTTGAATTGAGAGTGAGATTCTGAGAGTGGATTTCTCTGTCCCTGTCTCTCTCTCTCTCTATCTTTCTCTCTGAATGAGGGTAACAGGAGAGATAGGGAGGCAGGAGAGTGAGAGAAACAAGGAGGGAATCAGAAGGGAGAGGGGGCCAGCGGGCTGTTATCACACTGCTACTTGTGGGATCTTGCCGTGCACAAATGGCCTGCAGTGTTCCCAACATTGTAACAGTGACGAGCACTTTAAAAATCAATTCATTGAGTTTCAAATGCTGCCGATTGCTTTCAAACCATTTTACTGATGTTCAGAGTTTAGATTTCTCTCTCTGTCTCTCTCCATCTTTCTTTCCCTCTGTCTCTCTATTTAAACCTTCAATAGTTAAAAACACACACTGCAGTTTGATTCACTGTTGTTTTAAATGGTGAGACAGAAATATTTCGGAGCTATATGGACAGAGAGAGAGAGAGAGCGAGAGATGGGAGTTTGTTACTTGTGGGCTATTATCACATTGCTACTTGTGGGATCTTGCTGTGCATCAAGTGTCCTACAGCATTTCTTACATGACAACAATGAGGACACTTTAAAATTCAGCTTCCTGAGGGTCTTGGTGTGCATTTCTCTGTTTTTCCATGATTTTACAATAGTTACATGAGCTGAACGGCATTTTCTGAGGACTTTGATTGGACATCTGGCTATGATCACATTGTGGGATCCTGTTGTGTATACATTCCCGGCATCAATTCCTACTTTACAACACTGAGGCAGAAACAGGTGGAGAGAAAAAGAGGGAGAGTGAGAAACAGCTGGAGGTGACTGTTTAAACACACGAAGACAGAGAGAGAGACAGGCAGAATGTGGTGAGGGAGGGAAGACAGAGAAAGATGGAGAAAGACAGACAGAGCGAGAGAAAGACATCCACACTAAAAACCTTGGTAAACTGAATTTTGAAGTGTCAACATTGCTGAGATCTTGCAGTGCAGAGATTGCCTGCAGAATTCCCTTGCATTGCAAAAGTGACTACATTTTGGAGGTGAATTCATTGTGTGTGAAGCTTCCCTGAAGGCCTGGAATTAAAATCCTGAGCTTGAAGCCGATATAATTCCCGGATAATGCTGGTGTGTTGGGCAGTGCAGTGAATTTGAGGGTGAACTAAAATGTGCAGCAGCCATTTCAATTGGGAGTGAGATTCTGAGAGTGCATATCTCTGTCTCTCTCTCTCTCTCTCCCTCCATCTGTCTCTCCAAATGAGATCAATAGGACAGACAAAGCGGCAGGAGAGTGAGGGAAACATGAAGATAATGAGACGGGAAGTGGGGTAGCCGGCTGTTATCACACTGCCGCTTGTGGAATCTTGCTGTGCATCAATGGACTGCAGCATTTTGAACATTGTAACATTGACGAAAACTTTAAAAATTGGTCAATTGAGTGACAAATACTTCTGTGAATCAGCAATGAAATGGCTGAAATGTGAAGGTTTCGAAAGGCTTGTTCTCATTCTTAAATAATGCTGGTGTGTTGGGCTGTGGGCTGAATTTCACAGTGAAATGAAACACCAAGGGGGCATTTGAATTCAGATTTTCAGGGATGGGAATGTGGATTTCTCTCTCTATCCATCGACAGGAGAGAAGATGGGGGTCACCAGTGTTTGTGTGTTTTTACAATGAGGCAGAAACAGATGTCGAGAGACACACAGAGAAATAGAGAGAAAGAGCGAGAGAGAGAGAGAGAGAGAGAGAGAGAGAGCAGGAAATGACAGGGTAAACACATTCACACTTCCCAGTCTCTGGCTCTGTATTGGGGGATGTGCTTGTAAGATGGGGAGTCACTGAGTGAATGTTTTATGTCCGTGAGTGAAATATAGATCCCTGGGCGCTTCCTGTGTTTTATTTCTGTTCAAAAATGCTTTGCTTTGTTAGAATCAATTTTATTTCTCTTATTCCCAAGGAGAATCTTTTTGAAAGCTGCAGCTGTGATGATGCTGAGGGAGAATCTTTTGGCCACGTGGAATTCTCCGACAAGAGCTTTAACCAGGGAGGGAAAATAATAATAAAAATATATTTGTCATTGTCAAATTCATTTCTAGATACAGAAAAGAAGACTGTGTGTTTTCGGGGCTGATAGAAAAACAAACTGCTAGAAATGCACAGAATGTCCAGCACGGGTTTTATTTCAGATTTCCAGCTTCCGCAGTGTTTTGATTTTGTGTTTTCGGGGGTCTGTGGATTTTTTACCACAAGGGAGGGGGCTGGAGAACGCCCTGAAGAGAATAGTTTGGGAGGTGCTGCTCCAGAACAGTCAATGTAATCCCATAGATTTCCCTCTCTACATCTCTTGCTGCAAGTTGCTCCCTGCAAATTCCTTTTTGTTCCCAGCTCTGTTTCTTCACATCTTTAAATCCCTATCTCTGTATCTCTCAACATCCTTTCGATCTCTGCCCCTCTCTAGAGTCTCACAGGTTTCCATTGTCACTCTCTTTCTGCGACTCTCTGCATCTTTATCTGTCTCTCTCTCAGTCCATTTCTTGTCTCACTCACTTCCAAATCCCTGAATCTTTCCATCTCTGCTCCTCCTTTCCTGCAAGATTATCTCTGCATTTCCCCCATCCCGGGACATCCCTCTCTAATCTGTAAACGCATCTTACTTTGCATCTCTGCCCCTCCACTTCTTTCTGTCTCTGTATCGCTCTCTTGATCTGGGAAATTTCTCAATACCTACATCTCTCTGTGTATGTCTCCATTTCTCTCTCTCTCTCTGCCCTTCTCGGCATTTAGAACATAGAACATAGAACAGTGCAGCACAGTGCAGGCCCTTCGACCCACGATGTTGTGCCGAAACTTTAACCTACTCTGAGATCAAACTACCTACATACCCTTCATACTACTATCATCCATGTACCTATCCAAGAGTCGCTTAAATGTCCCTAATGTATCTAATATATCTGACCCACTGTTCTCAGTTTCTCTCATTGGTTTCGGACTCCCTGCATCTCATTCTCCAGGTCCCTTTCCATTTATTTCTCTCGCTCTCTGTTATGTCCAAATCCCGGGGTCTGTTTTCTGTGTCTCTATCCCTCTGTCTGGTGGTGGATTTGAACTCGCAGCCTTGGTGTTGTGCAGAGTTATTGTGAAGTGGGATCCTGCTTTACATCTCTGCCCAGTTTTGCTCCCATTGAGGTAAAAACAGGGGAGAGATGCTGAACGGACAGCCGATTCACAAAAACCCTCCTCTACTCCACCCTGGTTTACACCATTGGCACCCAGTCCGAGTCCAGCCCAGTGTTTCTTTGACTCTCTGTATCTGCTCCCCGACTGTCTCTGTCTGTCTCCTTGTGGCCCGATGGGGGAAGGGACAGATCAGCCATGATCTAACATGGGTGGGACAGGCTCAAAGGGCTGAATGGCCTCCTCCCGTCCCTGTGCCAGTCAGTGTGTGTGTGTTTGTGTGTGTCTCCCTCTGTTTGGTTTCCTGAAGCCGATAGGGAGATCGGGTGAAACACGTTTCTGAAGAGAGGGATGTGTCTGGGGCTGGGATCTTTCTGTGTGATAAAGGCTCAGATTGCCAGTTAGCCTCTGAAGGTCCTTGCTCGATGCCCGGCCCTGTGTTTGACCTGACATGAGTTAAAGGTGCCGGGGGTCTGGGAGCCAGTTGATGGAATTCCAGTGGCTTATCCATATCAGGAATTAAAGTGAATGAAAGATTGTCGGGAGACGGAGCCAAACCCAGGAAAGTGATGGAGGTGAGATTAACACGGGGCGTGGGGGGAGGAAGGGGGCTGTTCACGGGGGAGATGATACCTGGTGGGAATTTGTAGAGGGGTGGGGGCTTTTACAGGACAGGGAAGGTATTTAGAAGGGGGGTGTTTACAGTGGAGGGCAGAGGGGAGAATTAGATTGGGGTCAGTTAATAGGGGGTTATTTAGATGGGAGTCTGTTCCTGGGGGTATTTAGATGGGGGTCTGTTCTGGGGAGTATTTAGATGGGGGTCTGTTCCTGGGGGTGTATTTAGATGGGAGTCTGTTCCTGCAGAGGGTATTTAGATGGAGGTCTGTTCCGGGGGGGGCGGTATATTGAGATGGGTGTTTGTTCCTGGTGGGGTATTTAGATGGGACTTTGTTCCCGGGGGTATTTAGATGGGAATTTGTTCCTGGGGGGGGGGGTATTTAAATGGGAGTCAGTTCCTGGGGGTATTTAGATGGGAATTTGTTCCTGTGGGTCATTGAGATTGGAGTTTGTTCCCGGGGGGTATTTAGATTGGAGTTTGTTCCTGGGGGGGTATTTAGATGCGAGTTTGTTCCCGGGGGGTACTTAGATGGGGATCTGTTCCAGGGGGGTATTATTTAGATGGGAGTCAGTTCCTGGGGGGTATTTAGATGGGAGTTTGTTACTGGGGGCTATTTAGTTGTGAGTTTGTTCCTGCAGGGTATTTAGATGGTAGTCTGTTGCCGGGGTTTTTTGGATGGGAGCTTGTCCTGGGGTGCTGGGTATTTAGATGGGAGTCTGTTCCTGGTGGGTTATTTAGGTGGTACTCAGTTCCTGGGGGGCATTGAGATTGGAGTTTGTTCCCGGGGGGTATTTAGATGGGAGTTGTTCCTGGGGGTGGGGTATTTAGATGGGGCTCTGTTCCTGGGGTATTTAGATGGGGGTCTGTTCACAGAAGTGGGGTAATTAGAAGGGGGTCATCTCCTGGGGGGGTATTAAGATGGATGTTTGTTCGCGGGGGGTATTTAGATGGGGATCTGTTCCTGGGGGGGTGGGTGGTTATTTAGATGGGGGTCTGTTCCTGGCGGGTATTTAGATGGGAGTTTGTTACTGGGGCGGTATTTAAATGGGAGTTTGCTCTTGCGGGGTATTTAGATGGTAGTCTGTTGCCGGGGGGTATTTAGATGGTAGTCTGTTGCCGGGGGGTATTTAGATGGGGATCTGTTCACAGATGTGGGGTACTTAGATGGGGGTCTGTTCTGGGCGGGTATTTAGATGGGAGTCTGTTCCTGCAGGGGGTATTTAGATAGGGGTCTGTTCCGGGAGGGGTGTATTGAGATGGAAGTTTGTTCCTGGGAGCAATTTAGATGGGGGTCTGTTCCTGGGGGTTAATTTAGATGGGAGTTTGTTCCCGGGGGGTAGTTAGATGGGAGTTTATTCCCGGAGGCTATTTAGATGGGAGTTTGTTCCTGGGCGGGTATTTAGATGGGAGTCAGTTCCTGGGGGGGTATTTCGATGGATGTTTGTTCCCGGGGAGTATTTAGATGGGGATCTGTTACTGGGGGGTGGAGGGTTATTCAGATGGGAGTCAGTTCCTGGGGGGTATTTAGATGGGAGTTTGTTACCGGTGGGTATTTAGATGTGAGTTTGTTCCTGCAGCGTATTTAGATGGTAGTCTGTTCCCGGGGGGTATTTCGATGGGAGTTTGTCCTGCAGGTGGAATTTAGATGGGAGTTTGTTCCTGCAGGGGGTAATTAGATGGGGGTCTGTTCCGGGGTGAGGGGTATTGAGATGGGAGTTTGTTCCTTGTGGGGTGGTATTTAGATGGGAGTTTGTTCCTGGGGGGGGCGGTATTTAGATGGAAGTTTGTTCCTGGGGGGGTTATTTGGTTAGGGGTTTGTTCCTGGGGGGTATTTAGATGGGAGTTTGTTCCTGGGGGGGCGGTATTTAGAGGGGAGTTTCTTCTCAGGGGAAATTTAGATGACAGTTTGTTCCTGGCGGGTTATTCAGATGGGAGTTTCTTCCCGGGGGGTATTTAGATGGGAGTTTGTTCCTGTGGGGGTTATTTAGATGCGAGCCGGTTCCTGGGCAGTAAATAGATGGGAGTTTGTTCCTGGGGGTATTTGGATGGGGGTCTGTTCCTGGGGGGCTATTTAGATGGAAGTTTGTTCCCGGGGGGTATTTAGATGGGACTTTGTACCTGAGGGGTTATTTAGATGGAAGTTTGTTCCCGGGGTGTATTTAGATGGGAGTTTGTTCCTGGGGGTATTTAGATGGGAGTTTGTTCCCGGGGGGTATTTAGATGGGAGTTTGTTCCTGGGAGTATTTGGATGGGGGTCTGTTCCTGTGGGCGGGGGGGTTATTTAGATGGGAATCAGTTCCTGGGGGGCTATTTAGATGGGAGTTTGTTCCCAGGGGGCTATTTAGATGGGAGTTTGTTTCTGGGGGGTTATTTAGATGGGAGTCAGTTGTGGGGGTGGGGGCGGGGTGTATTTAGATGGGAGTCTGTCCTGGGGGGGCTATTTATATAGCAGTTTGTTTCTGGGGGGTTACTTAGATGGGAGTCAGTTGTGGGGGTGGTGTATTTAGATGGGAGTCTGTCCTGAGGGTGGATTTAGATGGGAATTTGTTCCCTGGTGGGTATTTAGATGGGAGTTTGTTCCCAGGGGGCTATTTAGATGAGAGTCTGTCCTGGGGGGTATTCAAATGGGAATCTGTCCTGGGGGGTATTTCGACGGGCTGTCTTGTAATGGGGGAAGGGGGTAATTAGATGGGGCTCTGTTGATAGAGAGGGTATTAGCTGGGGGTCAGTTAACAGGAGATGTCAGATAGGGGTCTGCAGACGACGATTATTTAGGTTGCAGGGGTTTGTACAAAGGGGGGATGTTTTCCAGGGGGTTGAGATATTGCAGAGGAAAACATTTGCGTGGTGGATAAAAATTGCGGGCAGCGGGGCAGTGGGGGGGGGGGTATAAATTACGAGGGGGGATAAATTGCGGGGGGATGACAAATTGCAGGGGGAATGATAAATTGCGGGGCGGGATGACAAATTCCGGGGTATAAAATGTGGGGGGCAATAAATTGCGGGGGTTGATGATAAATTGCAGGGGGGGTCATAAATTGCGGGGGGGAATAAATTGCGGGGGGGGGGGTATAAATTCCGGGGGGGGGTATAAATTCCGGGGTGGTATAAATTGCGGGGGGTGGGGATAAACTGCGGGGCGTGCAAATTGCGAGAGGGGATATATTACAGGGGAGGGATAGGATTAGAAAAAGACAGAAAAAGTTGGAAAGAGAGAGAAATGATAGAAAGAGAAATAGAGAAGGCAGAAAGAGACAAAGAAAGAGAGAGAAAAAGAGAGAAAAGATAGAAAGATACGGAGAAAAAGAGAGAAAAGATAGAAAGAGACAAGAAAGAGAGAAAAAGAAAGAGAGAAAAGACAGAAAGATACAGAGAAAAAGAGAGAAAAGATAGAAAGAGACAAGAAAGAGAGAGAAAAAGAGGCAAAGGGAGCGTAAAAGAAATAGAGAAAAGATAGAAAGAGAAAGAGAGAAGATAGAAATAGAAAGAGAGAAGATAGATAAGATAGAAAGAGACAGAAAGAGAAAAGAGAGAGAAAGTCAGAGAAATAGAGTGAAGACAGAGAGACAAAATAGAGAAAAGACAGAAAACGTCAGAAATAGAGAAAAGACAGAAAGTCAGAAATAGAAAAAGGACAGAAAGAGAGAGAAAAAGAGCAGGGAAAAAGTGGAGGGAAAGAACAGAGACACAAAGAAATTACAGGCACCAAAGAGACAGATAGAAAGCCAGTGAGAAAGGCACAGGGAATCACAGAGAGATTGAGAGAGGACAGAGAAAGCCATTGAGACAGAAAGATGCACAATCACTCAGAGAGAAAGAGAAACACAAAGTGACGGAGAGAGAGATGGAGGAACACAAAGAGGGAGAAATACAGAGAGAGAGAGATTGAGGAACAGTGAGAGAGAGAGAAACAGACAGAATCACAAAGTGAGGAAGAGAGATTGAGAAATAGAGAGAGTGAGAGAGATTCAGTGCGAGAGAGATTGAGTGAGGGAGAGATTGAGTGAGGGAGAGATTCAGTGCGAGAGAGAGATTCAGTGCGAGAGAGTTTCAGTGAGAGAGATTGAGTGAGAGAGAGATTCAGTGCGAGAGAGATTCAGTGCGAGAGAGACTGAGTGAGAGAGAGATTGAGAGAGAGGTTCAGTGAGAGAGAGATTGAGTGAGAGATAGATTCAGTGCGAAAGAGATGCAGTGCGAGACAGATTCAGTGACAGAGAGATTTAGTGAGAGACAGGTTCAGTGAGAGAGATTCAGTGAGAGAGAGGTTCAGTGAGAGAGAGAGTCAGTGAGAGAGAGATTCAGTGCGAGAGAGATTCAGTGAGAGAGTGATTCAGTGCGAGAGAGATTGAGTGCGAGAGAGATTCAGTGCGAGAGATTGAGTGCGAGAGAGATTCAGTGAGAGAAAGATTCAGTGCGAGAGAGATTCGGTGAGAGAGAGATTGAGTGCGAGAGAGAGGTTCAGTGGGAGAGAGATTCAGTGCGAGAGAGATTGTGTGCGAGAGAGATTGAGTGTGTGAGACATTCAGTGAGAGAGAGATATAGTGCGAGAGAGATTGAGTGCGAGACAGATTCAGTGAGATAGAGATTCAGTGCGAGAGAGATTCAGTGAGTGAGACTGAGTGAAAGAGACTGTGTCAGAAGGAGGGAGATAAGCAGAGAGAGACAATAAAGATGTGATGCTCACCATCCCACACGGTCTGCGTTCCGTCGTGGGACTCTAACACCTTCCCTCCATCAGCTCATCCATGGGGAAAAGATCTTGGAGAGGGGCATTGGGGACGGATTTGGAGAAAAGCGTCAGGACTGGTACAGAGACAGGGGGATTCAGACTGGACTCTCTGTCTCACACACACCCTGTAATCTGCTTGCAATTTACCTGGGCACAGAGACACAGAAACTGAGACACAGAAACTCACCTTCACAAACCAGCCGCATGGAAAGAAAGAATGGAGGCTGATGTTGTCCTAATATATCCCAGAACCTGTCACTCAAACAGACAGTCCACCCAAAATGCAGCTGACCCAACCAGCTCTCAGCTTCCTCCATCATGACACTCCCTCCCAGGTATGGGACAGCCCAAGGTGAGTCTCTGTGTAAACAGGGAATGGGGGAGAGAGGGATATTCCAGCCATATCCCAAATGGACCATTCCAGACAGAAACCTGTCTGTCTGTCTCTCTCTCGCTTCCTCCCACCAAAATCTCATTAACAGAGCAGAAAAGCTGCTGTAATTTAAACCCTGGATGGGCCGGTCTGGATACTGGCCATTTAACACTCATTGTATTAAATGTCTTTCACTATTCATCTCCAGTTAACAGAAAGTTCAGAAAATGACTCACTGCAACTACCTTGAAATTGTGACATAGAGTTTTGCTGGAGTGGCCGGTTTGACTGCAGTGTAAACAGGCAGTTTTTATTTGGTTTTTCAATTCCACTGTGTGACAAAGACTGAAACTGGAGCCAGGTTACTGATGCAGCGAAGAGAACTTTAACAACTGGTGACATTTCACAAAACAATTCTTACCCATATTTACAGTTATATTTGTCAATGATTCTTTGCCCTATATTTGATGCTGCTGTATTTATGTATTAGCCTGTAATCAATAGAAAAAAAAAACCTTCTTAACATTCACCAATTTAATGTTACAAGGGTTTACAAAGCTGGGAAATGACCATTTAACACAAATGGTATTAAAGATATTCCACTTTTCACCTCCAGTTTGTATAAAGTTCAGCAATAAAGACCTCTACTTTCTGACAAAGAGTTTTTACTGCTGCAGTGAAGTGTCACTTGTTTCCATTTGATTCCAGACTGTTTCTTTCCTGGGGGATTCAGAGGGATTTTTGTTCATTGTTTGTCCAAATTCAGGAACTTCCAGCTCCTCTGCAGCTGCTGTCCTGAAGAAATTAATTGTATTGTATTCAAAATCTTTCCCTCAGTTTGCAGATATGAGGAGAGACTGTTTACACAAGCAGACTGGAGGAACAAATAGGCAGGGAGTTGTTCTGGTCTGGAATTCACTGTCTCTGAAAGCAGGTTCAATATTAACTTTCAAACGGCAATCGGATCAAAACTTCAATTACTCTGAATTATGGCAGAGAAGATACCAGCCTAGAGAAGTGAGAACGAGAGAGAGATGTCATAACCTTTGTAATGAAGAAATCAAAACAATTTATATAGAGAATTTTTATTTGTCATTGATTGAGTTAATTTGCTTCTGTTGTTTTATTTATACATTACCTTTAATCACTGAAAATAATTTTCCAAACAGGAACCATTTTAATGTTACAAGTGTTTACATAGTAGTAAAATAGCCACTTAACATAAACTGTATTGAAATTATTTTATTCAGCATCTCAAGTTTATAGAAAGCAAATTCCTCAGCCTTGGAAAAACTTTCAAACTCTCAGTAAAACAGATTCTCCCATCAGCAATGGCTCAGAATTTCCATCTGTTGGTTTCCCTCTTTCACTGCAGTTACTGTCCCCCTCTCACCATCTCCATCTGTTGGTGTCCCTCTTTCACTGCAGTTACAGTCCCCCGCTCTCCATCTCCATCTGCTGGTGTCGCTGCCTCACTGCAGTCACCGACCCTCTCACCATCTCCATCTACTGGTGTCCCTGTTTCACTGTATTTAGTGTCCCCCTCTCACCATTTCCATCTCCTGGTGTCCCTGTCTCATTGCAGTTACAGCCCCCCTCTCACCATCTCCGTCTGCTGGTGTCCCTGCCTCACTGCAGTTACTGTCTGCCGCTCATCATCTCCATCTGCTGGTGTCCCTGCCTCACAGCAGTTACTGTCCCCCTCTCACCATCTCCATCGACTGGTGTCCCTGTTTCACTGTATTTACTGTCCACCTCTCACCATTTCCATCTCCTGGTGTCCATGTCTCATTGCAGTTACAGCCCCCCTCTCACCATCTCCATCTGCTGGTGTGCCTGCCTCACAGCAGTTACTGCCCCTCTCTCACCACCTCACAATCACTGCGATTTGTCGCTTTGTCCACTGGCTGCGTTTGTTGGCATAGCAACCTCTAGGTGGCGCTGTACTGGCACATGCGCAAACGCACACCATTCCAGTCAAACATCAGGGTCTGCCCACGCTCAGGCAGCTGCCAGGACTAAAGATGGCGCCGGTCAAATAATCACAGAGGCGGGTGGAGGGTGGGAGGTGGAGCTGGGGGTCTGGGGGGAGGAGGAGGGGGAATGGGATTTAGTTCCAGTGTTTGAAACCCTTCAGCTCTTTCTATGATTTCACTAATTTAACAATGAGATTGAGAGGGTATTTCACCCCCTTCGTCAGCTCCTGTCTGAATTTAGTCTGGGTCACAATGCAAATACATGTGTTGGTGCAGGATCTGAGAATCTGCAGCATCTTTGATGTTTGATTTGTGACAAAGAGAGGGTCAGTGTAGGAGGAATAATAATAAATATCTGTAATTCTCCTATAAATGTTATACACAACCCGGGTCACCCATAACAGGATAAAACTGCCGGATATACTGAAGAGTAAAATAATTGATTTTCTGCGATTCTCCATCTCTGGGTCCTTGTGATTCTCTGCATTGCTGTGGCGCCGGAATCCCCTGCGGACTTTACTGGAGAATAAAATCCGTCTGACAGTCAGAACATTGAGCAGCAACATCAGAAAGACCGGGACTCAAGGGGTTAAAATGAGGTCAAACAATTCAAATGGCCCCCATATGGGGGAAGTGAAGAAGCTCAGTTTATAAACACAACCCATGGGAACATTATCAATAATGTATTTTTGTTCCAGTGTAAAGTACCAGGGGAGAGACTCTAAACAGCCCAGCACACTCACTGTTCCCACAACCACAGCTGCCCTTTTCTCGCTGCAATATTTTGTTTTTAGCTTCTCACAACAAATGGCCACAAATCGATCAAAGGTGAAAGTGACTGTGAGCCAGACAGAAACAACTGTAGATGCAGAAAGCAGAACGACAATGAGAGAACACACAGGAGTAATTCTCAGGAATGAATATGGGAAATATATTGAAACAATCTGGTACAATATGGGATTAGTGATAACGACCAGGAGATCAGACACTGCTATTCCCACCAGGTAGACACTGATACATTTGGAGAGACCGCACTTTCCTCGGGACAGGATCACAATCGCCACCAAGTTAACTGGAAGTGAGAGAGAAAAGGAAGCAGAGAAATTACTGATCAGACCTGGAGACAATGCAGCAGTTTGACAGGATCTGGGAAGAAATTTCCAGCTTTGTTGCTGCATCGAGCAGTGAAAACTGATTCATTGACCCGGGCAGTGCTTTGTCACAGTGAAATGTTTGTAAACACCGTTATTAATAATGAATTGGGAAATTGATGCAGATAATGAATAAAGTCAGCACTGGATCTACTGGAAGTACTGAGTGAGGATGCTGTGTCAGTGGGGAAATGAGAAGGGGTTTTACAGAGATGGAATCCAATGTGTTAATTGAGAATTTGTCTCCAGACTGTTGGTTGGGAAGGTTTGGGGAGAGCGGGATGTGTAGCTGGTTTGTTGCTCTGGGTTCAGGGAACCGACAGACACTGTTATCAAATGGGAAAACTGCAGCACTGTGTTGGAGTATCAGCAAAGATCTAGAATGGCAGAGCAGGCTCGAAGGGCTGAATGGCCTCCTCCTGCTCCCATGTTACAGTATTCCTATCAGGTTGGACGTGGCAGCTGGAGGTGGAGACAGTGAGTGAGATTGGGAGGGAGAGAAGGAAAAGGACATGTTGGAGCAGGAGGGGAGACTGGAGCAGATGGTTTGGGAAAGTGGATAAACTGAAGCAATGGATGAGGAGACTGAGGATTCAACACAGTGAGAGGAGAGGCTGAGATTCACAGGGAGAGACTGCAGCAGAGTGTTAGAGGAAATCTAATCTATAGATCCCAGTAATACAACTCAATTAATACATTCAAACAATAATCCCTGTGGTTATTGGTGTTGGAGAACAGTTCATTGTTTCTACAATATAGTCAATATATTTAGTTTGTACAGGCTATTAAATATAAATTTAAATATATTTCTGATATCAGACTCGCTCTTTGTTGAATTCAGCAGTCACAGAGATTTTAAAGTGAAGTATTTAAATAATGAATTACCATCAGTGATGAACTGATTGCATTCTGTTTATTCAGTCACTAAGGAAGGAATAGGAACTTTCAACAAAACAAAATGAGGACCTGACAGAAATCAACGCAGAGGATCAAGTCCAACAGGAAAATGAACACAATCTGACAACAGACAACTTCAACTCACAGTTTCTCTCACTAATTGTTCTGGACATGCGAGCACTTTATGATAGTGAATTATTTACACTGCTGCTTCTTTCTCTTTCTCTTTACTTCTGCTCATCTCTTCCCCACGGTTTCGTTCTCCCAGCTCCTTTTCTCCTTCCCTATCTCTCTGGAGTACTCACACCCTGTAAACTGTTACTGAATGCTGCTTTTCACAAATGATTTATTCCTCACATTCTGCGTCTGTGTTCTGTTCACCAGCCCCAGGTTCGATGATTTTATTCTCAGAGTCAGTTTGTTCAATGGTGAAACCTCTGTGAATAATTTGCTGTATCTACAGAACACACAAGTCTCCACCTGTTCTCCTGCACTCTTCACTTCATCTACAATACATGGAATAAACAGGATCGAAAGCTACTTCCAGACAAACCTCACAATCATTGAAATTCCTTCTCCTGGAATTATAAAGTAATCCGTTAGAATGTGGGATTGTTTAATTAATAAAACACCAACATCAGCGCTGCAGCTGATAATCTACAGAAAAATGGGAAGTCTCTTGATTCCAACTGATGGAGTGAAAACCAGTAAAACATCACATCAATACTTTCTATTTTACAATATAGTCCAGTTACAGTGAAGGTCCACAGTGAAGCAGAGAAGGAGAAGTGAAAGTGTCAGCAGCAAACTCAGTTCAGTCGCCAGACTTCTGAAGCAGTGTCAGACACACACAGAATGAAATAATATTTAATAACTGTGATAATCAATAAATACATTGAAATCCCAGTTAAACTGAGCCATGTTATTGGGGAGGGAGGACATTGTTCTGTCCCCTTGTAACACTGAAACTGTGAGATGTGTCATTATCAATCACTGAAAAAAATCATAAAAATATTCCAGGACTTTTTAGATCCACATCATGAAACTGTTAAAAACTCCTGATGGTCTGATTATTGATCCTCACTGAAACATCTCATTCCAATACATTCAATACACAGAATAATCCAGTAATAATGCCACAGTTACTTAAAACAATATCATTAAATACATAATACAATTCCGACAAGAATGAAACAGTGGACAATGAGGAGATTCCATAAGTAAATTGCTGGAAAAGAACAGGCGGCTGTGTAACACACACAGAGGGAACTGTGAGATGTCCCATTATTGATCACCAAAATATAAAGACTCATATAAATAATCCAGGACGGATTTGGTCCACATCATGAAACTGTTAAAAAACTCCTGATTGTTTGATTTTTGATCGTAACTAAAACACCTCAGTCAAAAGCATTCGCTACACAGAATAATCCAGTAAGAATGCAACGGCTACCGAAACCAATACCATTAAAGACATGATACAATGCCTGCAAGAATGAAAGAGTAGACAATGAGGAGATTCCATCTGTAAATTGCTGGAAAATAACAGGCGGCTGTGTAACACACACAGTGAGAAATAATACCCAGCAGCACAGTTAACATCGATTTACACCATTAACAGCTGAGATACTGGCTTTCCAGGAACTCCAATTGCTGCAAGTACTGGATAATAAATGTCTTCTATCTGACACATTACTGGATATTCCATTTCTGTGCGAAGCAGAGTCTTCTGTGAGCCTGGAATCCACAGCTCCACCAGGCACTCTGAGCTGATCCATTCCAATGGGTCCTGATTTGTACAGGGGATAAGTCTCCACTGACACGGTTTTTCCCCTGATCATTGCTGTTAGTTACACTCACCTGAACAAACACATTAGATCAGCAGCTTTGACTCTGATGTAAATAATGCGGTGGATAAAACACAATCATTTCAATGTCAATGACATTTTCTGAGCAAGACGTCTCTCGGGAATAAACCTGAAATCTGCACTCAAACTGGATGGATGGCAATTCTGAGAGGGGTCATTTACATTTTCCATATTATTGCATTGAGTTTGTACCGTCCTGGCATTTCTGTTGGAAATGTAACTGATCTGTCTGCAGTGGACACTTAATCCAGGGACAAAAGCAATCCCGTTTCACTCTGTTCCTGCCTTTTCCCAGTTAAAATGTAAACTTTGAGTCTCTGATTCGGGACCATGTTCAGGGTTACAGTGCAGAAACTACTGTGAGTGATATTTCAGGGCAGACACTGTATGCATCCATTTGGGAGGCAGTTGGGTAGTGATAATATCAATGGTCACGTAATCCAGAGGCCCAACCTGATGGCCTGGGGACAGGGGTTCATATCCCACCACAGCAGCTATATAAAACAGAGGGAGCTCCCTTTCTGTGTATAAAGTAGAGGGAGCTCGCTCTCCAGCTACAAAGTGGAAGGAGCAGCCTCTCTATTTATAAAGTGGAGGAAGCGCCCTCTCTATGTTTAAAGTAGAGGGAGTGCCCTCTCTATGTACATTGCGGAGGGAGCTCCCTCTCTATGTATAAAGTGGAGGGAGCTCCTTCTTTATTTATAAAGTTGGGGGCGATGAAGGAAAGAGGAGCGAGGGAAACGAAAACAAATGGGGAAATGGAGAGATAGGGACAAAGTGGAAGACAGTGAGAGACAGAAGAGAAAGCGAAATGAGACCTTAACGGAACCCCAGTAACATTCCCCATTGTCTGCCCAGACGGTATTTGGGGTTTAATGTGAGGGTTTTATGGATGAGTGTTAGATGAGTGTTTGATATTTTCAAACTGCATTGATATTCCCAACAAACGCAAGAGTTAAAGATTCAAAATTAACCAAACCAATGGCTCAAAGCATTGCTGTCCATGTACAGAAGGACGGAGAGGTTGGAGGAGTGAGACACAGACAGAGAGAGACACAGACAGACTGCGGACAGAGACAGAGGGAGAGAGAGAGACAGAGGTCGAATGATAGAGGAAAAAGGAGAAACAGAGACAGAGGGAGAGAGACTGAAAGGGAGGCAGGCAAATGCAGAGTGAGACAGACAGAAAGGGAGGCAAGCAGATGCAGAGGGAGAGAGACAGATGCAGAGGGAGAAAGGGACAGTGAGAGAGAGAGAGGGATGGAGACAAACAGAGGGAGAAACAGAAACAGCGGGAGAGACAGAGAGAGAGAGAGAGAGAGGGAGGGTGAGATTATAGGAAAAACATTACATCTAATAATGTTGAAAGAAGATAGAATTAAAAAGTAAAACTGGCTGTGGGGAAGAACTAATTTTGAAAGGAGAGATCAGGGGTTTAGTGTGAGTGTTTTGGGGGCAAGTGTTGGATCAGTGATTGATAGTTTCAAACTGAAGTAACCTTTAATATTATTGAAAAAAATATTGTTTCACACTGACAAACATTAGAAGCAGGAGAAATGGGATACAGTGTGTGAGGGGATCTTGACAGAACCTCAGTAACAATCCCCATTATCTGCACAGTCCTGTATTGGGGGTTTAGTGAGCGAGTTTAGGGGCGAGTGTTGAACAGTGTTTGATATTTTCAAACTGCAGTGACGTTCCAGCAAGGGCAAGATTTACAGGTTCAAAATTAACCAAGAAATGGATAAAAACATTTCTGTCCAAGGAGAGAGAGATGGTGTTAGAGACAGAGTCATGGAAAGAGGCAGAGAAAGAGGGAGAGGGTGAAGGAGAGATAGAGAGAGAGAGAGAGGGAGATGGGAAGAAACAGACATGAGAGGGAGAGACAGAGAGAGGATGAGACAAGTTGTAACAATCATTAACAATCCTCATTATCTGCCCAGTCCTGTTTTTGGAGGTTAGTGTGAGTGTTTTAGGGGTGAATGTTGGATCAGTGTTTCATATTTTCAAACTGCAGTGACATTCCCAACAAGGCTGTTAAAGTATATAAGAGCAGGGAGGTGATGCTGGAAGTGTATTACTCATTGCTTAAGCACCATAATGAGACCTCCCAGGGCAGGTACAGTGTGAATTTAGATACAGAGTAAAGCAGTGGATTTAGAGAAGGAGGGAGAGACGGGCAGAAAGAGTGAGGAGATACGGGGAGGCAGGCAGATTGTAGAAGAAACTTTACATCAAACCACGAGAAAAAAATATATAATTAAAATGAATCGAGGCAGTGTTAGAAGGAGAGAGAGGGGGTGACAGGGAGGGGAAGACAGATGGGAGACAGAGAGAGAGGGACAGCGATCGAAGGAGAGAGAGGGAGTGTCAAGAAGGGAAAAGACAGATGGTGGGACAGAGTGAGAGACAGAGAGAGAAGGAGAGAGATGGAGTGACGGAGGGAAAGACTGATGGAGGGACAGAGAGAGAGAGGCAGAGGTGGAAGGAGAGAGAGGGAGTGACAGAGAGGGAAGGATAGATGGAGGGATAGAGAGAGAATCGGAGAGAGAAGGACAGAGAGGGAGTGACAGTGAGGGAAAGACAGATGGAGTGACAGAGAGAGAGAGGCAGAGGTGGAAGGAGAGAGAGGGAGAGACAGAGAGGGAAAGACTGATGGAGGGACAGAGAGAGAGACAGAGAGAGAGGCAGAGACAGAGAGAGAAGAAGAGAGAGGGAGTGACAGAGGGAATGACAGATGGAGAGACAGAGAGAGAGAGGCAGATGTTGACGGAGAGAGAGGGAGTGACAGGGAGGGAAGGACAGATGGAGAGATAGAGAGAGAGAGACAGAGAAAGAAGGAGAGAGAGAGTGTGTCTGGCAGGAAAAGACAGATGGAGGGACAGAGTGAGAGACAGAGAGAGAAGGAGGGAGATGGAGTGACAGGGAGGGAAGGACAGATGGAGGGATATAGGGATAGAGAGAGGGACAGAGTTAGAAGGACAGAGTGGGAGTGTCACGGAGGGAAAGACAGATGGAGTGCCAGCGACAGAGAGACAGAGATAGAAGGAGAGAGAGGGAGAGACAGAGAGGGAAAGACAGATGGAGGGACAGAGATAGGAGAAAGATGGAGTGACAGGGAGGGAAGGACAGATGGAGAGATAGAGGGATAGAGAGAGAGACAGAGATAGATGGAGAGAGAGGGTGTGACAGAGAGACAGAGAGAGAGGCAGAGACGGAGAGAGAAGGAGAGAGTGGGAGAGAAACAGAGGCAAAGGCAGTTGGAGAGACAGAGAGAGAGAGAAGCAGAGTTGGAAGGAGAGAGAGGGAGTGACAGGGAGGGAAGGACAGATGGAGAGATAGAGGGATAGAGAGAGAGACAGAGATAGATAGAGAGAGAGGGTGTGACAGAGAGACAGAGAGAGAGGCAGAGACGGAGAGAGAAGGAGAGAATGGGAGAGAAACAGAGGAACAGGCAGTTGGAGAGACAGAGAGAGAGAGAAGCAGAGTTGGAAGGAGAGAGAGGGAGTGACAAGGAGGGAAAGACAGATGGAAGGACAGAGAGAGAGAGACAGAGAAAGAAGGAGAGAGAGGGAGAGACAGAGAGGGAAAGACAGATGGAGGAGCAGAGAGAGAGACAGAGATGGAAGGAGAGAGAGGGAGTGACAGGGAGGGAAAGACAGATGGAAATTCAGAGAGAGAGACGGAGATAGAAGGAGAGGGAGGGAGAGACAGAGAGGGAAAGGCAGATGGAGAGACAGAGAGAGAGAGGCAGAGATGGAAGGAGAGAGAGGGAGAGACAGAGAAGGAAAGACAGATGGAGGGACATAGAGAGTGACAGAGATAGAAGGAGAGAGAGAGAGTTTCAGGGAGGGAAAGACAGATGGAGAGACAGAGAGGAAGAGAGAGATAGAAGGAGAGAGAGGGAGAGACAGGGAGGGAAGGACCGACGGAGGGATCGAGAGAGAGAGACAGTGATAGAAGGAGAGAGAGAGAGAGGCAGAGATGGAAGGAGAGAAAGGCAGTGATAGGGAGGGAAAGACAGATGGAGAGACAGAGAGAAAGAGAGATAGAAGGAGAGAGAAGGGAGAGACAGAGAGGGAAAGACAGATGGAGGGATAGAGAGAGAGACAGAGATAGAAGGAGAGAGCGGGAGTGACAGAGGGAATGACAGATGGAGGGACAGAGAGAGAGACAGAGAGAGAGGGAGAGACAGAGAGAAGGAGAAAGGGAGTGACAGAGAGGGAAAGACAGATGGAGGAACAGAGAGAGAGACAGAGATAGAAGGAGAGAGAGGGAGTGATAGAGAGGGAAAGACAGATGGAGAGACAAAGTGAGAGACAGAGAGAGAAGGATAGAGATGGAATGACAGGGAGGGAAGGACAGATGGAGGGATAGAGAGAGAGACAGCGATAGAAGGAGAGATCGGGAGTGACAGAGGGAATGACAGATGGAGGGACAGAGAGAGAGACAGAGAGAGAGGGAGAGACAGAGAGAAGGAGAAAGGGAGTGACAGAGAGGGAAAGACAGATGGAGGAACAGAGAGAGAGACAGAGATAGAAGGAGAGAGATGGAGAAACAGAGAGGGAAAGACTGATGGAGGGACAGAGAGAGAGAGTCAGAGAGAGAAGGACAGAGACAGAGAGGGAAAGACAAATGGATGGACAGAGAGAGAGACAGAGAGAGAGAGACAGAGATATAAGGACAGGGAGGGAAGGACAGATGGAGGGAAAAACAGATGGAGGGAAAGACAGATGGAGGGACAGAGAGAGAAGGAGAGAGATGGAGTGACAGGGAGTGACAGGGATGGAAGGATAGATGGAGGGACCATTAAGTCCTCCCCATGAGGACCGAAACTCGCCCTTAATATCTCAAATCAACCTGACCTTTCTAAATTCCAGGCAATAAATCCATAGTTTGTGTAATATCACCTTGTAATTTAACCCTTGAAGTCCAGTTAAAATTCGAGTAAATCTACACTGCACTCAAATGGACATGGACCCCCCAAAGTCTCTTTGAACCTCCAGTGTTTCTAGCTTTACACCATTTATAAAGTACTCTGTCCTAGTCTTTTTTTGCTGACATTGAAATCTATCGAAAACAGTCTTGCCCATTTATTTAAGATATTAATATCTCTTTGTAATTTGATGCTTCCAGCTACACTGCTTACAATGCTGCCGATGTTTGTGTCATTGGTAAACTTGGGTATGTTGCATTCTCCCACATCATCTTAAATCATTAATAAATACAGCAAAACTGAGACACACACGGGCTTTGCCCCAGTAGACAGGAGTGAATCATTCCAACCTAGAGGCTTTTTAACTCCAGATCTATGTTTTTTGAAAGAAAAAATAGAATTCTAATTCACAACAGCCCAGTGTGGGATTTGAGCTCCTGCTTTTTCAATCATCAGCTCAGTCCTTCAAATTAAATGCCATAAAAAGAGATTCATTTTCCGACTGCTGTTGTCTGACTGTCTCAGGGTTTGTATATTGTTCCCTTCGCCTCTTCTTCCATGTGTTTGAAGTCTTTGAAGTTTGTCAGACATTGGTAAACTACTTCATGTGGTGTTGTGTAAATACCTTCAATTCTGTGTATCTGCAAGGGACACAATTCAAATTCTCACCTTATTGCATCAACTAAAACCTGCAGGTCCATTCAAACAACTCTATTTCCTGTCTCTGCAAAGATAGCTCACACTTCCACAATGCAGGAATGTCTGAATGGAAACAGCTTTTGACACATTTCCCAACATGTTTGCGAACACTTTTCAGGATGAAGCTAAATTCAACTTCGAGATTGCAAGCCCCAAATTGAATCTTTTAGATGTAAAAAGTGACACAAAAGAAATTCCAGATCTCTCTGTCCCTGCACCCATTTTAACATTGTACCATTTAGTTTATATCGCTTCTCCTCAGTCTTCCTTCTAAAATGCATCATTTTACATTTCTCAGCATTGAAGTTAACCTGCTATGTGTCTGACCATTTCACCAGACTGCCTCTATCCTCCTGAAGTCTACTCCTATTCCCTTCACTGTTTATTACATTGCAAATGGCACAATGTTGAAGTTATGCCCTGTATACCCAAGTCTAAGTCATTCATATATCAATAAGATCAGTGGTCCTAATCAAAACCCCTGGGGAATACCACAATTTACACTGTGTACAGTGAGTACAAAAGCCGAGAGGGTGTGCTGAACATTTATAAAGCTCTGGTCAGGTAACAGAGAGGGAGAGACTGGGATTCAGAGGGTAACGGAGAGGGAGAGACTGGGACTCAGAGGGTAACAGAGAGGGAGCGACTGGGATTCAGAGAGGAACAGAGAGGGAGAGACTGGGATTCACAGGGTAATAGAGAGGGTGAGTCTCGGATTCAGAGGGAAACAGAGAGGGAGAGACTGAGATTCAGAGGGTAACAGAGAGGGCGAGACTGGGATTCAGAGTGTAACAGAGAGGGAGAGACTGGGATTCAGAGGGTAACAGAGAGGGAAAGACTGGGATTCAGAGAGTAACAGAGCGGGAAAGACTGGGATTCAGAGAGGAACAGAGGGGGAGAGACTGAGATTCAGAGGGTTACAGAGAGGGAGAGACTGGGATTCTGAGAGGAACAGAGAGGGAGAGACTGGGATTCACAGGGTAACAGAGAGGGAGGGACTCAGATTCAGAGGGAAACAGAGAGGGAGAGATTGAGATTCAGAGGGTAACAGAGAGGGCGAGACTGGGATTCAGACGTTAACAGAGAGGGAGAGACTGTGATTCAGAGAGTAACAGAGGGGAGAGACTGGGATTCAGAGAGTAACAGAGGGGAGAGACTGGGATTCAGAGGGTAACGGAGAGGGAGAGACTGAGATTCAGAGGGTAACAGAGTGGGAGACACTCAGATTCAGACGTTAACAGAGAGGGAGAGACTGGGATTCAGAGAGTAACAGAGGGGAGAGACTGAGATTCAGAGGGTAACAGAGCGGGAAAGACTGGGATTCAGAGGGTTACAGAGGGAAAAATAGAGTTGGTGAGGGCAACATAGAAATTTTAAGACACAGAAAGAGGCCACTTGGCCCATCCTCTCTGTGCCAGCTGAACAACGATCAACCTATTCTAATCCCACCTTACAGCATTTGGTCCGAGCACTGCAGCTTCCCTCACTTGAGGTGCCTATACAGACTCCTTCTGAATGAGTTGAGGGTCTCTGCCTCAACTACCCTTTCAGGCAGTGAGTTCCAGACCATCGCGTGCCTCTGGGTGAAAAAGATTTTCCTCAACTCCCCTCTAATTCTTCTACCAATCACTTTAAATCTGTGCCCCCTCGTCACTGACCTTTCTGCTGTGGTTCTCTGCCCTTCACCTCCACTCTATCCAGGACCCTCAACATTTTGTACATTTCAATCAGATCTCCCCTCAGCCTTCTCTGTTCCAAGGACAACAACCCCTGCCTATCCTCATAGCTACAATTCTCCAGTCCTGGCAACATCCTGGAAAACGGGAGACAGACAAAGTCCCGTGTTCATAACACATGGATAAAGAGGTTAATCATCTGAGCTGTAACTCTGAGACAGAGACAGAGACAGAGAGAGAGAGGGAGGGAGAGAGGGAGAAAGAGACAGAGAGAGGGAGGGTGAGAGGGAGGGAGAGATGGTGTGGGGGCGACACATACTGAGACGTGGAGAGAGGCAGCGAAAGAGAGAGAGGGAGAGACAGAGAGAGAGAGAGAGGGAGGCAGAGAGAGAGAGGCAGAGAGAGAGAGAGAGAGGCAGACAGAAAGATAGAGAGAGACAGAGAGAGAGGGAGCGATGGTGTGAGGGAGGCACAAATTGAGACGTGGACAGAGGTCGAGTGAGAGAGGGAGAGATAGAGCGAGAGAGAGAAAAAGACAGAGAGGGAGAGATAGAGAGAGAGAGGGGGGGAATACAGATAGCGAGGGACAGAGGCAGTGTGAGAGAGGCAGAGAGAGAGAGGCAGATTTGAAGGTAGCAAATGTAACCCCACTATTTACAAAAGGAAGGAGGGAGAAAATGGGGAACTAAAGACCTGTTCGTCTAACATCAGTCATTGGGAAAATGCTCGAATCTATAATAAAGGATGTGATAACAGGACACATAAAGAGAGATTGTGGGGGGGGGGGAGGGGGGGCGGGAGAGAGAAATGGGGGGAGAGAGAGGTGGGAGAGTGCGTGAGTGAGACGGAGCAAAGGAGAGAGATACTAGGTTAGGTGGGACAATAAGCTGTTAGGAGGACACAAATAGACTACAAAGAGAGATGGTTTGGGATAGACAGCGATAAATGTACCAGTGTTGTGGTAACAGAAAATGGCCACTGAAAATGAACCTAAAACGGCTGACTGATGTGTGTGGATTTCCACAGATGAGAGGAGAGAGAGAGACAGACAGACAGACAGAAAGAGAGACAAAGAGGGAGACAGAGACCGAGGCACAGAGAGTGATCGCAGGATATTTGTTGTAGGACAGAGGAAGAGGAGGAGGCCATTTGGCCCCTCAACCCTGTTCTGTCATTCAATGAGCTCATGGCTGATGTGTGATCTAACTCCATGTACCTATCTTTGCCCCTTAATACCTTTGGTTCACAAAAATATATCAAACTCAGATTTAAAAATTTACAAGTGTCTCAGCATCAATTTCACTCTCCCATCAACATTCCCCAGACAGGTACAGCATGGATTAGATACAGAGTAATGCTCCTTCTACACTGTCCCATCCAACAGTCCCAGGACAGGAACATCATGGGTTGGGCACAGAATGAATCTCACTCTACACTGTCCGAAACAGAGAGAGAGAGAGATAATGAGAGAAATAGAGAGAGACACAGACAGACAGGGTGTCTGAGAGAGAAAGAAGGATATTTAACATCAGACATAGGAAGATGAGGAGGCAATTTAACCCCGCGACCCTGTTCCTTCATTCAGTGAGATCAGGGCTGATCTGTCATCTAACTAACACCACATATCCCACCTTTGCCCCTTATCTCTTAATACCTTTGGTTAACAAGAATCTATCAATCACAGATTTAAAAATTAACCAATATGCCAGCAAGAAATTTGCGCAACCATTATCATGAGGGTGCGATGGCTCCCACAGTGGAATAGCTTGCTGGTTGTTTAAAATGGAGACTGTTCCTTCTGGATCATCAAACGTATCTGCCTGGGCCCCAACTTCAACTACATTTCCCCTTCTCCCGATGTTTTTTTCTCTCCATATCTATCTCTTAAATGTTTGTGTACACAGCAGTGAAGGATTACATCAAAGTAATATATCTTACATTATCCTTTTCATCCACCTCAACAATCTCTCTCTCTCCAAATTTGTCCCTCTATACAGCCCTCTCTCTGCCTTCATATCTAACCCTCTCTCCCTCTGTCTCTCTCCTAATGTCAGAGATAGCAGGAGGGAGAGACAGAGAGAGAATGTTGAAGGAACTGTACTCTGTTCCTAAGCTGTGCTGAACCTGCTCTGGGAGTTTTTGCTGGGCTACATTAATGGGCCGTGTACAGTCCTGGATCAGGCTGTGAAAAAGCACAGCTTGTTCAGTGTACAACGGGTCAAAGGGAACGATTCACTCCTGTCTGCTACTGGGAAGAGAGACTGACCTTAACATCAAGGCAGCGTTTGACCGAGTGTGACATCGAGGAGCCGGAGTAAAACTGAAGTCAGTGGGAATCGGGGGAAATCTCTCCACTGGTTGGAATCATACCGAGCACAAAGGAAGACGGTTTTGGTTGTTGGATGTCAATCATCTCAGTCCCAGGACATCACTGCAGGAGTTCCTCAGGGTAGTGTCCGAGGCCCAACCATCTTCAGCTGAGATCCCAGGTGAGAGTGCTGGAAATACTAAGCAGGTCAAGCAGCATCTGTGGAGAGAAAAACAGAGTTAGTGATTCAGCTCGATGCTTTCCAGATTTCCAGCATCCACAGTATTTTGCCTCAGATATTGAAGCAATCCATAGCCACATGCACCAAGAACTGGACAACGTTCAGGTTTGGGCCGACCAGTGACAAGTGACATTCACGTCATACAAGTGCCAGGCAATGACCATCAGCAAGAAGAGAGAATCCAACCACCTCCCCTTGGCATTCAAAGCATTATCCCATCGTTGAATCCCCCAGCATCAATATCCTGGGCAAACATTGACATCAAACTTAACAGAATGAAACACATCAATAGTTTCTTCACCCAGTGGCTGGTGGGTGTCTGGAACTCACTGCCTGAAAGGATTAGTATAAAATGGGTGGTTGTTGGCTGGCACAGACTGGGCGGGCCGAAGGGCCTGTATAAGTGCTGTTTCTCTCTATGACTCTCAAGGATGGTAGAGGCAGAAACCCTCATCACATTGATAACAATCTCTTGGATATTCACTTCTCTATATTTAAATTGGGTAAGGAATAACTCTCCTCGTCTGCACTGCCCCATCAAACACTCTCAGAGAAGGTACAGCACAGGTTAGATACAGAGCAAAGCTCCGTTTAAACTGTCCCTGGAGTGTCGGATTAACCCGGGTCACTCACTGTGCCCGGCTCAGCCTCAAGACTCACCTGCCTCAGTCACTGAGACGCTCCTGTATCACTTGCCTTAATGTACGTGGATGCCGGGTTTGGGAGCAGGACAGGCACACGGGATTAGGACGACTGCTCATGTGGAGGATAAGCATCAGTAATCCCTCAGAGAATCAGAACAGACCAGCGAGACTCAGAAAAGGAAACTTGTGTTGAATTTGTGAGTCTTGCATTGTGGAATGCTTTAGTATTTGGTGAGAATGTTGAGCCAGTGATATTTTGCCCCAGTGGGTTGAATAGATACTATATGACTTGATTACAACAGTAAGGTACCGTGTGTACTGTAAATATGGACTGAAATAACAATGTAACTGTTCAATTTTCAGCTGAAGACTATGACTACAGTTATACCTGCTATCCTGTTATATATGTGCTGCTATACCTGCTGTATGTGAGAATGTACATGCGACACGATGGGATGAAGTCAAAGTGGCCACTCTTTATATTTTTAGACCATGCCCCAAGTTCCTGACTTCACAGCCAGTGGGAATATTTACTCTCAGTCCACCCTATCAGTTTCCCTTATTATTTTGTAAACCTTTATCAATTCACCCCATAACCTTCCGGGAGCAAAATCTTTTCCTCAAATCCACTCTAAACCTCCTGCCCCTTGCCTTCAATCTATGCCCCCTGGTTATTGAGCCCTCCGATAAGCGAAAAAGTTTCTTCCTATCTAACCTATCAATGCCCCTCATAATTTTGTATACCTCAATCAGGTCCCCCCTCAGCCTTCTCTGCTCTAAGGAAAACAACTCCAGCCTTTTCAGTCTCTCTTCATAGCTGAAATGCTCCAGCCCAGGCAACATCCTGGTCAATCTCCTCTGCATCCTCTCCAGTGCAATCACATCCTTCCGATAGTGTGGTGCCCAGAACTGGACACAGTGCTCCAGCTGTGGCCTAACCAGTGTTTTCTCCAGCTCCATCATAACCTCCCTGCTCTTATATTCTATGCCTCAACTAATAAAGGCAAGTATCCCATATACCTTCCTAACCACCTTGTCTACCTGCGCTGCAGCCTTCAGTGATCTATGGACAAGTACACCAAGATCCCTCTGACAATCTGTACTTCCTATGGTCCGACCATTCATTGGATATTCCCTAGCCTTGTTAGTCCTTCCAAAATTCTATGTAACCTAACCTATGTATAATCTTTAATCTTGCAGTGCATGTGTAATGTTTAATTTCTGAAAGCCAGACAGAGTAAAGCTTAACATACTCCAAAAAACTCCAGACTTTTGGCATTTATTACCTTATCAGGTCATATCTGTCGTTATGTTGCACTGAGCTTGTGAATAATTCTTTTTAACTTGTTTTTTCCAACAGTACGAGAGTAAATCGATTTGCAGCATCCCATCATATAACATACTTTGCCTACTCCTGTTCATATATTCCAAAGCTGCCGAAATAGTTTCTCGCAAACTACCCCATCAGTTCCCCTTAATATCTCAACAAATTTCATCAAATCACCTTGATCCTCCTATATTCCAGGGAATTATTCCCAGTTTGTGTAATATCACCTTGTAATTTAACCCTTGGAGTCCAGTTATCATTCTGGTAAATCTACTCTGCACTCAAGTGGAGATGGACCCCCCAAAGTCTCTTTGGACCACCAGTGTTTCTATCATTACACCATTTATAAAGTACTCTGTTATAGTCTTTTTTACTGACATTGAAATCTATCTACCACAGTTTTCCCCATTTATTTAAGATATTAATATCTCTTTGTAATTTGATGCTTCCAGCTACACTGCTCACAATGCTGCCTATTTTTGTGTCATTGGTAAACTTTGGTATGTTGCATTCTCCCACATCATCTTAAATCGTTAATAAACACAGCAAAACTGAGACACACACGGGCTTTGCACTAGTAGACAGGAGTGAATCATTCCATCCTAGATGTTTTTTAATTCCAGATTTATGTTTATTTTTAGAAAAAACAAAATTCAAATTCACAACAGCCCAGCGTGGGATTTGAACTCCTACGTTTTCAATCATCAGCTCAGGCCTTCAAATTGAAACCCATAAAATGAGATTCATTTTCCTACTGCTGTTGTCTGACTGTCTCAGGTTTTGTATATTGTTCCCTTCGCCTCTTCTTCCATGTGTTTGAAGTCTTTGAAGTTTGTCAGACATTGGTAAACTACTTCATGTGGTGTTCTGTAAATACCTTCTATTCTGTGTATCTGGAAGGGACACAATTCAAATTCTCACCTTATTGCATCAACTAAAACCTGCAGGTCCATTCAAACAACTCTATTTCCTGTCTCTGCAAAGGTAACTCACACTTCCACAATGCAGGAATGTCTGAGTGGAAACAGCTTTTGACACATTTCCCAACACGCTTCCGAACACTTTTCAGGATGAAGCTAAATTCAACTCACAGATTCCAAGCCCCAAATTGAGCTTTTGGGTAGAATAGGGAACATTGATGAAATCCCAGATCTCTCTGTCCTGTCACCCATTCTAACATTGTACCATTTAGTTAATATCACTCAGTCTTCCTTCAAAAATGCATCACTTCACATTTCTCAGCATTGAAGTTAACCTGCCCTGTGTCTGTCCAATGATAGGTTGGATAGTAAGCTGTCAAGAGGCCATAAAGTGTCTACAAAGAGATTTCCAGAGGTGAAGCGAGTGAGCAAAAATTGGGAGATGGAGTATAATGTGGGGAAATGTGAGCTTGTCCACTTTAGCAGGAAGAATAAAAATCAGTATATTATTGAAATGGAGAGAGACTGCAGAAATGTACGGTGCAGAGGGATCTGGGTGTCCTGGTACATGAATCACAAAATGTTACCGTGTAGCTTCAGCGAGTGATTAGGAAGGCAAATGGAATGTTGTTGTTTATTGCAAGGTGAATAGAATATCAAAGTAGGGAAGTGTTGTTACAGCTGTACAGGGCATAAGTTAGACGACGTCTGCAGGATTGTGGACACTTTTGGTCTCCTTACTGAAGAAATTATATAACTGCATTCGAAGTAGTTCAGAGAAGGTTCACTGGGCTGATTCCTGGGATGAAGGGGTTATCTTATGAGGAAAGGTTGAACAGGTTGGGTCTATACCCACTGGAGTTTAGAAGAATGACAGGTGATCTGAGTGAAACATCTCAGGTCCCGAGGGGACTGGACAGGGTGGATGCTGAGAGGATGTTTCCCCTTGTTGGGGAGACTAGAACTAGGGGACACAGTTTAAAAATTAGGGACGTTCCATTTAAAACTGAGATGAGGAGAAATGTGTTTCTCTCAGAGGGGGGTCAGTCTGTGGAATTCTCTTCCCCAGAGACCAGTGGAGGCTGGATCATTGAATATATTCAAGGTTGAGTTAGATAGATTTTTGATCAGTTAGGTAGTCAAGGGTTATGGGACGCAGACAGGAAAGTGGAGTTGAGTTCACAATCAGATCAGCCATTGAATGGCAGAGCAGGCTCAAGTGGCCGAATGGCCTACTCCTGCTCCTAATTCATTTGTTCTTGTGTGTTCCATTTCACCAGAAATACTCTCTCCTCCTGAAGTCTGCTACTAGTCCCTTCCCTGTTTATTACATTGCAGATGTCACTAACATTGGCAAAACTTTGAAGTTATGCCCTGTAAACACAAGTCCAAGTCATTAGTATATATCAAAAAGATCAATGGTCCTAATATAAACCTCCACTGTATACCTCCCTCCAGTCTGAAACAACCATTGTCCACTCTCTCAGCCAATGTCGTATCCACTCAGCCAAAGTCCCTTTCATCCCTGGAGCACCAATATTGCTAACTGGTCAATTAGGAGGCACCATTAAGACCACCCCAGGAGGACCCTGGTCCCAGACCTCTCTGTTTGCACTCTACCATCAACATTCCCCAGACAGGTACAGCATGAATTAGATACAGAGTAATGCTCCTTCGACACTGTCCCATCCAACAGTCCCAGGACAGGAACATCATGGGGTGGATACAGAGTGAATCTCACTCTACACTGTCCGAAGCAGACACAGTGAGAGACAGAAAGAGAGAAACAGAGAGAGAAACAGACTGACAGGGTGACAGAGAGAGAAAGAAGGATATTTAACATCAGACATAGGAAGATGAGGAGGCAATTTAACCCCTCGACCCTGTTCCAGCATTCAGTGAGATCAGGGCTGATCTGTGATCTAACTAACACCATATATCCCACCTTTGCCCCTTATCTCTTAATACCTTTGGTTAACAAAAATCTGTCAATCTCAGATTTAAAAATTAACAAGTTTCTCAGCATCAATTGCTGTTTGTGGAAGAGAGTTCCAAACTGATACCACACCTGGTGTGTTGAAGTGTTTCTTCACTTCACTCCTGAATGGTTTTGAGACTACGTTTACATTTTTAGACTCGGCCCACAAGTTCCTGACTCCGCAGCCAGTGGGAATAGTTATTCTCAGTCTACCCTATCAGAGTCTCCTTGTCTGCACTGCCCCATCGAACAATCTCAGAGAAGGTACAGCACGGGTTAGATACAGAGTACAGTTCAGTTTAAACATTCCCTGGAGTGTCGGATTAACCCGGGTCACTCACTGTGCCCGGCTCAGCCTCAAGACTCACCTGCCTCAGTCACTGAGACGCTCTTGTATCACTTGCCTTAATGTAAGTGGATGCCGGGTTTGGGAGCAGGACAGGCACACGGGATTAGGACGGCTGCTCATGTGGAGGATAAGCATCAGTAATCCCTCAGAGAATCAGAACAGACCAGCGAGACTCAGAAAAGGAAACTTGTGTTGAATTTGTGAGTCTTGCATTGTGGAATGCTTTAGTATTTGGTGAGAATGTTGAGCCAGTGACATTTTGCCCCAGTGGGATGAATAGATACTATATGACTTGATTACAACAGTAAGGTACCGTGTGTACTGTAAATATGGACTGAAATAACAATGTAACTGTTCAATTTTCAGCTGAAGACTATGACTACAGTTATACCTGCTATCCTGTTATATATGTGCTGCTACACCTGCTATATGTGAGAATGTACATGCGACACGATGGGATGAAGTCAAAGTGACCACTCTTTATATTTTCAGACTATCCCCCAAGTTCCTGACTCCGCAGCCAGTGGGAATATTTACTCTCAGTCCACCCTATCAGTTTCCCTTATTATTTTATAAACTTTCATCAAATCACCCCATAACCTTCTAAATTCCAGGGATACACAGTAAATCTCCAGCTACACTGTCCCATTAAACATTTCCAAGCCAAGCACAATGTTGGGTTTGACAGAGTAAATTTCCCTCTGCACTGTCACATCACACACTCCGAGGGCAGGAACATCATGGGGTGGATACAGAGTGAATCTCACGAGACACTGTCCGAAACAGAGAGAGAGAGAGAGAGAGAGAGAGAGAGAGAGAGAGAGAGAGAGAGAGAGAAAGAGAAACAGAGAGACATAGACTAACAGGGTGACTGTCAGAGAAAGAAGGATATTTAACAGGGATATTGGAAGAGGAGGATGCAATTTAACTCCACAACTCTGTTCCTGCATTCAATGAGATCATGGCTGATCTGTGATCCATCTTACACCATATATCCTGCCTTTGCCCCTTATCTCTTAATACCTTTGGTTAACAAGAATCTATCAATCACAGGTTTAAAAATTAACCAATAAGCCAGCATGAAATTTCCACAAACAATATCATGAGGGTGTGATGGCTCCCACAGTGGAATAGCTTGCTGAATATTTAAAATGGAGACAGAGAGAGAGACAAAGATAGGAGAGAGGGAAAGACAGATGAAGGAACAGTAGGAGAGACAGAGTTGGAAGGAGAGAGAGGGAGTGACACGGAGGGAAAAACAGACGGAGAGACAGAGAGAGAGAGACGGAGATAGAAGGAGAGAGAGGGAGAGACAGAGAGGGAAAGACTGATGGAGACACAGAGAGAGAGAGAGGCAGAGATGGAAGGAGAGAGAGGGAGTGACAGGGAGGGAAAGACAGATGGAAAGACTGAGAGAGAGAAAGGCAGAGATGGAAGGAGAGAGAGGGAGTGTCAGGGAGGGAAAGCCAGATGGAAAGACTGAGAGAGACAGAGATAGAAGGAGAGGGAGGGACTGACAGGGAGGGAAAGACAGATGGAAAGACTGAGAGAGAGAGACAGAGATAGAAGGAGAGAGAGGGAGTGTCAGGGAGGGAAAGACAGATGGAAAGACAGAGAGAGAGACAGAGATAGAAGGAGAGAGAGGGAGTGACAGGGAGGGAAAGACAGATGGAGAGAGACAGAGATAGAAGGAGAGAGAGGGAGTGTCAGGGCGGGAAAGACAAATGGAGAGAGACAGAGATAGAAGGAGAGAGAGGGAGTGACAGGGAGGGAAAGACAGATGGAGGGACAGAGTGGGAGACAGAGAGAGGAGAGAGATGGAGTGACAGAGAGGGAAAGACAGATGGCGAGATAGAGAGAGAGAGACAGAGATAGAAGGAGAGTGAGGGAGTGACAGGGAGGGAAAGACAAATGGCGAGACAGAGTGAGAGAGACAGAGATAGAAGGAGAGAGAGGGAGTGACAGGGAGGGAAAGTCAGATGGAAAGACAGAGAGAGAGGCAGAGATGGAAGAAGAGAAAGGGGGTGGCAGGTAGGGAAATACTGATGGAGAGACTGAGAGAGAGAGAGACAGAGATGGAAGGAGAGAAAGGGGGTGACAGGGAGGGAAAGACTGATGGAAAGACTGAGAGAGAGAGTCAGAGATAGAAGGAGGAGGAGGGAGTGACAGGGAGGGAAAGACAGATGGACAGACAGAGAGAGAGAGACAGAGATAGAAGGAGAGAGAGGGAGTGAGAGGGCGGGAGAGACAGATGGAGAGATAGAGTGCGAGAGACAGAAATAGAAGGAGAGATAGGGAGTGACACGGAGGGAAAGACAGATGGAGAGATAGAGAGGGAGAGACAGAGATAGAAGGAGAGAGAGGGGGAGACAGGGAGGGAAAGACAGATGGAAAGACTGAGAGAGAGAAAGGCAGAGATGGAAGGAGAGAGAGGGAGTGACAGTGAGGGAAAGAGAGATGGAAAGACTGAGAGAGAGAGACAGAGATAGAAGGAAAGAGAGGGAGTGACAGGGAGGGAAAGACAGATGGAGAGACAGAGAGAGAGGCAGAGATGGAAGAAGAGAAAGGGGGTGGCAGGTAGGGAAATACTGATGGAGAGACTGAGAGAGAGAGAGACAGAGATGGAAGGAGAGAAAGGGGGTGACAGGGAGGGAAAGACTGATGGAAAGACTGAGAGAGAGAGTCAGAGATAGAAGGAGGAGGAGGGAGTGACAGGGAGGGAAAGACAGATGGACAGACAGAGAGAGAGAGACAGAGATAGAAGGAGAGAGAGGGAGTGAGAGGGCGGGAGAGACAGATGGAGAGATAGAGTGCGAGAGACAGAAATAGAAGGAGAGATAGGGAGTGACACGGAGGGAAAGACAGATGGAGAGATAGAGAGGGAGAGACAGAGATAGAAGGAGAGAGAGGGGGAGACAGGGAGGGAAAGACAGATGGAAAGACTGAGAGAGAGAAAGGCAGAGATGGAAGGAGAGAGAGGGAGTGACAGTGAGGGAAAGAGAGATGGAAAGACTGAGAGAGAGAGACAGAGATAGAAGGAAAGAGAGGGAGTGACAGGGAGGGAAAGACAGATGGAGAGACAGAGAGAGACAGACAGAGATAGAAGGAGAGAGAGGGAGCGTCTGGGAGGGAAAGACTGATGGAGGGACAGAGAGAGAGAAAGAGCGGGAATTAGAGAGAGGGAGAGTGACAGGGAGGGAGAGACAGATGGAGGGACAGAGTTAGAGACAGAGAGAGAAGGAGTGACATAGATGGAAGGACAGATGGAGGGAGAGAGAGAGGGAAACAGATACAAGGTCAGAGAGGGAGTGACAGAGAGGGAAAGACAGATGGAGGGGCAGGGAGAGAGAGACAGAGATAGAAGGAGAAAGAGGGAGTTACAGGGAGGGAAAGACAGATGGAGGGACAGAGAGAGAGAGACAGAGATAGAAGGAGAGACACAGAGACAGAGAGGGAAAGACAGATGGAGAGACAGAGAGAGAGAGATAGAGATAGAAGTTGAGAGAGGGAGTGTCTGGGAGGGAAAGACTGCTGGAGGGACAGAGAGAGAGAGGCAGAGAGAGTAGGAGAGAGAGGGGGAGTGACAGGGAGGGAAAGACAGATGGAGAGAGAGAGAGAGAGAGAGACAGAGATAGAAGAAGAGAGAGGGGGAGACAGGGAGGGAAAGACAGATGGAAAGACTGAGAGAGAGAGAGAGGCAGAGATAGAAGGAGAAAGAGGGAGTGACAGGGAGGGAAAGACAGATGGAGAGACAGAGAGAGAGAGACAGAGATAGAAGGAGAGACAGAGAGAAAGAGAACGAAAGACAGATGGAGAGACAGAGAGAGAGAGAGAGATAGAGATAGAAGTTGAGAGAGGGAGTGTCTGGGAGGGAAAGACAGATGGAGGGACAGAGCGAGAGACAGAGAGAGAAGGAGAGAGATGGAGTGACATAGATGGAAGGACAGATGGAGGGATAGAGAGAGAGAGACAGAGATAGAAGGAGAGAGAAGGAGAGACAGAGAGGGAAAGACAGATGGAGGGACAGGGGGACAGACAAAGAGAGAAAGGGAGAGAGGGAGTGTCAGGGATGGAAAGACAGATGGAGGGCAGAGAGAGAAGAAGAGAGATGGAGTGACAGGGAGGGAATGACAAATGGAGAGACAGGGAGAGAGAAAGAGATAGAAGGAGAGAGAGGGAGTGTCAGGGAGGGAAAGACAGATGGAGGGACAGAGAGAGAGAGAGAGAGAGAGACAGAGAGAGAAGGAGAGAGAGGGAGTGACAGGGAGGGAAAGACAGATGGAGGGACAGAGTGGGAGACAGAGAGAGGAGAGAGATGGAGTGACAGAGAGGGAAAGACAGATGGCGAGATAGAGAGAGAGAGACAGAGATAGAAGGAGAGTGAGGGAGTGACAGGGAGGGAAAGACAAATGGCGAGACAGAGTGAGAGAGACAGAGATAGAAGGAGAGAGAGGGAGTGACAGGGAGGGAAAGACAGTTGGAAAGACAGAGAGAGAGGCAGAGATGGAAGGAGAGAAAGGGGGTGGCAGGTAGGGAAATACTGATGGAGAGACTGAGAGAGAGAGAGACAGAGATGGAAGGAGAGAAAGGGGGTGACAGGGAGGGAAAGACTGATGGAAAGACTGAGAGAGAGAGTCAGAGATAGAAGGAGGAGGAGGGAGTGACAGGGAGGGAAAGACAGATGGACAGACAGAGAGAGAGAGACAGAGATAGAAGGAGAGAGAGGGAGTGAGAGGGCGGGAGAGACAGATGGAGAGATAGAGTGCGAGAGACAGAAATAGAAGGAGAGATAGGGAGTGACACGGAGGGAAAGACAGATGGAGAGATAGAGAGGGAGAGACAGAGATAGAAGGAGAGAGAGGGGGAGACAGGGAGGGAAAGACAGATGGAAAGACTGAGAGAGAGAGAGACAGAGATAGAAGGAGAGAGAGGGAGTGACAGGGAGAAAAAGACCGATTGAGAGTCACAGAGAGAGAGACAGAGATAGAAGGAGAGAGAGGGAGTGACAGGGAGGGAAAGACAGATGGAAAGACTGAGAGAGAGAAAGGCAGAGATGGAAGGAGAGAGAGGGAGTGACAGTGAGGGAAAGAGAGATGGAAAGACTGAGAGAGAGAGACAGAGATAGAAGGAAAGAGAGGGAGTGACAGGGAGGGAAAGACAGATGGAGAGACAGAGAGAGACAGACAGAGATAGAAGGAGAGAGAGGGAGCGTCTGGGAGGGAAAGACTGATGGAGGGACAGAGAGAGAGAAAGAGCGGGAAGGAGAGAGAGGGAGAGTGACAGGGAGGGAAAGACAGATGGAGGGACAGAGTGAGAGACAGAGAGAGAAGGAGTGACATAGATGGAAGGACAGATGGAGGGAGACAGAGAGGGAAACAGATACAAGGTCAGAGAGGGAGTGACAGAGAGGGGAAGACAGATGGAGGGGCAGGGAGAGAAAGACAGAGATAGAAGGAGGAAGAGGGAGTTACAGGGAGGGAAAGACAGATGGAGGGACAGAGAGAGAGAGACAGAGATAGAAGGAGAGACACAGAGACAGAGAGGGAAAGACAGATGGAGAGACAGAGAGAGAGAGATAGAGATAGAAGTTGAGAGAGGGAGTGTCTGGGAGGGAAAGACTGCTGGAGGGACAGAGAGAGAGAGGCAGAGAGAGTAGGAGAGAGAGGGGGAGTGACAGGGAGGGAAAGACAGATGGAGAGAGAGAGAGAGAGAGAGACAGAGATAGAAGAAGAGAGAGGGGGAGACAGGGAGGGAAAGACAGATGGTAAGACTGAGAGAGAGAGAGAGGCAGAGATAGAAGGAGAAAGAGGGAGTGACAGGGAGGGAAAGACAGATGGAGAGACAGAGAGAGAGAGACAGAGATAGAAGGAGAGACAGAGAGAAAGAGAACGAAAGACAGATGGAGAGACAGAGAGAGAGAGAGAGAGATAGAGATAGAAGTTGAGAGAGGGAGTGTCTGGGAGGGAAAGACAGATGGAGGGACAGAGCGAGAGACAGAGAGAGAAGGAGAGAGATGGAGTGACATAGATGGAAGGACAGATGGAGGGATAGAGAGAGAGAGACAGAGATAGAAGGAGAGAGAAGGAGAGACAGAGAGGGAAAGACAGATGGAGGGACAGGGGGACAGACAAAGAGAGAAGGGGAGAGAGGGAGTGTCAGGGATGGAAAGACAGATGGAGGGCAGAGAGAGAAGAAGAGAGATGGAGTGACAGGGAGGGAATGACAAATGGAGAGACAGGGAGAGAGAAAGAGATAGAAGGAGAGAGAGGGAGTGTCAGGGAGGGAAAGACAGATGGAGGGACAGAGAGAGAGAGAGAGAGAGACAGAGAGAGAAGGAGAGAGAGGGAGTGACAGGGAGGGAAAGACAGACGGAGGGACAGAGAGAGAGACAGACAGAGAGGCAGAGAGAGAGATAGAAGGAGAGAGTGGAGTGACATAGAGGGAAGGACAGATGGAGGGATCAAGAGAGAGAGAGGCAGAGATGGAAGGATAGAGGGAGTGACAGGGAGGGAAAGACAAATGGAGAGACAGAGATAGAGAGAGAAGGAGACAGAGGGAATGACAGGGAGGGAAAGACAGATGGAGGGACAGAGTGAGAGACAGTGAGAGGAGCGCGATGGAGTGACAGGGAGGGAAGGACAGATGGAGGGATAGAGAGAGAGACAGAGAAAGAAGGAGAGAGAGGGAAAGACAGAGAGGGAAAGGCAGTTAGAGAGACAGAGAGAGAGGCAGAGAGAGAAGGAGAGAGAGGGAGTGTCAGAGAGGGAATGACAGATGGAAAGAGAGAGAGAGAGAGAGTGAGAGAAAGACAGATGGAGGGGCAGAGAGTGAGACAGAGAGAGAAGGAGAGAGAGGGAGTGATAGGGAGGGAAAGACAGATGGAGATACAGTGGGAGAGAGAGAGATAGAGGGAGAGAGAGGGACTGACAGGGAGGGTAAGACAGATGGAAAGACTGAGAGAGAGAGACAGAGATAGAAGGAGAGACGGGGCGTGACAGGAAGGGAAAGACAGATGGAAAGACAGAGAGAGAGACAGAGATATTAGGAGAGAGATGGGTTTACAGGGATAGAAGGATGGATGGAGTGATAGAGAGAGAGAGAGACAGGGACAGAATGAGAGAGTGAGTGACAGCGAGGGAAATACAGATGGAGGGACAGAGAGAAAGACAGAGTGAGAGGCAGAGACAGAGATAGAAGATGAGAGAGGGAGTGAGGGGTGGGTGAAGACAGATGGAGAGACAGAGAGAGAGAGAAGGACAGAGAGGGAAAGACAGATGGAGAGACAGAGAGAGAGAGGCAGAGTTGGAAGGAGAGAGAGGGAGTGACAGAGAGGGAAAGACAGATGGAGGAAAGTGAGAGAGAGAGGCAGAGATACAGATAGAAGGAGAGAGAGGGAGTGTCAGGGAGGGAAAGACAGATGGAGGGACAGAGAGATAAAGAGACAGAGATAGAAGGAGAGAGAGGGAGTGACAGAGAGGGAAAGACAGATGGAGGACAGAGGGAGAGAGACAGAGATAGAAGGAGAGAGAGGGAGTGACAGGGAGGGAAAGACAGATGGAGAGACAGAGAGTGAGAGACAGAGAGAGCGGCAGAGACAGAGATAGAAGCAGAGAGAGGGAGTGACAGGGAGGGAAAGACAGATGGAGAGACAGGAAGAGAGACAGAGATCTCTGCTGATGTTTCTGTCTCCATACCTATTTCTTAAATGTTTCTGCACACAGCAGTGAAGGATTACATCAAATTAATTTCTCTTACATTCTCCCTTTCAATAGACCCTACATTCTCTGTCTCTCCAACCTTGTCCCTCTCCACAGCACTCTAACTGTCTGCATATCTAACCCTCTCTCCCTCTGTCTCTCTCCCAGTGTCAGAGATAGCAGGAGGGAGAGACAGAGAGAGGAAGACAGAGAGAGAATGTTGAAGGAATTATACTCTATTCCTAAGCTGTGCTGAACCTGCTCTGGGAGTGTTTGATGGGCTACATTCCTGTATCATGCTGTGAAGAAGCACAGCTTGCTCAGTGTACAACGGGTCAAAGGGAACGATTCACTCCTGTCTGCTACTGGGAAGAGAGACTAACCTTAACATCAAGGCAGCGTTTGACCGAGTGTGACATCGAGGAGCCCGAGTAAAACTGAAGTCAGTGGGAATCTGCTGGTTGGACTCATACCGAGCACAAAGGAAGATGGTTGTGGTTGTTGGAAGTCAATCATCGTAGTCTCAGGACATCACTGCAGGAGTTCCTCAGGTTAGTGTCCTCGGCCCATCCATCTTCAGCTGCTTCCTCAATGACCTGCCCTCCATCGTAAGGTCAGAAGTAGGGATGTTCACTGTTGATTGCACAGTGTTCAGTTCCATTCACATCTCCTCAGATAATGAAATCCCAGCAGGAAGTGCTGGAAATACTGAGCAGGTCAGGCAGCATCTGTGGAGAGAGAAACAGAGTTAATGATTCAGCTCGAAGCTTTCCAGATTTCAAGCATCCAGAATATTTTGCCTCAGATAATGAAGCAATCCAGAGCCACATGCACCAAGACCCGGACATCATTCAGTTTTGGGCCGACCAGTGACAAGTAACATTCACGTCACACAAGTGCCAGACAATGACCATCTGCAACAAGAGAGAATCCAACCACCTCCCCTTGGCATTCAAAGCAGTATCCCATCGCTGAATCCCCCAGCGTCAACATCCTGGGGAAACATTGACATCAAGCTTAACTGAACGAAATACATCAATAGTTTCTTCACCATCTCTCTGGGACAGAGAGACACAGATAAAGAATGTGAGTAAGCCTTGACAGAACCTCAGTAAATTGTTCCAACCATTGTTAATGATAGAAATCAAGGATTATATTAGAGCAAAGGAAGAGGCAGAGAATGTTAGCCCCTTTATAACTATATCCTTTAGTTTAGATTGCCTCTCCTCCTTCTTCCTACCTGTGGAGGTGGGAGATGTGGGCATGGTTCTTAATGAATTCTCTGTGTCCGTCTTTATAAAAGAGTGGGAACGATACAGAGATTGTAGTTAAAGAGGAGGAGTGTGAAATATTGGATGGGATAAACAGAGTGAGAGGGGAAATATTAAGGTGTTTGGCAGCTTTGAAAGTGGATAAATGGTCAGGCCTGGATGCATTGGAATCAGTTCAGAGAAGGTTCACTCGGCTGATTCCTGGGATGAAGGGGTTATCTTTGAGGAATGGTGGAACAGGTTGGGCCTATACTCATTGGAGTTCGGAAGAATGAGATGTGATCTTATTGAAACATACAAGATTCTGAGGGGACTTTACAGGGCGGATGCTGGGAGGATGTTCCCCTTGTGGGGATGTCTAGAACGAGGGGGCAGGTACACTGTGGGGTTTGATACAGAGTAAAGCTGCCTCGGTATATGCCTCTCTTTCTCCTCCTCCATCCAGATGGAGAGAGTAACAGTGAGAAAGAACAGGGATAGATATGGAGAATAAGAGAGAGAGGGAAGGATTGCAATGGGGGAGAGTACCAGAGAGAAAGAGGAAGACATTGGGATGGAGAGTGTTAGTCAATGTTCCTGCAAATCTGCGTGCAGCAGCCTCAAAGATCCCACGCAGATCCTGTTCCACAATAAATAGCACACGTCTTCAAAGATTCTTCAAAGATTTCAAGGGACAGCTCACGTTAAAAAAACTGGGCACGCACAACATCTAAAATTTCACGGGAACATTGGAGCCAACTGCGGAATACATGTTTCTTACCAGACTGCATAAGGAAGTGCAACCTCTGCAGATGCGGTGAAACCAAAAGCAGCTGACTTCAAATGGTAAACTGATGTATGTGGAGCTTTGCAAAGGGTCTGAGAGAGGAGAGAGAAACAGACATAGACACACAGACACAGAAATACACACACACAGAAACACACACACAGAAACACACACACAGAAACACACACACAGACACACACACAGAAACACACACAGACACACAGAAATACACAGACACAGAAACACACACACACAGAAACACACAGACACAGAAACACACACACAGAAACACACACACACAGAAACACACACACACACAGAAACACACACACACAGAAACACACAGAAACACACACACACACAGAAACACACACACACACAGAAACACACACACACAGAAACACACACACACACACAGAAACACACACACACAGAAACACACACACACACAGAAACACACACACAGACACAGAAACACACACAGAAACAGGGTGACTCAGGGACAGAGAGCGAAAGAAGAATATTTCAATTTTCAAAAGGCATTTGATGAGATCAACCTTCGATTTAAAAATGACAATTGATTTTGCATCAATGTTTGCGTGCAGAAGACACGTTCCAAACTACTACCACCTTTAGCCTGGAGTGGCGGATTTTTGCTCAGAGTGTTGTGAATCTTTGGAATTCTCTACCCCAGTGGGCTGTGGAAGCTCAGTCTGGGAAAAAGGCATTGAAGTGGATGATCAGCCATGATCGTATTGAATGGCGGAGCAGGCTTGATGGGCTGAATGGGCTACTCCTGTTCCTATGTTCCCAAGCTGCTGAAATAGTTTCTCCCAAACTACCCCATCAGTTCCCCTTAATATCTCAACACCTTTGAACAAATTACCTTGATCCTCCTAAATTCCAGGCAATAAATCCCCAGTTTGTGTAATATCACCTCGTAATTTAACCCTTGGACTCCAGTTATCATTCTGGTAAATCTACACTGCACTCAAATGGACATGGACCCCCCAAAGTCTCTTTCAACCTCCAGTGTTTCTATCTTTACACCATTTATAAAGTACTCTGTTCGAGTCTTTTTTTGCTGACATGGAAATCTAACTGCCACAGTTTTGCCCATTTATTTAAGATATAAATTTCTCTTTGTAATTTGATGCTTCCGGTTACAGTGCTTACAATGCTGCCTATTTTTGTGTCATTGGTAAACTTGGGTATGTTGCATTCTACCTCATCATCTTAAATCGTTAATAAATACAGCAAAACTGAGACACACACGGGCTTTTCACTAGTAGACAGGAGTGAATCATTCCAACATCGAGGCTTTTTAACTCCAGATTTACGTTTTTTGAAAGAAAAAACAAAATTCAAATTCACAACAGCCCTGTGTGGGATTTGAACTCCTACTTTTTCAGTCATCAGCTCAGGCCTTCAAATTAAAACCCATAAAAAGAGATTCATTTTCCTACTGCTGTTGTCTGACGGTCTCAGGTTGTGTATATGGTTCCCTTTGCCTCTTCTTGCATGTGTCTGAAGTCTTTGAAGTTTGTCAGACATTGGTAAACTACTTCATGTGGTGTTGTGTAAATACCTTCAATTCTGTGTATCTGCAAGGGACACAATTCAAATTCTCACCTTATTGCATCAACTAAAACCTGCAGGTCCATTCAAGCAACTCTATTTCCTGTCTCTGCAAAGATAGCTCACACTTCCACAATGCAGGAATGTCTGAACGGGTACAGCTTTTGACACATTTCCCAACATGTTTGCCAACACTTTTCAGGATAAAGCTAAATTCAACTTAGAGATTGCAAGCCCCAAATTGAATCTTTTAGATGTAAAAAGTGACACAAATGAAATCCCAGATCTCTCTGTCCCTGCACCCATTTTAACATTGCACCATTTAGTTTTTATCGCTTCTCCTCAGTCTTCCTTCCAAAATGCATCATTTTACATTTCTCAGCATTGAAGTTAACCTGCTATGTGTCTGACCATTTCACCAGACTGCCTCTATCCTCCTGAAGTCTACTCCTATTCCCTTCACTGTTTATTACATTGCAAATGGCACAATGTTGAAGTTATGCCCTGTATACCCAAGTCTAAGTCATTCATATATCAATAAGATCAGTGGTCCTAATCAACACCCCAGGGGAATACCACAATTTACACTGTATACAGTGAGTACAAAAGCCGAGAGGGTGCGCTGAAAATGTATAAAGCTCTGGTCAGGTAACAGAGAGGGAGAGACTGGGATTCAGAGGGTAACGGAGAGGGAGAGCCTGGGACTCAGAGGGTAAGAGAGAGGGAGAGACTGGGATTCAGAGGGTAACGGAGAGGGAGAGACTGGGACTCAGAGGGTAAGAGAGAGGGAGAGTCTGGGATACAAAGGGGAGCAGAGAGGGAGAGTCTGGGATTCAGAGGGAAACATAGAGGGAGAGACTGGGATTCAGAGGGTAACAGAGAGGGAGAGACTGGGATTCAGATGGTAACAGAGAGGGAGAGTCTGGGATTCAGAGGGAAACAGAGAGGGAGAGACTGGGATTCAGACGGCAACAGAGAGGGTGAGTCTGGGATTCAGAGGGTAACAGAGAGGGAGAGTCTGGGATTCACAGGGTAACAGAGAGGGAGAGTCTTGGACTCAGAGGGTAAGAGAGAGGGAGAGACTGGGATTCACAGGGTAACAGAGAGGGAGAGTCTGGGATACAGAGGGAAACATGGAGGGAGAGACTGGGATTCAGAGAGTAACAGAGGGGGAGAGAATGGGATTCAGAGGGCAACGGAGAGGGACAGACTGGGATTCAGAGGTTAACAGAGAGGGAGAGACTGGGATTCAGAGGGTAACAGAGAGGGAGAGACTGGGATTCAGAGGGAAACAGAGAGGGAGAGACTGGGATTCAGAGGGTAACCGAGAGGGAGAGACTGGAATGCAGAGGGTAACAGAGAGCGTGAGACTGGGATTCAGAGGGAAACATGGAGGGAGAGACTGGGATTCAGAGAGTAACAGAGGGGGAGAGAATGGGATTCAGAGGGTAACAGAGAGGGAGAGACTGGGATTCAGAGGGTAACAGAGAGGGAGAGACTGGAATTCAGAGAGTAACAGAGAGGGAGAGACTGGGATTCAGAGAGTAACAGAGGGAAAAATAGAGTTGGCGAGGGCAACATAGAAATTTTAAGGCACAGAAAGTGGCCACTTGGCCCATCCTCTTTGTGCCAGCTGAAAAACGATCAACCTATTCTCATCCCACCTTCCAGAATTTGGTCCGAGCACTGCAGCTTACCGCACTTGAGGTGCCTATCCAGACTCCTTCTGAATGAGTTGAGGTCCTCTGCCTCAACTACCCTTTCAGGCAGTGAGTTCCAGACCATCACGACCCTCTGGGTGAAAATGATTTTCCTCAACTCCCCTCTAATTTTTCGACCAATCACTTTAAATCTATGCCCCCTCGTCACTGACCTTTCTGCTATGGTTCTCTGCCCTTCAACTCCACTCCATTCAGGACCCTCAACATTTTGTACATTTCAATCAGATCTCCCCTTAGCCTTCTCTGCTCCAAGGACAACAACCCCTGCCTTTCCTCATAGCTACAATTCTCCAGTCCTGGCAACATCCTAGACAAAGTCCCGTGTTCATAACACATGGATAAAGAGGTTAATCATCGGAGCTGTTACTCTGAGACAGAGACAGAGAGGGAGAAAGAGAGAGTGAGAGGGAGGGAGAGAGGGAGGGAGAGATGGTGTGGGGGAGATGGTGTGGGGGAGACACAAACTGAGACGTGGACAGAGGCAGCGAGAGAGAGAGAGGGAGAGATAGAGAGGGAGAGGCAGAAGAGAGAGAGGCAGAGAGAGAGCGAGGCAGAGAGAGAGATAGAGAGAGACAGAGAGAGAGGGAGCGATGGTGTGAGGGAGGCACAAATTGAGACATGGACAGAGGTTGAGAAAGAGAGAGAGGGAGAGACAGAGAGAGAGAGCTGGGGGAGAGACAGATAGAGTGTGAGAGAGGCACAGAGAGAGAAGGAGACACAGAGAGGCAGACATAGAGAGGCAGACAGAGAGCTAGAGAGAGACAGAGAGCGAGGCAGAGATGGTGTGAGGGAGGCACAAATTGAGACATGGACAGAGATGGAGAGAGAGAGGGAGCGATAGAACGAGAGAGAGAAAAAGACAGAGAGGGAGAGACTGAGATTCAGAGGGTAACAGAGGGTAAAATAGAGTTGGCGAGGGCAACATAGAAATTTTATGGCACAGAAAGCGGCCACTTCACCCATTCTCTCTGTGCCAGCCGAAAAACGATCAACCTATTCTCATCCCACCTTCCAGCATTTGGTCCGAGCACTGCAGCTTACCGCACTTGAGGTGCCCATGCAGACTCCTTCTGAATGAGTTGAGGGTCTCTGCCTCAACTACCCTTTCAGGCAGTGAGTTCCAGACCATAGCGACCCTCTGGGTGAAAAAGATTTTCCTCAACTCCCCTCTAATTTTTCTACCAATCACTTTAAATCTATGCCCCCTCGTCACTGACCTTTCTGCTATGGTTCTCTGCCCTTCACCTCCACTCTATCCAGGACCCTCAACATTTTGGACATTTCAATCAGATCTCCCCTCAGCCTTCTCTGTTCCAAGGACAACAACCCCTGCCTATCCTCATAGCTACAATTCTCCAGTCCTGGCAACATCCTAGAAAATGGGAGAGAGACAAAGTCCCGTGTTCATTCTTTCTTTTGGGCCTCCTTATCTCGAGAGACAATGGATACGCGCCTGGAGGTGGTCAGTGGTTTGTGAAGCAGCGCCTGCAGTGGCTATAAAGGCGAATTCTGGAGTGACAGGCTCTTCCACAGGTGCTGCAGAGAAATTTGTTTGTTGGGGCTGTTGCACAGTTGGCTCTCCCCTTGCGCCTCTGTCTTTTTTCCTGCCAACTACTAAGTCTCTTCGACTCGCCACAATTTAGCCCTGTCTTTATGGCTGCCCACCAGCTCTGGCGAATGCTGGCAACTGACTCCCACGACTTGTGATCAATGTCACACGATTTCATGTCGCGTTTGCAGACGTCTTTATAACGGAGACATGGACGGCCGGTGGGTCTGATACCAGTGGCGAGCTCGCTGTACAATGTGTCTTTGGGGATCCTGCCATCTTCCATGCGGCTCACATGGCCAAGCCATCTCAAGCGCCGCTGACTCAGTAGTGTGTATAAGCTGGGGGTGTTGGCCGCTTCAAGGACTTCTGTGTTGGAGATATAGTCCTGCCACCTGATGCCAAGTATTCTCCGAAGGCAGCGAAGATGGAATGAATTGAGACGTCGCTCTTGGCTGGCATACGTTGTCCAGGCCTCGCTGCCGTAGAGCAAGGTACTGAGGACACAGGCCTGATACACTCGGACTTTTGTGTTCCGTGTCAGTGCGCCATTTTCCCACACTCTCTTGGCCAGTCTGGACATAGCAGTGGAAGCCTTACCCATGCGCTTGTTGATTTCTGCATCTAGAGACAGGTTACTGGTGATAGTTGAGCCTAGGTAGGTGAACTCTTGAACCACTTCCAGAGCGTGGTCGCCAATATTGATGGATGGAGCATTTCTGACATCCTGCCCCATGATGTTCGTTTTCTTGAGGCTGATGGTTAGGCCAAATTCATTGCAGGCAGACACAAACCTGTCGATGAGACTCTGCAGGCATTCTTCAGTGTGAGATGTTAAAGCAGCATCGTCAGCAAAGAGGAGTTCTCTGATGAGGACTTTCCGTACTTTGGACTTCGCTCTTAGACGGGCAAGGTTGAACAACCTGCCCCCTGATCTTGTGTGGAGGAAAATTCCTTCTTCAGAGGATTTGAACGCATGTGAAAGCAGCAGGGAGAAGAAAATCCCAAAAAGTGTGGGTGCGAGAACACAGCCCTGTTTCACACCACTCAGGATAGGAAAGGGCATTTTGAACATTTCAATCAGATCTCCCCTCAGCCTTCTCTGTTCCAAGGACAACAACCCCTGCCTATCCTCATAGCGACAATTCTCCAGTCCTGGCAACATCCTAGAAAATGGGAGAGAGACAAAGTCCCGTGTTCATAACACATTGATAAAGAGGTTAATCATCTGAGCTGTAACTCTGAGACAGAGACAGAGAGGGAGGGAGAGAGGGAGAAAGAGAGAGAGAGGGGGAGGGAGAGAGGGAGGGAGAGATGGTGCGGGGGAGACACAAACTGAGACGTGGACAGAGGCAGTGAAGGAGAGAGAGAGACAGAGAGAGAGAGGCAGAGAGAGAGAGAGGCAGAGAGAGAGAGGCAGAGAGAGAGAGGCAGAGAGAGAGAGGCAGAGACAGAGAGAGAGAGACAGAGAGAGAGGGAGCGATGGTGTGAGGGAGGCACAAATTGAGACATGGACAGAGGTTGAGAAAGAGAGAGAGGGAGAGATAGAGAGAGAGAGCTGGGGGAGAGACAGATAGAGAGTGAGAGAGGCACAGAGAGAGAAGGAGACACAGAGAGGCAGACATAGAGAGGCAGACAGAGAGCTAGAGAGAGACAGAAAGAGAGGGAGAGATGGTGTGAGGGAGGCACAAATTGAGACGTGGACAGAGGTAGAGAGAGAGAGGGAGAGATAGAGCGAGAGAGAGGGGGGAAAGGCAGATAGCGAGGGACAGAGGCAGTGTGAGAGAGGCAGAGTGAGAGAGGCAGATTAGAAGGTAGCAAATGTAACCCCACTGTTTACAAAAGGAAGGAGAGAGAAAATGGGGAACGAAAGACCTGTTCGTCTAACATCAGTCATTGGGAAAATGCTCGAATCTATAATAAAGGATGTGATAACAGGACACTTAAAGAGAGATTGCGGGGGGAGGGGGGTGGAGAGAGAAATGGGGTGAGAGAGAAATGGGGGGGAGAGAGAGGGGGAGAGTGCGTGAGTGAGACGGAGCAAAGGAGAGAGATACTAGGTTAGGTGGGACAATAAGCTGTGAGGAGAACACAAATAGACTACAAAGAGAGATGGTTTGGGATAGACAGCGATAAATGTCCCAGTGTTGTGGTAACATAAAATGGCCACTGAAAATGAACCTAAAATGGCTGACTGATGTGTGTGGATTTCCACAGATGAGAGGAGAGAGAGACAGACAGACAGACAGACAGAGACAGACAGAGAGACAAAGAGGGAGACAGAGACCAAGACACAGAGAGTGATCGCAGGATATTTGTCATAGGACAGAGGAAGAGGAGGAGGCCATTTGGCCCCTCAACCCTGATCCGTCATTCAAGGAGCTCATGGCTGATGTGTGATCTCACTCCATGTACCTATCTTTGCCTCTTAATACCTTTGGTTAACAAAAATCTATCAAACTTATATTTAAAAATTTACAAGTGTCTCAGCATCAAATGCTGATTGTGGAAGAGAGTTTCAAACTGATACCACACCTGGTGTGTTGAAGTGTTTCTTCATTTCACTCCTGAAAGGTTTTTAGACTAGGTTTATATTTTTAGACTATGCCCCCATGTTCTAGACTCTGTTGAGGTTGATGAATTGTTACCCTCTGTCTACCCTATCAGTTTCCCTTATTATCTTGAAAACAATCATCAAATCACACCTGAGAATTCAAAATTCCAGGGATACAGAGTAAATCTACAGCTACACTGTCCCATTAAATATTCCCAAGCCAAGCACAATGTTGGGTTTGACACAGAGTAAATTTCCCTCTACACTGTCCCATCACACACTCCCAGGGCAGGAACATCATGGGGTGGATACAGAGTGAATCTCACTCTACACTGTCCGATGGAGACAGAGAGAGAGAGAGAGAGAAAGAGAAACAGAGAGACATGGACTGACAGGGTGACTAAAAGAGATGGAAGGATACTTCACAGGGATATTGGAAGAGGAAGATGCAATTCAACCACACAGCCCTGTTCCGGCATCAAATGAGATCTTGGCTGATCTGTGATGTAACTTACACCATATATCCTGCCTTTGCCCCTTATCTCTTAATACCTTTGGTTAACAAGAATCTATCAATCACAGATTTAAAAATTAACCAATAAACCAGCATGAAATTTGCACAACCAATATCATTGTGCGGGTGTTTATGTGTGTGTTTGTGTGTGTGTCTATGTCTGTTTGGGTGTGATGGCTCCCACAGTGGAATAGCTTGCTGGATGTTTAAAATGGAGGCTATTCCTTCCGGATCATCAAAAGTATCCGCCTGGGCCGCAACTTCATCTACATTTCCCCCTCTCCCGATGTTTTTTTCTCTCCATATCTATCTCTAATATGTTTATGTGCACAGCAGTGAAGGATTACATCAAATTAATATATCTTACATTATCCTTTTTATCCACCTCAACAACCTCTCTCTCTCCAAATTTGTCCCTCTCGACAGCCCTCTCTCTGCCTTCATATCGAACCCTCTCTCCCTCTGTCTCTCTCCTAATGTCAGAGATAGCAGGAGGGAGAGACAGAGAGAGAATGTTGAAGGAACTGTACTCTGTTCCGAAGCTGTGCTGAACCTGTTCTGGGAGTGTTTGATTGGCTACATTAATCGGCCGTGTACAGTCCTGTATCAAGCTGTGAAGAAACACAGCTTGTTCAGTGTACAACGGGTCAAAGGGAACGATTCACTCCTGTCTGCTACTGGGAAGAGAGACTGACCTTAACATCAAGGCAGCGTTTGACCGAGTGTGACATCGAGGAGCCCGAGTAAAACTGAAGTCAGTGGGAATCGGGGGAAATCTCTCCACTGGTTGGAATCATACCGAGCATAAAGGAAGATGGTTGTGGTTGTTGGAAGTCAATCATCTCAGTCCCAGGCCTTCACTGCAGGAGTTTATCAGGGTAGTGTCCTCAGCCCAGCCATCTTCAACTGAGATCCCAGCAGAAAGTGCTTTAAATACTGAGCAGGTCAGGCAGCATCTGTGGAGAGAGAAACAGAGTTAGTGATTCAGCTCGATGCTTTCCTGATTTCCACCATCCACAGTATTTTGCCTCAGATAATGAAGCAATCCAGAGCCACATGCACCAAGACCCGGACAACATTCAGGTTTGGGCCGACCAGTGACAAGTAACATTCACGTCACACAAGTGCCAGACAATGACCATCTGCAACATGAGAGAATCCAACCACCTCCCCTTGGCATTCAAAGCATTATCCCATGGCTGAATCACCCAGCGTCAACATCATGGGGAAACATTGACATCAAACTTAACTGAAAGAAACACATCAATAGTTTATTCACCCAGTGGCTGGTGGGTGTCTGGAACTCTCTGCCTGAAAGGGTGGGAGAGGCAGAAACCCTCATCACATTTAAAACAATCTCTTGGATATTCACTTCTCCATGTTTAAAATGGGTAAGGAATAACTCTCCTCGTCTACACTGCCCCATCGAACACTCTCAGAGAAGGTACAGCATATCTTCGATACAGAGTAAAGCTCCATTTAAACATTCCCTGGAGTGTCGGATTAACCCGGCTGTGCCCGGCTCAGCCTCAAGACTCACCTGCCTCAGTTTTCTGAGATGCTCCTGTATCACTTGCCTTAACGTAAGTGGATGCTGGGTTTGGGAGCAGGACAGGCACACGGGATTAGGACGACTGCTCATGTGGAGGATAAGCATCAGTAATCCCCCAGAGAATCAGAACAGGCCAGCGAGACTCAGAAAAGGAAACTTGTGTTGAATTTGTGAGTCTTGCATTGTGGAATGCTTTAGTATTTGGTGAGAATGTTGAGCCAGTGACATTTTGCCCCAGTGGGATGAAGAGATACTATATGACATGATTACAACAGTAAGGTACCGTGTGTACTGTCAATGTGGACTGAAATAACAATGTAACTGATCAATTTTCAGCTGAATTTTATGACTACAGTTATACCTGCTATCCTGTCAGAATGTACATAAGACACGATGGGATGAAGTCAAAGTGGCCACTGTTGAATTTGCTAGCTTGATCTTTGTGGGAACACAAGGGTTAAGTAAGTTAAAAATATTAAATGGTCAATTCGCTTGTTTAAGTAATCACTCAACAGAAATGGGTCTGGAATGTCCTATGTGCTGCATTCCTACTCCTGCATCTACTCTGTCAGGACCCCTCATGATTTTGAACACCTCTATTACATCTCATCTCAAATTTCTCTTCTCTGTGGAGAACAACAACAATTTCTCCAATCTATCCAGGTAACTGAAGTCCCCCATCCCTGGAACCGTGCTCGTGAGTCTTTTCTGCATCCTCTCTGAAGCCCCCACATCCTTCCGAAAGTACGGTGTCCAGAATTGGACACAATACTAGTTGAGGATGAAGCAGTCTTTTATAAAACTTCATCATAACCTCCTTGCTTTTATACTCTAAGCCTCTATTTACAAAGCCTAGGATCCCATATGCCTTTTAACCACTTTCTAAACTAGCTCTGCCACCTTCAATTTGTGCACACACATCCCCAGGTCTCTCTGTTCCTGCACCCACTTCCTTCTGTTCTTTGGTTCTCATAACACAGAGGGACAGGAGGACAGGGAGGTCTGGAAAGAAGGAGGGGAAGAGAGAGCAAACAAACAGGAAACACGTATGGGAACACCACCACCTGCAAGTTTCCCTTAAGTCACACACCATCCTGACTTGGAACTATATCGCTGCTCCTTCACTGTGACTGGGTCAAAATCCTGGATCTACCTTCCTAACAGCACTGTGGGTGTACCTACCCAACATGGACTGCAGCGGTTCAAGAAGGAGGCTCAAAACCACCTTCTCAAGGGCAATTATGAATGGGCAATAAATGCTGTCCTGGCCACTAACGCACACATCCAACAAATGAATCAAGAAAATAAAAATTTGACACCGAGTCACTTCAGGAGATATGAGACCAGCTGACCAAAAATTTGGTCAGAGGTTGGTTTGAGGGAGAATCTTCAAAGAGGAAAGAGAGTTAGTGAGATGGAGAGGTTTGGGAAAGGAATTCCAGAGTTAGGGCCTTGGCAGCTTGAAGGCACGGCCACCAATGGTGGAACGATTCAAATTGGGGATGTTCAAGAGGCCAGAATTAGAGGATGGCAGATATTGGGGGATTGTGGAGCTGGAGGAGATTGCAGAGATAGGGAGGGGTCATTTGTGGAAGACAATTCCAAAATTCCACCATCCTTTGTGTGTAGAAGTGTTAATAAATTTCACCCTTGAAAGGGTCTTCGACTAATGTTCGATTTTTCACTCCAACCAGTGAGAAGAGTTTCTCTCTATCTACCCCATCAGTTTCCAGTATTGTCTTGTAAACTTTGATCAATTCACCCAGCACAGTGGCGCAGTGGTTAGCACCGCAGCCTCACAGCTCCAGCGACCCGGGTTCAATTCTGGGTACTGCCTGTGTGGAGTTTGCAAGTTCTCCCTGCGTCTGCGTGGGTTTCCTCCGGGTGCTCCGGTTTCCTCCCACATGCCAAAGACTTGCAGGTTGATCGGTAAATTGGCCATTAGCAATTGCCCCCAGTATAGGTAGGTGGTAGGGAAATATGGGGACAGGTGGGGATGTGGTAGGAATATGGAATTAGTGTAGGAGTAGTATAAATGGGTGGTTGATGGTCGGCACAGACTCGGTGGGCCGAAGGGCCTGTTTCAGTGCTGAATCTCTAAACTGAACTAAACTAAACACCCCTTGCACTTCAAAATTCCAGGGATACAGAGTAAAGCTCCATCTAAACTGTCCCTTCAAATGCTTCCAAGCCAAGTACAGAGTGGAGTTATCTACAGAGCAAATCTCTGTCCTCTCTGTTCTATAAAACACTCGCAGGACAGGTACAGTGTGGGGTTAGATACCGAGTAAAGCTGCCTCTATAATTGCCTCTCTTTCTCCTCCTCCATCCAAATGGAGAGAGTAACAGTGAGAAAGACAGGGATAGATATATAGAGAGAATAACAGACAGAGGGAAGGATAGCAATGGGTAGAGATTACCAGAGAGGAAGAGATTGGGATGGAGAGTGTCGGTCAGTGTTCCTGCAAAGCTGTGTGCAGCAGCCTGGAAGGTACCACGCAGGTCCTGTTCCGTGATAAATAACACACATCTTCGAAGATTCTTAAAAATTTAAAGGGACTGCACGTGGGTCAAAAAAAACTTGCCGTGCACAACAACTAAATTTTCTGGGAACATTGGAGCCAGCTGTAGCTCAGTGGGTAATAATCCTGCCTCTGAGTTATACGTTTGTGGGTTCAGGTCTGAACACAAAATCTAGACTAATGTCACCCAACAAAAAATCAGAACAGACCAGCGAGACACAGAAAAGGAAACTTGTGTTGAATTTGTGAGCCTCGCTTTCTGTAATGTTTTAGTGTTTGGTCAGAATGTTGACCCAGTGAAATTTTGCCCCTGTGGCATGAGAGTTATCTGAATAGAGATTATAACATCTTATTACAACATGAAGGTACCGTGCGCACTGAGTATAAAAACATTTGCAGCGTCCCATCATGTAAAATACTTTACTGGGTGTGGGATCAGGGTTTGATATTTCCAAAACACTGAGGGAAACTCGAACTTTTAATCAGCCCTGGGAGGAAAGTAAACCTGGAGAATTTCAAATAGTAATCAATGTCAGATTTGATCAATTATTAGGGATTAATCAATTTAGTATACAAAGCAGACAGAATATGCCGTTAAAGAGCGGGATATGGGTTTCCTACCAGCCTGCAGAAGGCAGTGCACCCTCTGCAGTTGTGGTATCACCAAAAGCAGCCAAATTAAAATAGCAAATTGATGTGTGTGGAGTTTTACTGAGGTTCTGAGAGAGGAGAGAGAAACAGGCATAGACACAGACAGGCATAGACACAGACAGCCACACACACACCCACACACAGAGAAACACACATGCACACAGAGAACCACACACACACACACACACACACACACACACACAGACCGACATGCACAGACACACACACAAACGGACTGCCCAAGGGATAGAGAGTGACAGAAGAATATTTCAATTTCTATAATATTTCAATTTCAGTTTCTATAAGATCCCCCCTCATTCTTCTGAATTCCAATGAATATAATCCCAATCTACTCAGTCTCTCCTCATAAGCCAACCCCCTCAACTCTGGAATCAACCGAGTGAACCTCCTCTGCACCCTCTCCAGTGCCAGTACATCCTTTCTCAAGTAAGGATACCAAAACTGCACACAGTACTCCAGGTGCGGCCTCACCAGTACCTTATACAGCTGCAACATAACCTCTCTGCTTTTAAACTCAATCCCTTTAGCAATGAAGGACAACATTACATTTGCCTTCCTAATTACTTGCTGTACCTGCAGACCAACCTTTTGCGATTCATGCACAAGGACACCCAGGTCCCTCTGCATAGCAGCATGCTGCAACTTTTTACCATTCAAGTAATAATCCTTTTTACTGTTACTCCTACCGAAATGAATAACTTGACATTTATTAACATTGTATTCCATCTGCCAGACCTTTGCCCACTCACTCAATGTATCTATGTTCCTCTGCAAAGTTTCACAGTCATCTGCACACTTTGCTCTGCCACTCATCTTAGTGTCATCTGCAAACTTTAACAACCTACACGTGGTCCCCAACTCCAAATCATCGATATAAATTGTAAATAATTGTGGTCCCAACACCGATCCCTGAGGCACACCACTAGTGACTGATTGCCAACCAGAATAGCACTCATTTATCCCCACTCTCTGCTTCCTGTTAGTCAACCAGAGAGGGAAAGGCAGTTGGAGAGACAGAGAGAGAGAGACGTAGAGATGGAAGGAGAGAGATGGAGTGACAGGGAGGGAAAGACAGATGGAGGGACAGAGTGAGAGACAGAGAGAGAAGGAGAGAGATGGAGTGACAGGGAGGGAAAGACAGATGGAGAGACAGAGAGCGAGAGACAGAGATAGAAGGAGAGAGAGGGAGTGACAGGGAGGGAAAGACAGATGGAAAGACTGAGAGAGAGAGGCAGAGAGGGAAAGACAAATAGAAAGACAGAGAGAGAGGCAGAGATGGAAGGAGAGAGAGGGAGTGTCTGGGAGGGAAAGACTGACAGAGGGACAGAGAGAGAGACAGAGAGAGAAGGAGAGAGAGGGGGAGTGATAGGGAGGGAAAGTCAGATGAAGGAACAGAGTGAGAGACAGAGAGAGAAGGACAGAGATGGAGTGACATAGATGGAAGGACAGATGGAGTGATAGAGAGAGATAGACAGAGATAGAAAGAGAGAGAGGGAGTGACAAGGAGGGAAAGACAGATGGAAAGAGAGAGAGACATAGACAGAGATAGAAGGAGAGAGAGGGAGAAACAGAAAGGGAAAGACAGATGGAGGGATAGAGAGAGGGAAACAGAGATACAAGGTCAGAGAGGGAGTGACTTCGAGGGAAAGACAGATGGAGAGACAGAGAGAGAGAGAGAGACAGAGAGAGAAGGAGAGAGAGGGAGTGACAAGGAGGGAAAGACAGATGGAAAGAGAGAGAGAGATAGACAGAGATAGAAGGAGAGAGAGGGAGAAACAGAAAGGGAAAGACAGATGGAGGGACGGAGAGAGAGACAGAGAGAGAAGGAGAGAGATGGAGTGACAGGGAGTGAAGGAAAGATGGAGGGATAGAGAGAGAGACAGAGAGAGGCAGAGACAGAGATAGAAGGAGAGAGATCGAGTGACGTGGGGTGGGGTGGTAGACAGATGGAGGTACAGAGAGAGAGAGGCAGAGATGGAAGGAGAGAGATGGAGTGAAGGTGTGGGGGGTGGTAGACAGGTGGAGGGACAGAGAGAGAGAGATAGAAGGAGAGAGGGAGAGACAGAGAGGGAAAGACAGATGGAGCGACAGAGAGGGAGACAGAGGGAGTGGCAGAGACAGAGATAGAAGGAGAGCGAGGGAGTGTCAGGGAGGGAAAGACAGATGGAGGGACAAAGTGAGAGACAGAGAGAGCAGGAGAGAGATGCAGTGACAGGGAGGGAAGGACAGATGGAGGGATAGAGAGAGAGAGACAGAGATAGAAGGAAGAGAGGGAGTGACAGAGAGGGAAAGACAGATGGAGGGACAGAGAGGGGGTAGAGAGATAGAGGGGGAAGAGAGATAGAGGGGGAGAGAGAGAGATAGAGGGGGGACAGAGAGATGGAGGGGGAGAGAGAGATGGAGGGGGGAGAGAGAGATGGAGGGGGAGAGAGAGATAGAGGGGTTAGAGAGAGATAGAGGGGGAGAGAGAGATAGAGGGGGGAGAGAGAGATAGAGCGGGGAGGGAGAGATACAGCGGGGAGGGAGAGATGGAGCGGGGAGAGAGAGACAGAGCGGGGGAGAGAGATAGAGGGGGAGAGAGAGATAGTGGGGGGAGAGAGAGATAGTGGGGGAAGAGAGAGATAGTGGGGGGAGAGAGAGATAGTGAGGGAAGAGAGAGAAAGAGGGGGGAGAGAGAGAAAGAGGGGGGAGAGAGAGATAGAGGGGGAGGGAGAGATAGATGGGGAGGGAGAGATAGAGGGGGAGGGAGAGATAGAGGGGGGAGAGGGTGATAGAGGCGGGAGAGGGAGATAGAGGCGGGAGAGGGAGATAGAGGGGGAGAGGGAGATAGAGGGGGAGAGGGAGATAGAGGGGGAGAGGGAGATAGAGGGGGGAGAGGGAGATAGAGGGGGAGAGAGAGATAGAGGGGGGAGAGGGAGATAGAGGGAGAGAGGGAGATAGAGGGGGAGAGGGAGATAGAGGGGGAGAGAGGGTGATAGAGGGGAGATAACAAACTTGGAGGAGATGCAAACAGTGTTGATGACATCAATCGACTACAACAGGACATCGATAGGTGAGCAGAATGGGCAGACAAGTGGCAGAAGGAATTTAATACAGGGAAATGTGAGATGTGCAGAAGGGATAGGGAGAGGGAATACAGACATAATGGCCCAGTTCTAGGGAGTGTGCAGGGACAGAGAGACCTGGGGATACATGAACATACATCTTTCAAGGTGGCAGGACATATTGAGAAAGTAGTCAGCAAAGCATATGGGATCTTGGGCTTCATAAATAGAGATTTTGAGTACAAAAGCATGAAGGTTATGCTGAATGTTTATAAAACTCTGGTTAGGCCACGACCAGAACAGTGCATCCAATTCTGGTGACCACACTTTCAGAAGGATGTGAGAGTCCATTGTCAGGAGCAGAGCGGATCGTGGATACAGGGATGGGGGATTTTAGCAAAGTGGACTGGAAACAGCTACTTGAAGGTCAATCAGTGTCAGAGCAGTGAGAGTTACTGAGGGTTGATATCAAATATGTTCGCACAAAGACAAACAGTGTGGGACTCCGAAATCTAGAGCCCCTTGGATGTCAAGGATCAAACCGGGTACGATAAGGCACAAGAGGGAAGCTTATGTCAGATACCGAGAGCTCAATACAAAAGAAAGCTGAGAGGAGTGTAGAAAGTACAAGGGTGAAATTAAAAAGCAAATTAGGAGAGCAAAGAAATGGCCGGAAAATAATATTACCATGAAAAGCAAAGAAATCACAAAGATGTTTTATAAATACATGAAGAGCAAGAGGATAAATAAGGATAGAGTATTAGGGACCAAAAAGGGAATGTGTGTATGGAGGTGGGAGATGTGGGCATGGTTCTTAATGAATACGTTGTCTCCCTCTTTATAAAAGAGGGGCAACGATGCAGATATTGTAGTTAAAGAGGAGGAGTGTGAAATATTGGATGGGATAAACAGAGTGAGAGGGCAATATTAAGGTGTTTGGCAACTTTCAAAGTAGATAAATGGTCAGGCCTGGATGCATTGGAACCAGTTCAGAGAAGGTTCACTCGGCTGATTCCTGGGATGAAGGGGTTGTCTTATGAGGAATGGTTGAACAGGTTGGGTCCTAAACTCATTGGAGTTTAGAAGAATGAGAGGTGATCTTATTGAAACATACTAAATACTTAAAGGGATAGACAGGTTAGATGCAGGTAAGATGTCTCCTTTGTTCGGGAGTCTAGAACCAGGGGACACAATTTCAAAATAAGGGGGAAGCCACTTAGGTCAGAGATGGGGAGAAATGTCTTTGCTCAGAGGGTTGTGAATCTTTGGAATTCTCTACCCCAGTGGGCTGTGGAAGCTCAGTCTGGGAAAAAGGCATTGAAGTGGATGATCAGCCATGATCGTGTTGAATGGCAGAGCAGGCTCGATGTGCTGAATGGCCTACTCCTGTTCCTATGTTCCCAAGCTGCTGAAATAGTTTCTCCCAAACTATGCCATCAGTTCCCCTTAATATCTCTACATCTTGGAACAAATCACCTTGATCCTCCTAAATTCGAGGCTACAAATCCCTAGTTTGTGTAATATCACCTCGTAATTTAACCCTTGGAATCCAGTTATCATTCTGGTAAATCTGCACTGCACTCAAATAGACATGGACCCCCCAAAGTCTCTTTGGACCTCCAGTATTTCTAACTTTTCACCATTTATAAAGTACTCTGTTCTAGTCTTTTTTACTGACATTGAAATTTAACTACCACAGTTTTGCCCATTTGTTTAAGATATTAATATCTCTTTGTAATTTGATGCTTCCAGCTACACTGCTTACAATGCTGCCTATTTTTGTGTCATTGGTAAACTTGCATTCTACCACATCATCTTAAATCGTTAATAAATACAGCAAACTGAGACACACACGGGCTTTGCACTGGTAGACAGGAGTGAATGATTCCAACCGAGAGGCTTTTTAACTCCACATTAATGTTTAAAAAAAAATTCAAATTCACAACAGCCCTGTGTGGGATTTGAACTCCTGCTTTTTCAATCATCAGCTCAGGCCTTCAAATTAAAACCCATAAAAAGAGATTCATTTTCCTACTGCTGTTGTCTGACGGTCTCAGGTTTTGTACATTGTTCCCTTCGCCTCTTCTTCCATGTGTCTGAAGTCTTTGAAGTTTGTCAGACATTGGTAAACTACTTCACGTGGTGTTCTGTAAATACCTTCAATTCTGTGTATCTGGAAGGGACACAATTCAAATTCTCACCTTATTGCATCAACTAAAACCTGCAGGTCCATTCAAACAAATCTATTTCCTGGCTCTGCAAAGATAGCTCACACTTCCACAATGAAGGAATGTCTGAATGGAAACAGCTTTTGACACATTTCCCAACATGTTTGCCAACACTTTTCAGGATAAAGCTATATTCAACTTAGAGATTGCAAGCCCCAAATTGAATCTTTTAGATGTAAAAAGTGACACAAATGAAATTCCAGATCTCTCTGTCCCTGCACCCATTTTAACATTGTACCATTTAGTTTATATCGCTTCTCCTCAGCCTTCGTTCCAAAATGCATCATTTTACATTTCTCAGCATTGAAGTTAACCTGCTATGTGTCTGACCATTTCACCAGACTGCCTCTATCCTCCTGAAGTCTACTCCTATTCCCTTCCCTGTTTATTACATTGCAAATGGCACAATGTTGAAGTTATGCCCTGTATACCCAAGTCTAAGTCATTCATACATCAATAAGATCAGTGGTCCTAATCAAAACCCCTGGGGAATACCACAATTTACACTGTATACAGTGAGTACAAAAGCCGAGAGGGTGTGCTGAACATTTATAAAGCTCTGGTCAGGTAACAGAGAGGGAGAGACTGGGATTCAGAGGGTAACGGAGAGGGAGAGACTGGGACTCAGAGCGTAACGGAGAGGGAGAGACTGGGACTCAGAGGGTAAGAGAGAGGGAGAGACTGGGATTCAGAGGGTAACGGAGAGGGAGAGTCTGGGACTCAGAGGATAAGAGAGAGGGAGAGACTGGGATTCAGAGGGTAACAGAGAGGGAGAGTCTGGGATTCAGAGGGTAATATAGAGGGTGAGACTGGGATTCAGAGGGTAACGGAGAGGGAGAGACTGGGATTCAGAGGGTAACAGAGAGGGAGAGTCTGGGATTCAGAGGGTAACAGAGAGGGAGAGACTGGGATTCAGAGGGTAACAGAGAGGGAGAGTCTGGGATTCAGAGGGTAACAGAGAGGTTGAGACTGGGATTCAGATGGTAACAGAAAGGGAGAGTCTGGGATTCAGAGGGTAACAGAGAGGGAGAGACTGGGATTCAGAGGGTAACAGAGAGGGAGAGAGTGGGACTCAGAGGGTAAGAGAGAGGGAGAGTCTGGGATTCACAGGGTAACAGAGAGGGAGAGACTGGGATTCAGAGGGAGAGACTGGGATTCAGAGGGTAACAGAGAGGGAGAGACTGGGATTCAGAGGGTAACAGAGAGGGTGAGACTGGGATTCAGATGGTAACAGAGAGGGAGAGTCTGGGATTCAGAGGGAACAGAGAGGGAGAGACTGGGATTCAGAGGGTAACAGAGAGGGAGAGACTGGGACTCAGAGGGTAACAGAGAGGGAGAGACTGGGATTCAGAGGGAGAGACTGGGATTCAGAGGGAGAGACAGGGATTCAGAGGGTAACGGAGAGGGAGAGACTGGGATTCAGAGGGTAACAGAGAGGGTGAGACTGGGATTCAGATGGTAACAGAGAGGGAGAGTCTGGGATTCAGAGGGAACAGAGAGGGAGAGACTGGGATTCAGAGGGTAACAGAGAGGGAGAGACTGGGACTCAGAGGGTAAGAGAGAGGGAGAGTCTGGGATTCACAGGATAACAGAGAGGGAGAGACTGGGATTCAGAGGGAGAGACTGGGATTCAGAGGGTAACAGAGAGGGAGAGACTGGGATTCAGAGGGAACAGAGAGGGAGAGACTGGGATTCAGAGGGTAACAGAGAGGGAGAGACTGGGACTCAGAGGGTAACAGAGAGGGAGAGACTGGGATTCAGAGGGAGAGACTGGGATTCAGAGGGAGAGACAGGGATTCAGAGGGTAACGGAGAGGGTGAGTCTGGGATTCAGAGGGTAACAGAGCGGGAGAGACTGGGATTCAGAGGGTAACAGAGAGGGAGAATCTGAGATTCAGAGGGTAACAGAGAGGGTGAGACTGGGATTCAGATGGTAACAGAGAGGGAGAGTCTGGGATTCAGAGGGAACAGAGAGGGAGAGACTGGGATTCAGAGGGTAACAGAGAGGGAGAGACTGGGACTCAGAGGGTAACAGAGAGGGAGAGACTGGGATTCAGAGGGAGAGACTGGGATTCAGAGGGAGAGACAGGGATTCAGAGGGTAACGGAGAGGGAGAGACTGGGATTCAGAGGGTAACAGAGGGTAAAATAGAGTTGGCGAGGGCAACAGAGAAATTTTAAGGCACAGAAAGCGGCCACTTCACCCATTCTCTCTGTGCCAGCCGAAAAACGATCAACCTATTCTAATCCCACCTTCCAGCATTTGGTCCGAGCACTGCAGCTTACCGCACTTGAGGTGCCTATCCAGACGCCTTATGAATGAGTTGAGGGTCTCTGCCTCAACTACCCTTTCAGGCAGTGAGTTCCAGACCATAGCGACCCTCTGGGTGAAAAAGATTTTCCTCAACTCCCCTCTAATTTTTCTACCAATCACTTTAAATCTATGCCCCCTCGTCACTGACCTTTCTGCTATGGTTCTCTGCCCTTCACCTCCACTCTATCCAGGACCCTCAAAATTTTGTACATTTCAATCAGATCTCCCCTCAGCCTTCTCTGTTCCAAGGACAACAACCCCTGCCTATCCTCATAGCTACAATTCTCCAGTCCTGGCAACATCCTAGAAAATGGGAGAGAGACAAAGTCCCGCGTTCATAACACATGGATAAAGAGGTTAATCATCTGAGCTGTAACTCTGAGACAGAGACAGAGAGGGAGGGAGAGAGGGAGAAAGAGAGAGAGAGGGGGAGGGAGAGAGGGAGGGAGAGATGGTGTGGGGGAGACACAAACTGTGAACGGAAACAGAGGCAGCGAAAGAGAGAAAGGGAGAGACAGAGAGGGAGAGACAGAGAGAGAGAGACAGAGAGAAAGAGAGGCAGAGAGAGAGAGAGGCAGAGAGAGAGAGAGAGAAAGAGAGAGAGAGATAGAGAGAGACAGAGAGAGAGGGAGCGATGGTGTGAGGGAGGCACAAATTGAGACATGGACAGAGGTTGAGAAAGAGAGAGAGGGAGTGACAGAGAGAGAGAGCTTTGGGAGAGACAGATAGAGAGTGAGAGAGGCACAGAGAGAGAAGGAGACACAGAGAGGCAGACATAGAGAGGCAGACAGAGAGCTAGAGAGAGACAGAGAGAGAGGGAGAGGTGGTGTGAGGGAGGCACAAATTGAGAAGTGGACAGAGGTAGAGAGAGAGAGGGAGAGATAGAGCGAGAGAGAGAAAAAGACAAAGAGGGAGAGATAGAGAGAGAGAGAGGGGGAAAGACAGATAGCGAGGGACAGAGGCAGTGTGAGAGAGGCAGATTAGAAGGTCGCAAATGTAACCCCACTATTTACAAAAGGAAGGAGAGAGAAAATGGGGAACTAAAGACCTGTTCATCTAACATCAGTCATAGGGAAAATGCTTGAATCTATAATAAAGGATGTGATAACAGGACACTTAAAGAGAGATTGCAGGGGGTGGGTGGAGAGAGAAATGGGGGAGAGAGAAATGCGGGAGAGAGAGATGGGGGAGAGTGTGTGAGTGTGACGGAGCAAAGGAGAGAGATACTAGGTTAGGTGGGACAATAAGCTGTGAGGAGAACACAAATAGACTACAAAGAGAGATGGTTTGTGATAGACAGCGATAAATGTCCCAGTGTTGTGGTAACATAAAATGGCCACTGAAAATGAACCTAAAATGGCTGACTGAAGTGTGTGGATTTCCACAGATGAGAGGAGAGAGAGACAGACAGACAGACAGACAGACAGAAAGAAAGACAAAGAGGGAGACAGAGACCAAGACACAGAGAGTGATAGCAGGATATTTGTCGTCGGACAGAGGAAGAGGAGGAGGCCATTTAGCCCCTCAACCCTGTTCAGTCATTCAATGAGCTCATGGCTGATGTGTGATCGAACTCCATGTACCTATCTTTGCCCCTTAATACCTTTGGTTAACAAAAATCTATCAAACTCAGATTTAAAAATTAACAAGTGTCTCAGCATCAATTGCTGATTGTGGAAGAGAGTTCCAAACTGATACCACACCTGGTGTGTTGAAGTGTTTCTTCATTTCACTCCTGAAAGGTTTTTAGACTAGGTTTATATTTTTACACTATGTCCCCATGTTCTAGACTCTGCAGCCAGTGGGAATTGTTACTCTCTGTCTACCCTATCAGTTTCCCTTATTATCTTGAAAACAATCATCAAATCACACCTGAGCCTTCAAAATTCCAGGGATACACAGTAAATCTCCAGCTGCACTGTCCCATTAAATATTACCAAGCTAAGCACAAGGTTGGGTTTGACACAGAGTAAATTTCCCTCTACAATGTCCCATCACACACTCCCAGGGCAGGAACATCATGGGGTGGATACAGAGTGAATCTCACTCCACACTGTCCGATAGAGACAGAGAGAGAGAGACAGAAAAAGAGAAACAGAGAGACATTGACTGACAGGGTGACTAAAAGAGATGGAAGGATACTTCACAGGAGATATTGGAAGAGGAGGATGCAATTCAACCCCACAGCCCTGTTCCGGCATCAAATGTGATCTTGGCTGATCTGTGATGTAACTTACACCATATATCCTGCCTTTACCCCTTATCTCTTAATACCTTTGGTTAACAAGAATCTATCAATCACAGATTTAAAAATTAACCAATAAGCCAGCATCAAATTTGCACAACCAATATCATTGTGTGTGTGTGTGTGTGCGTGTGTGTGTGTCTGTCTGTCTGTTTGGGTGTGATGGCTCCCAAAGTGGAATAGCTTGCTGGATGTTTAAAATGGAGGCTATTGGGTGTGGCTGGTGGGTGTCTGGAACTCACTGCCTGAAAGGATTAGTATAAAATGGGTGGTTAGAGAGAGAGTGACAGAGAGAGAGGCAGAGACAGAGATCGAAGGAGAGAGAGGGAGATTGTCATGGAGAGAGAGGGAAAGACAGATGGAGGGACAGAGAGAGGGACAGAGAGAGAGGCAGAGACAGAGATAGAAGGAGAGAGAGGGAGAGTGTCATGGAGAGAAAGACAGATGGAGGGACAGAGAGAGAGAGAGAGAGAGAGAGAGGGAGTGACAGGGAGGGAAGGATAGATGGAGGGATAGAACAATAGAGAGAGATAGAAGGAGAGAGAGGGAGTGTCAAGAGGTGGGGAAGACAGATGAAGAGACAGAGAGAGAGAGACAGAGAGAGAAGGAGAGAGAGGGAGCGACAGGGAGGGAAAGACAGATGGAGAGACAGAGAGAGAGAGGCAGAGATAGAAGGAGAGAGAGGGAGCGACAGGGAGGGAAAGACAGATGGAGAGACAGAGAGAGAGAGAGGCAGAGATAGAAGGAGAGAGAGGGAGTGATCGGGGGGAGACTGATGGAGAGACTGAGAGAGAGAGAAAGAGAGAGGAGAGTGGGAGCGACATAGATCGAAAGACAGATGGAGAGACAGAAAGACAGAGATGGACGGAGAGAGAGCGAGTGACAGGGAGGGAAAGACAGATGGAGAGGCAGAGAGAGATAGGAGAGAGAGGGAAAGACAGATGGAGAGACAGAGAGAGAAGGAGAGAGAGGGAGTGACAGATGGAGGGAAAGACAGATGGAGGGACAGAGGGAGACAGAGAAAGAAGGAGAGAGTGTGACTGAGAGGGAGGGATAGAGAAAGAAGGAAAATTTTTTGAAACCATTGCAATCCGGGGAGCGAGGGAGGAAGGGAGAGATGGTGTCATGGAGACACAGACAGAGTTATGGACAGAGGCAGAGAAAGAGAGGGAGAGAGGGAGAGAGAGAGATAGAATTAGAGAGAGACGGTGACAGGGAGGGAATGACAGATGGAGGGACAGAGAGAGAGGAGAGAGGGAGTGACAGAGAGGGAAAGACAGATGGAGGGAAAGTGAGAGAGACAGAGATACAGAGTGAGGGAAAGGCAGAGAGTGTGTGAGAGAGACACAATAGAGTCATGGACAGAGGCACAGAGAGAGAGAGAGTAACAGAGAGAGAGACAGACAGACAGAAAGAGAGAGAGAGACAGAAAGAGAGAGATAGAGCGCTGAGAGAGAAACAGAGAGAGAGGGACGGCAGTGAGAGAGAGAGAGACAGAGACAATGATAGCGAAAGAGAACGAGAGAGAGAGATGGGGAGAGAGAGATAGAGGGGGTAAGGAGAGATAGGGGGTAAAGAGAGATAGGGGGGCAAAGCGAGAGATAGAGGGGGAGAGAGAGTTAGAGTGGGTAAAGAGATATAGAGGGGGGAGTGAGATATAGAGGGGGGAGAGAGAGATAGAGGGGGAGAGATATAGACGGGGAGAGAGATAGACGGGGAGAGAGAGAGAGGGGGGAGAGAGAGAGGGGGGAGAGAGAGAGACGGGGAGAGAGAGAGTTAGGGCGAAGGGGAGAGAGGAGGAGAGGGAGTGTAAGGGGGAGAGGGAGATAGAGGGGGAGAGACAGATAGAGGGGGGAGAGACAGATAGAGGGGGGAGAGTGAGATACAGGAGGTGTGTGTGATAGAGGGGGTGTGTGAGATAGAGGGGGTGTGTGAGATAGAGGGGGTGTGTGAGATAGAGGGAGTGTGTGAGATAGAGGGAGTGAGTGAGAAAGAAGGAGTGTGTGAGAAAGAGGGAGTGTGTGAGAAAGAGGGAGTGTCCGAGAAAGAGGGGGTGTGTGAGAAAGAGGGGGTGTGTGAGAAAGAGGGGTTGTGTGAGATAGAGGGGGTGTGTGAGATAGAGGGGGTGTGTGAGATAGAGGGGTGTGTGAGATAGAGGGGGTGTGTGAGATAGAGGGGGTGTGTGAGATAGAGGGAGTGTGTGAGATAGAGGGAGTGTGTGAGAAAGAAGGAGTGTGTGAGAAAGAGGGGGTGTGTGAGAAAGAGGGGGTGTGTGAGAAAGAGGGGGTGTGTGAGATAGAGGGGGTGTGTGAGATAGAGGGGTGTGTGAGATAGAGGGGTGTGTGAGACAGAGGGGGTGTGTGAGATAGAGGGGGGGTGTGAGATAGAGGGGGAGAGGGAGAAAGAGGGGGAGAGGGAGATAGAGGGGGAGAGGGAGACAGAGGGGGAGAGTGAGATAGAGGGGAAGAGTGAGATCGAGGGGTTGTGTGAGATAGAGGGGGTGTGTGAGATAGAGGGGGTGTCTGAGATAGAGGGGGTGTGTGAGATAGAGGGGGTGTGTGAGATAGAGGGGGTGTGTGAGATAGAGGGGGCGAGGGAGAAAGAGGGGGTGTGTGAGATAGAGGGGGTGTGTTAGATAGAGTGGGTGTGTGAGATAGAGTGGGTGTGTGAGATAGAGGGGGTGTGTGAGATAGAGGGGGTGTGTGAGATAGAGGGGTAGAGGGAGATAGAAGTGGGTGTGTGAGATAGAGGGGGTGTGAGATTGAGGGGGTGTGTGAGATCGAGGGGGGAGAGACAGATAGAGGGAGCGAGTGAGACAGAGGGGTAGAGACAGATGGAGGGGGAGAGTGAGAGAGGGGAAGAGTGAGATCGAGGGGATGTGTGAGCGGGGGAGAGGGAGAGAGAGCGGGAGATAGAGGGGGATTGAGTGATAGAGGGGGAGAGGGAGATATCGGGGGGAGAGGGAGATAGAGGGGGAGAGGGAGATAGAGGGTGGAGACGGAGATAGAAGGGGGGAGAGGGAGAGAGAGCGGGAGATATAGGGGGATTGGGAGATAGAGGGGGAGAGGGAGATATCGGGGGGAGAGGGAGATAGAGGGGGAGAGGGAGATAGAGGGTGGAGACGGAAATAGAGGGGGAGAGATGGATGGGGTAGAGGGTGGTGAACCTGTGGAATTCTCCACCGCAGAAGGCAGTGGAGGCCAAGTGATTAAATACATTCATGGAAGAGAGAGATATATTTCTTAATGTCAAAGGGATCAAGGGGTATGGGGAGAAAGTGGGAACAGGGTACTGAATTAGACCATCGGTCATGATCTTTATTGAATGACGGAGCAGGCCCAAAGGGCCGAATGGCCTGCTCCTGCTCCTATTTTCTATGTTTCTATGAGAGGGGCGGATTGACAGAGGGAGAGAGAAGAAGAAACAGAGATAGAAGGAGAGATAGAGATGGAGCGAGGTGACCCTGATATTCTCTCTCTCTCACACACACACATCCAGACACACACAGACACATACATAAAGGGACACACAGAGACACACACAGAGACACACACACACAGACACACACACAGACAGATTTTACAATCCACACTGATGTCAGGAAAAATGACCAACAGAACCTCAGTAACAATCCCCAGTGTCTGCCCAGTCCTGAGAGAGACAGAGAGAGAGATAGGGCAGTGACAGAGAAAGACAGTGAAAGAGGGAGGACAAAACAGCTTGTAGGAGAAACTTTACATTTATTTGTGTTCCACAGATTTTATTAAAAGTTGAAAGGGACTGGACACTGGAAAAGCTGTCAACACACAACAACAACACTGAGAGACTTTAGATGTGAGGGAAGGGGAGACACACTTTAAATCCACAATGATTTAGTAAAAATCCAGTAACACAACCTCAGTAACAATCCCCATTCTCTGCCCAGTCCAGTATTGTGGGTTTCTTCTTTGGCCTCCTTATCTCGAGAGACAATGGGTAAGTGCCTGGAGGTGGTCAATGGCTTGTGGAGCAGCGCCTGGAGTGGCTATAAAGGCCAATTCTAGAGTGACAAGCTCTTCCACAGGTGCTGCAGAGAAATGTGATTGTCGGGGCTGTTGCACAGTGGGCTATTCCCTTGCACCTCTGTCTTTTTTGTGGGTTTAGTGTGAGGGTTTGAGGGGGGAGGGTTGGATCAGTGTTTGATATTTTGAAACTGCAGGGAAAGAATGAAAGGTTTAAAATGAACTAAGAGATGGCTGGAAGCATTGCGGTGCTGGGATTAACATATCAATGTACTGTAAAAGTCAGGAAGGTCCTGTCCTGGGATTAACATATCAATGGACAGGCCCCCTCCCCCGCCCCCGAGGCAGGAGATTGAGAGACAGCCCAACATGGCAGAGGCTCAAGGGGTGGAGTTTGCAAACAGCTCAGTCAGGATATAAACTGGGTTTGAAGATCTCAGTTCCAATCACAAAACCCACCTTTCACTCTCTCTCTGGAGACAGTGGACACATTCCAGTCTGATTCAGTGTGTGTGTCTGTGTATCTGTGTGTGTGCTCTCTCTGTCTCAATCTGGTTTATAACTGTGATTTGATTGTATTTGAATATTGCTGTTTGTCTGTGTAACTGAGAGAGGAAACCCTGGGCTCTTGCTGTGCTATTTTGTTTAAAAATGTCCTCGCTTTGTATTTTAATCCAATTTTTTTCTCCTTCTTTCCCCTGAGGAATTTTTCATTCCGAAAACTGCACGGTGAAGGTGAAAAGAGGGAAAGTTTGGGACGAGGAATCCTTTGACAGGAGCTTCCTCCAGAGGGGATGGACTGAGGCCTTGTCCACAGGCTGCACCCAAAGGGCCCACGTGAGTTGTGTCTGTTTATGACCCTGAGGTTTAATATCCTCTCTGGGGCCCACCTCGCAAGACTAAATGAAACATCGGAAAGGTGTAGCTGTATAAAGGCTTGTTATAATTCCCGAGTAATGCTGGTGTTTTGGGCAGTGCCGTGAATTTGAGGGTGAAATGAAATGTGCAGCATCCATTTGAATTGACAGTGAGGTTCTGAGAATGGATTTCTCTGTCTCTCTGAATGAGAGTAATAGGAGGGAGAGAGACGCAGGAGATTGAGGGAAACATGGAGGGAATCAGAGGGGGTGAGGAGGGGTTAGCCGGCTGTTATCACACTGCTGCTTGTGGGATCTTGCTGTGCACCAATGGCCTGCAACATTTCCAACATTGCAACAGTGACGACCACTTTAAAAAATTAACTCTGAGCTTCAAAAGCTAGGAATTAAGTCACAAATGTGATAGTTTCTCAAGGCTTGTAATAATTCTAGACTAATCTGTGTGCTTTGGACAATGTTCTGAAGCTTTGCTGTTAAATAAAATGGACGGAGCCCATTTCAATTCATTTTACTGAAGTTCTGAGTTGAGATTTCTGTCTCTGTCTCTCTCCAGCTTTCTTTCCCTCTGTCTCTCTATTTAAACCTTTAATAGTTAAAGACATATCACACACTGCAATATGATTTGTTGTTGTTTTAAATGGTGAGACAGAAATATTTCATAGCTTATTTCAACTAAGATTAGATACAAAATTGAGTGGGAAAAGCCCGATATGGACAGAGAGAGAGAGAGCAAGAGAGAGGGTCACAGGGGTGACTGAGATAGGAAGAGAGAGAGAGATACAGAGACACGGAGAGAGATAAAGGGACAGACACACAGACACACACTGGTGGAGGGAACTGTCTGAACCATTTTAGCCTCTGCTTTATTAACTGATTTGTTTGTATTTGGGTGTTGCTGAGAGATTATCTGTGTAACCGAGGGCAATTGCTGGGCTCTTGCTGTGCTATTTTGTTTAACAATGCCTTTTCATCAATTTTCTCTCTCTCCCTCTTGCCTTAGGAATTTTCATTCTGAAAACTGCATGGTGAAGATGAAAAGAGGGAAAGTCAGGGACGAGGAATCCTTGGACAGGAGCTTCCTCCCGAGGGGATGGACTGAGGCCTTGTCCACAGGCTGCACCCAATGGGCCCACGTGAGTGTTGTGTCTGTTTATTAGCCTGAGGTTTAATTTCCACTCTGGGGCCCTGGGTTAAACATTTCATGTTGGATTGGGGCTCCTGGTGTTTTATACAGATTGAAAGCCTGGGGTTAAAGGAGCAGCCCCAGGAGGGAGTCCCATTTGCCCCTTGCTCCTTCCAGCCCTGTCTGTGATGTTTGCTGGTGTTTTGGGCAATGCGAGGAAGCTAACAGTTAAATAAGATGCACGGTGCCCATTTTAATTCATTTTACTGTAGGTCTGACCTTTCTCTCTGTCTCCACATTCTTTCCCTGTGTCTCTATCTCCCCCCATGCTTTCTGTTCTCTGTCTCGGTTTCACACTCACCTTCTCCAATTAAACCTTTAATAAATAAAAAAACACGCCACACACAGCAATGTGATTTGTCGTTATTTGAAATGGTGAGACAGAATCAGCAGCTTGTTCCCAGTTTAAAGAGGGAGTTTCACCCTTTCTGGGGACTGAAATCTGGCTATCATCACATTGCAGCTTGTGGGAACTTGCTGTGCATCTCTGCATTTTTCTGCACAACAATGAGGACACTTTAAAATTCAGCTTCCTGAGGGTCAGATTGTGGATCTCTCTGTGTTTACTCTCCAACTTCCTCTGCTTTTCTCTCCCTCGCACTTTCTCTATTTTAACCATTAACCAATAGGTGCCACAATGTGTGCACAGCAAGATCCCACAGGCAGCAATATGATAATATGCAGATAATGTGTTTTCAGTGATGGAAGTTTCGGGATCGCAGAGGGAGGGACTTTCCTACAGCGGCTAAGTGGTTAGTACCGCAGCCTCACTGCTCCAGCAACCCAGGTTGGGTTCTGGGTACTGCCTGTGCGGAGTTTGCAAGTACTCCGTGTGGGTTTCCTCCGGGTGCTCTGGTTTCCTGCCACATGCCAAAGACTTGCGGGTTGATAGGTAAATTGGCCATGATAAAAATTGCCCCTCGTGTAGGTAGCTGGTCGGAGAATTGAGGGAAGGTGGGGATGTGAGAGGGGGGAAAATGGCATGAATGTAGGATTAGCATAAATGGATGGCTGATGGTCAGCGTTGGGCCGAAGGGCCTGTTTTACTGCTGTATCTCTCTATGAATCGAATGTGATGTGCGGTTATTTTAAAAGGTGACAGAAACATTTCAGCGGACGTTTCAATCTGGATTAAATCCCAGATCGAGAGAAAAAGAAACAGATGTGGAGGAGTTCGGGGAGGGAGCAGGAGAAAGACAGGGAGAGGGGTGTTTGAGATTTTCAAACTGCAGGAATGTCCCTCCCTTTGGGATCTCGAAACTTACGTCACTAAAAACAGATCATCTGCATATTAGCATATTGCTGCCTTTGGGATCTTGCTGTGCACAGATTGCCTACAGGTTTCCTGCATTGCAACAGTGAGGACCACTTTAAAAATTAGTTCATTGATTCTCAACTGCTCCTGAGGGCCAATAATTACAAGAGCTGAACGTGAAGCTGTATAAAGTCTTGTGAAAAGTTTAAAGATGGAGTTCAGCATTTTCAGAGGACTGTGAGAGGATATCTGGCTATGATCACATTGTGGGATCCTGCTGTGCATACATTCCCTGCATCAATTCTTACATTACAACACTAAGACAGAAACAGATGGAGAGAAAAAGAGGGAGAGAGAGAAACAGCTGGAGGTGGCAGGTAAATCAGAGAGAGAGAGAAAGAGAGGCAGGCAGAGTGTGGATGAGGGAGGGAAGGCAGAGAAAGATGGAGAAAGACAGAGAGAGAGAGAAATCCACACTCAAAATCTTGGTAAACTGAATTTTGAAGTGTCACCATTGCTGGGATCTTGCTGTGCACAGCTTACCTGCAGAATTCCCTGCATTGTGACAGTGACTGCATTTTAGAAGTGAATTCATTGTGTGTAAAGCTCTCCTGAAGGCCTGAAATTTAAGTCCGGAGCTTGAAGCCGGTATAATTCCCAAATAATGCTGGTGTTTTGGGCAGTGACGTGAATTTCTCTCTCTCTCTCCATCTGTCTCTCTGAATGAGAGTAACAGGGGGGAGAGAGATGCAGGAGAGTGAGGGAATCAGAGGGGGAGAGAGGGGTAGCCGGCTGCAAGCACACTGCTGCTTGTGGGATCTTGCTGTGCATCAATGTCCGACAGCATTTCCAACGTTGCAACAGTGATGAGAACTTTAAAAATTGATTCATTGAGTGTCAAATACTTCTGTGAATCAGCAGTGAAATGGGTGAAATGTGAAGGTTTGTAAAGGCTTGTTCTCATTCCCGAATATTGCTGGTGTTTGAGGCTGTGGGCTGAATTTGACAGTGAAATGAAACACCGGGGGACCATTTGAATTCAGATTTTCAGGGAAGGGAATGTGGATTTCTCTCTCTATCCTTCTACAGGAGAGGGGATGAGGGTCTCCAGTGTTTCTGTGTTTTTACAATGAGGCAGAAACTGATGTAGAGAGACACACAGAGAAATAGAGAGAGAGAGGGAGAGAGAGACAGCAGGAAATGACAGGGTAAACACATCCACACTTCCCAGTCTCTGGCTCTGTGTCAGGGGATGTGTTTCTAAGTCACTGAGAGATTGTTTTATGTTAGTGAGTTTGAGAGAGAGTCCTGGGCTCTCGCTGTGTTTTATTTCTGTTCAAAAATGCTTTGCTTTGTTTGAATCAATTTTATTTCTTATTCCCAAGGAGAATCTTTTCGGAAGCTGCAGCTGTGATGATGCAGAGGGAGAATCATTTGGCCACGTGGAATTCACAGACAAGAGCTTTAACCAGGGAGGGAAAGTAATAATAAATATATATTTGTCATTGTCAAATTAATTTCTAAATACAGAAAAGAAAACTGTTTGTGTTTTCGGGGCTGATAGAAAAACAAAGTGCTGGAAATGCTCAGTATTTCCAGAACAGTTTTTATTTCAGATTTCCAGCATCCTCAGTATTTTGATTTTGTGTTTTCGGGGGTCTGTGCATTTTTTTTACCACAAGGGAGGGGGCTGGAGGGTGCTCCAAAGGGAATAGTTTGGGAAGCGCTGCTCCAGAACAGTCAATGTAATCCCATAGATTTCCCTCTCTCCATCTCTTGCTGCTACTTGTTCCCTGCACCTTCCTCCTTGTTCCTAACTCTGTTTCTTCACATCTTTAAATCCCTATCTCTGAATCTCTCAACATCCTTTCTATCTCTGCCTCTCTCCAGAGACTCACAGGTTTCCATTGTCATTCTCTTTCTGCGACTCTCTGCATCTTTATCTGTCTCTCTCTCACTCCATTTCTTCTCTCACTCACTTCCAAATCCCTGAAGCTTTCCATCGCTGCTCCTCCTTTCCTGCAAGATTATCTCTGCATTTCCCCCATCCCGCAGCATCCCTCTGTATTCTGCAAACGCATCTTACTTTGTACCTCTGCCCCTCCACATTTTTCTGTCTCTGCATCTCTCTCTTGGTCTGCTTTCTTTCTCAATATCTCAATTTCTCTCTCTCTCTCTCTGCCCTTCTCGGTATTTCTGACCCTCTGTTCTCAGTTTCTCTCACTGGTGTCGGACTCCCTGCATCTCATTCTCCAGCTCCCTTTCCATTTATTTATCTCTCTCTCTGTTCTGTCCTAATCCCGGGATCTGTTTTCTGTGTTTCTGTCCGTCTGTCAGGTGCTGGATTTGAACTCGCAGCTTTGGTGTTTTACAGGGTGATTGTGAAGTGGGATCCTGCTTTCCATCTCTGCCCAGTTTTGCTCCCATTGAGGTAAAAACAGGGTAGAGATTCTGAACGGACAGCCGATACACAACCACCCTCCTCCCCTCCACCCTGGTTTGCACCATTGGCACCAAGTCCGAGTCCAGCCCAGTGTTTCTTTGACTCCCTGTGTATCTGCTCCCCGACTGACTCTGCCTGTCTCCTTGTGGTTCAATGGGGGAAGGGACAAGTCAGCCATTATCGAACATGGGTGGGACAGGATCAAAGGGCTGAATGGCCTCTTCCCGTCCCTGTGCAAAATCAATGTGTGAGTGTTTGTGTGTGTCTCCCTCTGTTTGATTCCCTGAAGCTGATGGGGAGAGCAGGTGAAACACCTTTCTGCAGAGAGGGCTGTGTCTGGGGCTGGGATCTTCCTGTGCGTTAAAGGCTCAGAATGCCAGTTCGCCTCTGAAGGTCCTTGCTCTATGCCCGGCCCTGATTTTGTCCGGAAAGGAGTTAAAGGTGCCGGGGATCTGGGAGCAAGTTGTTGGAATTCCAGTGGCTTATCCAGATCTGGAATTAAAATGAACGAAAGATTGTCGAGAGATGGAGCCAAACCCAGGAAAGTGATGGAGGTGGGAATAACACGGTGGGGGTTGGGGGGTGAGTGGGGTAGGGGGCTGTTCACGGGGGTGATGATAAAGGGTGGGAATTAATAGAGGGGAAGCATTTCCAGGACAGGGAGGGTATTTAGAAACCGGGAGAGTTTACAGTGGAGAGCGGGGGGAGAATTAGATTGGGTTCAGTTAATGGGGGGGGGTATTTAGATGGGAGTCTGTTCACAGAACGGGGGGTATTTAGATGGGGGTCTATTGCGGGCGGGTATAGAGATGGGAGTCTGTTCCCGGGGGGTATTTAGATGGGCGTTTGTTCCCGGGGGGCTATTCAGAGAAGAGTTTGTTCCAGGAGGGTATTGTGATGGGAGTTTGTTCCTGGGGGGTTATTCAGAGGGGAGATTGTTCCTGGGGGGATATTTAGATGGTAGTTTGTTCATGGGGAGGTATTTAGATGGGAGTTTGTTCCTGGGGGTGTATTTAGATGGGAGTTTGTTCTGGGGATGTATTCAGTTGGGCGTTTGTTCCCGGGGGTTATTTAGATGGGGGTTTGTTCTGGGGGGTGTATTTAGATGGCAGTCTGTTCCAGGGTGGGTTTATTAGGATGGGAGTTTGTTCCCTGGGGGTATTTAGATGGGGGCCTGTTCCTGGGGGGTGTTATTCAGATGGGAGTCAGTTACTGGGGGTGTAGTTAGATGGCAGTTTGCTCTGGGGGGTGTATTTAGATGGCAGTCTGTTCCGGGGTGGGGGTATTTAGATGGGAGTTTGTTCCCGGGGGGGGAATTTAAATGGGTGTTTGTTCCCGGGGTCTATTTACATGGCAATCTGTCCTGGGCGGGTGGTAGTTTGATGGGTTGTCTTGTAACAGAGGGAAGGAGATAATTAGATGGGGGTCTGTTGATAATGAGGGTATTAGATGGGGGTCATTTAACAGGGGATATCAGAAAGTTGTCTGCAGATGAGGATTATTTAGATCGGGGGTGTCTGTCCAAGGGGGGGATGTTTTCTGGCGGGGGGAATTGCAGGAAAATGATTTGCGTGGTGGATAACAATTGCGGGCGATGGATAAATTGAGGGCGGTGGATAAATTGAGCGTGGTGGATAGGGTCAGGAAAAGACAGAAAAATTTGGAAGGAGAGAGAGAAATGATAGAAAGAGAAATAGAGAAGACAGAAAGATACAAAGAAAGAGAGAGAAAAAGAGAAGGGAAAAATGTGGAGGGAAATAACAGAGACACAAAGAAATTGAAGGCACCAAAGTGAAAGACAGAAAGCCAGTGAGAAAGACAAAGAGAATCACAGAGAGATAGAGAGAAGGCAGAGAATCACAGAGGGATTGAGAGAGAGGACAGAGAATCACAGAGAGTTTGAGAGAGAGGACAGAGAAACGCAGAGAGTTTGAGAGAGAGGACAGAGAATCACAGAGAGATTGAGAGAGAGGACAGAGAAACACAGAGAGATTGAGAGAGAGGACAGAGAAACACAGAGAGATTGAGAGAGAGGACAGAGAATCGCAGAGAGATTGAGAGAGAGGACAGAGAAAGCCATTGAGACAGAAAGACGCACAATCACTCAGAGAGAGAGAGAAATACAAAGTGAGGGAGAGAGAGAGAGATGGAGGAACAGAGAAATAGTGAGAAAAACAGAGACAGAAATACAAGGTCAGGGAGAGATTCAGAAATAGAGAGAGTGAGAGAGAGATTCAGTGCGAGAGAGATTGAGAGAGAGAGAGATTGAGAGAAAGAGAGATTGAGAGAAAGAGAGATTGAGTGAGGAGAGATTGAGTGGGAGAGAGATTGAGTGAGAGAGTTTCAGTGAGAGAGAGATTGAGTGAGAGAGAGATTGAGTGGGAGAGAGATTGAGTGGGAGAGAGATTCAGTGGGAGAGAGATTCAGTGAGAGAGAGATTCAATGGGAGAGAGATTCAGTGGGAGAGAGATTCAGTGGGAGAGAGATTGAGTGAGAGAGAGATTGAGTGAGAGAGAGATTGAGTGAGAGAGAGATTGAGTCAGAGAGAGTTTCAGTGAGAGAGAGATTGAGTGGGAGAGAGATTCAGTGGGAGAGAGATTCAGTGAGAGAGAGATTCAATGGGAGAGAGATTCAGTGGGAGAGAGATTCAGTGGGACAGAGATTCAGTGAGCGAGAGATTGAGTGGGAGAGAGATTGAGTGGGAGAGAGATTGAGTGGGAGAGAGATTCAGTGGGAGAGAGTTTCTGTGGGAGAGAGATTCAGTGGGAGAGAGATTCAGTGGGAGAGAGATTCAGTGAGAGAGAGATTGAGTGAGAGAGAGATTCAGTGGGAGAGAGATTCAGTGGGAGTGAGATTCAGTGAGAGAGAGATTGAGTGAGAGAGAGTTTGAGTGGGAGAGAGATTGAGTGGGAGAGAGATTGAGTGGGAGAGAGATTCAGTGGGAGAGAGATTCAGTGGGAGAGAGATTCAGTGGGAGAGAGATTCAGTGAGAGAGTGATTCAGAGAGAGATTCAGTGAGAGAGAGATTCAGTGAGAGAGAGATTCAGTGAGAGAGACTTAGTGAAAGAGACTGAGTCAGAAGAAGGGAGAAAAGCAGAAACATACAATAAAGATGTGATACTCACCATCCCACACCATCTGCTTTCCATCGCTGGACTCGAACACCTTCCCGCCATCAGCTCATCCATGGGGAAGAGCTCCTGGAGAGGGACATTGTGGTGGGATTTGGAGAAAAGTGTCAGGACTGGGACAGAGAGTGTGGGGATACAGACTGGACTCTCTCACACACACACACTGGCATCTGTTCCAATTCAACTGGGCACAGAGATTGAGACACAGAAACTCACCTTCAGAAACCAGCCGCATGGAAGGAAAGAATGTGGTCTGATGTTGTCCGAATATATCCCAGAACCTGTCACTCAAAACAGACAGTCTACCCAAAATGCAGCTCAAGCAACCAGCGCTCAGCTTCCTGCATCAGGACACTCCCTCCCAGGTATGGGAAAGTCCAATGTGAGGCTCTGTGTAAACAGCGAATGGGGGAGAGAGGGATATTCCAGCCATATCCTAAATGACCATTCCAGACAGAAACCTGTCTGTCTCTCTCTCTCCCTCCCCCAAAAACCTCATTAACAGAACAGAAAAGCTGCTGTAATTTAAACCTGGAGGGACCGGTTTGGATAATGGCAATTTAACACTAATTGTAATAAATGTCTTTCACGATTCACCTCCAGTTAACAGAAAGTTCAGAAAATGACTCATTGCAATTACCTTGAAATTCTGACAAAGTGTTATTGCTGGAGAGGCCTGTTTGACTGCAGTACAAACATGCGGTTTTTATTCGGTTTTTCATTTCCACTGTGTGACAAGGACTGAAACTAGAGCCAGGTTAATGAGGCAGCCAAGATAACTTTCATAACCAGTGACATTCACACAACAATTCTTACCCATATTTACAGTTGTATTTGTCAATGATTCTTTGCCCTGTATTTGATGCTGCTGTATTTATGTATTAGCTGTAATCAATCAATAAAACCTTCTTAACATTCACCAGTTTAATGTTACAAGGGTTTACAAAGCTGGGAAATGGCCATTTATCACAAATGGTATTAAACATCTTCCACTTTTCACCTCCAGTTCATATAAAGTTCAGCAATAAAGACCTCTACTTTCTGACAAAGACTTTTCACTGCTGCAATAAAGTGTCACTTGTTTCCATTTGCTTCCTGACTGTTTCTATCCTCTGCTCTCCTGGGGGATTCAGAGGGATTTTTTTTCATTGTTTGTCCAAATTCAGGAGGTTCCAGCTCCTCTGCAGCTGCTGTCCTGGAGAAATTAATTGCATTGCATTCAAAATCTTTCCCTCATTTTGGAGATATGAGGAGAGACTGTTTACACTAGTAGAGGGGTGAAACAAATAGGCAGGGAGTTATTATGGTCTGGAATTCACTGTCTGACAGGTTTCTGAAAGCAGATTCAATATTAAATTTCAAAGGTCAATTGGATCAAAATTTCAACTACTCGTAGTTATAGTAGAGAAGATACCAGCATAGAAAGAGAAGTGTGTGAGAGAGAGATGTCATAACGTAGGTGATCAAGAACTCAACACAACTTATATTGAGAGTTTTTATTTCTAAATAACTGTTTCAGTTTTATTTGATCCTGTTGTTTTATTTATACATTACCTTTAATCACTCAATATAACTTTCCAAACAGGAACGAGTTTCATGTTACAAGTGTTCACACAGTAGAAAAATAGCCATTTTACAAAAGTTGCCTTGAAATTATTTTATTCAGTATCTCAAGTTTACAATAAAGTAAATTCTTCAGACTTGTGGAACTTTCAAACTCAGCAAGGAAAATCTCCCATCAGTAATGGCTCAGCATCTCCATCTGCTGGTGTCGCTGTCTCACTGCAGTTAATGTCCCTCTGTCACCATCTCCATCTGGCGGTGTCCCTGTCTCACTGCAGTTACTGTCACTTCCTCACCATCTCCATCTCCTGGTGTCCCTGTCTCACTGCAGTTACTGTCCCTTCCTCACCATCTCCATCTCCTGGTATCCCTGTCTCACAGCAGTTAATGTCCCTCTCTCACCATCTCCATCTGCTGGTGTCCCTGTCTCACTGCAGTTAATGTCCCTCTCTCACCATCTCCATCTGCTGGTGTCCCTGTCTCACTACAGTTACTGTCCCTTCCTCACCATCTCCATCTCCTGGTGTCCCTGCATCACTGCAGTTACTGCCCCCTCTTTCCATCTCCATCTGATGGAGCCCCTGTCTCACTGCAGATATCTGCCTCCTCTCTTCATCTCCATCTGCTGGTGTCCCTGTCTCACTGCAATTACTGTCCTCCTCTCACCATCTCCATCTGCTGGTGTCCCTGTCTCACTGCAGTTACTGTCCCCTCTCACCATCTCCATCTTTTGGTGTCCCTGTCTAATTGCAGCTACTGTCCCCCTCTCAACATCTCCATCTTCTGGTGTCCCTGTCTCACTGCAGTTAATGTCCCCTCTCACCATCTCCATCTGTTGGTGTCCCTGCCTCACTGCAGTTACTGTCCCTCTCTCACCATCTCCATCTGCTGGTCCCCTTGCCTCACTGCAGTTACTGACCCTCTCTCACCATCGCCATCTGCTGGTGTGCCTGCCTCATTGCAGTTACTGTCCCTCTCTCACCATCTCCATCTGCTGGTGTCCCTGCCTCACTGCAGTTACTGCCCCTCTCAATACATCACAATCACTGCGCTTTGCAGCTTTGTCCACTGGCCGCGTTTGTTGACATAGCAACCACTCGGCGGCGCTGTACTGGGACATGCGCAAACGTACACTATTCCAGTTCAACGTCAGGGTCTGCCCACCCTCAGGCAGCTGCCAGGACGAAAGATGGCGCCGGTCAAATAATCACAGAGGCGGGTGGAGGGTGGGAGGTGGAGCTGGGGGTCTGGGGGGGAGGAGGGGTAATGGGATTTATTTCCAGTGTTTGAAACCCTTCAGCTCTTTCTATGATTTCACTAATTTAACAATGAGATTGAGAGGGTATTTCACCCCCTTCTTCAGCTCCTGTCTGAATTTAGTCTGGGTCACAATGTAAATACATGTGTTGGTGCAGGAACTGAGAATCTGCAGCATCGTTGATGTTTGTTCTGTGATAAAGAGAGTGTCAGTGTCGGAGGAATAATAATAAATATCTACAATTCTCCTATAACTGTTATACACTACCCGGGTCACCCAAAATAGGATAAAACTGCCGGATATACTGAAGAGTAAAATAATTGACTTCCTGCGATTCTCCATCTCTGGGTCCTTGTGATTCTCTGCATTGCTGTGGCGCCGGAATCCCCTGCGGACTTTACTGGAGAATAAAATCCGTCTGACAGTCAGAACATTGAGCAGCAAAATCAGAAAGACCGGGACACAAGGGGTTAAAATGCGGTCAAACAATTCAAATGCCCCCCATATGGGGGAAGTAAAGAAGCTCAGTTTAGTAACACAACCCATGGGAACATTATCAATAATGTATTGTTGTTCCAGTGTAAAGTACCAGGGGAGAGACTCTAAACAGCCCAGCACAATCACTGTTCCCACAACCACAGCCGCCATTTTCTCGTTGCAATATTTTGTTTTCAGCTTCTCACAACAAATGGCCACAAATCGATCAAAGGTGAAAGTGACTGTGAGCCAGACAGAAACAACTGTGGATGCAGAAAGCAGAACGGTAATGAGAGAACACACAGGAGTAATTCTCAGGAATGAATATGGGAAATAAATTAAAACAATCCAGTACAATATGGGATTAGTGATAACGACCAGGAGATCAGACACTGCCATTCCCACCAGGTAGACACTGATACATTTGGAGAGACCGCACTTTCCTCGGGACAGGATCACAATCGCCACCAAGTTAACTGGAAGAGAGAGAGAAAGGGAAGCAGAGAAATTACTGATCAGACCTGGAGACAAAGCAGCAGTTTGACAGGATCTGGGCTGAAATTTCCAGCTTTGTTGCTGCATCGAGCTGTGAAAACTGATTCATTGAGCCGGGCAGTGCTTTGTCACAGTGAAATGTTTGAAAACACAATTATTAATAATGAATTGGGAAATTGATGCAGAAAGTGAATAAAGTCAGCACCGAATCTACAGGAAGTACTGAGTGAGGATGCAGTGCCAGTGAGGAATGAGAAGCTGTTTTGATGGAATCCAATGGGTTAATTGGGAATGTGTCTCCAGACTGTTGGTTGGGAAGGTTTGAGGAGAGCGGGATGTGCGGCTGGTTTGTTGCTCTGGGTTCAGGGAACCGACAGGAAATGTTATCAAATGGGAAAAGGCAGAAAACTGCAGCGCTAAGTTTGAGTATCGGCCATGATCTAGAATGGTGGAGCAAGCTCCAAGGGCTGAATGGCCTCCTCCTGCTCCCATGTTACAGTAATCCGATCAGGTTGGACAAGGCAGCTGGAGGTGGAGCCAGTGAGTGAGATTAGGAGGGAGAGAAGGAAAAGTACATGTTGGAGCAGGAGGGGAGACTGGAGCAGATGGTTTGGGAAAGTAGATAAACTGAAGCAATGGATGAGGAGACTGAAGATTCAATACAGTGAGAGGAGAGGCTGAGATTCACAAGGAGAGACTGCAGCAGAGTGTTAGAGGAAATCAAATCTATAGATCCCAGTAATACAACTCAATTAATACATTCAAACAATAATCCCTGTGGTTATTGGTGTTGGAGAACAGTTCATTGTTTCTACAATATAGTCAATATATTTAGTTTGTACAGGATATTAAATATAAATGTAAATATCTGATATCAGCCTCGCTCTTTATTAAATTCGGCAGTCACAGAGATTTTAAAGTGCAGTATTTAAATAATGAATTACCATCAGTGATGAACTGATTCTATTCTGTTTATTCAGTCACTAAGTAAGGAATAGGAACTTTCTACAAAACAAAATGAGGACCTGACAGAAATCAACACAGAGGATCAAGTCCAACAGGAAAATGAACACAATCTGACAACAGACAACTTCAACTCACACTTTCTCTCACTAATTGTTCTGGACATTCCAGCACTTTATGATAGTGAATTATTTACACTGCTGCTTCTTTCTCTTTCTCTTTACTTCTGCTTTTCCTTTCCTGTCGGTTTCGTTCTCCCTGCTCCTTTTCTCCTTCCCTATCTCTCTGGAGTACTCACACCCTGTAAATTGTTACTTAATGCTGCTTTGCACAAATGATTTATTCCTAACATTCTGCGTCTGTGTTCTGTTCACCTGCCCCAGGTTCAATGATTCTATTCTCAGAGTCAGTTTGATCAATGGTGAACCCTCTGTGAATAATTTAATGTATCTACAGAACACTCAAGTCTCCACCTGTTCACCTACACACTTCACTTCATCTACAATACATGGAATAAACAGGATCGAAAGCTGCTTCCAGACAAACCTCACAATCATTGAAATCCCTTCTTCTGGAATTATAAAGTAATCTGTTAGAATGTGGGATTGTTTCATTAGTAAAATAGCAACATCAGCGCTGCAGCTGATAATCGACATATAAATGGAAAGACTCTTGATTCCAACTGACAGAGTGAAAACCAGTAAAACATCACATCAATACTTTCTATTACACAATGTAATCCAGTGACAGTGAAGGTCCACAGTGAAGCAGAGAAGGAGAAGTGAAAGTGTCAGCAGCAAACTCAGTTCAGTAGCCAGACTTCTGAAGCAGCGTCAGACACACACAGAATGAAATAATATTTGATAGCAGTGATAATCAACAAATACATTGAAATCCCAGTTAAACTGAGTCATGTTATTCGGGAGGGAGGACATTCTGCTGTCCCCTTGTAACACTGAGATTGTGAGATGTCTCATTAGCAATCACTGAAAAAAAATCATAAAAATATTCCTGGACCGGTTAGATCCACATCATGAAACTGTTAAAAACTCCTGATGTTCTGATTATTGATCCTCACTGAAACATCTCATTCCAATACATTCAATACACAGAATAATCCAGTAACAATGCCACAGTTACTTAAAACAATACCATTAAATACATAATACAGTTCTTGCAAGAATGAAACAGGAGACAATAATGAGATTCCATCAGTAAATTGCTGGAAAAGAACAGGCGGCTGTGTAACACACACAGAGGGAAATAATACCCAGTACCGCAGAACAGTTAACATCGATTTACACCATTAACGGCTGCGATACTGGCTTACCAGCAACTCCAATTGCTGCAAGTACAGGATAGTAAATGTCTTCTATCTGATGCATTACTGGATATCCGATTCCTGTGAGAAGCAGAGACTTCTGTTCGCCTGGAATCCACAGCTCCAGCAGGCACTCTGAGCTGATCCATTCCAATGGGTCCTGATTTATACAGGGGATAAGTCTCCACTAACACAGTTATACCCCTGATCATTGCTATTAGTTACACTCACCTGAACAAACACATTACATCAGCAGCTTTGACTCTGATGTAAATAATGTGGTGGATAAAACACAATCATTTCAATGTCAATGACATTTTCTGAGCAAGACCTCTCTCGGAATAAACCTGAAATCTGTCCTCATACTGGATGGATGGCAATTATGAGAGGCATCATTTACATTTTCCATATTATTGCATTGACCTTGTTCACTCCTGGCATTTCTGTTGTAAATGTAACTGATCTGTCTGCAGTGGACACTGAATCCAGGGACAAAAGCAATCCCGTTTCACTCTGTTCCTGCCTTTTCCCAGTTAAAATGTACACTTTGAGTCTCTGATTCGGGACCATGTTCAGGGTTACAGCCCAGAAACGACTGTGAGTGATATTACGGGACAGACACTGTACGCATCCATTTGGGAGGCCGTTGGGTAGTGATAATATCACTGGTCACGTAATCCAGAGGCCCAAACTGATGGCCTGGGGACAGGGGTTCAAATCCCACCACGGCAGCTAGAAAAACAGAGGGAGCTCCCTTTCTGTGTATAAAGTAGAGGGATCTCCGCCTCTACGTATAAAGTGGAGAGAGCGCCCTCTTTATGTATTATGTGGAGGGAGCTCACTCTCGATGTATAAAGTTGGGGGCGATGAAGGAAAGAGGAGAGAGGGAAACAAGAACAAATGGGGAAATGGAGAGGGAGGGACAAAGTGGAAGACAGTGAGAGACAGAAGAGATAGTGAAATGAGACCTTGACGGAACCCCAGTCACAATCCCCATTATCTGCCCAGTCCGGTATTTGGGGTTTAATGTGAGCGTTTTAGCGATGAGTGTTCGATGAGTGTTTGATATTTACAAACTGCATTGACATTCCCAACAAAAGCAAGAGTTAAAGATTCAAAATTAACCAAACAAATGGCTCAAAGCATTGCTGTCCATGTACAGAGGGACGGAGAGATGGAGGGAGTGAGACACAGATGGAGAGAGACACAGACAGAGTGGGACAGAGACAGAGGGAGAGGGAGAGACAGAGGCAGAATGATAGAGGAAAAAGGAGAAACAGAGACAGAGGGAGAGAGAGAGGGACAGAGCGAGCATGATGGAGAAAAAAGGAGAAACAGAGACAGAGGGAGACAGACAGAAAGGGAGGCAGGCAAATGCAGAATGAGACAGACAGAAAGGGACGTTGACAAATGCAGAATGAGAAAGACAGAAAGGGAGGCACTCGGATACAGAAGGAGAGTGACAGGGAGAAAGCGAGCGAGACAGATGCAGAGGGAGAGAGACAGATGCAGAGGGAGAAAGGGACAGAGAGAGAGAGAGGGAGGGAGACAAACAGAGGGAGAAACAGAGACAGAGAGAGAGGGAGTGCGAGATTATAGGAAAAAGTTTACATCTAATAATGTTGAAAAAAGATAGAATTGAAAAGTAAAACTGGCTGTGCATCAGAACTAATCTTGAAAGGAACGATCAGAGGTTTAGTGTCCTGTTCCCTGCATCAATTTCTACACTACAACACTGAGGCAGAAACAGGTGGAGAGAAAAAGAGGGAGAGTGCGAAACAGCTGGAGGTGGCAGGTTAAACAGAGAGAGAGAGAGACAGGCGGAGTGTGGGTGAGGGAGGGAAGGCAGAGAAAGATGGAGAAAGACAGGGAGAGAGAGAAATCCACACTCAAACGTGGTTGAAGTGTCACCATTGCTGGGATCTTGCTGTGCACAGCTTGCAGGCTGTTATCACACTGCTGCTTGTGGGATCTTGCTGTGTACCAATGTCCTGCAGCATTTCCAACATTGCAACAGTGACGAGCACTTTAAAAATTAATTCATTGAGTGTCAAATTCTTCTGTGAATCAGCAATGAAATGGGTGAAATGTGAAGGTTTGCAAAGGCTTGTTCTCATTCCCGAATATTGCTGGTGTTTCAGGCTGTGGGCTGAATTTGACAGTGAAATGAAACACCGGGGGACCATTTGAATTCAGTTTTTCAGGGATGGGAATGTGGATTTCTCTCTCCATCCTTCTACAGGAGAGGGGATGGGGGTCTCCAGTGTTTGTGCGCTTTTACAATGAGGCAGAAACAGAAGTCGAGAGACACAGAGAGAAATAGAGAGAGAGCTAGAGCAGGAAATGACAGGGTAAACACATCCACACTTCCCAGTCTCTGGCTCTGTGTCAGGGGATGTGTTTGTAAGTCACTGAGAGATTGTTTTATGTTAGTGAGTTTGAGAGAGATTCCTGGGCTCTTGCTGTGTTTTATTTCTGTGCAAAAATGCTTTGCTTTGTTTGAATCAATTTTATTTCTCTTATTCCCAAGGAGAATCTTTTCGGAAGCTGCAGCTGTGATGATGCAGAGGGAGAATCTTTTAGCCACGTGGAATTCACAAACAAGAGCTTTAACCAGGGAGGGAAAATAATAATAAATATATATTTGTCATTGTCAAATTAATTTCTAGATCCAGAAAAGAAAACTGTGTTATTTCGGGGCTGATACAAAAACAAAGTGCTGGAAATGCTCAGTATTTCCAGCACAGTTTTTATTTCAGATTTCCAGCATCCTCAGTATTTTGATTTTGTGTTTTCGGGGGTCTGTGGATTTTTTTTACCACAAGGGAGGGGGCTGGATGGTGCTCCAAAGGGAATAGTTTGGGAATTGCTGCTCCAGAACAGTCAATGCAATCCCATAGATTTCCCTCTCTCCATCTCTTGCTGCAACTTGTTCCCTGCACCTTCCTCTTTGTTCCTAACTCTGTTTCTTCACATCTTTAAATCCCTATCACTGTATCTCTCAACATCCTTTCTATCTCTGCCTCTCTCTGGAGTCTCACAGGTTTCCATTGTCACTCTCTTTCTGCGACTCTCTGCATCTTTATCTGTCTCTCTCTCACTCCATTTCTTCTCTCACTCACTTCCAAATCCCTGAATCTTTCCATCTCTGCTCCTCCTTTCCTGCAAGATTATCTCTGCATTTCCCCCATCCCGCAGCATCCCTCTCTATTCTGTGAACGCATCTTAATTTGTATCTCTGCCCCTCCATATCTTTCTGTCTCTGCGTCTCTCTCTTGGTCTGGGATCTTTCTCAATATCTCCATTTCTCTCTCTCTCTCTGCCCTTCTCAGTATTTCCGACCCTCTGTTCTCAGTTTCTATCACTGGTTTCGGACTCCCTGCATCTCATTCTCCAGCTCCCTTTCCATTTATTTCTCTCTCTCTCTCTCTCTGTTCTGTCCTAATCCCGGGATCTGTTTTCTGTGTTTCTGTCCCTCTGTCTGGTGGTGGATTTGAACTCGCAGCCTTGGTGTTTTACAGGGTGATTGTGAAGTGGGATCCTGCTTTCCATCTCTGCCCAGTTTTGCTCCCATTGAGGTAAAAACAGGGTAGAGATTCTGAACGGACAGCCGATACACAACCACCCTCCTCCCCTCCACCCTGGTTTGCACCATTGGCACCAAGTCCGAGTCCAGCCCAGTGTTTCTTTGACTCTCTGTGTATCTGCTCCCAGACTGTCTCTGCCTGTCTCCTTGTGGTTCAATGGGGGAAGGGACAAGTCAGCCATTATCTAACATGGGTGGGACAGAATCAAAGCGCTGAATGGCCTCTTCCCGTCCCTGTGCAAAATCAATGTGTGAGTGTTTGTGTGTGTCTCCCTCTGTTTGATTCCCTGAAGCCGATGGAGAGAGCAGGTGAAACACCTTTCTGCAGAGAGGGCTGTGTCCTGTGCGTTAAAGGCTCAGAATGCCAGTTAGCCTCTGAAGGTGCTTGCTCTATGCCCGGCCCTGATTTTGGCCGGACAGGAGTTAAAGGTGCCGGGGATCTGGGAGCAAGTTGTTGGAATTCCAGTGGCTTCTCCAGGTCTGGAATTAGAATGAACGAAAGATTGTCGGGAGATGGAGCCAAACCAAGGAAAGTGATGGAGGTGGGAATAACACGGTGGGGAGTGAGGGGGGTGAGGGGGGTAGGGGGCTGTTCACGGGGGTGATCATGCAGGGTGGGAATTAGTAGAGGGGGGTTTTACAGGACAGGGAGGATATTTAGAAACCGGGAGAGTTTACAGTGGAGAGCGGGGGGAGAATTAGATTGGGTTCAGTTAATGGGGGGGTATTTAGTTGGGAGTCTGTTCACAGAACGGTGGGTATTTAGATTGGGGTCTGTTCACAGAACGGTGGGTATTTAGATGGGGGTCTGTTGCGGGCGGGTATAGAGATGGGAGTCTGTTCCTGGGGGGTATTTAGATGGGAGTTTGTTCCTGGGGAGGTATTTAGATGGGAGTTTGTTCCAGGAGGGTATTGAGATGGGAGTTTGTTCCTGGGGGGTTATTCAGAGGGGAGTTTGTTCCTGGGGGGTATTTAGATGGTAGTTTGTTCATGGGGAGGTATTTAGATGGGAGTTTGTTCCTGGGGATGTATTTAGATGGGAGTTTGTTCTGGGGATGTATTCAGTTGGGCGTTTGTTCCCGGGGGGTATTCAGATGGGAGTTTGTTCCTGGTGTGTAGTTAGATGGCAGTTTGTTCTGGGGGGTGTATTTAGATGGCAGTCTGTTCCGGGGTGGGGGTATTAAGATGGGAGTTTGTTCCCGGAGGGTATTTAGATGGGGGTCTGTTCCTGGGGTGTGTTATTCAGATGGGAGTTTGTTCCCGGGGGGGAATTTAAATGGGTGTTTGTTCCCGGGGTCTATTTAGATGGGAATCTGTCCTGGGCGGGTGGTAGTTTGATGGGTTGTCTTGTAACAGAGGGAAGGGGATAATTAGATGGGGGTCTGTTGATAATGAGGGTATTAGATGGGGGTCATTTAACAGGGGATATCAGACAGTTGTCTGCAGGCGAGGATTATTTAGATCGGGGGTGTCTGTCCAAGGGGGGGGATGTTTTCTGGCGGGGGGAATTGCCGGAAAAAGATTTGCGTGGTGGATAAAAATTGCGGGCGGTGGATAAATTGAGGGCGGTGGATAAATTGAGGGCAGTGGATAAATTGAGGGCAGTGGATAAATTGAGGGCGGTGGATAAATTGAGGGCGGTGGATACATTGAGGGCGGTGGATAAATTGAGGGCGGTGGATAGGGTCAGGAAAAGACAGAAAAATTTGGAAAGATAGAGAGAAATGATAGAAAGAGAAATAGAGAAGACAGAAAGATACAAAGAAAGAGAGAGAAAAAGAGAAGGGAAAAAAGTGGAGGGAAATAACAGAGACACAAAGAAATTGAAGGCACCAAAGAGACAGACAGAAAGCCAGTGAGAAAGACACAGAGAATCACAGAGAGATTGAGAGAGAGGACAGAGAAACACAGAGTGATTTAGAGAGAGGACAGAGAAACACAGAGAGATTGAGAGAGAGGACAGAGAATCACAGAGAGATTGAGAGAGAGGACAGAGAATCACAGAAAGATTGAGAGAGAGGACAGAGAAACACAGAGAGATTGAGAGAGAGGACAGAGAATCACAGAGAGATTGAGAGAGAGGATCGAGAAACACAGAGAGTTTGAGAGAGAGGACAGAGAATCACAGAAAGATTGAGAGAGAGGACAGAGAATCACAGAGAGATTGAGAAAGACACAGAGAATCACAGAGAGATTGAGAGAGAGGACAGAGAAACACAGAGAGATTGAGAGAGGACAGAGAAACACAGAGAGATTGAGAGAGAGGACAGAGAAACACAGAGAGATTGAGAGAGAGGACAGAGAATCACAGAGAGATTGAGAGAGAGGACAGAGAATCACAGAGAGATTGAGAGAGAGGACAGAGAATCACAGAGAGTTTGAGAGAGAGGGCAGAGAATCACAGAGAGATTGAGAGAGAGGACAGAGAATCACAGAGAGATTAAGAGAGAGGACAGTGAAACACAGAGAGATTGAGAGAGAGGACAGAGAATCACAGAGAGATTGAGAGAGAGGACAGAGAATCACAGAGAGATTGAGAGAGAGGACAGAGAAACACAGAGAGATTGAGAGAGAGGACAGAGAATCACAGAGAGATTGAGAGAGAGGACAGAGAATCACGGATAGAATGAGAGAGAGGACAGAGAAAGCAATTGAGACAGAAAGACGCACAATCACTCAGAGAGAGAGAGAGAGAAACACAAAGTGAGGGAGAGAGAGAGAGATGGAGGAACAGAGAGATATAGAGAAAAACAGAGACAGAAATACAAGGTGAGAAAGAGATTCAGAAAAAGAGAGTGAGAGAGAGGTTCAGTGCGAGAGAGATTGAGAGAGAGAGAGATTGAGAGAGAGAGAGAGAGAGAGAGAGATTCAGTGAGAGAGAGATTCAGTGAGAGAGAGATTGAGTGGGAGAGAGATTGAGTGGGAGAGAGATTGAGTGGGAGAGAGATTGAGTGGGAGAGAGAGCGATTCAGAGAGAGAGAGATTGAGTGAGGGAGAGATTCAATGGGAGAGAGATTCAGTGAGAGAGAGATTCAATGAGAGAGAGATTCAGTGGGAGAGAGATTGAGTGAGAGAGAGATTGAGTGAGAGAGAGATTCAGTGGGAGAGCGATTCAGTGAGAGAGAGATTCAGTGGGAGAGAGATTGAGTGGGAGAGAGAGAGATTCAGTGAGAGAGAGATTGAGTGAGAGAGAGATTGGGTGAAAGAGAGATTGAGTGAGAGAGAGATTCAGTGAGGGAGAGATTGTGTGAGAGAGAGATTCAGTGAGAGAGTCTTAGTGAAAGAGACTGAGTCAGAAGAAGGGAGAAAAGCAGAAACAGACAATAAAGATGTGATACTCACCATCCCACACCGTCTGCTTTCCATCGTTGGACTCTAACACCTTCCCGCCATCAGCACATCCATGGGGAAGAGATCCTGGAGAGGGGCATTGTGGTGGGATTTGGAGAAAAGCGTCAGGACTGGGACAGAGAGAGTGGGGGATTCAGACTGGACTCTCTCACACACACAGACTGCAATCAGTTCCAATTCACCTGGCCACAGAAACTGAGACACAGAAACTCACCTTCAGAAACCAGCTGCATGGAAGGAAAGAATGTGGTCTGATGTTGTCCCAATATATCCCAGAACCTGTCACTCAAAACAGACAGTCTACCCAAAATGCAGCTTAACCAACCAGCTCTCAGCTTCCTCCATCTGGACACTCCCTCCCAGGTATGGGACAGTCCAAGGTGAGTCTCTGTGTAAACAGCGAATGGGGGAGAGAGTGATATTCCAGACATATCCCAAATGGACCATTCCAGATAGAAACCTGTCTGCCTCTCTCTCTCTCTCTCCCTCCCCCAAATACCTCATTAACAGAACAGAAAAACTGCTGCAATTTAAAACCTGGAGGGGCCGGTTTGGATAATGGCCATTTAACACAGATTGTATTAAATGTCTTTCACTTCACCTCCACCTAACAGAAAGTTCAGAAAAAGACTCATTGCAATTACCTTGAAATTCTGACAATGTGCTTTTGCTGGAGAGGCCTGTTTGACTGCAGGACAAACATGCGGTTTTTATTCGGTTTTTCATTTCCACTGTGTGACAAAGACTGAAACTAGAGCCAGGTTAATGAGGCAGCCAAGAGAACTTTTATAACCAGTGACATTTCAAATAATAATTCTTACCCATATTTACAGTTGTATTCGTCAATGATTCTTTGCCCTGTATTTGATGCTGCTGTATTTATGTATTAGCTGTAATCAATCGATAAAACCTTCTTAACATTCACCAGTTTAATGTTACAAGGGTTTACAAAGCTGGGAAATGGCCAGTTATCACAAATGGTATTAAAGATCTTCCACTTTTCACCTCCAGTTTATATAAAGTTCAGCAATAAAGACCTCTACTTTCTGACAAAGACTTTTCACTGCTGTAATAAAGTGTCACTTGTTTCCATTTGCTTCCTCACTGTTTCTATCCTCTGCTCTCCTGGGGGATTCAGAGGGATTTTTGTTCATTGTTTGTCCACATTCAGGAGGTTCCAGATCCTCTGCAGCTGCTGTCGTGGAGACATTAATTGCATTGCATTCAAAATCTTTCCCTCATTTTGGAGATATGAGGAGAGACTGTTTACACTAGTAGAGGGGTGAAACAAATAGGCAGGGAGTTATTATGGTCTGGAATTCAATGTCTGACAGGTTTCTGAAAGCAGATTCAATATTAAATTTCAAAGGACAATTGGATCAAAATTTCAACTACTCGTAGTTATAGTAGAGAAGATACCAACACAGAAAGGGAAGTGTGAGAGAGGGAGATGTCATAACGTAGGTGATCAAGAACTCAACACAACTTATATTGAGAGTTTTTATTTACAAATGACTGCTTGAGTTTTATTTGATCCTGTTGTTTTATTTATACATTACCTTTAATCACTCAATATAACTTTCCAAACAGGAACGAGTTTCATGTTACAAGTGTTCACACAGTAAAAAAGTAGCCATTTTACAAAAGTTGCATTGAAATTATTTTATTCAGCATCTCAAGTTTACAATAAAGCAAATTCTTCAGACTTGTGGAAACTTTCAAACTCAGCAAGGGAATCTCCCATCAGTAATGGCTCAGCATCTCCATCTGCTGGTGTCCCTGTCTCATTGCAGTTACTGTCCCCTCTCACCATCTCCATCTCCTGGTGTCCCTGTCTCACTGCAGTTACTGTTCCCCCTCTCACCATCGCCATCTGCTGGTGTCCCTGTCTCACTGCAGTTACTGTCCCCCTCTCACCATCTCCATCTGCTGGTGTCCCTGTCTCATTGCAGTTACTGTCCCCCTCTCACCATCGCCATCTCCTGGTGTCCCTGTCTCACTGCAGTTACTGTCCCCCTCTCACCATCTCCATCTGCTGGTGTCCCTGCCTCACTGTAGTTAATGTCCCACTCTCACCATCTCCATCTTTTGGTGTCCCTGTGTCTCTTCAGTTAATGTCCTTGTCTCACCATCTCCATCTGCTGGTGTCCCTGCCTCACTGCAGTTACTGCTCCCCTCTGTCTATCTCCATCTGCTGGTGTCCCTGACACACTGCAGTTAATGCCCTGCTCACGACCTCACATTCAATCCGATTTGCAGCTTTGTCCACTGGCTGCCGTTGTTGACAACAGCAACCACGAGGTGGCGCTGCACTGGCACATGCGCAAACGTATCCTTTTCCTGTCAACCATCAGGGTCTGCACGTTCAGGCAGCTGCCCGGACTAAAGATGGCGCCGGTCAAATAATCACAGAGGAGGGTGGAGGGTGGGAGGGTGGGAGGTGGAGCTGGGGGTCTGGGGGGGAGGAGGGGTAATGGGATTTAGTTCCAGTGTTTGAAACCCTTCAGCTCTTTCTATGATTTCACTAATTTAACAATGAGATTGAGAGGGTATGTCACCCCCTTCTTCAGCTCCTGTCTGAATTTAGTCTGGGTCACAATGTAATTACATGTGTTGGTGCAGGAACTGAGAATCTGCAGCATCTTTGATGTTTGGTGTGTGATAAAGATAGGGTCAGTGTAGGAGGAATAATAATAAATATCTGTAATTCTCCTATAAGTGATCAACACAACCCGGGTCACCCACAACAGGATAAAACTGCCGGATATACTGAAGATTAAATAATTGATTTCCTGCGATTCTCCATCTCTGGGACCTTGTGATTCTCTGCATTGCTGTGGCGCCGGAATCCGCTGCGGACTTTACTGGAGAATAAAATCCGTCTGACAGTCAGAACATTGAGCAGCAACATCAGAAAGACCGGGACACAAGGGGTTAAAATGCGGTTAAACAATTCAATTGCCCCCCATATGGGGGAATTAAAGAAGCTCAGTTTATTAACACAACCCATGGGAACATTATCAATAATGTAATCTTGTTCCAGTGTAAAGTACCAGGGGAGAGACTCTAAACAGCCCAGCACACTCACTGTTCCCACAACCACAGCCGCCCTTTTCTCCCTGCAATATTTTGTTTTCAGCTTCTCACAACAAATGGCCACAAATCGATCAAAGGTGAAAGTGACTGTGAGCCAGACAGAAACAACTGTGGATGCAGAAAGCAGAACGGCAATAAGAGAACACACAGGTGTAATTCTCAGGAATGAATATGGGAAATAAATTCCAACAATCCAGTTCAATATGCGACTAGTGAAAACGACCAGGAGATCAGACACTGCCATCCCCATCAGGTACACACTGATACATTTGGAGAGACCGCACTTTCCTCGGGACAGGATCACAATCGCCACCAAGTTAACTGGAAGAGAGAGAGAAAAGGAAGCAGAGAAATTACTGATCAGACCTGGAGACAAAGCAGCAGTTTGACAGGATCTGGGCTGAAATTTCCAGCTTTGTTGCTGCATCGAGCAGTGAAAACTGATTCATTGACCCGGGCAGTGCTTTGTCACAGTGAAATGTTTGTAAACACCGTTATTAATAATGAATTGGGAAATTGATGCAGATAGTGAATAAAGTCAGCACCGGATCTACTGGAAGTACTGAGTGAGGATGCAGTGTCAGTGAGGAATGAGAAGGGGTTTCACAGAGATGGAATCCAAAGTGTTAATTGGCAATTTGTCTCCAGACAGTTGTTTGGGAATGTTTTGGGAGAGCGGGATGTGTAGCTGGTTTGTTGCTTTGGGTTCAGGGAACCGACAGGGACTGTTACCAAGTGGGAAATCTGCAGCGCTGTGTTCGAGTATCAGCAAAGATCTAGAATGGCAGAGCAGGCTCTAGGGCTGAATGGCCTCGTCCGGATCCTGTGTTCCTGTATTCCTCTCAGGTTGGACGAGGCAGCTGGAGGTGGAGCCAGGGAGAGAGATTGGGTGGGCGAGAAGGGAAAGGACATGTTGGAGCAGGAGGGGATACTGGAGCAGATGGTTTGGGAAAGTGGATAAACTGAAGCAATGGATGAGGAGACTGAGGATTCAATACAGTGAGAGGAGAGGCTGAGATTCACAGGGAGAGACTGCAGCAGAGTGTTAGAGGAAATCTAATCTATAGATCCCAGTAATACAACTCAATTAATGCATTCAAAAAATAATCCCTGTGGTTATTGGTGTTGGAGAACAGTTCATTGTTTCTACAATATAGTCAATATATTTAGTTTGTACAGGCTATTAAATATAAATTTAAATATATTTCTGATATCAGCCTCGCTCTTTATTGAATTCCGCAGTCACAGAGATTTTAAAGTGCAGCATTTAAATAATGAATTAGCATCAGAAAAGAACTGATTTTATTCTGTTCATTCAGTCACTAAGTAAGGAATAGGAACTTTCTGCAAAACAAAATGAGGACCTGACAGAAATCAACACAGAGGATCAAGTCCAACAGGAAAATGAACACAATCTGACAACAGACAACTTCAACTCACAGTTTCTCTCACTAATTGTTCTGGACATTCCAGCACTTTATGATAGTGAATTATTTACACTGCTGCTTCTTTCTCTTTCTCTTTACTTCTGCTTTTCCTTACCCGTCGGTTTCGTTCTCCCTGCTCCTTTTCTCCTTCCCTATCTCTCCGGAGTACTCAGACCATGAAAACTGTTACTTAATGCTGCTTTTCACATTTGATTTATTCCTAACATTCTGTGCCTGTGTTCTGTTCTGCAGCCCCAGGTTCAATGATTCTATTCTCAGAGTCAGTTTGTTCAATGGTGAAACCTCTGTGAATAATTTAATGTATCTACAGAACACTCAAGTCTCCACCTGTTCACCTGCACTCTTCACTTCATCTACAATACGTGGAGTAAAGAGGATCGAAAACTAGTTCCAGACAATTCTCACAATCATAGAAATTCCTTCTCCTGGAATTATAAAGTAATCTGTTAGAATGTGGGATTGTTTAATTAATAAAATACCAACATCAGCACTGCAGCTGATAATCTACAGATAAATGGAAAGACTCTTGATACCAACTGATAGAGTGAAAACCAGTAAAACATCACATCGATACTTTCTATTTTACAATGTAGTCCAGTGACAGTGAAGGTCCACAGTGAAGCAGAGAAGGAGAAGTGAAAGTGTCAGCAGCAAACTCAGTTCAGTAGCCAGACTTCTGAAGCAGTGTCAGACACACACAGAATGAAATAATATTTGATAACAGTGATAACCAATAAATACATTGAAATCCCAGTTAAACTGAGCCATGTTAATGGGGAGGGAGGACATTGTTCTGTCCCCTTGTAACACTGAGCCTATGAGATGTCTGATTATCAATCACTGAAAAAAATCATAAAAATATTCCAGGACCGGTTAGATCCACATCATGAAACTGTTAAAAACTCCTCATGGTCTGATTATTGATCCTCACTGAAACATCGCATTCAAATACATTTATTACACAGAATAATCCAGTAATAATGCCACAGTTACTTAAAACAATACCATTAAATACATAATACAGTTCCTGCAAGAATGAAAGAGTAGACAATGAGGAGATTCCATCAGTAAATTGCTGGAAAAGAACAGGCGGCTGTGTAACACACACAGAGGGAAATAATACCGAGTACAGCAGCACAGTTAACATCGATTTACACCATTAACAGCTGAGGTACTGGCTTACCAGGAACTCCAATTGCTGCAAGTACAGGATTATAAATGAATATGAACTGAACGAATACTGGATATCCCATTTCTGTGAGAAGCAGGGACTTCGATTAGCCTGGAATCCACAGCTCCACCAGGCACTCTGAGCTGATCCATTCCAATGGGTCCTGATTTATACAGGGGATCAGTCTCCACTGACACGGTTATACCACTGATCATTGTTATTAGTTACACTCTCCTGAACAAACACATTACATCAGCAGCTTTGACTCTGATGTAAATAATGTGGTGGATAAAACACAATCATTTCAATATCAATGACATTTTCTGAGTAAGACCTCTCTCGGAATAAGCCTGAAATCTGTATTCATACTGGACGGATACTACAATTATGAGAGGCATCATTTACATTTTCCATATTATTGCATTGACCTTGTTCACTCCTGGCATTTCTATTGTAAATGTAACTGATCTGTCTGCTGTGGACACTGAATCCAGGGACAAAAGCAATCCCATTTCACTCTGTTCCTGCCTTTTCCCAGTTAAAATGTGAACTTTGAGTCTCTGATTCGGGACCATGTTCAGGGTTCCAGCCCAGAAACTACTGTGAGTGATATCACGGGACAGACATTGTACGCATCCATTTTAGAGGCAGTTGGGTAGTGATAATATCACTGGTCATGTAATGCAGAGGCCCAACCTGATGGCGTGGGGACAGGGGTTCAAATCCCACCACGGCAGCTAGATAAACCAGAGGGAGCTCCCTTTCTGTGTATAAAGTAGAGGGAGCTCCCTCTCCAGCTATAAAGTGGAAGGAACTCCCTCTCTATGTATAAAGTGGAGGGAGCTTCCTCTCCATTTATAAAGTTGGGCACGATGAAGGAAAGAGGAGAGAGGGAAACGAAAGCAAATGGGGAAATGGAGAGAGTGAGAGAGACAAAGTGGAAGACAGTGAGAGACAGAAGAGATAGCGAAATGAGACCTTGACGAAACCCCAGTAACAATCGCCATTGTCTGCCCAGTCCGGTATTTGGGGTTGATTGTGAGTGGTTTAGGGATGAGTGTTCGGTGAGTGTTTGATATTTTCAAACTGCTTTGACATTCCCAACAAAAGCAAGAGTTAAATATTCAAAATTAACCAAAGAAATGGCTCAAAGCATTGCTGTCCATGGACAGAGGGACGGAGAGATGGAGGGAGTGAGACACAGATGGAGAGAGACACAGACAGAGTGGGACAGAGACAGAGGGCGAGGGAGAGAGACAGAAAGAGAGGCAGGCAAATGCAGAGTGAGACAAACAGAAAGGGAGGCAGGCAGCTGCAGAGGTAGAGAGACAGGGAGAAAGCGAGTGAGACAGATACAGAGGGAGAGAGACAGATGCAGAGGGAGAAAGGGAGAGAGAGACAGAGAGGGAGGGAGCGAGAGACAGAGAGGGAGGCAGACAAACAGAGTGAGCAACAGAGACAGAGGGAGAGACAGACAGAGAGGGAGGTAGGGCGAGATTAAAGGAAAAACTTTACATCTAATTATGTTGAAAAAGGATCAAAAAAGGATAAAAAGTATAACTGGCTGTGTGCAAGAACTAAATTTGAAAGGGGAGATCAGGGGTTTTGTGTGAGTGTTTGGGGGGCAATTGTTGGATCAGTGATTGATATTGTCAAACTGAAGTGACATTTAATATTATTGAAAAAATATTATTAAACACTGACAAACTTTAGAAGCATGGGAAATGGGATATAGTGTGTGAAGGGATCTTGACAGGACATCAGTAACAATCCCCATTATCTCCATAGTCCTGTATTGGGGGTTTAGTGAGAGATTTTAGGGGGCGAGTGCTAAAGTGCTTGGTATTTTCAAACTGCAGTGACGTTCCCAGCAAGGGCAAGATTTACAGGTTCAAAATTAACCAAGAAATGGATAAAAACATTTCTGTCCAAGAAGAGAGAGATGGTGTTAGAGACAGAGTCATGGAAAGAGGCAGAGAAAGAGGGAGAGGGTGAGGGAGAGAGAGATAGAGAGAGAAAGATGGGAAGGAGCAGACATGAGAGGGAGAGACAGAGAGTGGAGGAGACAAGTTGTAACAATCATTAACAATCCTCATTATCTGCCCAGTCCGGTTTTTGGAGTTTAATGTGAGTGTTTTAGGGGAGAATATTGGATCAGTGTTTCATATTTTCAAACTGCAGTGACATTCCCAACACGGCTGTTAAAGTATATAAGAGAAGGGAGGTTATGCTGTAACTGTATAACTCATTGCTTAAGCACCATAATGGGACCTCCCAGGGCAGGTACAGTGTGAGTTTAGATACAGAGTAAAGCAGTGGATTTAGAGAAGGAGGGAGAGACGGGTAGAAAGAGTGAGTAGATACGGGGAGGCAGTCAGATTGTAAGAGAAACTTCACATCTAACCACATGAAAAAATAAATAATTAAAAATATAAATGGACTGCGCACTGAAAATACTGTCCACACAACAACAACGAAAGTCACACACCATCCCAACTTGAAACGATATCACCATTCCTTCACTGTTACTGGGTCAAAATCCTGGGACTCCCTTCCGAACAGCACTGTGGGTTGACCTACCCCACATGGACTGCAGCGGTTCAAGAAGGAGGATCAACACCACCTTCTCAAGGGCAATTAGGAATGGGTAATAAATGCTGGCCTGGCCAGTAACTGACACATCCAACAAATAAATAAGGCAAATAAAAAGTTGACACCGAGTCAATTAAGGGGATATTACACAAGACGAACAAAAACCTGGTCAAAGAGGTTGGTCTTAGGGAGCGTCTTCAAAGAGGAAAGAGAGTTAGTGAGACGGAGAGGTTTAGGAAAGGAATTCCAGAGTTAGGGTCTTGGCAGCTTGAAGGCACGGCCACCAATGGTGGGACCATTCAAATTGGGGATGCTCAAGAGGCCAGAATTAGAGGATCACAGATATTGGTGGATTGCGGAGCTGGAGGAGAATGCAGAGATAGGGAGGGGTCATTTGTGGAAGACAGTTCCAAACTTTTACCAGCCTTTGTATGCACAAGTGTTTCTGAATTTCATCTTTGAAAGGGCTTTCGACTAATTTTTGATTTTTAGACAGTCTCCCCCGTCTGAGACTGTCCCCATCGAATACTCACAGGGCAGTACGCACGGGGTTAGATACAGAGTAAAGATCTATCTACCAATGCCAGACTCACTGTTCCTCTGTCTCTTTCTCCTCATCTCTCACTGCCTGCAACACCCTTTCTCTGCCTCTCTTTCTCCCTCTTCCCATCCTGAGAGCAAGAGGGAGAGATTGAGATAGTGTACAGCCGGAGACAGAGATAGAGGGAGAAAAGTTGAGAGATAGACTTGGAAAGTGAGTAACAAAGAGAAGAAATAGGGTTTCAGAGAGTAGAAGAGAGGGCAAGAGAGAGATAGAGATGGAGAGAGATTAACAGCAAGAGAGTTTACCAGAGATTACCTCTCTCTCAGTTCCTATCACTCCTTTCCAATTTGTTACCATCTCCATCTATTTTTCTCCCTCTACCCCGATGTTTCAAACTCCATTCATCTCGCTCGTATGTCTGTGTGTACTGCAGTGAAGGGTTACATCAAATTATTATGGTTTACATTTGCTCTTTCAATCTAACTGAACAATCTCTCAGACTGTGAACAGAGGGGTCTTGGAGTGAATGTCCACAGATTCCCAAGGGTAACAGGACAGGTGGATAAGGTGGTTAAGAAGGCTTACGGAACACTTTCCTTTATTGGCCGATGTAGAGAATATAAGAGCAGGGAGGTTATGCTAGAACTCTATAAAACACTAGTTAGACCACAGCTGGAGTACTGTGCACAGTTCTGGTCACCACATTACAGGAAGGATGTGATCACACTAGAGAGGGCACAGAGGACATTTGCAGAGGATTTTGTCAGGAATGGAGAATTTTAACTATGAGTAAAGATTGGATAGGCTGGAATTGTTTTCTTTGTAACAGAGAAGGTTGAAGGGAAGATTTAATTGAGGTGTATCAAATAATGACGGGCCTAGATAGGGTGGATCGGAAGGACCCATTTCCCTTAACAGCGGGGTAAATAACCATGGGCATAGATTACAAGATTTCCCCACCAATATCATGAGGGTGTGATGGCTTCCATGGTGGAATACCTTGCTGAATGTTTGCAATGGAGCGTTTTCCTTCCTGATCATCACAACCTGCCGCCTGGGCCCCAACTTCATCCACATTTCTCCCACTCTACCAATATTTCACTCTGAATAACTATATTTATCTGTTTGCGTACACAGCAGTGAAGAATTACATTAAATGAATATTTCATACATTCTCCCTTTCAATCCACCCCAACACTCTCTCTGTCTCCAAACTTGTCCCTCTCGACAGCCCTCCCTCTGCCTGCATATCGAAGCCTCTCTCCCTCTGTCTCCCTCTTAGTGTCAGAGATAGCAGGAGGGAGAGACAGAGAGAGACACAGAGAACAACCCCAGCTTCTCCAATCTATCCACGTAACTGAAGTCCCTCATCCCTGGAAACATTCTTGTGAATCTTTTTTGCACCTTCTCTAATTCTTCATTCTTCCATTCTTCATTCACATTCTTCCTGAAGTACGGTGTCCAGAATTGGAAAATGCTCCAGTTGAAGGCAAACCAGCGTTTTACAAAGGTCATATTTTCCTTGCTTTTGTATTCAATGTCTCTATTTATAATCTCAGGACCCCTTCTGCTGTTTAACCACTTTCTGAACCTGCCCTGCCACCTTCAGTGATTGGTGCACAAATACTCCCCAGATGTGTCTGTTCCTGCACCTCCTTTAGATTTCTATCCTTTACTTTATAACGTCGCTCCTCCTTTTTCCTAAAAGTGGAGGCGGAAGATGCGGGGCATGGTTCTTAATGAATACATTGCGACTGTCTTCACAAAAGAGGGGACACAGACATTGTAGTCAATGAGGAGGGGTTTGAAATATTGAATGGGATAAACAGTGAGAGAGGAAATATTAAGGGATTCAGCATCTTTGAAAGCTGATAATTCACCAGGCTCAGGCTGTTAAGAGGTGCAAGGGAGAAAATATCAGTGGCTCTGACCATCATTTTCGAATCCTCACTGGTTATAGTCGTGCTGCCAGAGGACTGGAGGACTGTGTATGTTGTACTATTTACCAACAAGGGAGAAAGTAAAAGACTGAGTAATTACAGGCCACCCAGCCTAATCACTGTGGAGGGCAATTTATTGGGCACAAGGGAATGATTAATTCCTTTCTAGGACTGTGTGTCTCAGTGTCTCCATGTCTGTGTCTCTGTCACAATCTGAGCACCACCGTTACATTGGTAAAGAGTATGTCTCTGGAGTAAATGACCCAGTGTTGTGGTAACATAAAATGGCCACCGAGAACCAGCCTAAAATGGCTGCCTAATGTTTGTGGATTTCCACAGATATTTGAGAGAGGAGAGAGAGAGAGAGAGACAGACAGACAGAAAGAGAGACAAAGAGAGAGACATAGACCAAGACACAGAGAGTGATAGCAAGATATTTGTCATTGGACAGAGGAAGAGGAGGAGGCCATTTGGCCCCTCAACCCTCTTCTGTCATTCATTGAGCTCATGGCTGATGTGTGATCGAACTCCATGTACGTATCTTTGCCCCTGAATACCTTTGGTTAACAAAGATCTATCAATCTCAGATTTAAAATCTAACAAGTGTCTCAGCATCAATTGCCGTTTGTGGGAGAGAGTTCCAAACTGATACCACACCTGGTGTGTTGATGTGTTTCTTCATTTCACTCCTGAAAGGATTTTAGACTGCGTTTAGCTTTTAAAACTGTGCCCCCAAGTTCCTGACTCCGCAGCCAGTGGGAATTGTTACTCTCTGCCCACCCGTTCAGTTTCCCTTACTATCTTGAAAACATTCATCAAATAACCCCATAAGCTTCTAAATTCCAGAGAAAGGACATGTTGGAGCAGGAGGGGAGACTGGAGCAGATGGTTTGGAAAAGTGGATAAAGTGAAGCAATGGATGAGGAGACTGAGGATTCAATACAGTGAGAGGAGAGGCTGAGATTCACAGGGAGAGACTGCAGCTGAGTGTTCGAGGAAATCTAATCTATAGATCCCAGTTATAGAACTCAATTAATACATACAAAAAATAATCCCTGTGGTTATTGGTGTTGGAGAACAGTTCATTGTTTCTACAATATAGTCAATATATTTAGTTTGTACAGGCTATTAAATATAAATTTAAATATATTTCTGATATCAGCCTCGCTCTTTATTGAATTCAGCAGTCACAGAGATTTTAAAGTGCAGTATTTAAATCATGAATTACCATCAGTGATGAACTGATTTTGTTCTGTTTATTCAGTCACTAAGTAAGGAATAGGAACTTTCCACAAAACAAAATGAGGACTTGACAGAAATCAACACAGAGGATCATGTCCAACAGGAAAATGAACACAATCTGACAACAGACAACTTCAACTCACAGTTTCTCTCACTAATTGTTCTGGACATTCCAGCACTTTATGATAATGAATTATTCACACTGCTGCTTCTTTCTCTTTCTCTTTACTTCTGCTCATCTCTTTCCATCAATTTCGTTCTCCCTGCTCCTTTTCTCCTTCCCTATCTCTCTGGAGTCCTCACACCCTGCAAACTGTTACTTAATGCTGCTTTTCACATATGATTTATTCCTAACATTCTGTGCCTGTGTTCTGTTCACCTGCCCCAGGTTCAATGATTCTATTCTCAGAGTCAGTTTGTTCAATAGTGAAACCTCTGTGAATGATTTAATGTATCTCCAGAACACTCAAGTCTCCACCTGTTCACCTGCACTCTTCACTTCATCTACAATACATGGAATAAACAGGATCGAAAGTTACTTCAGACAAACCTCACAATCATTGAAATTCCTTCTCCTGGAATTATAAAGTAATCTGTTAGAATGTGGAATTGTTTAATTAATAAAACACCAACATCAGCGCTGCATCTGATAATCTACAGATAAATGGAAAGACTCTTGATTCCAAGTGTCACAGTGAAAACCAGTAAAACATCGCATCAATACTTCCTATTTTACAATGTAGTCCAGTGACAGTGAAGGTCCACAGTGAAGCAGAGAAGGAGAAGTGAAAGTGTTTTTAGATTAGATTAGAGATACAGCACTGAAACAGGCCCTTCGGCCCACCGAGTCTGTGCCGAACATCAACCACCCATTTATACTAATCCTACACTAATCCCATATTCCTACCAAACATCCCCACCCTGTCCCTATATTTCCCTACCACCTACCTATACTAGTGACAATTTATAATGGCCAATTTACCTATCAACCTGCAAGTCTTTTGGCATGTGGGAGGAAACCGGAGCACCCGGAGAAAACCCACGCAGACACAGGGAGAACTTGCAAACTCCACACAGGCAGTACCCAGAATTGAACCCGGGTCGCTGGAGCTGTGAGGCTGCAGTGCTAACCACTGCGCCACTGTGCCGCCCCTTTTTCAAAAAGCAAACTCAGCAAACTCAGCAAACTCAGTTCAGTAGCCAAACTTCTGAAGCAGCGTCAGACATACATAGAATGAAATAATATTTGATAATAATGATAATCAATAAATACATTGAAATGCCAGTTAAACTGAGCCATGTTATTGGGGAAGGAGGAAATTGTTCTAACCCCTTGTAACACTGAGACTGTGAGATGTCCCATTATTGATCACCAAAATATAAAGACTCATATAAATAATCCAGGACGGATTTGGTCCACATCATGAAACTGTTGAAAACTCCTGATTGTTTGATTTTTGATCTTAACTAAAACACCTCATTCAAAAGCATTCGCTACACAGAATAATCCAGTAAGAATGCAACGGCTACCGAAACCAATACCATTAAAGACATGATACAACGCCTGCAAGAATGAAAGAGTAGACAATGAGGAGATTCCATATGTAAATTGCTGGAAAATAACAGGCGGATGTGTAACACACACAGTGAGAAATAATACCCAGCAGCACAGTTAACATCGATTTACACCATTAACAGCTGAGATACTGGCTTACCAGGAACTCCAATTGCTGCAAGTACAGGATCGTAAATGTCTTCTATCTGATACATTACTGGATATTCCATTTCTGTACGAAGCAGAGTCTTCTGTGAGCCTGGAATCCGCAGCTCCAGCAGGCACTCTGAGCTGCTCCATTCCAATGGGTCCTGATTTATACAGGGGATAAGTCTCCTCTGACATGGTTCTACCCCTGATCATTGCTATTAGTTACACTCACCTGAACAAACACATTACATCAGCAGCTTTGACTCTGATGTAAATAATGTGGTGGATAAAACACAATCATTTCAATGTCAATGACATTTTCTGAGCAAGACGTCTCTCGGGAATAAACCTGAAATCTGCACTCATACTGGATGGATGGCAATTTTGAGAGGGTCCATTTACATTTTCCATATTATTGCATTGAGTTTGTACCGTCCTGGCATTTCTGTTGGAAATGTAACTGATCTGTCTGCAGTGGACACTTAATCCAGGGACAAAAGCAATCCCGTTTCACTCTGTTCCTGCCTTTTCCCAGTTAAAATGTAAACTTTGAGTCTCTGATTCGGGACCATGTTCAGGGTGACAGCCCAGAAACTACTGTGAGTGATATTACGGGACAGACACTGTATGCATCCATTTGGGAGGCAGTTGGGTAGTGATAATATCAATGGTCACGTAATCCAGAGGCCCAAACTGATGGCCTGGGGACAGGGGTTCATATCCCACCACAGCAGCTATATAAAGTAGATGGAGCTCGCTCTCCAGCTATAAAGTGGAAGGAGCAGCCTCTCTATTTATAAGGTGGAGGAAGCGCCTTCTCTATGTATAAAGTAGAGGGAGCGCCCTCTCTCTGTATATAGTGGAGGGAGCTCCCTCTCTATGTATAAAGTGGAGGGAGCTCCTTCTTTATTTATAAAGTTGGGGGCGATGAAGGAAAGAGGAGCGAGTGAAACGAAAACAAATGGGGAAATGGAGAGATAGGGACAAAGTGGAAGACAGTGAGAGACAGAAGAGAAAGCTAAATGAGACCTTAACGGAACCCCAGTAACAATCCCCATTGTCTGCCCAGACGGTATTTGGGGTTTAATGTGAGGGTTTTATGGATGAGTGTCAGATGAGTGTTTGATATTTTCAAACTGCATTGATATTCCCAACAAAAGCAAGAGTTAAAGATTCAAAATTAACCAAACCAATGGCTCAAAGCATTGCTGTCCATGTCCAGAGGGACGGAGAGATGGAAGGAGGAGACACAGACGGAGAGAGACACAGACAGACTGCGGACAGAGACAGAGGGAGAGAGAGAGACAGAGGTAGAATGAAAGAGGAAAAAGGAGAAACAGAGACAGAGGGAGAGAGACTGAAAGGGAGGCAGGCAAATGCAGAGTGAGACAGACAGAAAGGGAGACAAGCAGATGCAGAGGGAGGGAGACAAACAGAGGGAGAAACAAAAACAGCGGGAGAGACAGAGAGAGAAGGAGAGAGGGAGGGCGAGATTATAGGAAAAACATTACACCTAATAATGTTGAAAGAAGATAGAATTAAAAAGTAAAACTGGCTGTGTGCAGGAACTAATTTTGAAAGGAAAGATCAGGGATTTAGTGTGAATGTTTTGGGGGTAAGTGCTGGATCAGTGATTGATATTTTCAAACTGAAGTCACCTTTAATATTATTGAAAAAATATTGTTTCACACTGACAAACTTTAGAAGCAGGGGAAATGGGATACAGTGTGTGAGGGGATCTTGACAGAACCTCAGTAACAATCTCCATTATCTGCACAGTCCTGTATTGGGGGTTTAGTGTGACAGTTTGGGGGGCGAGTGTTGATCAATGTTTGATATTTTCAAACTGCAGTAACGTTCCCAGCAAGGGCAAGATTTACAGGTTCAAAATTAACCAAGAAATGGATAAAAACATTTCTTCCAATGAGAGAGAGATGGTGCTTGAGACAGAGTCATGGAAAGAGGCAGAGAAAGAGGGAGAGGGTGAGGGAGAGAGAGAGAGAAAGATAGGAGGAAGCAGACATGAGAGAGAGAGACAGAGAGAGGATGAGACAAGTGGTAACAATCATTAACAATCCTCATTATCTGCCCAGTCCTGTTTTTGGAGGTTAGTGTGAGTGTTTTCGGGGTGAATGTTGGATCAGTGTTTCATATTTTCAAACTGCCGTGACATTCCCAACTAGGCTGTTAAAGTATTTAAGAGCAGGGAGGTTATGCTGGAACTGCATAACTCATTGCGTAAGCACCATAATGAGACCTCCCAGGGCAGGTGCAGTGTGAGTTTAGATACAGAGTAAAGCAGTGGATTTAGAGAAGGAGGGAGAGACGGGCAGAAAGAGTGAGGAGATCCGGGGAGGCAGGCAGATTGTCAGAGAAACTTTACATCTAACCACATGACAAAAATAAATAATTAAAAATATAAATGGACTGCGCACTGAAAATACTGTCCACACAACAACGAACGTCACACACCATCTCAACCTGAAACTATATCGCCATTCCTTCACTGTTACTGGGTCAAAATCCTGGAACTCCCTTCCTAACTGCACTGTGGGTATACCTACCCCACATGGACTGCAGCGGTTCAAGAAGGAGGCTCAACACCACCTTCTCAAGGACAATTAGGGATGGGTAATAAATGCTGTCCTGGACAGTAACGCACACATCCAACAAATAAATAAAGAAAATAAAAAGTTGACGCCGAGTCACTTAAGGTGATATTACACGAGACGAACATAAACGTGGTCAGAGAGGTTGATTTGAGGGAGCGTCTTCAAAGAGGAAAGAGAGTTAGTGAGACGGAGAGGTTTAGGAAAAGAATTCCAGAGTTACGGTCTTGGCAGCTTGAAGGCACGGCCACCAATGTTGGAACAATTCAAATTGGGGATGGTCAAGAGGCCGGAATTAGAGGATCGCAGATATTGGTGGATTGTGGAGCTGGAGGAGATTGCAGAGATCGGGAGCGGTCATTTGTGGAAGACAGTTCCAAACTTCTACCACCCTTTGTTTGTAGAAGTGTTTCTAAATTTCATCTTTGAAAGGGCTTTCGACTTATTTTGATTTTTAGACAGTCCCCCCCTTCCGAGACTGTCCCCATCGAATACTCACAGGGCAGGTACAACACGGGGTTAGACACAGAGGAAAGATCCATCTACCAATGCCAGACTCACTGTTCCTCTGTCTCTTTCTCCTCATCGCTCACTGCCTGCAACACCCTTTCTCTGCCTCTCTTTCTCCCTCTTCCCATCCTGAGATCAAGAGGGAGAGATTGAGATAGTGTGCAGAGAGAGATAGAGAGAGAAATGGGAGAGATAGACTTGGAAAGTGAGTCACAGAGAGAAGTAATAGTGTTTCAGAGAGTCGAAGAGAGGGGAAGAGAGAGAGATAGAGATAGAGAGAGATTACCAGCAAGAGAGTTTACCAGAGATTACATCTCTCTCAGTCCCTATCACTCCTTTCCAATTTGTTAACATCTCCATCTATTTTTCTCCCTCGACCCCGATGTTTCACATTCCATGGGTCTCACTCGTATGTCTGTGTGCACTGCAGTGAAGGAGTACATCAAATTATTATGTTTTACATTTGCTATTTGAATCTAACCGAACAATCGCTCTGTTTGGCAACAGAGGGTCATTGGCGTAACTGTCCACTGATTCCTGAGGATCACAGGACAGGTGGATAAGGTGGTTCAGAAAGCTTACGGAATACTTTCCTTTATTGGCCGATGTAGAGAATATAAGAGCAGGGAGGTTATGCTAGAACTGTATGAAACAATAGTTAGACCACAGCTAGAGTACTGTGTACAGTTCTGGTCACCACATTACAGGAAGGATGTGATCACACTAGAGAGGGTACAGAGGGGATTTACAGAGGATGTTGTCAGGAATGGAGAATTTTAACTATGAGTAAAGATTGGATAGGCTGCAATTGTTTTCTTTGGGACAGAGGAGGTTAAAGGGAAGATTTAATTGAGTTGTATATAATAATGATGGGCCTAGATAGAGTGGATAGGAAGGACCCATTTCCCAAAACAGAGGGGTCAATAACCATGGGCATAGATTACAAGATTTCCACACCAATATTCTGTGGGTGTGATGGCTTCCATGGTGGAATACCTTGCTGGATGTTTACAATGGAGCGTTTTCCTTCCTGTTCATCAAAATTGGACGCCTGGGCCCCAACTTCATCCACATTTCTCCCACTCGACCAATATTTCACTCTACATACCTATCTTTCTCTTTTTGCGTACACAGCAGTGAAGGATTACATAAAATGAATATATCTTACATTCTCCCTTTTAATCCACCCCAACAATCTCTCTGTCTCCAACCTTGTCTCTCTTAACAGCCCTCTCTCTGCCTGCATATCTAAGCCTCTCTCCCTCTTCGTGTCAGAGATAGCAGGAGGGAGAGACAGAGAGAGGAAGACAGAGAGACACACAGAGAACAACCCCAGCTTCTCCAATCTATCCACGTAACTGAAATTCCTCATCTCTGGAACCATTCTTGTGAATCTTTTCTGCACCCTCTCTAATGCCCCCACATTCTTTCTAAAGTATGGTGTCCAGAATTGGACAATGCTCCAGTTGAAGGCAAACCAGTATTTTACAAAGGTCATATTTTCCTTGCTTTTGTATTCAATGTCTCTATTTAGAATCTCAGGACCACTTATGTCGTTTAACCACTTTCTGAACCTGCCCTGCCACCTTCAGTGATTGGTGCAAAAATACTCCCCAGATGTTTCTGTTCCTGCATCTCCTTTTGAAAATGTTAGCTTGTCCACTTTAGCAGGAAGAATAAAAATCAGTATATTATTGAAATGGAGAGAGACTGCAGAACTGTACGGTACAGAGGGATCTGGGTGTCCTGGTACATGAATCACAAAATGTTCCCGTGTAGCTACAGCGAGTGATTAGGAAGGCAAATGGAATGTTGTTGTTTATTGCAAGGTGGATAGAATATCAAAGTCGGAAAGTGTTGTTACAAGGTGACTGACAGAGAAAGAAGGATATTTAACAGGGGATATTGGAAGAGGAGGATGCAATTCAACCCCACAACTCTGTTCCTGCATTCAATGAGATCATGGCTGATCTGTGATCAATCTTACACCATATATCCTGCCTTTGCCCCTCATCTCTTAATACCTTTGGTTAACAAGAACCAATCAATCACAGGTTTAAAAATTAACCAATAAGCCAGCATGAAATTTCCACAACCAACATCATGAGGGTGTGATGATCCCCACAGTGGAAGAGTTGGCTGAATATTTAAAATGGAGGCTATTCCTTCTGGATCATCAAAAGTGTCCGCCTGGGCCCCAACTTCATCTGCATTCCTCCCACTCCCGATGTTTTTTTCTCTCCATACCTATCTCAAACATGTTTGTGCACACAGCAGTGAAGGAATAAATCAAGTTAATATATCTTACATTATCCTCTTCATCCAACTCAACAATCTCTCTCTCTCTCCAGGTTTGTCCCTCTCTACAGCCCTCTCTATGCCTTCATATCTAACCCTCCGTCCCTCTGTCTCTCTCCCTGAGTCAGTGATAGCAGAGAGAGAGACAGAGATAGAAGGAGAGGGAGGGAGTGACAGAGAGGGAAAGACAGATGGAGGGACAGAGTGAGAGACAGAGAGAGGAGAGAGATGGAGTGACAGTGAGGGAAGGACAGATGGTGAGACAGAGAGAAAGAGGCAGAGATGGAAGGAGAGAGATGGAGTGACAGGGAGGGAAAGACAGATGGAGAGACAGAGAGAGAGAGGCAGAGATGGAAGGAGAGAGATGGAGTGACAGGGAGGGAAAGACAGAATAAGGGACAGAGAGAGAGTGAGTGACAGAGAGAGAAGGAGAGACAGAGAGGGAAAGGCAGTTGGAGAGACAGAGAGAGAGAGGCAGAGATAGAAGGAGAGAGAGGGAGTGACAGGGAGGGAAAGACAGATGGAAAGACAGAGAGAGACAGAGATAGAAGGAGAGAAAGGGAGTGTCAGGGAGGGAAAGACAAATGGAGGGACAGAGAGAGAGAGACAGGGAGAGAGATGGAGTGACAGGCAAGGAAAGACAGATGGAGGGGCAGAGACAGAGAGAGAAGGAGAGATTGGGAGAGACAGAGAGGGAAAGGCAGTTGGAGAGATAGAGAGAGAGACAGAGATAGAAGGAGAGAAAGGGAGTGACTGGGAGGGAAAGACAGATGGAGAGATAGAGGAGAGAGACAGAGACAGAAGGAGAGAGAGGGAGAGACGGCGAGGGAACGACCGATGGAAAGACAGATAGAGAGAGATTTAGAGAGAGAGAGAGAGAGAGAGAAAGACAGGTGGATGGACAGAGAGAGAGAGAGGCAGAGATGGAAGGAGAGAGATGGAGAGAGATGGAGAAACCGACAGGGAAAGACAGATGGAGGGACAGAGAGAGAGACAGAGAGAGAGAGAGGCAGAGATAGAAGGGGAGAGAGGGAGTGACATGGAGGGAAAGACTGATGGAGAGGCAGAGAGAGAGGCAGAGAGAGAGAGAAGGTGAGAGAGGGAGAGACAGGGAGGGAAAGACAGATGGAGAGACAGAGAGAGAGACAGAGATAGAAGGAGAGAGAGAGAGAGACAGAGAGGGAAAGACAGATGGAGGGACGGAGAGAGATGCAGAGATAGAAGGAGAGAGAGGGAGAGACAGAGAGAGAAAGACCGATGGCGGGACAGAGAGAGAGGCAGAGAGAGAGTCAGAGAGAGAGAGGCAGAGAGAGAGGCAGAAAGAGTGAGAGAAGGTGTGAGAGGGAGAGAAAGGGGGGGGGTAAGACAGATGGAGAGACAGAGAGAGAGACAGAGAGCAAAAGACAGATGGAGGGACAGACAGAGAGAGACAGGGAGAGAGAAGGAGTTACAGGGAGGGAAGGACAGATGGAGGGATAGAGAGAGAGAGACAGAGATAGGAGAGCGAGGGAGTGACAGAGAGGGAAATGCAGATGGAGGGACAGAGCGAGCGACAGAGAGAGCGGCAGAGAGAGAAGGAGAGACAGAGAGGGAAAGACAGATGGAGAGGGAGAGATAGAAGGAGAGAGAGGGAGAGACTGAGAAGGAAAGACAGATGGAGGGACAGAGAGAGAGACAGAGAGAGAGGCAGAGACAGAGAGAGAAGGAGAGAGAGGGAGTGTTAGGAAGGGAAAGCCAGACGGACGGACAAAGTGAGAGACAGAGAGAGAAGGAGAGCGATGGAGTGACGGGGAGGGAAGGAAAGATGGAGGGATAGAGAGAGGGAGACAGAAATCGAAGGAGAGAGGAGGAGTGACAGAGAGGGAAAGACAGATGAAGGGACAGAGAGAGAGACGGAGAGAGTGGCAGAGACAGATATAGAAGGAGCAAGAGGGAGTGACGGGTGGGGGGAAGACAGATGGAGGGATAGAGAGAGAGACACAGAGAGTGGCAGAGACAGAGTGAGAAGGAGAGAGAGGGAGTGACAGAGAGGGAAAGACAGATGAAGGGACAGAGAGAGAGACGGAGAGAGTGGCAGAGACAGATATAGAAGGAGCAAGAGGGAGTGACGGGTGGGGGGAAGACAGATGGAGGGATAGAGAGAGAGACACAGAGAGTGGCAGAGACAGAGTGAGAAGGAGAGAGAGGGAGTGTCAGAGAGGGGAAGACAGATGGAGGGACATAGTGAGAAACAGAGAGAAGGAGAAAGATGGAGTGACAGGGAGGGAAGGTCAGATGGAGGGATAGAGAGAGGCAGAGACAGAGAGAGAAGGAGAGAGAGAGGGCGAGACAGAGAGAAGGAGAGAGGAAGTGACAGAGAGAAAGACCGATGGAGGGACAGAGAGAGAGACACAGAGAGTGGCAGAGACAGAGTGAGAAGGAGAGAGAGGGAGTGTCAGAGAGGGGAAGACAGATGGAGGGACATAGTGAGAAACAGAGAGAAGGAGAGAGATGGAGTGACAGGGAGGGAAGGTCAGATGGAGGGATAGAGAGAGGCAGAGACAGAGAGAGAAGGAGAGTGTGGGAGAGACAGAGAGGGAAAGGCAGTTGGAGAGACAGAGAGAGAGGCAGCGATGGAAGGAGAGAGAGGGAATGACAGGGAGGGAAAGACAGATGGAGAGGGAGAGATAGAAGGAGAGAGAGGGAGAGACTGAGAAGGAAAGACAGATGGAGGGACAGAGAGAGAGACAGAGAGAGAGGCAGAGACAGAGAGAGAAGGAGAGAGAGGGAGTGTTAGGAAGGGAAAGCCAGACGGACGGACAAAGTGAGAGACAGAGAGAGAAGGAGAGCGATGGAGTGACGGGGAGGGAAGGAAAGATGGAGGGATAGAGAGAGGGAGACAGAAATCGAAGGAGAGAGGAGGAGTGACAGAGAGGGAAAGACAGATGAAGGGACAGAGAGAGAGACGGAGAGAGTGGCAGAGACAGATATAGAAGGAGCAAGAGGGAGTGACGGGTGGGGGGAAGACAGATGGAGGGATAGAGAGAGAGACACAGAGAGTGGCAGAGACAGAGTGAGAAGGAGAGAGAGGGAGTGTCAGAGAGGGGAAGACAGATGGAGGGACATAGTGAGAAACAGAGAGAAGGAGAAAGATGGAGTGACAGGGAGGGAAGGTCAGATGGAGGGATAGAGAGAGGCAGAGACAGAGAGAGAAGGAGAGAGAGAGGGCGAGACAGAGAGAAGGAGAGAGGAAGTGACAGAGAGAAAGACCGATGGAGGGACAGAGAGAGAGACACAGAGAGTGGCAGAGACAGAGTGAGAAGGAGAGAGAGGGAGTGTCAGAGAGGGGAAGACAGATGGAGGGACATAGTGAGAAACAGAGAGAAGGAGAGAGATGGAGTGACAGGGAGGGAAGGTCAGATGGAGGGATAGAGAGAGGCAGAGACAGAGAGAGAAGGAGAGTGTGGGAGAGACAGAGAGGGAAAGGCAGTTGGAGAGACAGAGAGAGAGGCAGCGATGGAAGGAGAGAGAGGGAATGACAGGGAGGGAAAGACAGATGGAAAGACAGAGAGCGAGAGAGACAGAGATAGAAGGAGAGTGTGGAGAAACAGAGAGGGAAAGACAGATGGAGGGACAGACAGAGAGAGACAGGGAGAGAGATGGAGTTACAGGGAGGGAAGGACAGACGGAGGTATAGAGAGAGAGAGGCAGAGGTAGGAGAGTGAGGGAGTGACAGAGAGGGAAAGACAGGCAGAGGGACAGTCAGAGAGACAGCGACAGAGATAGAAGGAGAGAGAGGGATTGAGGGGGGGGGAGACAGATGGTGGGACAGAGAGAGAGACAGAGAGAGAGGGAGAGACAGAGAGGGAAAGACAGATGGAGAGACAGATAGAAAGAGAGAGAGGGAGAGACAGGGAAGGAAAGACAGATGGAGGGTCAGAGAGAGAGAGACAGAGGGAGAGCGGGAGTGACAGAGAGTGGAGGAGAGAAATGGAGTGACTGGAAGGGAAGGAAAGATGGAGGGATAGAGAGAGAGAGACAGAGATAGAACGAGAGAGGAGTAGTGACAGAGAGGGAAAGACAGATGTAGGGACAGAGAGAGAGACAGAGAGAGAGACAGACAGAGAGAGTGGGAGAGACGGTGTAAGGGAGGCACAAATGGAGTCATGGAAAGAGACAGAGAGAGAGAGAGATAGGCAGAGACAGAGAAAGAGAGATATGTAAACAGAGTCATGGAAAGAGGGTGAGAAAGAGAGATAGGGAGAGACAAAGGAACAGGAAGAGAGAGAGAGAGAGATGGAGAGGCAGAGAGAGGGATGGCGAGATGGTGTGAGAGAGACAGAGGCATGGACAGAGGCAGAGAGAGAGAGAGGGAGAGACACTGAGAGCCAGAGAGAGAGAAGGAAACAGAGAGGGAGGGAGAGAGAGACAGAGAGGGAGAGACTGGGATTCAGAGGGTAACAGACAGGGAGAGACTGGGATTCAGAGGGTAACAGAGAGGGAAAGACTGGGATTCAGAGGGTAACAGAGAGGGAGAGACTGGGATTCAGAGGGTAACCGAGAGGGAGAGACTGGGATTCAAAGGGAGAGACTGGGATTCAGAGGGTAACAGAGAGGGAGAGACTGGGATTCAGAGAGAGAGACTGGGATTCAGAGGGTAACGGAGTGGGAGAGACTGGGATTCAGAGGGTAACAGAGAGGGAGAGACTGTGATTCAGAGGGTAACCGAGAGGGAGAGACTGGGATTCAAAGGGAGAGACTGGGATTCAGAGGGTAACAGAGAGGGAGAGACTGGGATTCAGAGGGAGAGACTGGGATTCAGAGGGTAACGGAGTGGGAGAGACTGGGATTCAGAGAGTAACAGAGGGAGAAGTAGAGATGAAGAGTGAAGATGGGAGAAAGACAAAGTCCAGTGTTCGTAACACATGGATAAAGAGGAACAGAGAGGTGAGACAGGGCTTGAGAGAGTAAAAGACAGAGGAAGGAGAGATAGAGATGGAGAGATTACCAGGAACATAAATCTCCAGCAGTCTCTTCATGCTGATCACTCCTTTTCTCTGGATGTGGCAGGATTGCAGAGCTTAGATCTGATCCGTTGGTTATGGGATCGCTTAGCTCTGTCTATCGCATGCTGCTTACGCAGTTTGGCACGCAGATAGTCCTGGGTTGTAGCTTCACCAGGTTGACACCTCATTTTGAGGTATGCCTGGTTCTGCTCCTGGCATGCCCTCCTGCACACTTCACTGAACCAGGGTTGGTCTCCTGGCTTGATGGTAATGGTAGAGTGGGGGATATGCCGGGCCATGAGGTTACAGTTTGTCTTTCTTTCTGTCTGTCTGTCTGTCTCTCTTTCCCTCCTCTCTCAGAACATCAGTCATTCATTTTAGGTTTGTTCGCGCTGGCCATTTTATGTTACAGCAGCACTGGGACATGCATTTTCGAGACTGACTCCTCACTAATGCAGAGTTAATGTTTTAAACGTGACAGAGAAACAGGTCCTGGGGTTCAGTTGAATGTAGCTTCTCATCTCGAAAATTCTTAGCAAATTTGTTTTTCAAATCAATTCCGCGACAACCTCAACAGGAGGAAAAACACCAACAAATGCAACAACAACCTCAACAGGAGGAAAACACCAACAAATGCAACAACAACCTCAACATGAGAAAAAACACCAACAAATGCAACAACAACCTCAACAGGAGAAAAAACACACCAACAAATGCAACAACAACCTCAACAGGAGAAAAAACACACCAACAAATGCAACAATTTCAATAGGAAAAGAACAGCTTCCCGAGGACTAAAAAAACCTAACAATACAACAACTTCAGTAGGAGAAAAGCCACTAACAAATTCAACATCATCAGAAGGGGAAAACACACCGATAAATAGGGCAGTGGCACAAGCTGTTGGAGGGACAGGAAATGGTTTACGAAGGGACAGAGTATCTGATCACACCCGGGATGGTAGAATTGAGTATTTATTAAATGGTAAGAGATTAGAAAGCGTAGATGTTCAAAGCGACCTGGGTGTCCCCTTCAATAAGTCACTGAAAACTAACATGCAGGTGCAGAATGCAATTCAGAAGGCTAATGGGATGTTAGTCTTTATCACAAGAGGATTTGAGTACAGGAGTAGTGAAGTCTTGCTTCAATCACATAGAACCTTGGTTAGACCGCACCTGGAGTACTGTGTGCAGTTTTGGTCCCCTTACCTGAGGAAGGATATTATTGCCAGAGAGGGAGTGCAATGAAGGTTCACCAGACTTGTTCCCGGGATGACGGGACTGTCCCATGGTGAGAGATTGGGGAAACTGAGACACAGAGAGAGAGATAGAGACAGGGAGAGGCAGAGAGACAGAGGCAGAGAGAGAGAAATGGTGTGAGAGAGACACAAACAGAGTCATGGACAGAGAGAGAGAGGAGAGACAGAGAGAGAGCAAAAGACAGAGAGACACAAAGAGAGAGAGAAACAGACAGAGAGAGACAGGAAGAGGTAGAGAGAGAGGCAGTGAGAGAGACAGAGAGAGAGGGAGAGGGAGATAGAGGGGGAGAGTGAGATAGAGGGGGTGTGTGAGATTGAGGGGAACTGTGAGATAGAAGGGGAGTGTGAGATAGAAGGGGAGAGTGAGATAGAAGGGGAGAGTGAGATAGAGGGGGAGAGTGAGATGGAGGGGGTGGATGAGATAGAGGGGGTGTATGAGATAGAGGGGGAGAGGCAGATCGAGGGGGAGAGTGAGATGGAGGGGGAGAGTGAGATCGAGGGGAAGAGTGAGATAGAGGGGGAGAGTGAGATAGAGGGGAGAGAGAGACAGAGAGAGAAGGAGTGACAGGGAGGGAAGGACAGATGGATGGATCGAGAGAGAGAGACAGAGAGAGAGACAGAGAGAGAGACAGAGAGAGGCAGAGTCAGAGAGAGAAGGAGAGAGAGGGAGAGACAGAGAGGGAAAGGAGGTTGGAGAGAAAGAGAGCGAGACAGAGAGAGAGGCAGAGACGGAGATATAAGGAGAGAGAGGGAGTGACGGGTGGGGGGGGTGGGGGAGAGAGAGAAGGAGAGACAGAGAGAGAAGGAGAGAGATGGAGAGACAGAGAGGGAAAGACAGATGGTGAGACAGACAGAGAGAGAGTCAGATGGAACGAGAGAGAGGTCGTGACAGGGAGAGAAATACGGATGGAGGGACAGAGTGAGAGACAGAGAGAGAAGGAGAGAGATGGAGTGACAGGGAGGGAAAGACAAATGGAGGGACAGAGAGAGGGACAGAGATAGAAGGAGAGAGAGGGAGAGTCAGTGAGGGAAAGACAGATGGAGGGACAGAGAGAAAGACAGAGACAGAAGGAGAGAGAGGTAGTGTTAGGGAGGGAAAGACAGATGGAGGGACACAGAGAGAGAGACAGAGAGAGAAGGAGAGAGATGGAGTAATAGGGAGGGAAGGACAGATGGAGGGATAGAAGACAGACAGAGATAGAAGGAGAGAGCGGGAGTGACAGGGAGGGAAAGACAGGTGGATAAGGCAGTCAAGAAGGCATACAGCATGCTTGCCTTCATCGGTCAGGGCATAGAGTATAAAAATAGGCAAGTCATGTTGCAGCTGTACAGAACTTTAGTTAAGCCACACTTAGAATTCTGGTCGCCACACTACCAGAAGGACGTGGAGGCTTTGGAGAGGGTACCGAAGAGGTTTACCAGGATGTTGCCTGGTCTGGAGGGCATTAGCTATGAGGAGAGGTTGGATAAACTCGGATTGTTTTCACTGGAACGACGGAGGTGGAGGGGCGACATGATAGAGGTTTACAAAGTTATAAGAGGCATGGACAGAGTGGATAGTCAGAAGCTTTTTCCCAGGGTGGAAGAGTCAGTTACTAGGGGACAGAGGTTTAACGGGAGAGGGGCAAAGTTGAGAGGGGATGTGCGAGGCAAGTTCCTTACACAGAGGGCGGTGAGTGCCTGGAACGTGTTGCCAGGGGAGGTGGTGGAAGCAGGTACCATCGAGACGTTTAAGAGGCATCTTGACAAATACATGAATAAGATGGGAATAGAGGGATAAAGACCACGGAAGTGCAGAAGGTTTTAGTTTAGGCAGGCATCAAGATCGGCACAGTATTGGAGGGCCAAATGGCCTGTTCCTGCTCTGTACTGTTCTTTGTTCATTGACAGATGGAGGGACAGAGAGAGAGACAGAGAGAGAAGGAGAGAGAGGGAGAGATAGAGAGGGAAAGACAGATGGAGGGACAGAGAGAGACAGAGAGACAGAGAGAGAGGCAGAGACAGAGGTTGAAGCAGAGAGACGGAGAGACAGAGAGGGAAAGACAGATGGAGGGAGAGAGTGAGAGACAGAGAGAGAAGGAGAGAGATGGAGTGACAGGGAGGGAAGGATAGATGGAGGGACAGAGAGAGAGACAGAGAGAGAGGCAGAGACAGAGATCGAAGGAGAGAGGCAGAGACAGAGATAGAAGGAGAGAGATGGAGAGACAGAGAGGGAAAGACAGATGGAAAGACAGAGAGAAAGAGGCAGAGATGGAAGGAGTGAGAGTGAGCGACAGGGAGGGAAAGACAGATTGAGAGACAGAGAGAGAGACAGAGAGAGAAGGAGTGACAGGGAGGGAAGGACAGATGGATGGATAGAGAGAGAGAGAGACAGAGAAAGATGGAGAGAGTGGGCATGACAGAGAGGGAAAGGCAGATGGAGGGAAAGAGAGAGAGACAGAGGGAGAGGCAGAGACAGAGATGGAAGGAGAGAGAGGGATTGTCAGGGGGTGGGGAAGGCAGATGAAGAGACAGAGAGAGAGAGAGACAGAGATAGAAGGAGAGGGAGGGAGCGACAGGAAGGGAAAGACAGATGGAGAGACAGAGATAGAGACAAAGGGAGAAGGAGAGAGATGGAGTGACAGGGAGGGAAGGATAGAGCGAAAGAGAGAGAGATAGAAGGAGAGAGAGAGAGTGACAGAGGGAGGGAACAACAGATGGAGGGACAGAGTGAGAGACAGAGAGAGATGGAGTGACAGGGAGGGACGGACAGATGGAGGGATAGAGAGAGAGGCAGAGATAGGAGGAGAGAGAGGGAGTGATGGGTGGAGAGACTGATGGAGAGACAGAGAGAGAGAGAGAGAGAGACAGAGAGAGGAGGGGAGAGTGAGAGCGACAGAGATGGAAAGACAGATGGAGAGAAAGAGAGAGAGAGTGAGGCAGAGATGGGAGAAGAGAGAGGGAGTGACAGAGAGGTTTCATAAAAATCTATCAAACTCAGATTTAAAAATTAACAAGTGTCTCAGCATCGATTGCTGTTTGTGGAAGAGAGTTCCAAACTGATAACACACCTGGTGTGTTGAAGTGTTTCTTCATTTCACTCCTGAAATGTTTTTAGACTAAGTTTATATTTTTAGACTATGCCCCCACGTTGTAGACTCTGCAGCCAGTGGGAATTGTTACTCTCTGTCTACCCCATCAGTTTCCCTTATTACCATGAAAACAATCAAATCACACCTGAGCCTTCAAAATTCCAGGGATACAGAGTAAAGCTCCAGCTACACTGTCCCATTAAACATTCCCAAGCCAAGCACAATGTTGGGTTTGACACAGAGTAAATTTCCCTCGACACTGTCCCATCACACACTCCTAGGGCAGGAACATCATGGGTTGGATACAGAGTGAATCTCACTCTACACTGTCCGATAGAGACAGAGAGAGAGACAGAAAAAGAGAAACAGAGAGATACAGACTGACAGGGTGACTGACAGAGAAAGAAGGATATTTAACAGGGGATACTGGAAGAGGAGGATGCAATTCAACCCCACAATCCTGTTCCGGCATCCAATGTGATCTTGGCTTATCTGTGATGTAACTTACACCATATATCCTGCCTTTGCCCCTCATCTCTTAATACCTTTGGTTAACAAGAATCTGTCAGTCACAGATTTAAAAATTAACCAATAAACCAGCATGAAGTTTGCACAACAAATATCATGAGGGTGTGATGGCTCCCACAGTGGAATAGCTTGCCGGATGTTTAAAATGGAGGCTATTCCTTCTGGATCATCAAACGTATCTGCCTGTGCCCCAACTTCATCTGCATTTCCCCCTCTCACGATGTTTTTTTCTTTCCATATCTATCTCTTTCTGCTTGTGTACACAGCAGTGAAAGATTACATCAAATTAATATATCTTACATTATCATTTTCATCCACCTCAACAATCTCACTCTCTCCAACGTTGTCCCTCTCTACAGCCCTCTCTCCGCCTTCATAACTAACCCTCTCTCCCTCTGTCTCTCTCCTAGTGTCAGAGATAGCAGGAGGGAGAGACAGAGAGAGGAAGACAGAGAGAGAATGTTGAAGGAACTATACTCTATTCATAAGCTGTGCTCAACCTGCTCTGGGAGTGTTTGATGGGCTACATTAATTGGCTGCGTACAGTCCTGTATCAGGCTGTGAAGAAACACAGCTTGTTCAGTGTACAACGGGTCAAAGGGAACGATTCACTCCTGTCTGCTACTGGGAAGAGAGACTGACCTTAACATCAAGGCTGTGTTTGACCGAGTGTGACATCGAGGAGCCCGAATAAAACTGAAGTCAGTGGGAATCCGCTGGTTGGAGTCATACCGAGCACAAAGGAAGATGGTTGTGGTTGTTGGAGGTCAATCATCTCAGTTCCAGGACATCACTGCAGGAGTTCCTCAGGGTAGTGTCTGAGGCTCAACCATCTTTAGCTGAGATTCCAGGAGAGAATGCTGGAAATACTGAGCAGGTCAAGCAGCATCTGTGGAGAGAAAAACAGAGTTAGTGATTCAGCTCGATGCTTTCCAGATTTCCAGCATCCACAGTAATTTGCCTCAGATAATGAAGCAATCCACAGCCACATGCACCAAGACCCAGACAACATTCAGGTTTGGGCCGACCAGTGACAAGTAACATTCATGTCACACAAGTGCCAGGCAATGACCATCTGCAACAAGAGAGAATCCAACCACCTCCCCTTGGCATTCAAAGCATTATCCCATCGTTGAATCCCCAGCGTCAACATCCTGGGGAAACATTGACATCAAACTTAACTGAACGAAACACATCAATAGTTTCTTCACCCAGTGGCTGGTGGGTGTTTGGAACTCACTGCCTGAAAGGATTGGTATAAAATGGATGGTTGATGGCTGGCACAGACTGGGCGGGCCGAAGGGCCTGTATCAGTGTTGTATCACTCTATGACTCTAAAGGATGGTAGAGGCAGAAACCCTCATCACACTTAAAACAATCTCTTGGACATTCACTTCTCCATATTTAAAATGGGTAAGGAATAACTCTCCTCGTCTGCACTGCCCCATGAAACAATCTCAGAGAAGCTACAGCACAGGTTAGAAACAGAGTACAGTTCAGGTTAAACTGTCCCTCGAGTGTCGGATTAACCCGGGTCACTCACTGTGCCCGGCTCAGCCTCAAGACTCACCTGCCTCAGTCACTGAGACGCTCCTGTATCAATTGCCTTAATGGAAGTGGATGCCGGTTTTGGGAGCAGGACAGGCACACGGGATTAGGACGACTGCTCATGTGGAGGATAAGCATCAGTAATCCCTCAGAGAATCAGAACAGACCAGCGAGAATCAGAAAAGGAAACTTGTGTTGAATTTGTGAGTCTTGCATTGTGGAATGCTTTAGTATTTGGTGAGAATGTTGAGCCAGTGACATTTTGCCCCAGTGGGATGAATAGATACTATATGACTTGATTACAACAGTAAGGTACCGTGTGTACTATAAATATGGACTGAAATAACAATGTAACTGATCAATTTTCAGCTGAATACTATGACTACAGTTATACCTGCTATCCTGTTATATATGTGCTGCTATACCTGCTATATGAGAGAATGTACATACGACACGATGGGATGAAGTCAAAGTGGCCACTCTTTATATTTTTAGACTATGCCCCAAGTTCCTGACTCCGCAGCCAGTGGGAATATTTACTCCCAGTCCACCCTATCAGTTTCCCTTATTATTTTGTCAACCTTCATCAAATCACCCAATCACCTTCCGGGTGAAAAATCTTTTCCTCAAATCCCATCTAAACCTCCTGCCCCTTAGCTTCAATCTATGCCCCCTGGTTATTGACCCCGCCACTAAGGGAAAAAGTTTCTTCCTATCTAACCTATCAATGCCCCTCATAATTTTGCACACCTCAATCAGGTCCCCCCTCAGCCTTCTCTGCTCGAAGGAAAACAACTCCAGCCTTTTCAGTCTCTCTTCATAGCTGAAATGCTCCAGCCCAGGTAACATCCTGGTCAATCTCCTCTGCATCCTCTCCAGTGCAATCACATCCTTCCTATAGTGTGGTGCCCAGAACTGTGCACAGTACTCCAGCTGTGGCCTAACCAGTGTTTTATACAGATCCATCATAACCTCCCTGTTCTTATATTCTATGCCTCAACTAATAAAGGCAAGTATCCCATATACCTTCCTAACCAACTTGTCTACCTGCGCTGCAGCCTTCAGTGATCTATGGACAAGTACACCAAGATCCCTCTGACACTCTGAACTTCCTATGATCCTACCATTCATTGGATATTCCCTAGCCTTGTTAGTCCTTCCAAAATTCTATGTAACCTAACCTATGTATAATCTTTAATCTTGCAGTGCATGTGTAATGTTTAATTTCTGAAAGCCAGACAGAGTAAAGCTTAACGTACTCCATAAAACTCCAGACTTTTGGCATTTATTACCTTATCGGGTCAAATCTGTCGTTAAGTTGGACTAGACTTGTGAATAATTCTTTTTAAGTTGTTTTTCCGACAGTACCAGTGTAAATCGATTTGCAGCATCCCATCATATAATATCTTTTGCTGTCTACATCACTGTGATCATGTCTGAATACAGACATAAAATAGCCACAAATTTTGCTATTTATTCCGGTGCAGACAGGTGAAGTGTTTATTTTGTCTGTGACTTAACTCGACCCCCAATGAGAACCAACATGGTGGGAGAGAGTGATAGACAGAGAGAGAGGAACAGAGGTAGAGTATCAGAGAGATAGGGAGAGATAGAAATGGAGAGAGAACAGAGAGATAGTGAGGGATAGAGACAGTAGCAGAGAGATAGAAAGTGCCAGGAGACCCTGAGACACTTTAGAAGCAGTGGGACGGGGAGACAGGCTGTGTGGCGACCCTGGGGTAACGTTATAGATAGACAGGGTAGATGCAGGTAAGATGTTTCTCCTGGTTGAGGAGTCGAGAACCAGGGGACACAATTACAAAATAAGGGGGAAGCCACTTGGGACAGAGATGAGGAGAAATGTCATTACTCAGAGGGTTGTGAATCTTAGGAATTCTCTATCCCAGAGGGCTGTGGAAGCTCAGTCATTGAGTATGTTTAAAGCAGAGATTGACAGATTGCTGAATACCAATGACATAAAGGGGATGAGGATAGTCTGGGAAAAACACATTGAAGTGGATGATCAGCCATGATAGTATTGAATGGCGGAGCAGGCTCGATGGGCTGAATGGCCTACTCCTGTTCCTATATGCCAAAGCTGCCGAAATAGTTTCTCTCAAACTACCCCATCAGTTCCCCTTAATATCGCAACAACTTTGATCAAATCACCCTGATCCTCCTAAATTCCAGGGAATAAATCCCCAGTTTGTGTAATATCACCTTGTAATTTAACCCTTGGAGTCCAGTTATCATTCTGGTAAATCTACACTGCACTCAAATGGACACAAACCCCTCCAGTCTCTTTGAACCTCCAGTGTTTCTATCTTTTCACCATTTGTAAAGTACTCTGTTCTGGTCTTTTTAACTGACATTGAAATCTATCTACCACAGTTTTAACCATTCACTTCAGATATCTCTTTGCATTGTTCTGCTTCCAGCTACACTGCTTACAATGCTGCCTATGGTTGTGTCATTGATAAACTTGGGTATGTTGCATTCTAGCACATCATCTGAAATCGTTAATAAATACAGCAAAACTGAGACACACACATGGGCTTTGCACTAGTAGACAGGAGTGAACCATTCCATCCTAGAGGTTTTTTAATTCCAGATTTTTGTTTATTTTTAGAAAAAACAAAATTCAAATTCACAACAGCCCTGTGTGGGATTTGAACTCCTACTTTTTCAATCATCAGCTCAGGCCTTCAAATTAAAACCCATAAAAAAGAGATTCATTTTCCTACTGCTGCTGTGTGACTGACTGAGGTTTTGTATATTGTTCCCTTCTCCTCTTCTTCCATGTGTTTGAAGTCTTTGAAGTTTGTCAGACATTGGTAAACTACTTCATGTGGTGTTCTGTAAATACCTTCAATTCTGTGTATCTGGAAGGGACACAATTCAAATTCTCACCTTATTGCATCAACCAAAACCTGCAGGTCCATTCAAACAACTCCATTTCCTGTCTCTGCAAAGATAGCTCACACTTCCACAATGCAGGAATGTCTGAATGCAAACAGCTTTTGACACATTTCCCAACACGTTTGCCAACACTTTTCAGGATGAATTTAAATTCAACACTCAGATTGTCATCCCCAAATTGAGCTTTTGGGGAGAACAGGTAACATTGATGAAATCCCTGATTTATCTGTCTTGTCACCCATTCTAACATTGTACCATTTAGTTTATAGCACTCAGTCTTCCTTCCAAAATGCATCACTTCACATTTCGCAGCATTGAAGTTAACCTGCCCTGTGTCTGTCCAATGATAGGTTGGATAGTAAGCTGTCAAGAGGACATAAAGTGTCTGCAAAGAGATTTCCAGAGGTGAAGTGAGTGAGCAAAAAATTGGCAGATGGAGTATAATGTGGGAAAATGTGAGCTTGTCCACTTTAGCAGGAAGAATAAAAATCAGTATATTATTGAAATGGAGAGAGACTGCAGAACTTTCCGATACAGAGGGATCTGGGTGTCCTGGTACATGAATCACAAAATGTTACCGTGTAGCTACAGCGAGTGATTAGGAAGGCAAATGGAATGTTGTTGTTTATTGCAAGGTGAATAGAATATCAAAGTCGGTAAGTGTTGCTACAGCTGTAGAGGGCATAAGTTAGACGACGTCTGCAGGATTGTGGACACTTTTGGTCTCCTTACTGAAGAAATTATATAATTGCATTCGAAGTAGTTCAGAGAAGGTTCACTGGGCTGATTCCTGGGATGAAGGGGTTATCTTATGAGGAAAGGTTGAACAGGTTGGGTCTATACCCACTGGAGTTTAGATGAATGAGAGGTGATCTGAGTGAAACATCTCAGGTCCCGAGGGGACCGGACAGGGTGGATGCTGAGAGGATGTTTCCCCTTGTTGGGGAGACTAGAACTAGAGGACACAGTTTAAAAATTAGGGACGTCCCATTTAAAATTGAGATGAGGAGAAATGAGTTTCTCTCAGAGGGGGGTCAGTCTGGGGAATTCTCTTTCCCAGAGAGCAGTGGAGGCTGGATCATTTAATATATTCAAGGCTGAGTTCGATAGATTTTTGATCAATTAGGGAGTCAAGGGTTATGGGACGCAGACAGGAAAGTGGAGTTGAGCTCACAATCAGATCAGCCATTGAATGGCAGAGCAGGCTCAAGGGGCCGAATGGCCTACTCCTGCTCCTAATTCATTTGTTCTTGTGTGTTCCATTTCACCAGAAATACTCTCTCCTCCTGAAGTCTGCGACTAGTCCCTTCCCTGTTTATTACATTGCAGATGTCACAAACATTGAAGTTATGCCCTGTAAACACAAGCCCAAGTCATTGGTATATATCTAAAAGATCAGTGATCCTAATATAAACCTCCACTGTATACCTCCCTCCAGTCTGAGACAACCATTGTCCACTCTCTCAGCCAATGTCGTATCCACTCAGCCACAGCCCCTTTCATCCCTGGAGCACCAATATTGCTAACTGGTCAATTAGGAGGCACCATTAAGTCCTCCCCATGAGGACCCTGGTCCCAGACCTCTCTGTTTCCACTCTCCCATCAACATTCCCCAGACAGGTACAGCATGGATTAGATACAGAGTAATGCTCCTTCTACACTGTCCCATCCAACAGTCCCAGGACAGGAACATCATGGGGTGGTTACAGAGTGAATCTCACTCTGCACTGTCCGAAACAGACAGAGAGAGAGAGATAATGAGAGAAATAGAGAGAGACACAGACAGACAGGGTGATTGAGAGTGAAAGAAGGATATTTAACATCAGACATAGGAAGATGAGGAGGCAATTTAACCCCTCGACCCTGTTCCTTCATTCAGTGAGATAATGGCTGATCTGTGATGTAACTTACACCATATATCCCACATTTGCCCCTTATCTCTTAATACCTTTGGTTTACAAGAATCTATCAATCTCAGGTTTAAAAATTAACCAATAAGCCAGCATGAAATTTTCACAAACAATATCATGAGGGTGTGATGGTTCCCACAGTGGAATAGTTGGCTGAATATTTAAAATAGAGACAGAGAGAGAGACAGAGATAGGAGAGAGAGGGAGAGACAGATGGAGGAACAGAGAGACAGAGATGGAAGGAGAGCGAGGGAGTGACAGGGAGGGAAAGACAGACGGAGAGACAGAGAGAGAGAGACGGAGATAGAAGCAGAGAGAGGGAGAGACAGAGAGGGAAAGACAGACGGAGAGACAGAGAGAGACAGGGGAAGATGGAAGCAGAGAGAGGGAGTGTCAGGGAGGGACAGACAGATGGAGGGACAGAGAGAGAGACGGAGAGAGATGGAGTGACAGGGAGGGAAGGACAGATGGAGGGATAGAGAGAGAGAGACAGAGATAGAAGGAGAGAGAGGGAGAGACAGAGAGGGAAAGCCAGATGGAGAGACAGAGAGAGAGAGGCAGAGATGGAAGGAGAGAGAGAGAGAGACAGAGAGGTAAAGACAGATGGAGGGACAAAGTGAGCGACAGAGATAGAAGTAGTGAGAGGGAGTGTCAGGAAGGGAAAGACAGATGGACGGACACAGTGAGAGACAGAGAGAGAAGGAGACAGATGGAGTGACAGGGAGGTGAGGACAGATGGAGCGAGAGAAAGAAAGAGACAGAGATAGAAGGAAAGAGAGGGAGTGACAGGGCAGGGAAAGACAGATGGTGGGACAGAGAGAGAGACAGAGAGAGAGGCAGAGATGGAGATAGAAGGAGAGAGAGGGAGTGACAGGGGGTGGGGAAGGTAGATGGAGAGACAGAGAGAGAGACAGAGAGAGAGAGAGAGAGAGGCAGAGATGGAAGGAGAGAGAGGGACAAACAGACAGGGAAAGACAGATGGAGGGACAGAGAGAGAGACAGAGAGACAGAGAGACAGAGAGAGAGGCAGAGATTGAAGGGGAGAGAGGGAGTGACAGGGAGGGAAAGACAGATGGAGAGACAGAGAGAGAGAGACAGAGAGAGAAGGAGAGAGACGGTGTGACAGGGAGGGAAGGACAGATGGAGGCACAGAGTGAGAGACAGAGAGAGAAGGACAGAGATGGAGTGACATAGATGGAAGGACAGATGGAGTGATAGAGAGAGGGAAACAGAGATACAAGGTCAGAGAGGGAGTGACAGAGAGGGAAAGACAGATGGAGAGACAGAGACAGAGAGACGGAGAGAGAGGGAGAGACAGAGAGGATCAGACAGATGGAGGGGCAGGGAGAGAGAGACAGAGAGAGAAGGAGAGAGAGGGAGTGTCAGAGAGGGAAAGACAGATGGAGGGACAGAGATAGAATGAAAGAGAGGGAGGTTCAGGGAGGGAAAGACAGATGGAGGGACAGAGAGAGAGTGACAGAGAGAGAAGGAGAGAGGGGAGTGACAGGGAGAGAAAGACAGATGGAGGGACAGAGAGAGAGAGGCAGAGATGGAAGGAGAGAGAGGGAGTGACAGAGAGGGAAAGACAGATGGAGGGACAGAGAGAGAGACAGAGATAGAATGAAAGAGAGGGAGGTTCAGGGAGGGAAAGACAGATAGAGGGACAGAGAGAGAGTGACAGAGAGAGAAGGAGAGAGGGGAGTGACAGGGAGAGAAAGACAGATGGAGGGACAGAGAGAGAGAGACAGAGATAGAAGGAGAGAGAGGGAGTGACAGGGAGGGAAAGACAGATGGAAAGACTGAGAGAGAGAGGCAGAGATGGAAGGAGAGAGAGGGAGTGACAGAGAGGGAAAGACAGATGGAGGGACAGAGAGAGAGACAGAGATAGAATGAAAGAGAGGGAGGTTCAGGGAGGGAAAGACAGATAGAGGGACAGAGAGAGAGTGACAGAGAGAGAAGGAGAGAGGGGAGTGACAGGGAGAGAAAGACAGATGGAGGGACAGAGAGAGAGAGACAGAGATAGAAGGAGAGAGAGGGAGTGACAGGGAGGGAAAGACAGATGGAAAGACTGAGAGAGAGAGGCAGAGATGGAAGGAGGGAGAGTGAGACAGAGAGGGAAAGACAGAGGGAAAGACAGAGAGAGAGGCAGAGATGGAAGGAGAGAGAGGGAGTGTCTGGGAGGGAAAGACTGACAGAGGGACAGAGTGAGAGACAGAGAGAGAAGGAGAGAGAGGGGGAGTGACAGGGAGGGAAAGACAGATGGAGGAACAGAGTGAGAGACAGAGAGAGAAGGACAGAGATGGAGTGACATAGATGGAAGGACAGATGGAGTGATAGAGAGAGGGAAACAGAGATACAAGGTCAGAGAGGGAGTGACAGAGAGGGAAAGACAGATGGAGAGACAGAGAGAGAGAGACGGAGAGAGAGAGAGAGACAGAGAGAGAAGGAGAGAGAGGGAGTGACAGGGAGGGAAAGACAGATGGAGAGACAGAGAGAGAGACGGAGAGTGAGAGAGAGACAGAGAGAGAAGGGGAGAGAGGGAGTGACAGGGAGGGAAAGACAGATGGAAAGAGAGAGAGAGATAGACAGAGATAGAAGGAGAGAGAGGGAGAAACAGCAAGGGAAAGACAGATGGAGGGACGGAGAGAGAGACAGAGAGAGAAGGAGAGAGAGGGAGTGTCAGGGAGGGAAAGACTGATGGAGGGACAGAGAGAGAGAGACAGAGAGAGAAGGAGAGAGATGGAGTGACAGGGAGTGAAGGAAAGATGGAGGGACAGAGAGAGAGACAGAGAGAGGCAGAGACAGAGATCGAAGGAGAGAGATCGAGTGACGGTGGGTGGGGTGGTAGACAGATGGAGGTACAGAGAGAGAGACAGAGATGGAAGGAGAGAGAGGGAGTGACAGAGAGAGAAAGACAGATGGCGGGATAGAGAGAGAGACAGAGAGAGAGAAAGAGATAGAAGGAGAGTGATGGAGTGACGGTGTGGGGGCGGGGGGTTGGTAGACAGGTGGAGGGACAGAGAGAGAGAGATAGAAGGAGAGAGAGGGAGAGACAGAGAGGGAAAGACAGATGGAGGGACAGAGAGGGAGACAGAGGGAGTGGCAGAGTCAGAGATAGAAGGAGAGAGAGGGAGTGTCAGGGAGGGAAAGACAGATGGAGGGACAAAGTGAGAGACAGAGAGAGCTGGAGAGAGATGGAGTGACAGGGAGGGAAGGACAGATGGAGGGATAGAGAGAGTGAGACAGAGATAGAAGGAGAGAGAGGGAGTGACAGAGAGGGAAAGACAGATGGAGGGACAGAGAGGGGGAAGAGAGATAGAGGGGGAAGAGAGATAGAGGGGGAGAGAGAGAGATAGAGGGGGCAGAGAGAGATAGAGGGGGCAGAGAGAGATAGAGGGGGAGAGAGAGATAGAGAGGGGAGAGAGAGATAGAGGGGGGAGAGAGAGATAGTGGGGGAGAGAGAGATAGTAGGGGGAGAGAGAGATAGTGAGGGGAGAGAGAGATAGTGGGGAGAGAGAGATAGTGGGGGAGAGAGAGATAGAGGGGGAGAGAGAGATAGAGGGGGAGAGAGAGATAGAGGGCGGAGACAGATATAGAGGGGGGAGAGAGAGATAGAGGGGGGGGAGAGAGAGATAGAGGGGGGGAGAGAGAGATAGAGGGGGAGAGAGAGATGGAGGGGGAGAGAGAGATAGAGCGGGAAGAGCGAGATAGAGCGGGGAGAGAGAGATGGAGCGGGGAGAGAGAGATAGTGCGGGGAGAGAGAGATAGAGGGGGGAGAGAGATAGAGGGGGAAAGAGAGATAGAGAGGGCAGAGAGAGATATAGAGGGCAGAGAGAGATAGAGGGGGAGAGAGAGATGGAGGGGGGAGAGAGAGATGGAGGGGGGAGAGAGAGATGGAGGGGGAGAGAGAGATAGAGGGGGGAGAGAGAGATAGAGCGGGGAGAGCGAGATAGAGCGGGCAGAGAGAGATAGAGCGGGGAGAGAGAGATAGTGGGGGGAGAGAGAGAGAAAGAAGGGGGAGAGAGAGAAAGAGGGGGGAGAGAGATGTAGAGGGGGGAGAGAGAGATAGAGGGGGGAGAGGGAGATAGAGGGGGAGAGGGAGATAGAGGGGGAGAGAGAGATAGAGGGGGAGAGATAGATAGAGGGGGAGAGATAGATAGAGGGGGAGAGAGAGATAGAGGGGGGAGAGAGAGATAGAGGGGGGACAGGGAGATAGAGGGGGGAGAGGGAGATAGAGGGGGGAGAGGGAGATAGAGGGGGCAGAGGGAGATAGTGGGGAGAGAGGGAGATAGAGGGGGAGAGAGGGGTATAGAGGGGAGAGAGGGAGATAGAGGGGGAGAGGCAGATAGAGGGGGAGATAACAAACTTGGAGGAGATGCAAACAGTGTTGAAGACATCAATTGACTACAACAGGACATCGATAGGTGAGCAGAATGGGCAGACAAGTGGCAGAAGGAATTTAATACAGGGAAATGTGAGATAGGCAGAAAGGATAGGGAGAGGGAATACAGACATAATGGCCCAGTTCTAGGGAGTGTGCAGGGACAGAGAGACCTGGGGATACATGTACATACATCTTTGAAGGTGGCAGGACAAATTGAGAAAGTAGTCAGCAAAGCATATGGGATCGTGGGCTTCATAAATAGAGATTTTGAGTACAAAAGCATGAAGGTTATGCTGAATGTTTATAAACCTCAGGTTAGGCCACGACCAGAACAGTGCATCCAATTCTGGTGACCACACTTTAGGAAGGATGTGAGAGTCCTTTGTAGGGAGCAGAGGGGATGGTGGATCCAGGGATGGGGGATTTTAACAAAGTGGACTGGAAACAGATACTTGAAGGTCAATCAGTGTCAGAGCAGTGAGAGTTACTGAGGGTTGATATCAAATATGTTCACACAAAGACAAACAGGTGGTACTCCCAAATCTAGAGCCCCTTGGATGTCAAGGATCAAACCGGGTACGATAAGGCACAAGAGGGAAGCTTATGTCGGATACCGAGAGCTCAATACCACAGAAAGCTGAGAGGAGTGTAGAAAGTTCAAGGGTGAAATGAAAAAGCAAATTAGGAGAGCAAAGAAATGGCCGGAAAATAATATTACCATGAAAAGCAAAGAAATCACAAAGATGATTTGTAAATACATGAAGATCAAGAGGATAAATAAGGATAGAGTATTAGGGACCAAAAAGGGAATGTGTGTATGGAGGGGGGAGATGTGGGCATGGTTCTTAATGAATACTTTGTCTCCCTCTTTATAAAAGAGGGGGAACAATGCAGATATTGTAGTTAAAGAGGAGGAGTGTGAAATATTGGATGGGATAAACAGAGTGAGAGGGAAATATTAAGGTGTTTGGCAACTTTCAAAGTGGATAAATGGTCAGGCCTGGATGCATTGGAACCAGTTCAGAGAAGGTTCACTCGGCTGATTCCTGGGATGAAGGGGTTGTCTTATGAGGAATGGTTGAACAGGTTGGGCCTATACTCATTGGACTTCAGAAGAATGAGAGGTGATCTTATTGAAACATACTAAATACTTAAAGGGATAGACAGGTTAGATGCAGGTAAGATGTCTCCTTTGGTTTGGGAGTCTAGAACCAGGGGACACAACTTCAAAATAAGGGGGAAGCCACTTAGGTCAGAGATGGGGAGAAATGTCTTTGCTCAGAGGGTTGTGAATCTTTGGAATTCTCTACCCCAGTGGGCTGTGGAAGCTCAGGCTGGGAAAAAGGCATTGAAGTGGATTATTATGCATGATCGTATTGAATGGCGGAACAGGCTCGATGGGCTGAATGGCCTACTCCTGTTCCTATGTTCCCAAGCTGCTGAAATAGTTTCTCCCAAACTACCCCATCAGTTCCCCTTAATATCTCTACATCTTTGAACAAATCACCTTGATCCTCCTAAATTCCAGGCAATAAATCCCTAGTTTGTGTAATATCACCTCGTAATTTAACCCTTGGAGTCCAGTTATCATTCTGGTAAATCTACACTGCACTCAAATGGACATGGACCCCCCAAAGTCTCTTTGAACCTCCAGTGTTTCTAGCTTTACACCATTTATAAAGTACTCTGTTCTAGTCTTTTTGACTGACATGGAAATCTATCTACCACAGTTTTGCCCATTTATTTAAGATATTAATATCTCTTTGTAATTTGATGCTTCCAGCTACACTGCTTACAATGCTGCCTATTTTTGTGTCATTGGTAAACTTGGGTATGTTGTATTCTACCTCATCATCTTAAATCATTAATAAGTACAGCAAACTGCTACACACACGGGCTTTGCACGAGTAGACAGGAGTGAATCATTCCATGCCAGAGGCTTTTTAACTCCAGATTTATGTTTTTTGAACGAAAAAATAGAATTCAAATTCACAACAGCCCTGTGTGGGATTTGAACTCCTGCTTTTTCAATCATCAGCTCAGGCCTTCAAATTAAAACCCATAAAATGAGATTCATTTTCCTACTGCTGTTGTCTGACTGTCTCAGGTTTTGTATATTGTTCCCTTCGCCTCTTCTTCCATGTGTCTGAAGTCTTTGAAGTTTGTCAGACATTGGTAAACTACTTCATGTGGTGTTCTGTAAATACCTTCAATTCTGTGTATCTGGAAGGGACACAATTCAAATTCTCACCTTATTGCATCAACTAAAACCTGCAGGTCCATTCAAACAACTCTATTTCCTGTCTCTGCAAAGATAGCTCACACTTCCACAATGCAGGAATGTCTGAATGGAAACAGCTTTTGACACATTTCCCAACACGTTTGCGAACACTTTTCAGGATGAAGCTAAATTCACCTTTGAGATTGCAAGCCCCAAATTGAATCTTTTAGATGTCAAAAGTGACACAAATGAAATCCCAGATCTCTCTGTCCCTGCACCCATTTTAACATTGTACCATTTAGTTTATATCGCTTCTCCTCAGTCTTCCTTCCAAAATGCATCATTTTACATTTCTCAGCATTGAAGTTAACCTGCTATGTGTCTGACCATTTCACCAGACTGCCTCTATCCTCCTGAAGTCTACTCCTATTCCCTTCACTGTTTATTACATTGCAAATGGCACAATGTTGAAGTTATGCCCTGTATACCCAAGTCTAGGTCATTCATATATCAATAAGATCAGTGGTCCTAATCAAAACCCCTGGGGAATACCACAATTTACACTGTAGACAGCAGAATTTACACAGCAGAATTTCTCACCCACAGCTGTTACAAAAATTTCTAAATTCACTTGCAACAGCCCTTCAAAACACTCCCACAGGGGATGCTGAGACCAAGTGGGCCCACATCAGAGACGCCATCTATGAGTCAGCTTTGACCACCTACGGCAAAAGTGTGAAGAGAAATGCCGACTGGTTTCAATCTCATAATGAAGAGCTGGAACCTGTCATAGCCGCTAAGCGCATTGCACTTTTGAACTACAAGAAAGCCCCCAGCGATTTAACATCCGCAGCACTTAAAGCAGCCAGAAGTACTGCACAAAGAACAGCTAGGCGTTGCGCAAACGACTACTGGCAACACCTATGCAGTCATATTCAGCTGGCCTCAGACACCGGAAACATCAGAGGAATGTATGATGGCATGAAGAGAGCTCTTGGGCCAACCATCAAGAAGATCACCCCCCTCAAATCTAAATCGGGGGACATAATCACTGACCAACGCAAACAGATGGACCGCTGGGTTGAGCACTACCTAGAACTGTACTCCAGGGAGAATGCTGTCACTGAGACTGCCCTCAATGCAGCCCAGCCTCTACCAGTCATGGATGAGCTGGACATACAGCCAACCAAATCGGAACTCAGTGATGCCATTGATTCCCTAGCCAGCGGAAAAGCCCCTGGGAAGGACAGCATTACCCCTGAAATAATCAAGAGTGCCAAGCCTGCTATACTCTCAGCACTACATGAACTGCTATGCCTGTGCTGGGACGAGGGAGCAGTACCCCAGGACATGCGCGATGCCAACATCATCACCCTCTATAAAAACAAAGGTGACCGCGGTGACTGCAACAACTACCGTGGAATCTCCCTGCTCAGCATAGTGGGGAAAGTCTTTGCTCGAGTCGCTCTGAACAGGCTCCAGAAGCTGGCCGAGCGCGTCTACCCTGAGGCACAGTGTGGCTTTCGTGCAGAGAGATCGACTATTGACATGCTGTTCTCCCTTCGTCAGATACAGGAGAATGCCGTGAACAACAGATGCCCCTCGACATTGCTTTCATTGATCTCACCAAAGCCTTTGACCTCGTCAGCAGACGTGGTCTCTTCAGACTACTAGAAAAGATCGGATGTCCACCAAAGCTACTAAGTATCATCACCTCATTCCATGACAATATGAAAGGCACAATTCAACATGGTGGCTCCTCATCAGAGCCCTTTCCTATCCTGAGTGGTGTGAAACAGGGCTGTGTTCTCGCACCCACACTTTTTGGGATTTTCTTCTCCCTGCTGCTTTCACATGCGTTCAAATCCTCTGAAGAAGGAATTTTCCTCCACACAAGATCAGGGGGCAGGTTGTTCAACCTTGCCCGTCTAAGAGCGAAGTCCAAAGTACGGAAAGTCCTCATCAGAGAACTCCTCTTTGCTGACGATGCTGCTTTAACATCTCACACTGAAGAATGCCTGCAGAGTCTCATCGACAGGTTTGCGTCTGCCTGCAATGAATTTGGCCTAACCATCAGCCTCAAGAAAACGAACATCATGGGGCAGGATGTCAGAAATGCTCCATCCATCAATATTGGCGACCACGCTCTGGAAGTGGTTCAAGAGTTCACCTACCTAGGCTCAACTATCACCAGTAACCTGTCTCTAGATGCAGAAATCAACAAGCGCATGGGTAAGGCTTCCACTGCTATGTCCAGACTGGCCAAGAGAGTGTGGGAAAATGGCGCACTGACACGGAACACAAAAGTCCGAGTGTATCAGGCCTGTGTCCTCAGTACCTTGCTCTACGGCAGCGAGGCCTGGACAACGTATGCCAGCCAAGAGCGACGTCTCAATTCATTCCATCTTCGCTGCCTTCGGAGAATACTTGGCATCAGGTGGCAGGACTATATCTCCAACACAGAAGTCCTTGAAGCGGCCAACACCCCCAGCTTATACACACTACTGAGTCAGCGGCGCTTGAGATGGCTTGGCCATGTGAGCCGCATGGAAGATGGCAGGATCCCCAAAGACACATTGTACAGCGAGCTCGCCACTGGTATCAGACCCACCGGCCGTCCATGTCTCCGTTATAAAGACGTCTGCAAACGTGACATGAAATCGTGTGACATTGATCACAAGTCGTGGGAGTCAGTTGCCAGCATTCGCCAGAGCTGGCGGGCAGCCATAAAGACAGGGCTAAATTGTGGCGAGTCGAAGAGACTTAGTAGTTGGCAGGAAAAAAGACAGGGGCGCAAGGGGAGAGCCAACTGTGCAACAGCCCCAACAAACAAATTTCTCTGCAGCACCTGTGGAAGAGCCTGTCACTCCAGAATTGGCCTTTATAGCCACTCCAGGCGCTGCTTCACAAACCACTGACCACCTCCAGGCGCGTATCCATTGTCTCTCGAGATAAGGAGGCCCAAAAGAAAAAAGAAAGAACAGTGAGCACAAAAGCCGAGAGGGTGTGCTGAACATTTATAAAGCTCTGGTCAGGTAACAGAGAGGGAGAGACTGGGATTCAGAGGGTAACGGAGAGGGAGAGACTGGGATTCAGAGGGTAACAGAGAGGGAGAGTCTGGGATTCACAGGGTAACAGAGAGGGAGTGTCTGGGATTCGGAGAGTAACAGAGAGGGAGAGACTGGGATTCTGAGGGTAACAGAGAGGAAGAAACTGGGATTCAGAGGGTAACAGAGAGGGAGATACTGAGATTCAGCGGGTAACAGAGAGGGAGAGACTGAGATTCAGAGGGTAACAGAGAGGGTGAGACTGGGATTCAGAGGGTAACAGAGAGGGAGAGACTGCAATTCAGGGGGAAACAGAGAGGGAGAGACTGGGTTTCAGAGGGTAACAGAGAGGGAGAGACTGGGATTCAGAGTGTAACAGAGGGAAAAATAGATTTGGCGAGGGCAACATAGAAATTTTAAGACACAGGAAGAGGCCACTTGGCCCATTCTCTCTGTGCCAGCCGAAAAACGATCAACCTATTCTCATCCCACCTTCCAGCATTTGGTCCGAGCGCTGCAGCTTACCGCACTTGAGGTGCCTATCCAGACTCCTTCTGAATGAGTTGAGGGTCTCTGCCTCAACTACCCTTTCAAGGAAATTAGTTCCAGACCATCAAGACCCTCTGGGTGAAAAAGATTTTCCTCAACTCCCCTCTAATTTTTCTACCAATCACTTTAAATCTATGCCCCCTCGTCACTGACCTTTCTGCTATGCTTCTCTGCCCTTCACCTCCACTCCATCCAGGACCCTCAACATTTTGTACATTTCAATCAGATCTCCCCTCAGCCTTCTCTGTTCCAAGGACAACAACCCCTGCCTATCCTCATAGCTACAATTCTCCAGTCCTGGCAACATCCTAGAAAATGGGAGAGAGACAAAGTCCCGTGTTCATAACACATGGATAAAGAGGTTAATCATCTGAGCTGTAACTCTGAGACAGAGACAGAGAGGGAGGGAGAGAGGGAGAGGGAGGGAGAGAGAGGGAGGGAGAGAGGGAGGGAGAGATGGTGTGGGGGAGACACAAACTCAGACGTGGACAGAGGCAGCGAAAGAGAGAAAGGGAGAGATAGAGAGGGAGAGACAGAGCGAGAGACGCAGAGAGAGTGAGAGGCAGAGAGAGAGAGAGGCAGAGAGAGAGAGAGGCAGAGAGAGAGAGAGAGAGAGAGAGAGAGTCAGAGACAGAGAGAGAGGGAGCGATGGTGTGAGGGAGGCACAAATTGAGACATGGACAGAGGTTGAGAAAGAGAGAGAGGGAGAGACAGAGAGAGAGAGCTGGGGAGAGACAGATAGAGAGTGAGAGAGGCACAGAGAGAGAAGGAGACACAGAGAGACAGACATAGAGAGGCAGACAGAGAGCTAGAGAGAGACAGAGAGAGAGGGAGAGATGGTGTGAGGGAGACACAAATTGAGACGTGGACAGAGGTATAGAGAGGGAGGGAGAGATAGAGCGAGAGAGAGAAAAAGACAGAGAGGGAGAGATAGCGAGAGAGAGAGGGGGTAAGACAGATAGCGAGGGACAGAGGCAGTGTGAGAGAGGCAGATTAGAAGGTAGCAAATGTAACCCCACTATCTACAAAAGGAAGGATAGAGAAAATGGGGAACTAAAGACCTGTTCGTCTAACATCAGTCATAGGGAAAATGCTCGAATCTATAATAAAGGATGTGATAACAGGACACTTAAAGAGAGATTGTGGGTTGGTGGGGGGGGAGAGAAATGTGGGGAGAGAGAAATGGGGGGGAGTGAGAAATCGGGGGGAGAGAGAGGGGGGAGAGTGCGTGAGTGAGACGGAGCAAAGGAGAGAGATCTTAGGTTCGGTGGGATAATAAGCTGTGAGGAGAACACAAATAGACTACAAAGAGAGATGGTTTGGGATAGACAGCGATAAATGTCCCAGTGTTGTCGTAACATAAAATGGCCACTGAAAATGAACCTAAAATGGCTGACTGATGTGTGTGGAATTCCACAGATGAGAGGAGAGAGAGACAGACAGACAGACAGACAGAAAGAGAGACAAAGAGGGAGACAGAGACCAAGACACAGAGAGTGATAGCAGGATATTTGTCGGAGGACAGAGGAAGAGGAGGAGGCCATTTAGCCCCTCAACCCTGTTCTGTCATTCAATGAGCTCATGGCTGATGTGTGATCTAACTCCATCTTTGCCCCTTAATACCTTTGGTTAACAAAAATCTATCAAACTCAGATTTAAAAATTTACAAGTGTCTCAGCATCAATTGCTGATTGTGGAAGAGAGTTCCAAACTGATACCACACCTGGTGTGTTGAAGTGTTTCTTCATTTCACTCCTGAAAGGTTTTTAGACTAGGTTTATATTTTTAGACTATGCCCCCATGTTCTAGACTCTGCAGCCAGTGGGAATTGTTACTCTCTGTCTCCCCTATCAGTTTCCCTTTTTATCTTGAAAACAATCATCAAATCACACCTGAGCCTTCAAAATTCCAGGGATACACAGTAAATCTCCAGCTCCACTGTCCCATTAAATATTCCCAAGCCAAGCACAATGTTGGGTTTGACACAGAGTAAATTTCCCTCTACACTGTCCCATCACACACTCCCAGGGCAGGAACATCATGGGGTGGATACAGAGTGAATCTCACTCTACACTGTCCGATAGAGACAGACAGTGAGAGAGAGACAGAAAAAGAGAAACAGAGAGACATGGACTGACAGGGTGACTAAAAGAGATGGAAGGATACTTCACAGGGGATATTGGAAGAGGAAGATGCAAGTCAACCCCACAGCCCTGTTCCAGCATCAAATGAGATCTTGGCTGATCTGTGATGTAACTTACACCATATATCCTGCCTTTGCCCCTTATCTCTTAATACCTTTGGTTAACAAAAATCTATCAATCACAGATTTAAAAATTAACCAATAAACCAGCATGAAATTTGCACAACCAATATCATTGTGTGGGTATTTCTGTGTGTGTGTGTGTGTGTGTCTATGTCTGTTTGGGTGTGATGGCTCCCACAGTGGAATAGCTTGCTGTATGTTTAAAATGGAGGCTATTCCTTCTGGATCATCAAAAGTATCCGCCTGGGCCCCAACTTCATCTACATTTCCCCCTCTCCCGATGTTTTTTTCTCTCCATACCTATCTCTTATATGTTTGTGTACACAGCAGTGAAGGATTACATCAAATTAATATATCTTACATTATCCTTTTCATCCACCTCAACAACCTCTCTCTCTCCAAATTTGTCCCTCTCCACAGCCCTCTCTCTGCCTTCATATCTAACCCTCTCTCCCTCTGTCTCTCTCCTAATGTCAGAGATAGCAGGAGGGAGAGACAGAGAGAGAATGTTGAAGGAACTGTACTCTGTTCCTAAGCTGAGCTGAACCTGCTCTGGGAGTGTTTGATGGGCTACATTAATGGGCCGTGTACAGTCCTGTATCAGGCTGTGAAGAAGCACAGCTTGTTCAGTGCACAACGGGTCAAAGGGAACGATTCACTCCTGTCTGCTACTGGGAAGAGAGACTGTCCTGAACATCAAGGCAGTGTTTGACCGAGTGTGACATCGAGGAGCCCGAGTAAAACTGAAGTCAGTGGGAATCGGAGGAAATCTCTCCACTGGTTGGAATCATACTGAGCACAAAGGAAGATGGTTGTGGTTGTTGGAGGTCAATCATCTCAGTCCCAGGCCTCCATTGCAGGAGTTTATCAGGGTAGTGTCCTCAGCCCAGCCATCTTCAGCTGAGATCACAGGAGAGAGTGTTTTAAATACTGAGTAGGTCAGGCAGCATCTGTGGAGAGAGAAACAGAGTTAGTGATTCAGCTCGATGCTTTCCAGATTTCCAGCATCCACAGTATTTTGCCTCAGATAATGAAGCAATCCAGAGCCACAGACCCAGACAACATTCAGGTTTGGGCCGACCAGTGGCAAGTAACATTCACATCACACAAGTGTCAGGCAATGACCATCTGCAACAAGAGAGAATCCAACCACCTCCCCTTGGCATTCAAAGCATTATCCCATCACTGAATCACCCAGCGTCAACATCCTGGGGAAACATTGACATCAAACTTAACAGAACGAAACACATCAATAGTTTCTTCACCCAGTGGCTGGTGGGTGTCTGGAACTCACTGCCTGAAAGGGTGGTAGAGGCAGAAACCCTCATCACATTTAAAACAATCTCTTGGATATTCACTTCTCCATGTTTAAAATGGGTAAGGAATAACTCTCCTCGTCTGCACTGCCCCATCGAACACTCTCAGAGAAGGTACAGCATGGCTTAGATAGAGAGTAAAGCTCCGTTAAAACATTCCCTGGAGTGTCGGATTAACCCGGGTCACTCACTGTGCCCGGCTCAGCCTCAAGACTCACCTGCCTCAGTCACTGAGACGCTCCTGTATCACTTGCCTTAACATAAGTGGATGTTGGGTTTGGGAGCGGGACAGGCACACGGGATTAGGACGACGGCTCATGTGGAGGATTAGCATCAGTAATCCCTCAGAGAATCAGAACAGAACAGCGAGACTCAGAAAAGGAAACTTGTGTTGAATTTGAGAGTCTTGCATTGTGGAATGCTTTAGTATTTGGTGAGAATGTTGAGCCAGTGACATTTTGCCCCAGTGGGATGAATAGACACTATATGACTTTATTACAACAGTAAGGTACCGTGTGTACTGTAAATATGGACTGAAATAACAATGTAACTGATCAATTTTCAGCTGAATACTATGACTACAGTTCTACCTGCTATCCTGTGAAAATGTACATAAGACACGATGGGATGAAGTCAAAGTGGCCGCTGTTGAATTTACTAGCTTGATCTTTGTGGGAACACAAGGGTTAAGTAAGTTAAAAATATTAAATGGTCAATTCACTTGTTTAAGTAATCACTCAACATTAATGGGTCTGGAATGTCCTATGTGCTGCATTCCTACTCCTACATCTACTCTGTCAGGATCCCTCATGATTTTGAACACCTCTATCAAATCTCATCTCAAGTTTCTCTTCTCTATGGAGAACAACACCAGTTTCTGCCATCCATCCACGTAACTGAAGTCCCTCATCCCTGGAACCTTGCTCGTGAATCTTTTCTGCATCCTCTCTAAAGACCCCACATCATTCCGAAAGTACGGTGTCCAGAATTGGACACAATACTAGTTGAGGATGAAGCAGTGTTTTATAAAGCTTCATCATAACCGCTTTGCTTTTATACTCTAAGCGTCTATTTACAAAGCCTAGGATCCCATATGCCTTTTAACCACTTTCTTAACTAGCTCTGCCACCTTCAATTTGTGCACAGACATCCCCAGGTCTCTCTGTTCCTGCACCCACTTCTTTCTGTTCTGAGGTTCTCATAACACAGAGGGACAGGAGGACAGGGAGGTCGAGAAAGAAGGAGGGGGAGAGAGAGCAAGCAAACAGGAAACACGTATGGGAACACCACCACCTGCAAGTTTCCCTTAAGTCACACACCATCCTGACTTGGAACTATATCGCTGCTCCTTTACTGTGACTGTGTCAAAATCCTGGATCTCCCTTCCGAACAGCACTGTGGGTGTACCTACCCCACATGGACTGCAGCGGTTCAAGAAGGAGGCTCAACACCACCTTCTCAAGGGCAATTATGAATGGGCAATAAATGCTGTCCTGGCCACTAACGCACACATCCAACAAATGAATCAAGAAAATAAAAAATTGACACCGAGTCACTTCAGGAGATATGAGACCAGATGACCAAAAACTTGGTCAGAGGTTGGTTTGAGGGAGAATCCTCAAAGAGGAAAGAGAGTTAGTGAGATGGAGAGGTTTGGGAAAGGAATTCCAGAGTTAGGGCCTTGGCAGCTTGAAGGCACGGCCACCAATGGTGGAACGATTCAAATTGGGGATGTTCAAGAGGCCAGAATTAGAGGATGGCAGATATTGGTGGATTGTGGATCTGGAGGACATTGCAGAGATAGGGAGGGGTCATTTGTGGAAGACAATTCCAAAATTCCACCATCCTTTGTGTGTAGAAGTGTTAATAAATTTCACCCTTGTAAGCGTCTTCGACTAATGTTCGATTTTTCGACTGTGCCCCTCGTCCGAGACTCCTCCAACCAGTGAGAAGAGTTTCTCTCTATCTACCCCATCAGTTTCCAGTATTGTCTTGTAAACTTTGATCAATTCACCCAGCACAGTGGCACAGTGGTTAGCACCGCAGCCTCACAGCTCCAGCGACCCGGGTTCAATTCTGGGTACTGCCTGTGTGGAGTTTGCAAGTTCTCCCTGTGTCTGCGTGGGTTTCCTCCGGGTGCTCCGGTTTCGTCCCACATGCCAAAGACTTGCAGGTTGATCGGTAAATTGGCCAGTAGCAATTGCCCCCAGTATCGGTAGGTGGTAGGGAAATATGGGGACAGGTGGGGATGTGGTAGGAATATGGAATTAGTGTAGGATTAGTATTAATGGGTGGTTCATGGTCGGCACACACTCGGAGGGCCGAAGGGCCTGCTTCAGTGCTGAATCTCTAAACCAAACTAAACTAAACACCCCTTACACTTCAAAATTCCAGGGATACAGAGTAAAGCTCCGTCTAAACTGTCCCTTCAAATGCTGCCAAGCCAAGTACAGAATGGAGTTATCTACAGAGCAAATCTCTGTCCTCTCTGTTCTATAAAACATTGTGGGGTTAGATACCGAGTAAAGCTGCCTCTATATATGCCTCTCTTTCTCCTCCTCCATCCAAATGGAGAGAGTAACAGTGAGAAACACAGGGATAGATATCGAGAGGGAGTAACAGACAGAAGGAAGGATAGCAATGGGGAGAGATTACCAGAGAGGAAGTGATTGGGATGGAGAGTGTCGGTCAGTGTTCCTGCAAAGCTGTGTGCAGCAGCCTGGAAGGTGCCACGCAGGTCCTGTTCCCTGATAAATAACACACGTCTTCGAAGATTCTTAAAAATTTAAAGGGACTGCACATGGGACAAAAAAAACTTGCCGTGCACAACAACTAAATTTTCTGGGAACATTGGAGCCAGCTGTAGCTCAGTGGGTAATAATCCTGCCTCTGAGTTATACGTTTGTGGGTTCAGGTCTGAACACAAAATCTAGGCTGATGTCACCCCACAGAAAATCAGAACAGACCAGCGAGACACAGAAAAGGAAACTTGTGTTGAATTTGTGAGCCTCGCTTTCTGTAATGTTTTAGTGTTTGGTCAGAATGTTGACCCAGTGAAATTTTGCCCCTGTGGCATGAGAGTTATCTGAATAGAGATTATAACATCTTATTACAACCTGAAGGTACCGTGCGCACTGAGTATAACAACATTTGCAGCGTCCCATCATGTAAAATACTTTACTGGGTGTGGGATCAGGGTTTGATATTTCCAAAACACTGAGGTAAACTATAACTTTTAATCAGCCCTGGGAGGAAAGTAAACCTGGAGACTTTCAAACAGTAATCAATGTCATGTTTGATCAATTATTAGGGATTAATCAATTTAGTATACAAAGCAGACAGAATATGCCGTTAAAGAGCGGGATATGGGTTTCCTACCAGCCTGCAGAAGGAAGTGCACCCTCTGCAGTTGTGGTATCACCAAAAGCAGCCAAATTAAAATAGCAAATTGATGTATGTGGAGTTTTACTGAGGTTCTGAGAGAGGAGAGAGAAACAGGCATAGACACAGACAGCCAGACACACACCCACACACAGTGAAACACACATGCACACAGAGAACCACACACACAGAACCACACACACAGACCGACATGCACAGACACGCAGACACACAGAGACCGACATGCACAGACACACACACAAACAGACTGCCCAAGAGACAGAGAGTGACAGAAGAATATTTCAATTTCTATAATATTTGAATTTCAGTTTCTCTCAGATCCCCCCTCATTCTTCTGAACTCCAATGAATATAATCCCAATCTACTCAGTCTCTCCTCATAAGCCAACCCCCTCAACTCTGGAATCAACCGAGTGATCCTCCTCTGCACCCTCTCCAGTGCCAGTACATCCTTTCTCAAGTAAGGAGACCAAAACTGCACACAGTACTCCAGGTGCGGCCTCACCAGTACCTTATACAGCTGCAACATAACCTCTCTGCTTTTAAACTCAATCCCTTTAGCAATGAAGGACAAAATTCCATTTGCCTTCCTAATTACTTGCTGTCCCTGCAGACCAACCTTTTGCGATTCATGTACAAGGACACCCAGGTCCCTCTGCATAGCAGCATGCTGCAACTTTTTACCATTCAAGTAATAATCCTTTTTACTGTTACTCCTACCGAAATGAATAACTTCCCATTTATTAACATTGTATTCCATCTGCCAGACCTTTGCCCACTCACTCAATGTATCTATGTTCCTCTGCAAAGTTTCACAGTCATCTGCACACTTTGCTCTGCCACTCATCTTAGTGTCATCTGCAAACTTTAACAACCTACATGTGGTCCCCAACTCCAAATCATCGATATAAATTGTAAATAATTGTGGTCCCAACACCGATCCCTGAGGCACACCACTAGTGACTGATTGCCAACCAGAATAGCACTCATTTATCCCCACTCTCTGCTTCCTGTTAGTCAACCAGAGAGGGAAAGGCAGTTGGAGAGACAGAGAGAGAGAGAGAGACGCAGAGATGGAAGGAGAGAGATGGAGTGACAGGGAGGGAAAGACAGATGGAGGGACAGAGTGAGAGACAGAGAGAGGAGAGAGATGGAGTAACAGGGAGGGAAGGACAGATGGAGAGACAGAGAGCGAGAGACAGAGATAGAAGGAGAGAGAGGGAGTGACAGGGAGGGAAAGACAGATGGAAAGACTGAAAGAGAGACAGAGATAGAAGGAGAGACGGGGAGTGACAGGGAGGGAAAGACAGATGGAAAGACTGAAAGAGAGACAGAGATAGAAGGAGAGACGGGGAGTGACAGGGAGGGAAAGACAGATGGAGAGACAGTGAGAGAGAGACAGAGATAGAAGGAGAGAGAGGGACTGTCTGGGAGGGAAAGACAGATGGAAAGACAGAGAGAGAGAGACAGAGATAGAAGGAGAGACAGAGAGACAGAGAGGGAAAGACAGATGGAGAGACAGAGAGAGACAAAGATAGAAGGAGAGAGAGGGAGTGTCTGGGAGGGAAAGACAGATGGAAAGACTGAGAGAGAAAGACAGAGATGGAAGGAGAGAGAGAGGGAGTGTCTGGGAGGGAAAGAATGATGGAGGGACAGAGAGAGAGACAGAGAGAGAAGTTGAGATAGGGGGAGTGACAGGGAGGGAAAGACAGATGGAGGGACAGAGTGAGAGACAGAGAGAGAAGGACAGAGAGGGAGAGACAGAGAGGGAAAGACAGATGGAGGGGCAGGGAGAGAGAGACAGAGAGAGAAGGAGAGAGAGGGAGTGACAGAGAGGGAAAGACAGATGGAGAGACAGAGAGAGAGAGACAGAGATAGAAGGAGAGAGCGGGAGAGACAGAGATGGAAAGACAGATGTCGGGACGGAGAGAGAGACAGAGAGAGAGAGACAGAGAGAGAAGGAGAGAGATGGAGTTACAGGGAGGGAAAGACAGATGGAGAGACAGAGAGAGAGAGACAGAGAGAGAAGGAGAGAGAGGGAGAGACAGAGAGAGAAAGACAGATGGAGAGACAGGGAGAGAGAGACAGAGATAGAAGGAGAGAGAGAGGGAGTGTCTGGGAGGGAAAGAATGATGGAGGGACAGAGAGAGAGACAGAGAGAGAAGTTGAGATAGGGGGAGTGACAGGGAGGGAAAGACAGATGGAGGGACAGAGTGAGAGACAGAGAGAGAAGGACAGAGAGGGAGAGACAGAGAGGGAAAGACAGATGGAGGGGCAGGGAGAGAGAGACAGAGAGAGAAGGAGAGAGAGGGAGTGACAGAGAGGGAAAGACAGATGGAGAGACAGAGAGAGAGAGACAGAGATAGAAGGAGAGAGCGGGAGAGACAGAGAGGGAAAGACAGATGTCGGGACGGAGAGAGAGACAGAGAGAGAGAGACAGAGAGAGAAGGAGAGAGATGGAGTTACAGGGAGGGAAAGACAGATGGAGAGACAGAGAGAGAGAGACAGAGAGAGAAGGAGAGAGAGGGAGAGACAGAGAGAGAAATACAGATGGAGAGACAGGGAGAGAGGCAGAGAGAGAAGGAGAGAGATGGAGTGACAGGGAGGGAAAGACAGATGGAGAGACAGAGAGAGAGAGAGACAGAGATAGAAGGAGAGAGAGGGAGTGTCTGGGAGGGAAAGACAGATGGAGGGGCAGGGAGAGAGAGACAGAGAGAGAAGGAGAGAGCGGTAGAGACAGAGAGGGAAAGACTGATGTAGGGACGGAGAGAGAGACAGAGAGAGAAGGAGAGAGATGGAGTTACAGGGAGGGAAAGAGAGATGGAGAGACAGAGAGAGAGAGACAGAGAGAGAAGGAGAGAGAGGGAGAGACAGAGAGGGAAAGACAGATGGAGAGACAGGGAGAGAGACAGAGAGAGAAGGAGAGAGATGGAGTGACAGGGAGGGAAAGACAGATGGAGAGACAGAGAGAGAGAAACAGAGATAGAAGGAGAGAGAGGGAGTGTCTGGGAGGGAAAGACTGATGGAGGGACAGAGAGAGAGACAGAGAGAGAAGTAGAGAGAGGGGGAGTGACAGGGAGGGAAAGACAGCTGGAGGGACAGACTGAGAGACAGAGAGAGAAGGAGAGAGAGGGAGAGACAGAGAGGGAAAGACAGATGGAGAGACAGGGAGAGAGACAGAGATAGAAGGAGAGAGAGGGAGTGTCAGGGAGGGAAAGACAGATGGATGGACAGAGAGAGAGAGAGGCAGAGACAGAGATAGCAGGAGAGAGTGGAGTGACATAGAGGGAAGGACAGATGGAGGGATTGAGAGAGAGACATAGAGAGAAGGAGAGAGAGGGAGAGACAGAGAGGGAAAGAAAGATGGAGAGACAGAGAGAGAGAGGCAGAGATGGAAGGAGAGAGAGGGAGCGAAAGGGAGCGAAAGACAGATGGAGAGACAGAGAGCGAGAGACAGAGATAGAAGGAGAGAGAGGGAGAGACAGAGAGGGAAAGACAGATGGAGAGACAGGGAGAGAGACAGAGATAGAAGGAGAGAGAGGGAGTTTCAGGGATTGAAAGACAGATGGAGGGACAGAGAGAGAGAGAGAGACAGAGAGAGAAGGAGAGAGAGGGAATGACAGGGAGGGAAAGACAGATGGAGGGACAGAGTGAGAGACAGAGAGAGAAGGAGAGCGATGGAGTGACAGGGAGGGAAGGACAGATGGGGGGTTAGAGAGAGAGACAGAGAAAGAAGGAGAGAGAGGGAGAGACAGGGAGGGAAAGGCAGTTGGAGAGACAGAGAGAGAGGCAGAGATGGAAGGAGAGAGAGGGTGTTACTGGGAGGGAAAGACAGATGGAGGGACAGAGTGAGAGACAGAGAGGGAAGGAGAGAGAGGGAGTGTCAGGGAGGGAAAGACAGATGGAGGGATCGAGAGAGAGACAGAGAGAGTGACAGAGACAGAGATAGAAGGAGAGAGATGGAGTGACGGTGTGGAGGGGGGAGACAAATGGAGGGACAGAGAGAGAGCGAGGCAGAGATGGAAGGAGAGAGAGGGTGTGATAGGGAGGGAAAGACTGATGGAGAGACAGAGAGAGAGAGAGAGATAGAAGGAGAGAGAGGGAGTGACAGAGAGGGAAAGAAAGATGGAGGCACAGAGAGGGAGACAGAGGGAGAGGCAGAGACAGAGAGAAGGAGAGAGAGGGAGATACAGAGAGGGAAAGACTGATGGAGAGACAGAGAGAGAAGGAGAGAGAGGGAGAGACAGAGAGGGAAAGTCAGATGGAGGGACAGAGAGAGAGACAGAGAGACAGGCAGAGAGAGAGATAGAAGGAGAAAGACGGAGAGACAGAGAGGGAAAGACAGAAGGAGTGACAGAGAGAGAGACAGAGAGAGTGGCAGAGACAGAGATATTAGGAGAGAGAGGGAGTGTCAGGAAGGGAAAGACAGATGGAGGGACGGAGTGAGAGACAGAGACAGATGGAGAGAGTGAGTGACTGAGAGGGAAGGATGGATGGAGGGATAGAGAGATAGAGAGACAGGGACAGAGGGAGAGAGTGAGTGACAGAGAGGGAAATACAGATGGAGGGACAGAGAGAAAGACAGAGTGAGAGGCAGAGACAGAGATAGAAGGAGAGAGAGGGAGTGAGGGGTGGGTGAAGACAGATGGAGAGACAGAGAGAGAGAGAAGGAGAGACAGAGAGGGAAAGACAGATGGTGAGACAGAGAGAGAGAGGCAGTGTTGGAAGGAGAGAGAGGGAGTGACAGAGAGGGAAAGACAGATGGAGGACAGCGAGAGAGAGAGGCAGAGATACAGATAGAAGGAGAGAGAGAGAGAGTGTCAGGGAGGGAAAGACAGATGGAGGGACAGAGAGATGGAGAGACAGAGACAGAAGGAGAGAGAGGGAGTGACAGGGAGGTAAGGACAGATGGAGAGACAGAGAGATAGAGAGACAGAGATAGAAGGAGAGAGAGGGTGTGACAGGGAGGGAAAGACAGATGGAGAGACAGAGAGAGAGACAGAGATCTCTGCTGATGTTTCTGTCTCCATACCTATCTCTTAAATGTTTGTGCACACAGCAGTGAAGGATTACATCAAATTAATTTCTCTTACATTCTCCCTTTTATTCGACCCTGCATTCTCTGTCTCTCCAACCTTGTCCCTCTCCACAGCACTCTCTCTGTCTGTATATCTAACCCTCTCTCCCTCTGTCTCTCTCCTCGTATCAGAGATAGCAGGAGGGAGAGACAGAGAGAGGAAGACAGAGAGAGAATGTTGAAGGAACTATACTCTATTCCTAAGCTGTGCTGAAACCGCTCTGGGAGTGTTTGATGGGCTACATTAATCGGCCGTGTACAGTCCTGTATCAGGCTGTGAAGAAGCACAGCTTGTTCAGTGTACAACGGGTCAAAGGGAACGATTCACTCCTGTCTGCTACTGGGAAGAGAGACTGACCTTAACATCAAGGCAGCGTTTGACCAAGTGTGACATCGAGGAGCCCGAGTAAAACTGAAGTCAGTTGGAATCCGCTGGTCGGACTCATACCGAGCACAAAGGAAGATGGTTGTGGTTGTTGGAAGTCAATCATCGTAGTCTCAGGACATCACTGCAGGAGTTCCTCAGGTTAGTGTCCTCGGCCCATCCATCTTCAGCTGCTTCCTCAATGACCTGCCCTCCATCGTAAGGTCAGAAGTAGGGATGTTCACTGTTGATTGCACAGTGTTCAGTTCCATTCACACCTCCTCAGATAATGAAATCCCAGCAGGAAGTGCTGGAAATACTGAGCAGGTCAGGCAGCATCTGTGGAGAGAGAAACAGAGTTAGTGATTCAGCTCGATGCTTTCCAGATTTCCAGCATCCACAGTATTTTGCCTCAGATAATGAAGCAATCCAGAGCCACATGCACCAAGACCCGGACTACATTCAGGTTTGGGCCGACCAGTGGCAAGTAACATTCACGTCACACAAGTGCCAGGCAATGACCATCTGCAACATGAGAGAATCCAACCACCTCCCCTTGGCATTCAAAGCATTATCCCATCGCTGAATCCCCCAGCGTCAACATCCTGGGGAAACATTGACATCAAACTTAACTGAACGAAACACATCAATAGTTTCTTCACCATCTCTCTGGGACAGAGAGACACAGATAAAGAATGTGAGTAAGCCTTGACAGAACCTCAGTAAATTGTTCCAACCATTGTTAATGATAGAAATCAAGGATTATATTAGAGCAAAGGAAGAGGCAGAGAATGTTAGCCCCTTTATAACTATATCCTTTAGTTTAGATTGCCTCTCCTCCTTCTTCCTACCTGTGGAGGTGGGAGATGTGGGCATGGTTCTTAATGAATTCTCTGTGTCCGTCTTCATAAAAGAGTGGGAACGATACAGAGATTGTAGTTAAAGAGGAGGAATGTGAAATATTGGATGGGATAAGCAGAGTGAGAGGGGAAATATGAAGGTGTTTGGCAGCTTTGAAAGTGCATAAATGGTCAGACTTGGATGCATTGGAATCAGTTCAGAGAAGGTTCACTCGGCTGATTCCTGGGATGAAGGGTTTATCTTTGAGAAATGGTGGAACAGGTTGGGCCTATACTCATTGGAGTTCAGAAGAATGAGAGGTGATCTTATTGAAACATACAAGATTCTGAGGGGACTTTACAGGGCGGATGCTGGGAGGATGTTCCCCTTGTGGGGAAGTCTGGAACTCGGGGGCAGGTACACAGTGGAGTTTGATACAGAGTAAAGCTGCCTCTGTATATGCCTCTCTTTCTCCTCCTCCATCCAGATGGAGAGAGTAACAGTGAAAAAGAACAGGGATAGATATGGAGAATAAGAGAAAGAGGGAAGGATTGCAATGGGGAGAGAGTACCAGAGAGAAAGAGGAAGAGATTGGGATGGAGAGTGTTGGTCAATGTCCCTGCAAATCTGCGTGCAGCAGCCTCAAAGGTCCCACGCAGATTCGGTTCCACAATAAATAGCACACGTCTTCAAAGATTCTTCAAATATTTCAAGGGACAGCTCACGTTAAAAAACTGGGCACGCACAACATCTAAATTTTCAAGGGAACATTGCAGCCAACTGCGGAATACATGTTTCTTACCAGCCTGCATAAGGAAGTGCAACCTCTGCAGATGCGGTGAAACCAAACGCAGCTGAATTCAAATGGCAAACTGATGTATGTGGAGCTTTACAAAGGGTCTGAGAGAGGAAAGAGAAACAGACATAGACACACACAGACATACACAGAAACACACACACACAGAAACACACACTGACACAGAAACACACACTGACAGAAACACACACACACACACACACACACACACAGAAACACACACACAGAAACACAGACACAGACACACACACACAGACACACACACACACAGAAACACACACACACAGAAACACACACACAGAAACACACACACACACAGAAACACACACACAGAAACACACACAGACACAGAAACAAACACACAGAAACACACAGACACACACAGACACACACAGACACACACAGACAGAGACACAGACACACACAGAAACACACACACAGAGACACAGACACACACAGAAACACACACACAGAAACACACACACACACACAGAAACACACACACACAGAAACACACACACAGAAACACACACAGAAACAGAGTGACTCAGGGACAGAGCGCGAAAGAAAAATATTTCAATTTTCAAAAGGCATTTGATGAGATCAACCTTCGATTTAAAAACGACAATTGATTTTGCATCAATGTTCGCGTTCAGAAGACACGTTCCAAACTACTACCACCTTTAGCCTGGAGTGGCGGATTTTTGCTCAAGTGTTGTGAATCTTTAGAATTCTCTACTCCAGTGGGCTGTGGAAATTCAGTCTGGGAAAAAGGCATTGAAGTGGATTATCAGCCATGATCGTATTGAATGGCAGAGCAGGCTCGATGGGCTGACTGGCCTTCTCCTGTTCCTATGTTCCCAAGCTGCTGAAATAGTTTCTCCCAAACTACCCCATCAGTTCCCCTTAATATCTCAACATCTTTGAACAAATCACCTTGATCCTCCTAAATTCCAGGCAATAAATCCCTAGTTTGTGTAATATCACCTCGTAATTTAACCCTTGGAGTCCAGTTATCATTCTGGTAAATCTACACTGCACTCAAATGGACATGGACCCCCCAAAGTCTCTTTGAACCTCCAGTGTTTCTAGCTTTTCACCATTTATAAAGTACTCGGTTCTGGTCTTTTTTTGCTGACATTGAAATCTATCTACCACAGTTTTGCCCATTTATTTAAGATATTAATATCTCTTTGTAATTTGATGCTTCCAGCTACACTGCTTACAATGCTGCCTATTTTTGTGTCATTGGTAAACTTGGGTATGTTGCATTCTACCTCATCATCTTAAATCGTTAATAAATACAGCAAAACTGAGACACACACGGGCTTTGCACTAGTAGACAGGAGTGAATCACTCCAACCCAGAGGCTTTTTAACTCCACATTAATGTTTAAAAAAAAATTCAAATTCACAACAGCCCTGTGTGGGATTTGAACTCCTGCTTTTTCAATCATCAGCTCAGGCCTTCAAATTAAAACACATAAAAAGAGATTCATTTTCCTACTGCTGTTGTCTGACTGTCTCAGGTTTTGTATATTGTTCCCTTCGCCTCTTCTTCCAAGTGTTTGAAGTCTTTGAAGTTTGTCAGACATTGGTAAACTACTTCATGTGGTGTTGTGTAAATACCTTCAATTCTGTGTATCTGGAAGGGACACAATTCAAATTCTCACCTTATTGCATCAACTAAAACCTGCAGGTCCATTCAAACAACTCTATTTCCTGTCTCTGCAAAGATAGCTCACACTTCCACAATGAAGTATGAATGGAAACAGCTTTTGACACATTTCCCAACATGTTTGCAAACACTTTTCAGGATCAAGCTAAATTCAACTTAGAGATTGCAAGCCCCAAATTGAATCTTTTAGATGTAAAAAGTGACACAAATGAAATTCCAGATCTCTCTGTCCCTGCACCCATTTTAACATTGGACTATTTAGTTTATATCGCTTCTCCTCAGCCTTCCTTCCGAAATGCATCATTTGACAATTCTCAGCATTGAAGTTAACCTGCTATGCGTCTGACCATTTCACCAGACTGCCTCTATCCTCCTGAAGTCTACTCCTATTCCCTTCACTGTTTATTACATTGCAAATGGCACAATGTTGAAGTTATTCCCTGTATACCCAAGTCTAAGTCATTCATATATCAATAAGATCAGTGGTCCTAATCAAAACCCCTGGGGAATACCACAATTTACACTGTATACAGTGAGTACAAAAGCCGAGAGGGTGCGCTGAACATTTATAAAGCTCTGGTCAGGTAACAGAGAGGAAGAGACTGGGATTCAGAGGGTAACGGAGAGGAAGAGACTGGGGCTCAGAGGGTAAGAGAGAGGGAGAGTCTGGGATTCAGAGGGTAACGGAGAGGGAGAGACTGGGATTCAGAGGGTAACAGTGAGGGAGAGACTGGGATTCAGAGGGTAACAGAGAGGGAGAGACTGGGACTCAGAGGGTAACAGAGAGGGAGAGACTGGGATTCAGAGGGTAACAGAGAGCGAGAGACTGGGATTCAGAGGGTAACAGAGAGGGAGAGTCTGGGATTCAGAGGGTAACAGAGAGGGAGAGTCTGGGATTCAGAGGGTAACAGAGAGGGAGAGACTGGTATTCAGAGGGTAACAGGGAGGGAGAGTCTGGGATTCAGAGGTAACAGAGAGGGAGAGTCTGGGATTCAGAGGGTAACAGAGAGGGAGAGTCTGGGATTCAGAGGGTAACAGAGAGGGAGAGTCTGGGATTCAGAGGGTAACAGAGAGGGAGAGACTGGGATTCAGAGGGCAACAGAGAGGGAGAGACTGGAATTCAGAGAGTAACAGAGAGGGAGAGACTGGGATTCAGAGAGTAACAGAGGGAAAAATAGAGTTGGCGAGGGCGACATAGTAAGTTTAAGGCACTGAAAGCGGCCACTTGGCCCATTCTCTCTGTGCCAGCTGAAAAACAATCAACCTATTCTCATCCCACCTTCCAGCATTTGGTCCGAGCTCTGCAGCTTACTGCACTTAAGGTGCCTATTCAGACTCCTTCTGAATGAGTTGAGTGTCTCTGCCTCAACTACCCTTTCAGGCAGTGAGTTCCAGACCATCGCGACCCTCTGGGTGAAAAAGATTTTCCTCAACTCCCCTCTAATTTTTCTACCAATCACTTTAAATCTATGCCCCCTCGTCACTGACCTTTCTGCTATGGTTCTCTGCCCTTCACCTCCACTCCATCCAGGACCCTCAAAATTTTGTACATTTCAAACAGATCTTCCCTAACCCTTCTCTGTTCCAAGGACAACAACCCCTGCCTATCCTCATAGCTACAATTCTCCAGTCCTGGCAACATCCTAGACAAAGTCCCGTGTTCATAACACATGGATAAAGAGGTTAATCATCTGAGCTGTTACTCTGAGACAGAGACAGAGAGGGAGGGAGAGAGGGAGAAAGAGAGAGAGAGAGGGAGAGAGAGAGGGAGGGAGAGAGGGAGGGAGAGAGGGAGGGAGAGAGGGAGGGAGAGAGGGAGGGAGAGAGAGATGGTGTGGGGGAGACACAAACTGAGACGTGGACAGAGGCAGCGAGAGGGAGAAAGCGAGAGATAGAGAGGGAGAGGCAGAGAGAGAGAGAGGCAGAGAGACAGATAGAGAGAGACAGAGAGAGGGAGCGATGGTGTGAGGGAGGCACAAATTGAGACATGGACAGAGGTTGAGAAAGAGAGAGAGGGAGAGACAGAGAGAGAGAGCTGGGGGAGAGACAGATAGAGAGTGAGAGAGGCACAGAGAGAGAAGGAGACACAGAGAGGCAGACATAGAGAGGCAGACAGAGAGCTAGAGAGAGACAGAGAGAGAGGGAGAGATGGTGTGAGGGAGGCACAAATTGAGACATGGACAGAGGTAGAGAGAGAGAGGGAGAGATAGAGCGAGAGAGAGAAAAAGACAGAGAGGGAGAGATAGCGAGAGAGAGATGGGGGTAAGACAGATAGCGAGGTACAGAGGCAGTGTGAGAGAGGCAGATTAGAAGGTAGCAAATGTAACCCCACTATTTACAAAAGGAAGGAGAGAGAAAATGGGGAACTAAAGACTTGTTCGTCTAGCATCAGTCATTGGGAAAATGCTCGAATCTATAATAAAGGATGTGATAACAGGACACTTAAAGAGAGATTGCAGGGGGTGGGGGGAGAGAGAAATGGGGTGAGAGAGAAATGGGGGAGAGAGAGGGGGGAGAGTGCGTGAGTGAGACGGAGCAAAGGAGAGAGATACTAGGTTAGGTGGGACAATAAGCTGTGAGGAGAACACAAATAGACTTCAAAGAGAGATGGTTTGGGATAGACAGCGATAAATGTCCCAGTGTTGTGGTAACATAAAATGGCCACTGAAAATGAACCTAAAATGGCTGACTGATGTGTGTGGATTTCCACAGATGAGAGGAGAGAGAGAGAGACATACAGACAGACAGAAAGAGAGACAAAGAGGGAGACAGAGACCAAGACACAGAGAGTGATCGCAGGATATTTGTCGGAGGACAGAGGAAGAGGAGGAGGCCATTTGGCCCCTCAACCTTGTTCTGTCATTCAATGAGCTCATGGCTGATGTGTGATCTAACTCCATGTACCTATCTTTGCCCCTTAATAGCTTTGGTTAACAAAAATCTATCAAACTCAGATTTAAAAATTAACAAGTGTCTCAGCATCAATTGCTGATTGTGGAAGAGAGTTCCAAACTGATACCACACCTGGTGTGTTGAAGTGTTTCTTCATTTCACTCCTGAAAGGTTTTTAGACTAGGTTTATATTTTTAGACTATGCCCCCATGTTCTAGACTCTGCAGCCAGTGGGAATTGTTACTCTCTGTCTCCCCTATCAGTTTCCCTTATTATCTTGAAAACAATCATCAAATCACACCTGAGCCTTCAAAATTCCAGGGATACACAGTAAATCTCCAGCTACACTGCCCCATTAAATATTCCCAAGCCAAGCACAATGTTGGGTTTGACACAGAGTAAATTTCCCTCTACACTGTCCCATCACACACTCCCTGGGCAGGAACATCATGGGGTGGATACAGAGTGAATCTCACGCTACACTGTCTGATAGAGACAGAGAGAGAGAGAGAGACAGAAAAAGAGAAACAGAGAGGCATGGACTGACAGGGTGACTAAAAGAGATGGAAGGATACTTCACAGGGGATATTGGAAGAGGAAGATGCAATTCAACCCCACAGCCCTGTTCCGGCATCAAATGAGATCTTGGCTGATCTGTGATGTAACTTACACCATATATCCTGCCTTTGCCCCATATCTCTTAATACCTTTGGTTAACAAGAATCTATCAATCACAGATTTAAAAATTAACCAATAAACCAGCATGAAATTTGCACAACCAATTGTGTGGGTGTTTCTGTGTGTGTGTGTGTGTGCCTATGTCTGTTTGGGTGTGATGGCTCCCACAGTGAAATAGCTTTCTGGATGTTTAAAATGGAGACTATTCCTTCTGGATCATCAAAAGTATCCGCCTGGGCCCCAACTTCATCTACATTTCCCCCTCTCCCGATGTTTTTTTCTCTCCATATCTATCTCTTATATGTTTGTGTCCACAGCAGTGAAGGATTACATCAAATTAATATATCTTACATTATCCTTTTCATCCACCTCAACAACCTCTCTCTCTCCACATTTGTCCCTCTCTACAGCACTCTCTCTGCCTTCATATCGATCCCTCTCTCCCTCTGTCTCTCTCCTAGTGTCAGAGATAGCAGGAGGGAGAGACAGAGAGAGAATGTTGAAGGAACTGTACTCTGTTCCTCAACTGAGCTGAACTTGCTCTGGGAGTGTTTGATGGGCTACATTAATCGGACGTGTACAGTCCTGTATCAGGCTGTGAAGAAGCACAGCTTGTTCAGTGTTCAACGGGTCAAAGGGAACGATTCACTCCTGTCTGCTACTGGGAAGAGAGACTGACCTTAACATCAAGGCAGCGTTTGACCGAGTGTGACATCGAGGAGCCCGAGTAAAACTGAAGTCAGTGGGAATCGGGGGAAAACTCTCCACTGGTTGGAATCATAGCGAGCACAAAGGAAGATGGTTTTGGTTGTTGGAAGTCAATCATCTCAGTCCCAGGCCTTCACTGCAGGAGTTTATCAGGGTAGTGTCCTCAGCCCAACCATCTTCAGCTGATATCCCAGCAGAAATGTGCTTTAAATACTGAGCAAGTCAAGCAGCATCTGTGGAGAGAGAAACAGAGTTAGTGATTCAGCTCGATGCTTTCCAGATTTCCAGCATCCACAGTATTTTGCCTCAGATAATGAAGCAATCCAGAGCCACATGCACAGAGACCCGGACAACATTCAGGTTTGGGCCGACCAGTGACAAGTAACATTCACGTCACACAAGTGCCAGGCAATGACCATCTGCAACAAGAGAGAATCCAACCACCTTCCCTTGGCATTCAAAGCATTATCCCATCGCTGAATCCCCCAGCATCAACATCCTGGGGAAACATTGACATCAAACTTAACTGAACGAAACACATCAATAGTTTCTTCACCCAGTGGCTGGTGGGTGTCTGGAACTCACTGCCTGAAAGGGTGGTAGAGGCAGAAACCCTCATCACATTTAAAACAATCTCTTGGATATTCACTTCTCCATGTTTAAAATGGGTAAGGAATAACTCTCCTCGTCTACACTGCCCCATCGCACACTCTCAGAGAAGGTACAGCATATCTTCGATACAGAGTAAAGCTCCATTTAAACATTCCCTGGAGTGTCGGATTAACCCGGCTGTGCCCGGCTCAGCCTCAAGACTCACCTGCCTCAGTCTCTGAGACGCTCCTGTATCACTTGCCTTAATGTTATCGGATGCCGGGTATGGGAGCAGGACAGGCACACGGGATTAGGACGACTGCTCATGTGGAGGATAAGCATCAGTAATCCCTCAGAGAATCAGAACAGGCCAGCGAGACTCAGAAAAGGAAACTTGTGTTGAATTTGTGAGTCATGCATTAGTATTTGGTGAGAATGTTGAGCCAGTGACATTTTGCCCCAGTGGGATGAATAGATACTATATGACTTTATTACAACAGTAAGGTACCGTGTGTACTGTAAATATGGACTGAAATAACAATGTAACTGATCAATTTTCAGCTGAATTTTATGACTACAGTTATATCTGCTATCCTGTCAGAATGTACATAAGACACGATGGGATGAAGTCAAAGTGGCCACTGTTGAATTTGCTAGCTTGATCTTTGTGGGAACACAAGGGTTAAGTAAGTTAAAAATATTAAATGGTCAATTCGCTTGTTTAAGTAATCACTCAACAGAAATGGGTCTGGAATGTCCTATGTGCTGCATTCCTACTCCTACATCTACTCTGTCATGACCCCTCATGATTTTGAACACCTGTATCAAATCTCATCTCAAGTTTCTCTTCACTATGGAGAACAACCCCAGTTTCTCCAATCTATCCACGTAACTGAAGTCCCTCATCCCTGGAACCTTGCTCGTGAATCTTTTCTGCATCCTCTCTAAAGCCCCCACGTCCTTCCGAAAGTACGGTGTCCAGAATTGGACACAATACTAGTTGAGGATGAAGCAGTGTTTTATAAAGCTTCATCATAACCTCCTTGCTTTTATACTCTAAGCCTCCATTTATAAAGCCTAGGATCCCATATGCCTTTTAACCACTTTCTCAACTAGCTCTGCCACCTTCAATTTGTGCACAGACATCCCCAGGGCTCTCTGTTCCTGCACCCAATTCCTTCTGTTCTGAGGTTCTCATAACACAGAGGGACAGGAGGACAGGGAGGTCTAGAAAGAAGGAGGGGGAGAGAGGGCAAACAAACAGGAAACCCGTATGGGAACACCACCACCTGCAAGTTTCCCTTAAGTCACACACCATCCTGACTTGGAACTATATCGCTGCTCCTTCACTGTGACTGGGTCAAAATCCTGGATCTCCCTTCCGAACAGCACTGTGGGTGTACCTACCCCACATGGACTGCAGCGGTTCAAGAAGGAGGCTCAACACCACCTTCTCAAGGGCAATTATGAATGGGCAATAAATGCTGTCCTGGCCACTAACGCACACATCCAACAAATGAATCAAGACAATAAAGATTTGACACCGAGTCACTTCAGGAGATATTAGACCAGATGACCAAAAACTTGGTCAGAGGTTGGTTTGAGGGAGAATCCTCAAAGAGGCAAGAGAGTTAGTGAGATGGAGAGGATTGAGAAAGGAATTCCAGAGTTAGGGCCTTGGCAGCTTGAAGGCACGGCCACCAACGGTGGGCCGAAGGGCCTGCTTCAGTGCTGAATCTCTAAACTAAACTATACACCCCTTACACTTCAAAATTCCAGGCATACAGAGTAAAGCTCCGTCTAAACTGTCCCTTCAAATGCTGCCAAGCCAAGTACAGAATGGAGTTATCTGCAGAGCAAATCTCTGTCCTCTCTGTTCTATAAATCACTCGCAGGACAGGTACAGTGTGTACAGGGTTAGATACCGAGTAAAGCTGCCTCTATATATGCCTCTCTTTCTCCTCCTCCATCCAGATGGAGAGAGTAACAGTGAGAAAGACAGGGATAGATATAGAGAGAGAATAACAGACAGAGGGAAGGATAGCAATGGGGAGAGATGACCAGAGAGGAAGAGATTGGGATGGAGAGTGTCGGTCAGTGTTCCTGCAAAGCTGTGTGCAGCAGCCTGGAAGGTGCCACACAGGTCCTGTTCCGTGATAAATAACACACGTCTTCGAAGATTCTTAAAAATTTAAAGGGACTGCACGTGGGTTAAAACAAACTTGCCGTGCACAACAACTAAATTTTCTGGGAACATTGGAGCCAGCTGTAGCTCAGTGGGTAATAATCCTGCCTCTGAGTTATACGTTTGTGGGTTCAGGTCCGAACACAAAATCTAGGCTGATGTCACCCAACAGAAAATCAGAACAGACCAGCGAGACACAGAAAAGGAAACTTGTGTTGAATTTGTGAGCCTCGCTTTCTGTAATGTTTTAGTGTTTGGTCAGAATGTTGACCCAGTGAAATTTTGCCCCTGTGGCATGAGAGTTATCTGAATAGAGATTATAACATCTTATTACAACATGAAGGTGCCGTGCGCACTGAGTATAACAACATTTGCAGCGTCCCATCATGTAAAATACTTTACTGGGTGTGGGATCAGGGTTTGATATTTCCAAAACACTGAGGGAAACTCGAACTTTTAATCAGCCCTGGGAGGAAAGTAAACCTGGAGACTTTCAAACAGTAATCAATGTCAGATTTGATCAATTATTAGGGATTAATCAATTTAGTATACAAAGCAGACAGAATATGCCGTTAAAGAGCGGGATATGGGTTTCCTCCCAGCCTGCAGAAGGAAGTGCACCCTCTGCAGTTGTGGTAACACCAAAAGCAGCCAAATTAAAATAGCAAATTGATGTATGTGGAGTTTTACTGAGGTACTGAGAGAGGAGAGAGAAACAGGCATAGACACAGATAGCCAGACACAGACACACACACTGAGAGAAACACACAGGCACACAGAGAAACACACACACACACACAGAGAAACACACACACACAGAGAGAAGCACACAGAACCACACACACACACAGACCGACATGCACAGACACACATACAAACGGACTGCCCAAGGGACAGAGAGTGACAGAAGAATATTTCAATTTCCTAAAGACATTCGGGATGGCCAATCTTAGATTTAAAAATGAACAATTAGTTTAGTTTAGAGATACAGCACTGAAACAGGCCCTTCGGCCCAGCGAGTCTGTGCCGACCATCAACCACACATTTATACTAATCCTACATTCCTACCACATCCCCACCTGTCCCTATATTTCCCTACCACCTACCTATACTAGGGGCAATTTATAAAGGCCAATTAACCTATCAACCTGCAAGTCTTTGGCATGTGGGAGGAAACTGGAGCAGCCGGAGGAAACCCACGCAGACACAGGGAGAACTTGCAAACTCCGCACAGGCAGTACCCAGAATTGAACCCGGGTCCCTGGAGCTGTGAGGCTGCGGTGCTAACCACTGCGCCACTGTGCCCACTGTGATTTAGCATCAACGGTCATTGACAGAAGACAGTTCCAAACTAACACCACCTTGAGTCTGCAGACGTGTTTCCCAACTTCACTCCTGAAAGGACGGCCTCTAATTTTCAGACTATGCTCACTCGTCCCAGAATCCCCCAGACATAAAAACGGACTGTAAAAGTTTCAATCGGGACGTAAAAAGGAATGGTTTGGCTGAGACAAATGTGGGTCCATTACAGGCAGAGTCAGGAGATTTTATAATGGGGAATAGAGAAATGGCAGTGAAGATAAATGATGACTTTGTGTCTGTCTTCACTGAGGAAGATACAAGAAATCTCCCAGAAACATAGACTGACAGGGTGACTAAAAGAGAAAGAAGGATACTTCACAGGGGATATTGGAAGAGGAGGATGCAATTTAACCACACAGCCCTGTTCCGGCATCCAATGAGATCAGGGCTGATCTGTGATGTAACTTACACCATATATCCTGCCTTTGCCCCTTATCTCTTAATACCTTTGGTTCACAAGAATCTATCAATCACAGGTTTAAAAATTAACCAATAAGCCAGCATGAAATTTCCACAACCAATATCATGACGGTGTGATGGCTCCCACAGTGGAATAGCTTGCTGGATGTTTAAAATGGAGGCTATTCCTCCTGGATCATCAAAAGTGTCCACCTGGGCCCCAAATTCATCTACATTTCTCCCTGCCCGATCTTTTTTCTCTCCATACCTATCTCTTATATATTTGTGTACACAGCAGTGAAGGATTACATCAAATTAATATATCTTACATTATCCTTTTCATCCACCTCAATAATCTCGCTCTCTCCAATTTTGTCCCTCTCTACAGCCCTCTCTCTGCCTTCATATCTAACCCTCTCTCCCTCTGTCTCTCTCCTAGTGTCAGAGATAGCAGGAGGGAGAGACAGAGAGAGACCGTTGAAGGAACTGACCTCTGTTCCTAAGCTGTGCTGAAGCTGCTCTGGGAGTGTTTGATGGGCTACATTAATCAGCCGTGTACAGTCCTGTATCAGGCTGTGAAGAAGCAGAGCATTTTCAGTACACAATGGGTCAAAGGGATGGATTCACTCCTGTCTGCTCCTGGGAAGAGAGACTGACCTTAACATCAAGGCAGCGTTTGACCGAGTGTGACATCGAGGAGCCCGAGTAAAACTGAAGTCAGTGGGAATCGGGGGAAATCTCTCCACTGGTTGGAATCATACCGAGCACAAAGGAAGATGGCTGTGGTTGTTGGAAGTCAATCATCTCAGTCCCAGGCCTTCACCGCAGGAGTTTATCAGGGTAGTGTCCTCAGCCCAACCATCTTCAGCTGAGATCCCAGCAGAAAATGCTGGATATACTGAGCAGGGCAAGCAGCATCTGTGGAGAGAGAAACAGAGTTAGTGATTCAGCTCGATGCTTTCCAGATTTCCAGCATCCACAGTATTTTGCCTCAGATAATGAAGCAATCCATAGCCACATGCACCAAGACCCAGACATCATTCAGGTTTGGGCCGACCAGTGACAACTAACATTCACGTCACACAAGTGCCAGGCAATGACCATCTGCAACAAGAGAGAATCCAACCACCTCCCCTTGGCATTCAAAGCATTATCCCATCGCTGAATCCCCCAGCGTCAACATCCTGGGAAACATTGACATCAAACTTAACTGAACGAAACACATCTATAGTTTCTTCACCCAGTGGCTGGTGGGTGTCTGGAACTCACTGCCTGAAAGGATTAGGATAAAATGGGTGGTTGATGGCTGGCACAGACTGAGACAGAGAGGGAAAGACAATTGGCGGGACAGAGAGAGAGAGGAGAGAGATGGACAGACAGAGAGAGGGGAAGACAGATGGAGAGGCAGAGATGGACAGAGAGAGAGGGAGTGACAGGGAGAGAAAGACAGATGGAAAGACAGAGAGAGAGACAGAGAGAGACGCAGAGACAGAGAGAGAAGGAGAGAGAGGGAGAGAGAGAGGCAGAGACAGAGAGAGAAGGAGAGAGAGGGAGAGACAGAAAGGGAAAGACAGATGGAGAGACAGAGAGAGAAGGAGAGAGAGGGAGAGACAGAGAGAGAGGCACAGACAGAGAGAGAAGGAAAGAGAGGGAGAGACAGAAAGGGAAAGACAGATGGCGAGACAGAGAGTGAAGGAGAGAGAGGGAGAGACAGAGAGAGAGGCAGAGATGGACAGAGAGAGAGCGTGTGACAGGGAGAGAAAGACAGATGGAAAGACAGAGAGAGAGAGAAAGGGAGAGAAGGAGAGAGATGGAGTGACAGAGAGGGAAGGATAGATGGAGGGATAGAGAGCGAGAGACATAGATAGAAGGAGAGAGAGGGAATGACAGGTGGTGGGGGGGGGGATACAGATGGAGGGACCGAGAGAGAGGGAAGGAGACAGAGGGAGAGACAGAGAGGAGAGAGGGATTGGCAGAGAGGGAAAGACAGTTGGAGGAACAGAGATCGAGACAGAGATAGAAGGAGAGAGAAGGAGTGACCGAGAGGGTTAGACAGATGGAGGGACAGAGAGAGAGACAGAGAGAGAGTCAGAGACAGAGAGAGAAGGAGAGAGAGGGAGAGTCAGAAAGGGAAAGACAGATGGAGAGACAGAGAGAGAAAGAAAGAGAGGGAGAGACAAAGAGAGAGAGGCAGAGACAGAGAGAGAAGGAGAGAGAGGGAGAGACAGAAAGGGAAAGACAGATGGAGAGACAGAGAGAGAGACACGCACAGATAGAAGGAGAGAGAGGGAGAGACAGAGAGAGAGGCAGAGACAGAGAGAGAAGGAGAGAGAGGGAGAGACAGAAAGGGAAAGACAGATGGAGAGACAGAGAGAGAAGTAGAGAGAGGGAGATGCAGAGAGAGTGGCAGAGACAGAGAGAGAAGGAGAGAGAGGGAGAGACAGAAAGGGAAAGACAGATGGAGAGACAGAGAGAGAGACACACACACAGATAGCAGGAGAGAGAGGAAAAGGCAGATGGAGGGGCAGAGAGAGAGAGATTAAGAGAGAGAGATAGAAGGAGAAAGACATAGAGACAGAGAGGGAAAGACAGAAGGAGGGACAAGAGAGAGAGACAGAGAGAGTGGCAGAGACAGAGATAGAAGGAGAGAGAGGGAGTGTCAGGAGGAGGGGGAGAGGGAGATAGAGGGGGGAGAGACAGATAGAGGGAGAGAGACAGATAGAGGGAGAGACACAGATAGAGGGGGAGACAGACAGATAGAGGGGGAGACAGACAGATAGAGGGGCAGAGGGAGATAGAGGGGCAGAGGGACAGAGGGGCAGAGGGAGATAGAGGGGGGAGAGGGAGAGAGAGGGGGGAGAGGGAGAGAGAGGGGGGAGAGGGAGAGAGGGGGGAGAGGGAGAGAGAACGGGAGAGGGAGAGAGTGAGATAGAGGGCGAGGGACAGATCGATGGGGAGAGTGAGATAGAGGGGGGAGAGGGAGATAGAGAGGGGATAGAGTGGGGTGAGGGAGATAGATTGGGGGAGAGGGAGAGAGAAGGGTAGAGGGAGAGAGAGCGGGAGAGGGAGAGAGGGAGACAGAGGGGGAGAGCAGATATAGGGGGAGAGGGAGATAGAGGGCGAGAGACCGATAGAGGGCGAGAGACCGATAGAGGGCGAGAGACAGATAGAGGGTGAGAATGAGATAGAGGGGGAGAGGGAGATAGAGGGGGAGAGGGAAATAGAGGGTTAGTGTGAGATAGTGGGTGTGTGTGAGATAGTGGGGGTGTGTGAGATAGTGGGGGTGTGTGAGATAGTGGGGGGAGAGACAGATAGAGGGGACGAGTGAGATAGAGGAGGAGCGTGAGATAGAGGGGAAGAGTGAGATAGACGGGGTGTGTGAGATAGAGGGGGTGTGTGAGATAGAGAGTGAGATAGAGGGAGAGAGTGAGATAGAGGGGGAGAGTGAGATAGAGGGGGAGAGTGAGATAGAGGGGGAGAGTGAGATGGAGGGGAAGAGTGAGATCGAGGGGATGTGTGAAATAGAGTGGGAGAGTGAGATAGAGGGAGAGAGTGAGATAGAGTGGGAGAGGGAGATAGAGTGGGAGAGGGAGATAGAGGGGGAGAGGGAGATAGAGGGGGAGAGGGAGATAGAGTGGGAGAGGGAGATAGAGGGGGAGAGGGAGATAGAGGGGGAGAGGGAGATAGAGGATGGAGAGGGAGATAGAGGATGGAGAGGGAGATAGAGGGGTGATAGAGTTGGGAGAGGGAGATAGAGTGGGGAGAGGGAGATAGAGGGGGGAGTGGGAGAGTGGGAGATAGAGGGGGAGAGACAGATAGAGGGAGAGAGTGAGATAGAGTGCGAGAGACAGATAGAGGGCGAGAGACAGATGGAGGGCGAGAGACAGATAGAGGGCGAGAGACAGATAGAGTGCGAGAGACAGATGGAGTGCGAGAGACAGATAGAGGGCGAGAGACAGATGGAGGGCGAGAGACAGATAGAGGGCGAGAGACAGATAGAGGGCGAGAGACAGATAGAGGGGTGTGTGAGATAGAGGGGCAGAGGTAGATCGAGGGGGAGAGGGAGATAGAGGGGGAGAGGGAGATAGAGGGGGGAGAGACAGATAGAGGGGGGAGAGACAGATAGAGGGGGGAGACAGATAGAGGGGGGAGACAGATAGAGGGAGAGAGTGAGATAGAGGGTGAGAGTGAGATAGAGGGAGAGAGTGAGATAGAGGGGGAGAGTGAGATAGAGGGGAAGAGTGAGATAGAGGGGAAGAGTGAGATAGAGGGGAAGAGTGAGATCGAGGGGATGTGTGAAATAGTGGGAGAGGGAAATAGAGGGGGAGAGGGAGATAGAGGGGGAGAGGGAGATAGAGGGGGGAGAGGGAGATAGAGGGGGAGAGTGAGATAGAGGGGGGAGAGTGAGATAGAGGGTGGAGAGGGAGATAGAGGGGGTGATGGAGAGAGAGTGGCAGAGGGAGATAGAGGGGGATTGGGAAATAGAGGGGGAGAGGGAGATAGAGGGGGGAGAGGGAGATAGAGGGGGAGAGTGAGATAGAGGGGGGAGAGTGAGATAGAGGGGGGAGAGGGAGATAGAGCGGGGAGAGGGAGATAGAGCGGGGAGAGGGAGATAGAGGGGGAGAGGGAGATAGAGGGGCAGAGGGAGATAGAGCGGCAGAGGGAGATAGAGGGTGGGTGAGGGAGAGAGATCGGGAGAGGGAGATAGAGGGGGATTGGGAGATAGAGGGGGGAGAGGGAGATAGAGGGTGGAGACGGAGATAGAGGGGGAGAGATGGATGGGGTAGAGGGTGGTGAACCTGTGGAATTCTCTACCGCAGAAGGCTGTGGAGGCCAAGTCATTAAATATATTCATGGAGGAGAGAGATATATTTCTTAATGTCAAAGGGATCAAGGGGTATGGGGAGAAAGTGGGAACAGGGTACTGAATTAGACCATCGGTCATGATCTTTATTGAATGACGGAGCAGGCCCAAAGGGCCGAATGGCCTGCTCCTGCTCCTATTTTCTATGTTTCTATGAGTGAGGCGGATTGAGAGAGGGAGAGAGAAGGAGAAACAGAGAGAGAAGGAGAGATAGAGATGTTGCGAGGTGACCCTGATATTCCCTCTCTCTCTCACACACACATCCAGACACACACAGACACATACATAAAGGGACACACACACAGACACACACACACAGACAGATTTTACAATCCACACTGATGTCAGTAAAAATGACCAACAGAACCTCAGTAACAATCCCCAGTGTCTACCCAGTCGTGAGAGAGACAGAGAGAGAGAAAGGGCAGTGACAGAGAAAGACAGTGATAGAGGGAGGACAAAACAGCTTGTAGGAGAAACTTTACATTTATTTGTGTTCCACAGATTTTATTAAAAGTTGAAAGGGACTGGACACTGGAAAAGCTGTCAACACACAACAACAACACTGAGAGACTTTAGATGTGTGGGAAGGGGAGACACACTTTAAAATCCACAGTGATGTCAGTAAAAATCCCCAAACACAACCTCAGTAACAATCCCCATTGTCTGCCCAGTCCTGTATTGTGGGTTTCTTCTTTGGCCTCCTTATCTCGAGAGACAATGGGTAAGTGCCTGGAGGTGGTCAGTGGCTATAAAGGCCAATTCTAGAGTGACAAGCTCTTCCACAGGTGCTGCAGAGAAATGTGATTGTCGGGGCTGTTACACAGTTGGCTCTTCCCTTGCGCCTCTGTCTTTTTTGTGGGTTTCGTGTGAGGGTTTGAGGGGGGAGGGTTGGATCAGTGTTTGATATTTTGAAACTGCAGGGAAAGAATGAAAGGTTTAAAATGAACTAAGAGATGGCTGAAAGCATTGCGGTTCTGGGATTAACATATCAATGGACTGTAAAAGTCAGGAAGATCCTGTCCTGGGATTAACATATCAATGGACTGGAAGAGTCAGGAAGGTCCTGTCCTGGGATTAACATATCAATGGATAGGCACCCTCCCCCGCCCCCGAAGCAGGAGATTGAGACAGCCCAACATGTCAGAGGCTCAAGGGGTGGAGTTTGCAAACAGCTCACTCAGGATATAAACTGGGTTTGAAGATCTCAGTTCCAATCACAAACCCACCTTTCACTCTCTCTCTAGAGAGAGTGGACACATTCCCCAGTCTGATTCAGTGTGTGTGTCTGTGTATCTGTGTGTGTGTTCTCTCTGTCTCAATCTGGTTTATAACTGTGATTTGATTGTATTTGAATATTGCTGATTGTCTCTGTAACTGAGAGAGGAAACTCTGGGCTCTTGCTATGTAATTTTGTTTAAAAATGTCCTCGCTTTGTATTTTAATCCAATTTTTTTCTCCTTCTTTCCCCTGAGGAATTTTCATTCTGAAAACTGCACGGTGAAGGTGAAAAGAGGGAAAGTTTGGGACGAGGAATCCTTGGACAGGAGCTTCCTCCAGAGGGGATGGACTGAGGCCTTGTCCACAGGCTGCACCCAAAGGGCCCACGTGAGTTGTGTCTGTTTATTAGCCTGAGGTTTAATTTCCTCTCTGGGGCCCTGGGTTAACCATTTCATGTTGGATTGGGGCTCCTGGTGTTTTATACAGATTGAAAGCCTGGGGTTAAAGGAGCAGCCCCAGGAGGGAGTCCCATTTGCGCCTTGCTCCTTCCAGCCCTGTCTGTGAGGTTTGCTGGTGTTTTGGGCAATGCACGGATACTAACAGTGAAATAAGATGCACGGTGCCCATTTTAATTCATTTTACTGTAGTTCTGAGGTTAGCTTTCTCTCTGTCTCCACATTCTTTCCCTGTGTGTCTATCTCCCCCCATGCTTTCTCTTCTCTGTCTGTTTCACACTTACCTTCTCCATTTAAACCTTTAATAAATGAAAAACATGCCACACACAGCAATGTGATTTGTCGTTATTTGAAATGGTGAGACAGAATCAGCAGCTTGTTCCCAGTTTAAAGAGGGATTCGCTCTTTCTGGGGACTGAAATCTGTCTATTATCACATTGCTGCTTGTTGGATCTTGCTGTGCATCTAGTGCCCTCCAGCATTTTGTCCATGACAACAGTTTAAAATTCAGCTTCCTGAGGGTCTGAATGTGGATTTCTCTGTGTTTTTACAAGAATTTTATAATAATTACAAGAGCTGAACGTGAAGCTGGATAAAGACTTGTTCTAAGTTTAAAGATGGAGTTTAGCATTTTCTGAGGACTGTGATGGGATATCTGGCTATGATCACATTGTGGGATCCTGCTGTGCATACATTCTCTGCATCAATTCCTACATCCAACACTGAGGCAGAAACAGATGGAGAGAAAAAGAGGGAGAGTGAGTAACAGCTGGAGGTGGCAGGTTAAACAGAGAGAGAGAGAGGGAGAAACAGGCGGAGTGTGTGTGAGGGAGCGAATGCAGAGAAAGATGGAGAAAGACAGAGAGAGAGAGAGAGAGAGAAATCCACACTCAAAAGCTTGGTACACTGAATATTGAAGTGTCACCATTGCTGGGATCTTGCTGTGCACTAAAAACAGATTATCTGCATATTTGCATTATCTGAAGGCTTGGAATTAAAGTCCTGAGCTTGAAGCCGGTATAATTCCCGAGTAATGATGGTGTTTTGGGCAGTGCCGTGAATTTGAGGGTGAAATTAAATTGTGGGATCTTGCTGTTCACAAATGGCATGCAGTGTTTCCAACATTGCAACAGTGACGAACACTTTAACAATCAATTCACTGAGTGTCAAATGTTCCCGATTCATTTCAGTTCATTTGACTGAAGTTCTGAGTTTCGATTTCTCTCTCTGTCTCTCTCTTTAAACCTTTAATAGTTAAAAACACACACAGCTGTGTGATTTGTTGTTCGTTTAAATGGTGAGACAGAAATATTTCACAGCTATTTTCAGTCAACATTACATATGAGATAGAGGGACAAAAACAGATACGGACAAAGAGAAAGAGAGACAGGGGACGAATGTGACAGGAACAGAGAGAGATACAGAGACAGGGGAGAGGGAGATACAGACACACACACACACACAGAGGTGGAGGTTGCTGTCACAATCCTTTTATCCTCTGGTTTATTAACTGTGATTTGTTTGTATTTGGGTGTTGCTGAGAGAGTGTCTGTGTAACCGAGGGCAATTCCTGGGCTCTTGCTGTGCTATTTTGTTTAACAATGCCTTTTCATCAATTTTCTCTCCCTCCCTCTTGCCTTCAGGAATTTTCATTCTGAAAACTGCAGGGTGAAGGTGAAAAGAGGGAAATTTTGGGACGAGGAATCCTTGGACAGGAGCTTCCTCCAGAGGGGATGGACTGAGGCCTTGTCCACAGGCTGCACCCAAAGGGCCCACGTGAGTTGTGTCTGTTTATTAGCCTGAGGTTTAATTTCCTCTCTGGGGCCCTGGGTTAACCATTTCATGTTGGATTGGGGCTCCTGGTGTTTTATACAGATTGAAAGCCTGGGGTTAAAGGAGCAGCCCCAGGAGGGAGTCCCATTTGCGCCTTGCTCCTTCCAGCCCTGTCTGTGAGGTTTGCTGGTGTTTTGGGCAATGCGAGGAAGCAAACAGTTTAATAAAATGCACGGTGCCCATTTTAATTCATTTTACTGTAGGTCTGAGCTTTCTCTCTGTCTCCACATTCTTTCCCTGTGTCTCTATCTCCCCCCATGCTTTCTGTTCTCTGTCTCGGTTTCACACTCTCCTTCTCCAATTAAACCTTTAATAAATAAAAAACATGCCACACACAGCAATGTGATTTGTCGTTATTTGAAATGGGCCGAAGGGCCTGTTTTAGTGCTGTATCTCTCGATGAATCGAATGTGATGTGTGGTTATTTTAAACGGTGACAGAAACATTTCAGCGGATTTTCAATCTAGATTAAATCCCAGATCGAGAGAAAAAGAAACAGATGTGGATGGGGTGCAGGGGGGAGGGAGCAGGAGAAAGACAGGGAGAGGGGTGTTTGAGATTTTCAAACTGCAGGAATGTCCCTCCCTCTGGGATCTCGAAACTTACGTCACTGAAAACAGATTATCTGCATATTAGCATATTGTTGCCTTTGGGATCTTGCTGTGCACAGATTGCGTACAGGTTTCCTGCATTGCAACAGTGAGGACCACTTTAAAAATTAGTTCATTGATTCTCAACTGCTCCTGAGGGCCAATAATTACTAGAGCTGAACGTGAAGCTGTCTAAAGGTTTGTGAAAAGTTTAAAGATGGAGTTCAGCATTTTCAGAGGACTGTGATAGGATATCTGGCTATGATCCCATTGTGGGATCCTGCTGTGCATACATTCCCTGCATCAATTCTTACATTACAACAGGTGGAGAGAGAGAAACAGCTGGAGGTGGCAGGTAAATGAGAGAGAGAGAGAGAGAGAGAGAGAGAGACAGGCGGAGTGTGGATGAGGGAGGGAAGGCAGAGAAAGATGGAGAAAGACAGAGAGAGAAATCCACACTCAAAATCTTGGTAAACTGAATTTTGAAGTGTCACCATTGCTGGGATCTTGCTGTGCACAGCTTGCCTGCAGAATTCCTTGCATTGTCACAGTGACTGCATTTTAGAAGTGAATTCATTGTGTGTAAAGCTCTCCTGAAGGCCTTGAAATTAGGTCCGGAGCTTGAAGCCGGTATAATTCCCAAATAATGCTGGTGTTTTGGGCAGTGACGTGAATTGCTCTCTCTCTCTCCATCTGTCTCTCTGAATGAGAGTAACAGGAGGGAGAGAGACGCAGGAGAGTGAGGGAAACATGGAGGGAATCAGAGGGGGAGAGAGGGGTAGCCGGCTGTAAGCACACTGCTGCTTGTGGGATCTTGCTGTGTATCAATGGCCGACAGCATTTCCAACTTTGCAACAGTGACGAGCACTTTAAAAATTGATTCATTGAGTGTCAAATACTTCTGTGAATCAGCAATGAAATGGGTGAAATGTGAAGGTTTGTAAAGGCTTGTTCTCATTCCTGAATATTGCTGGTGTTTGAGGCTGTGGGCTGAATTTGACAGTGAAATGAAACACCGGGGGACCATTTGAATTCAGATTTTCAGGGATGGGAATGTGGATTTCTCTCTCTATCTTTCTACAGGAGAGGGGATGGGGGTCTCCAGTGCTTGTGTGCTTTTACAATGAGGCAGAAACAGATGCAGAGAGACACATAGAGAAATAGAGAGAGAGAGAGAGAGACAGCAGGAAATGACAGGGTAAACACATCTACACTTCCCAGTCTCTGGCTCTGTGTCAGGGGATGTGTTTGTTAGTCACTGAGAGATTGTTTTATGTTAGTGAGTTTGAGAGAGAGTCCTGGGCTCTCGCTGTGTTTTATTTCTGTGCAAAAATGCTTTGCTTTGTTTGAATCAATTTTATTTCTCTTATTCCCAAGGAGAATCTTTTCGGAAGCTGCAGCTGTGATGATGCAGAGGGAGAATCTTTTAGCCACGTGGGATTCTCCGACAAGAGCTTTAACCGGAGAGGGAAAGTAATAATAAAAATATATTTGTCATTGTCAAGTTCATTTCTAGATCCAGAAAAGAAAACTGTTTGTGTTTTCGGGACTGATAGAAAAACAAAGTGTGGGAAATGCTCAGTATTTCCAGCACAGTTTTTATTTCAGATTTCCAGCATCCGCAGTATTTTGATTTTGTGTTTTCGGGGGTCTGTGAATTTTTTTACCACAAGGGAGGGGGCTGGATTGTGTCCAAAGGGAATAGTTTGGGAATTGCTGCTCCAGAACAGTCAATGTAATCCCGAAGATTTCCCTCTCTCCATCTCTTGCTGCATCTTGTTCCCTGCACCTTCCTCTTTGTTCCTAACTCTGTTTCTTCACATCTTTAAATCCCTATCTCTGTATCTCTCAACATCCTTTCTATCTCTGCCTCTCTCTGGAGTCTCACAGGTTTCCATTGTCATTCTCTTTCTGTGACTCTCTGCATCTTTATCTGTCTCTCTCTCTCACTCCATTTCTTCTCTTACTCACTTCCAAATCCCTGAATCTTTCCATCTCTGCTCCTCCTTTCCTGCAAGATTATCTATGCATTTCCCTCCCACCTGTCCCGGGACACCCCTCTCTATTCTGTGAACACATCTTACTTTGTATCTCTGCCCCTCCACCTCTTTCTGTCTCTGCATATTCAGATGGTATTTCGATGGGGGTCTGTCCCCGGGCTTAGTATTTAGATGGGGGTCTGTCCCTGGGGGGGATGGTATTTAGATGGGGGTCTGTCCCCGGGGTTGGTATTTAGATGGGGGTCTGTTCCCGGGGTTGGTATTTTAATGGGGGTCTGTCCCCGGGTTTAGTATTCAGATGGGGGTCTGTCCCCGGGGTTGGTATTTAGATGGGGGTCTGTCCCCGGGGTTGGTACTTAGATGGCGGTCTGTCCCCGGGGTTAGTATTTAGATGGGGGTCTGTCCCCGGGGTTAGTATTTAGATGGCGGTCTGTCCCTGGGGATGTATATTGATGGGGGTCTGTCCCCGGGGTTAGTATTTAGATGGCGGTCTGTCCCCGGGGTGAGTATTTAGATGGGGGTCTGTCCCCGGGGTTAGTATTTTGATGGGGGTCTGTCCCCGGGGTTAGTATTTAGATGGGGGTCTGTCCCCGGGGTTTGTGTTTAAATGGGGGTCTGTCCCCGGGGTCAGTGTTTAGATGGGGGTCTGTCCCCGGGGTTAGTGTTTAGATGGGGGTCTGTCCCCAGGGTTAGTATTTTGATGGGGGTCTGTCCCCGGGGTTAGTATTTAGATGGGGGTCTGTGCCCGGGGTTAGTGTTTAGATGGCGGTCTGTCCCCGGGGTTAGTATTTAAATGGGGGTCTGTCCCCGGGGTTAGTATTTAAATGGGGGTCTGTCCCCGGGGTTAGTATTTTGATGGGGGTCTGTCCCCGGGGTTAGTATTTAGATGGGGGTCTGTCCCCGGGGTTAGTATTTAAATGGGGGTCTGTCCCCGGGGTTAGTATTTAAATGGGGGTCTGTCCCCGGGGTTAGTATTTAAATGGCGGTCTGTCCCCGGGGTTAGTATTTAAATGGCGGTCTGTCCCCGGGGTTAGTATTGAAATGGCGGTCTGTCCCCGGGGATAGTGTTTAGATGGGGGTCTGTCCCCGGGGTTAGTAATTAGATGGCGGTCTGTCCCCGGGGATCTATTTAGATGGGGTTCTGTCCCCGGGGTTAGTGTTTAGATGGCGGTCTGTCCCTGGGGTTAGTATTTAAATGGGGGTCTGTCCCCGGGGTTAGTGTTTAGATGGGGGTCTGTCCCCGGGGTTAGTATTGAGATGGCGGTCTATCCCCGGGGTTAGTATTTAGATGGCGGTCTGTCCCCAGGGTTAGTATTTAGATGGCGGTCTGTCCCCGGGGTTAGTGTTTAGATGGGGGTCTGTCTCCGGGGTTAGTGTTTAGATGGGGGTCTGTCCCCGGGGTTAGTATTTAGATGGCGGTCTGTCCCCGGGGTTAGTATTTAGATGGCGGTCTGTCCCTAGGGTTAGTATTTAGATGGGGGTCTGTCCCCGGGGTTAGCATTTAAATGGGGGTCTGTCCCCGGGGTTAGTGTTTAGATGGCGGTCTGTCCCCGGGGTTAGTATTTCAATGGGGGTATGTCCCCTGGGTTAGTGTTTAGATGGCGGTCTGTCCCCGGGGTTAGTATTTAAATGGGGGTCTGTCCCCGGGGTTAGTGTTTAGATGGCGGTCTGTCCCCGGGGTTAGTATTTTATGGGGGTCTGTCCCCGGGGTTAGTATTTAGATGGCGGTCTGTCCCCGGGGTTAGTGTTCAGATGGCGGTCTGTCCCCAGGGTTAGTATGTAGATGGCGGTCTGTCCCCGGGGATGGTGTATAGACAGGGGTCTGTCCCCGGGGATAGTATTTAGATGGGGGTCTGTCCCCGGGGTTAGTATTTAGATGGGGGTCTGTCCCCGGGGTTAGTGTTTAGATGGCGGTCTGTCCCCGGGGTTTGTATTTCGATGGGGGTCGGTCCCCGGGGTTAGTGTTTAGATGGCGGTCTGTCCCCAGGGTTAGTATTTAGATGGCGTTCTGTCCCCAGGGTTAGTGTTTAGATGGCGGTCTGTCCCCAGGGTTAGTATTTAGATGCGGGTCTGTCCCCGGGGTTAGTATTTAGATGGGGGTCTGTGCCCGGGGTTAGTGTTTAGATGGCGGTCTGTCCCCGGGGTTAGTATTTAAATGGGGGTCTGTCCCCGGGGTTAGTATTTAAATGGGGGTCTGTCCCCGGGGTTAGTATTTTGATGGGGGTCTGTCCCCGGGGTTAGTATTTAGATGGGGGTCTGTCCCCGGGGTTAGTATTTAAATGGGGGTCTGTCCCCGGGGTTAGTATTTAAATGGGGGTCTGTCCCCGGGGTTAGTATTTAAATGGCGGTCTGTCCCCGGGGTTAGTATTTAAATGGCGGTCTGTCCCCGGGGTTAGTATTTAAATGGCGGTCTGTCCCCGGGGATAGTGTTTAGATGGGGGTCTGTCCCCGGGGTTAGTATTTAGATGGCGGTCTGTCCCCGGGGATCTATTTAGATGGGGTTCTGTCCCCGGGGTTAGTGTTTAGATGGCGGTCTGTCCCTGGGGTTAGTATTTAAATGGGGGTCTGTCCCCGGGGTTAGTGTTTAGATGGGGGTCTGTCCCCGGGGTTAGTATTTAGATGGCGGTCTGTCCCCGGGGTTAGTATTTAGATGGCGGTCTGTCCCCAGGGTTAGTATTTAGATGGCGGTCTGTCCCCGGGGTTGGTGTTTAGATGGGGGTCTGTCCCCGGAGTTCGTATTTAGATGGCGGTCTGTCCCCGGGGTTAGTATTTAGATGGCGGTCTGTCCATAGTGTTAGTATTTAGATGGCGGTCTGTCCCCGGGGTTAGTATTTAAATGGGGGTCTGTCCCCGGGGTTAGTGTTTAGATGGCGGTCTGTCCCCGGGGTTAGTATTTCAATGGGGGTATGTCCCCGGGGTTAGTGTTTAGATGGCGGTCTGTCCCCGGGGTTAGTATTTTAATGGGGGTCTGTCCCCGGGGTTAGTGTTTAGATGGCGGTCTGTCCCCGGGGTTAGTATTTTATGGGGGTCTGTCCCCGGGGTTAGTATTTAGATGGCGGTCTGTCCCCGGGGTTAGTGCTTAGATGGCGGTCTGTCCCCAGGGTTAGTATTTAGATGGGGGTCTGTCCCCGGGGTTAGTATTTAGATGGGGGTCTGTCCCCGGGGTTAGTGTTTAGATGGCGGTCTGTCCCCGGGGTTTGTATTTCGATGGGGGTCTGTCCCCGGGGTTAGTGTTTAGATGGCGGTCTGTCCCCAGGGTTAGTATTTAGATGGGGGTCTGTCCCCGGGGTTTGTATTTAGATGGCGGTCTGTCCCCGGGGATGGTGTTTAGACGGGGGTCTGTCCCCGGGGTTAGTATTTAGATGGGGGTCTGTCCCCGGGGATGTATTTAGATGGGGGTCTGTCCCGGGGATGTATTTAGATGGGGGTCTGTCCCCGGGGATGTATTTAGATGGGGGTCTGTCCCCAGGGATGTATTTAGATGTGGGTCTGTCCCGGGGATGTATTTAGATGGGGGTCTGTCCCCGGGGATGTATTTAGATGGGGGTCTGTACCCGGGGATGTATTTAGATGGGGGTCTGTCCCCGGGGTTATTATTTAGATGGGGGTCTGTCCCCGGGGGGGGTATTTCGATGGGGGTCTGTCCCCGGGGTTAGTATTTAGATGGGGGTCTGTCCCGGGGATTAGTATTTAGATGGCGGTCTGTCCCCGGTGTTAGTATTTAGATGGGGGTCTGTCCCCGGGGATCTATTTAGATGGGGGTCTGTCCCGGGGGTTAGTATTTAGATGGGGGTCTGTCCCGGGGGGGGGGGGTATTTAGATGTGGGTCTGTCCCGGGGATGTATTTAGATGGGGGTCTGTCCCCGGGGATGTACTTAGATGGTGGTCTGTCCCCAGGGATGTATCTAGATGGGGGTCTGTCCCCAGGGATGTATTTAGATGGGGGTCTGTCCCCGGGGATGTATTTAGATGGGGGTCTGTCCCCGGCGGGGTATCTAGATGGGAGTCTGTCCCTGGGGGGGGGGGGTTATCTAGATGGGACTCAGTCCTGGGGGGGATATTTGGATGGGAGTCTGTTCCTGGGGGGGATATTTTAGATGGGACTCGGTCCTGGGGAGGTATCTAGATGAGACTTGGTCCTGCGGAGGTATCTAGATTAGATTAGATTAGAGATACAGCACTGAAACAGGCCCTTCGGCCCACCGAGTCTGTGCCGACCATCAACCACCCATTTATACTAATCCTACACTAATCCCATATTCCTACCGAACATGCCCACCTGTCCCTATATTTCCCTACCACCTACCTATACTAGTGACAATTTATAATGGCCAATTTACCTATCACCCTGCAAGTCTTTTGGCTTGTGGGAGGAAACCGTAGCACCCGAAGAAAACCCACGCAGACACAGGGAGAACTTGCAAACTCCACTCAGGCAGTACCCAGAATCGAACCCGGGTCCCTGGAGCTGTGAGGCTGCAGTGCTAACCACTGCGCCACTAGATGGGACTCAGTCCTGGGGGGGATATTTAGATGGGAGTCTGTTCCTGTGGGGGGGGGGGGGGGTATTTTAGATGAGACTCGGTCCTGGGGAGGTATCTAGATGAGACTTGGTCCTGGGGGGGTATTTAGATGGGACTCGGTCCTGGGGGAGTATCGAGATGGGAGTCTGTTCCTGGGGGGGTATCTAGATGGGAGTCTGTTCCTGGGGAGGTATCTAGATGAGACTTGTTCCTGGGGGGGGGGGTATTTAGATGGGACTCGGTCCTGGGGGCGTATCTAGATGGGAGTCTGTTCCTGGGGGGGTATCTAGATGGGACTCGGTCCTGGGGAGGTATCTAGATGGGACTCGGCCCTGGGGAGGTATCTAGATGGGACTCGGTCCTGGGGGGGTATCTAGATGGGACTCGGTCCTGGGGGGGTATCTAGATGGGACTCGGTCCTGGGGGGGGTATCTAGATGGGAGTCTGTCCCTGCGGAGGTATCTAGATGGGACTCGGTCCTGGATGGGGATAATTAGATGGGGGTCTGTTCCTGCGTCTGTTGATAGATGGGGGTCAGTTAACTTGAGATATCAGATAGGGGTCTGTAGATGAGGATTATTTAGATTGGGTGGGGGTCTGTACAAAAGGGGAATGTTATCCGGAGAGGGTGGGGGAGGAATATTGCAGGGGATAAAATTTACATCGTGGATATGAATTGCGGTTGGAGGACATTTTGCCGGGGGGGGGGGATAATTGCAGAGGAGGGGGAAATAATTGCGGGGGGGGGAAATAATTGCGGGGGGGGATAAAATTGCGAGGGGGGATAAAATAGCGGGGGGGGGGAAATTGCCCCTCTCACCATCCCCATCTGCTGGTGTCCCTGTCTCACTGCAATTACTGCCCCACTCACCATCTCCATCTGCTGGTGTCCCTGCCTCACTGCAGTTACTGTCTGCCGCTCATCATCTCCATCTGCTGGTGTCCCTGCCTCACAGCAGTTACTGTCCCTCTCTCACCACCTCACAATCACTGCGATTTGCAGCTTTATCCACTGGCTGCGTTCGTTGGCATAGCAACCACTAGGTGGCGCTGTACTGGCACATGCGCAAACGTACAAATGTTCCAGTTAAACGTCAGGATCTGCCACGTTCAGGTAGCTGCCAGGACTAAAGATGGCGCCGGTCAAATAATCACAGAGGCGGGTGGAGGGTGGGAGGTGGAGCTGGGGGTCTGGTGGGGAGGAGGAGGGGGAATGGGATTTAGTTCCAGTGTTTGAAACCCTTCAGCTCTTTCTATGATTTCACTTTTTTAACAATGAGATTGAGAGGGTATTTCACCCCCTTCTTCAGCTCCTGTCTGAATTTACTCTGCGTCACAATGTAAATACATGTGTTGGTGCAGGAACTGAGAATCTGCAGCATCTGTGATGTTTGATCTGTGATATAGAGAGGGTCAGTGTAGGAGGAATAATAATAAATATCTGTAATTCGACTGTAAATGATAAATACAACCCGGGTCACCCATAACAGGATAAGACTGCTGGATATACTGAAGAGTAAAATAATTGATTTCCTGCGATTCTCCATCTCTGGGTCCTTGTGATTCTTTGCATGGCTGTGGCGCCGGAATCCCCTGCGGACTTTACTGGAGAATAAAATCCGTCTGACAGTCAGAACATTGAGCAGCAAAATCAGAAAGACCGGGACACAAGGGGTTAAAATGAGGTTAAACAATTCAAATGCCCCCCATATGGGGGATGTTAAGAAGCTCAGTTTATAATCACAACCCATGGGAACATTATCAATAATGTATTGTTGTTTCAGTGTAAAGTACCAGGGGAGAGACTCTAAACAGCCCAGCACACTCACTGTTCCCACAACCACAGCCGCCCTTTTCTCGCTGCAATATTTTGTTTTCAGCTTCTCACAACAAATGGCCACAAATCGATCAAAGGTGAAAGTGACTGTGAGCCAGACAGAAACAACTGTGGATGCAGAAAGCAGAACGGTACTGAGAGAACACACAGGAGTAATGAACAGGAATGAATATGGGAAATAAATTCCAACAATCCATCTCAATATGGGATCAGTGATAACGACCAGGAGATCAGACACTGCCATTCCCACCAGGTAGACACTGATACATTTGGAGAGACCGCACTTTCCTCGGGACAGGATCACAATCGCCACCAAGTTAACTGGAAGAGATAGAGAAAAGGAAGCAGAGAAATTACTGATCAGACCTGGAGACAAATCAGCAGTTTGAGAGGATCTGGACTGAAATTTCCAGCTTTGTTGCTGCATCGAGCAGTGAAAACTGATTAAATTAAAAGCAAAATACTGCGGATGCTGGAAATCTGAAACAAAAACAAGAAATGTTGGAATCACTCAGCAGGTCTAGCAGCATCTGTGGAAAGAGAAGCAGAGTTAACGTTTCGGGTCAGTGACCCTTCTTCAGAACTAACAAATATTAGAAAAGTCACAGATTATAAACAAGTGAGGTGGGGGTGGGGCAAGAGATAACAAAGGAGAAGGTGAAGATTGGACCAGGCCACATAGCTGACCAAAAGGTCACGGAGAAAAGGCAAACAATATGTTAATGGTGTGTTGAAAGATAAAGCATTAGTACAGATTAGGTGTGAATACACTGAATATTGAACAGCAGCAAGTGAAACCTGAAGAAAAACAACCTGAAAAAAACAGTGGGTAAGCAAACTGAACAAACTATGATGAAATGAAATACATGCAAAATAAAATTGTAAAAAATGTAAAAAGGAATGTAAAACAAAAGGAAGAAAAAATAACTAAAAATGAAAGTAAAATGGGGGGCTGTCAATCTCTGAAATTTTTGAACTCAATGTTCAGTCCGGCAGGCTGCAGTGTGCCTAATCGGTAGATGAGATGCTGTTCCTCGAGCTTGCGTTGATGTTCACTGGAACACTGCAGCAATCCCAGGACAGAGATGTGAGCATGAGAGCAGGGGGGAGTGTTGAAATGGCAAGCAACCGGAAGCTCAGGGTTCTGCTTGCAGACTGAGCGGAGATGTTCCGCAAAGCGATCACCCAGTCTGCGCTTGGTCTCCCCAATTTAGAGGAGACGACACTGTGAGCAGCGAATACAGTATACTACATTGAAAGAAGTACAAGTAAATCGCTGCTTCACCTGAAAGGAGTGTTTGGGGCCTGGGATAGTGAGGAGAGAGGAGGTAAATGGGCAGGTATTACACCTCCTGCGATTGCAGGGGAAGTTGCCCTGTGACGGGAACGAGGTGGTGGGGGTAATGGAGGAGTGGACCAGGGTGTCGCGGAGGGAATGATCCCTTCGGAATGCTGACAGGGGAAGGGAGGGGAAGATGCGACTGGTAGTGGCATCACACTGGAGGTGGCGAAAATGGCGGAGGATGATCCTTTGGATATGGAGGCTGGTGGGATGAAAAGTGAGGACAAGGGGTACCCTGTCACGGTTCTGGGAGGGAGGGGAAGGGGTGAGGGTAGAGGTGCGGGGAATGGGTCGGACACGGTTGAGGGCCCTGTCAAATACAGTGGGGGGTAATCCTCGGTTGAGGAAAAAGGAGGTCATATCAGAAGCACCGTCATGGAAGGTAGCATCATCAGAGCAGATGCGACGGAGATGGAGAAACTGGGAGAATGGAATGGCGTCCTTACAGGAGGTAGGTTGTGAAGAAGTGTAGTCGAGGTAGCTGTGGGAGTCAGTGGGCTTATAATGGATATTGGTAGACAACCTATCCCCAGAGATGGAGACAGAGAAGTCGAGGAAGGGAAGGGAAGTGTCAGAGATGGACCATATAAAGGTGAGAGAAGGGTGGAAATTGGAAGCAAAGTTGATAAAGTTTTCTAGTTCGGGGTGGGAGCAGGAAACGGCACTGATACAGTCATCAATGTACCGGAAAAAGAGTTGGGGGAGGGGGCCTGAGTAGGACTGGAACAAAGAATGCTCGACATATCCCACAAAAAGACAGGCATAACTAGGACCCATGCGGGTACCCATAGCGACACCTTTTACTTGAAGGAAATGCATGGAGTTGAAGGAGAAGTTGTTCAATGTGAGAACAAGTTCAGCCAGGTGGAGGAGGGTGATGGTTGGGCCTCTGTTCCAGGAAGAAGCGGAGAGCCCTCAAACCATCCTGGTGGGGGATGGAGGTGCAGAGCGATTGGACGTCCATAGTGAAGAGGAGGCGGTTGGGACAAGGAAACTGGAAATTATCAAATTGACGGAGGTCGTCAGAATAGTCACGGATGTAGGTGGGAAGAGACTGGACCAGTGGAGAAAAGATAGAGTCTGGATAGGAAGAAATACGTTCAGTGGGGCAGGAGCAGGCTGACACAATGGGTCTGCCGGGACATTCCCGTTTGTGGATATTGGGAAGGAGGTAGAAGCGGGCTGTCCGGGGTTGTGGGACTATGAGCTTGGAAGCCGTAGAGGAAAGATCTCCAGAGGAGATGTGGTCAGTGACAGTCCTTTGGACGGTGGCTTGATGTTCGGTGGTGGGGTCATGGTCCAGAGGGAGGTAGGAAGAGGTGTCCATGAGTTGGCGTTGAGCTTCTGCAAGGTAGAGGTCGGTACGCCATACAACAACAGCACCATCCTTGTCTGCAGGTTTGATGACCATGTCGGGGTTAGACCTGAGAGAACGTAATGCCTCAAGTTCAGAGCGGGGCAGGTTAGAGTGAGTGAACGGGGCAGAGAAATTGAGACGACCAATGTCTCACCGACAGTTTTTAATGAAGAGATCAAGAGCGGGTAAGAGGCCAGGGGGAGGGGTCCAGGTAGAGGAAGCATGCTGGAGGCGGGTGAATGGGTGTGCTGGTCGGGGGGAGGACTCCTGGTCGAAGAAGTGAGACCGGAGGCGGAGGCGAAGGAAGAAGAGCTCAACGTCATGCCGAGCACGAAATTCTTTGAGCCGTGAAAACTGATCCATTGACCCGGGCAGTGCTTTGTCAAGGTGAAATGTTTGTAAACACAATTATTAATAATGAATTGAGAAATTGATGCAGAAAGTGAATAAAGTCAGCACCGGATCGACTGGAAGTACTGAGTGAGGATGCAGTGTCAGTGGGGAAATGAGAAGGGGTTTTACAGAGATGGAATCCAACGGGTTAATTGGGAATTTGTCTCCATACTGTTGGTTGGGAAGGTTTGGGGAGAGCGTGATGTGTAGCTGGTTTGTTGCTCTGGGTTCAGGGAACAGACAGGGACTGTTCCCACATGGGAAAAGGCTGAAAACTGCAGCGCTGAGTCTGATTATCAGCCATGATCGAGAATGGCGGAGCAGGCCAGAAGGGCTGAATGGCCACCTCCTGATCCCATGTTCCTGCATTCCTATCAGGTTGGACAAAGGAGCTGGAGGTGGAGCCAGTGAGTGAGAATGAGAGGGAGAGAAGTAAAAGGACATGTTGAAGCAGGAGGGGAGACTGGAGCAGATGGTTTGGGAAAGTGGATAAACTGAAGCAATGGATGAGAAGACTGAGGATTCAATACAGTGAGAGGAGAGGCTGAGATTCACAGGGAGAGACTGCAGCAGAGTGTTAGAGGAACTCTAATCTATCGATCCCAGTAATACAACTCAATTCATACATTCAAACAATAATCCCTGTGTTTATTGGTGTTGGAGAACAGTTCATTGTTTCTACAATATAGTCAATATATTTAGTTTGTACAGGCTATTAAATATAAAATTAAATATATTTCTGATATCAGCCTCGCTCTTTATTGAATTCAGTAGTCACAGAGATTTTAAAGTGCACTATTTAAATAATGAATTACCATCAGTGATGAACTGATTCTATTCTGTTTATTCAGTCACTAAGTAAGGAATAGGAACTTTCTACAAAACAAAATGAGGACCTGACAGAAATCAACACAGGGGATCAAGTCCAACAGGAAAATGAACACAATCTGACAACAGACAACTTCAACTCACAGTTTCTCTCACTAATTGTTCTGGACATTCCAGCACATTATGATAGTGAATTATTTACACTGCTGCTTCTTTCTCTTCCTCTTTACTTCTGCTTTTCCTTTCCCTTCAGTTTCGTTCTCCCAGCTCCTTTTCTCCTTCCCTATCTCTCCGGAGTACTCACACCCTGTAAATAGTTACTTCATGCTGCTTTTCACATATGATTTGTTGCTAACATTCTGCGTCTGTGTTCTGTTCACCAGCCCAAGGTTCAATGATTCTATTCTCAGAGTCAGTTTGCTCAATGGTGAAACCTCTGTGAATAATTTAATGTATCTACAGAACACTCAAGTCTCCACCTGTTCACCTACACTCTTCACTTCATCTACAATACATGGAATAAACAGGATCGAAAGCTACTTCCAGACAAACCTCACAATCATTGAAATCCCTTCTCCTGGAATTATAAAGTAATATGTTAGAATGTGGGATTGTTTAATTAAGAAAACACCAACATCAGCGCTGCAGCTGATAATCTACAGATAAATGGAAAGACTCTTGATACCAACAGATGGAGTGAAAACCAGTAAAACTTCACATCAGTACTTTCTATTTTACAATGTAGTCCAGTGACAGTGAAGGTCCACAGTGAAGCAGAGAAGGAGAAGTGAAAGTGTCAGCAGCAAACTCAGTTCAGTAGCCAGACTTCTGAAGCAGCGTCAGACACACACAGAATGAAATAATATTTGATAACAGTGATAATCAACAAATACATTGAAATCCCAGTTAAACTGAGCCATGTTATTGGGGAGGGAGGACATTGTTCTGTCCCCTTGTAACACTGAAACCGTGAGATGTCTCATTATCAATCACTGCAAAAAAAATCATAAAAATATTCCAGGACCGGTTAGATCCACATCATGAAACTGTTAAAAACTCCGAATGGTCTGATTATTGATCCTCACTGAAACATCTCATTCCAATACATTCAATACACAGAATAATCCAGTAATAATGCCACAGTTACTTAAAACAATACCATTAAATACATAATACAGTTCCTGCAAGAATGAAACAGTAGACAATGAGGATATTCCATCAGTAAATTGCTGGAAAAGAACAGGCGGCTGTGTAACACACACAGAGGGAAATAATACCGAGTACAGCAGCACAGTTAACATCGATTTACACCATTAACAGCTGAGATACTGGCTTACCAGCAACTCCAATTGCTGCAAGTACAGGATAATAAATGAATATGAACTGAACGAATACTGGATATCCCATTTCTGTGAGAGGCAGAGACTTCTGTTAGCCTGGAATCCACTGCTCCATCAGGCACTCTGAGCTGATCCATTCCAATGGGTCCTGATTTATACAGGGGATTACTCTCCACTGACACGGTTACACCCCTGATCATTGCTATTAGTTACACTCAACTGAACAAACACATTACATCGGCAGCTTTGATTCTGATGTTAGTAATGTGCTGGATAAAACACAGTCATTTCAATATCAATGACATTTTCTGAGTAAGACCTCTCTCTGGAATAAACCTGAAATCTGTCCTCATACAAGACGGATGCTACAATTATGAGAGGAATCATTTACATTTTCCATATTATTGTATTGACCTTGTTCACTCCTGGCATTTCTGTTGTAAATGGAACTGATCTGTCTGCTGTGGACACTGAATCCAGGGACAAAATCAATCCCATTTCACTCTGTTCCTGCCTTTTCCCAGTTAAAATGTGAACTTTGAGTCTCTGATTCGGGACCATGTTCAGGTTTCCAGCCCAGAAACTACTGTGAGTGATATTCCGGGACAGACACTGTACGCATCCATTTTGGAGGCAGTTGGGTCGTGATAATATCACTGATCACGTAATCCAGAGGCCCAACCTGATGGCCTGGGGACAGGGGTTCAAATCCCACCACGGCAGCTATATATACCAGAGGGAGCTCCCTTTCTGTGTATAAAGTAGAGGAAGCTCGCTCAGCAGCGATAAAGTGGAGGGAACTCCCTCTCTATTAATAAAGTGGAGGGAGCTTCCTCTCCATTTATAAAGTTGGGCACGATGAAGGAAAGAGGAGAGAGGGAAATGAAAGCAAATGGGGAAATGGAGAGAGAGGGACAAAGTGGAAGACAGTGAGAGACAGAAGAGATAGCGAAATGAGACGTTGACGAAACCCCAGTAACAATCCCCATTGTCTGCCCAGTCCGGTATTTGCGTTTTACTGTGAGTGGTTTAGGGATGAGTGTTAGATGAGTGTTGGATATTTTTAAACAGTATTGACATTCCCAACAAAAGCAAGAGTTAAAGATTCAAAATGAACCAAACGAATGGCTCAAAGCATTGCTGTCCATGTACAGAGGGACGGAGTGATGGAGGGAGTGAGACACAGATGGAGAGAGACACAGACAGAGTGCGACAGAGACAAAGGGAGAGGGAGAGAGACAGAAAGGGAGGCAGGCAAATGCAGAGTGAGACAGACAGAAAGGGAGGCAGGCAGCTTCAGAGGGAGAGAGACAGGGAGAAAGCGAGTGAGACAGATACAGAGGGAGAGAGACAGATGCAGAGGGAGAAAGGGAGAGAGAGACAGAGAGGGAGGGAGACAAACAGAGGGAGAAACAGAGACAGAGGGAGAGACAGACAGAGAGGGAGGGAGGGCGAGATTAAAGGAAAAACTTTACATCTAATAATGTTGAAAAAGGATCAAAAAAGGATAAAAAGTATAACTGGCTGTGTGCAAGAACTAATTTTGAAAGGAGAGATCAGGGGTTTTGTGTGAGTGTTTTGGGGGCAATTGTTGGATCAGTGATTGATATTTTCAAACAGAAGTGACATTTAATATTACTGAAAAAATATTATTAAACACTGACAAACTTTAGAAGCATGGGAAATGGGATATAGTGTGTGAGGGGATCTTGACAGAACATCAGTAACAATCCCCATTATCTGCATAGTCCTGCATTGGGGGTTTAGTGAGAGATTTTAGGGGGCGAGTGCGAAAGTGCTTGGTATTTTCAAACTGCAGTGACGTTCCCAGCAAGGTCAAGATTTACAGATTCAAAATTAACCAAGAAATGCACAAAAACATTTCTGTCCAAGGAGAGAGAGATGGTGTTAGAGACAGCGTCATGGAAAGAGGCAGAAAAAGAGGGAGAGGGTGAGGGAGAGAGAGATAGAGAGAGAAAGATGGGAAGGAACAGACATGAGAGGGAGAGACAGAGAGAGGATGAGACAAGTTGTAACAATCATTAACAATCCTCATTATCTGCCCAGTCCTGTTTTTGGAGTTTAATGTGAGTGTTTTAGAGGTGAATGTTGGATCAGTGTTTCATATTTTCAAACTGCAGTGACATTCCCAACAAGGCTGTTAAAGTATATAAGAGCAGGGAGGTTATGCTGGAAGTGTATAACTCATTGCTTAAGCACCATAATGAGACCTCCCAGGGCAGGTACAGTGCGAGTTTAGATACAGAGTAAAGCAGTGGATTTAGAGAAGGAGGGAGAGACGGGCAGAAAGAGTGAGGAGATACGGGGAGGCAGGCAGATTGTAGGAGAAACTTTACATCTAACCACGTGAAAAAAATAAATCATTAAAAATATAAATGGACTGCGCACTGAAAATACTGTCCGCACACAACAACTGAAGTCACACACCATCCTAACTTGAAACTATATCGCCGTTCCTTCACTGTAACTGGGTCAAAATCCTGGAACTCCCTTCCAAACAGCAGTGTCGGTATACCTACCCCACATGCACTGCAGCGGTTCAAGAAGGAGGCTCAACACCACCTTCTCAAGGGCCATTAGGAATGGGTAATAAATGCTGGCCTGGCCAGTCACGCACACATCCAACAAATAAATGAGCCAAATAAAAAGTTGACACCGAGTCACTGAAGGAGCTATTTGACGAGACGAACACAAAATTGGTGAAAGAGGTTGGTTGGAGGGAGCGTCTTCAAAGAGGAAAGAGAGTTAGTGAGACGGAGAGGTTTAGGAAAGGAATTCCAGAGTTAGTGTCTTGGCAGCTTGAAGGCACGGCCACCAATGGTGGAACGATTCAAATTGGGGAGGCTCAAGAGGCCGGAATTAGAGGATCGCAGATATTTGTGGATTGTGGAGCTGGAGGAGATTGCAGAGACAGGGAGGGGTCATTTGTGGAAGACATTTCCAAACTTCTACCGCCCTTTGTATGTGGAAGTGTTTCTAAATTTCATCTTTGAAAGGGCTTACGACTAATTTTTGATTTTTAGACAGTCCCCCCCGTCTGAGACTGTCCCATCGAATACTCACAGGGCAGATACGCACGGGGTTAGATTCAGATTAAAGATCCATCTACCAATGCCAGACTCAGTGTTCCTCTGTCTCTTTCTCCTCATCTCTCACTGCCTGCGATGCCATTTCTCTGCCTCTCCTTCTCCTCTTCCCATCCTGAGAGCAAGAGGGAGAGATTGAGATAGTGTGCAGAGGGAGATAGAGAGCGAAAAGGAGAGATAGACTTGGACACCCTCAGAAACTCTCAGAAACCCTCTGAAGCTCTCTGACACTCTCTGACACTCTCTGACACTGTCTGAGAAGAAATAGGGTTTCATAGTGTCGAAGAGAGGGGAAGCGAGAGATAGACATGGAGAGAGATTACCAGCAAGAGAGTTTACCAGAGCTGACCTCTATGTCTGTGCCTATCACTCCTTTCCAATTTGTTACCATCTCCATCTATTTTTTCCCTCTACCCCGATGGTTCACACTCCATGCCTCTCGCTCGTAAGTCTGTGTCTACTGCAGTGATGGATTGCATCAAATTATTATGTTTTACATTTGCTCGTTCAATCGAACTGAACAATCTCTTCGACTGTGAACAGAGAGGCCTTGGAGTGAATGTCCACTGATTCCTGAGGGTCACAGGACAGGTGGATAAGGTGGTTAAGAAGGCTTACAGAATACTTTAAAATAAAAACAAGAAATGCTGGAACCACTCAGCAGGTCTGGCTGCATCTGTGAAAAGAGAAGCAGAGTTAACGTTTCGGGTCAGTGACCCTTCTTCGGAACTCTTTCCTTTATTGGCTGATGTAGAGTATATAAGAGCAGGGAGGTTATGCTAGAACTTTATAAAACACTAGTTAGACCACAGCAAGAGTACTGTGTACAGTTCTGGTCACCACATTGCAGGAAGGATGTGATCACACTAGAGAGGGTACAGAGGAGATTTACAGAGGATGTTGTCAGGAATGGAGAATTTTAACTATGTGTAAAGATTGGATAGGCTGGAATTGTTTTCTTTGGAACAAAGAAGGTTGAAGGGAAGATTTAATTGAGGTGTATAAAATAATGACGGGCCAAGATAGAGTGGATAGGAAAAACCCATTACCCTTAACAGAGGGGTCAATAACCGTGGGCATGGATTACAAGATATCCGCACCAATATCATGAGGGTGTGATGGCTCAAATGGTGGAATACCTGGCTGGATGTTTACAATGGAGCGATTTCATTCCTGATCATCACAACTGTCCGCCTGGGCCCCAACTTCATCCACATATCTCCCACTCTACCAATATTTCACTCGGCATACCTATGCTTCGCTGTTTGCGTACACAACAGTGAATACATTGAATAAATAGATCTTACATTGTGCCTTTCAATCCACCCCAACAATCTCTCTCTCTCCAACCTTGTCCCTCTCAACAGCACTCCCTCTATCTGCATATCTTAGCCTCTCTACCTCTGTCTCCCTCTTAGTGTCAGATATAGCAGGAGGGAGAGACAGAGAGAGACACAGAGAACAACCACAGCTTATCCAATCTATCCACGTAACTGAAGTTCCTCATCTCTGGAACCATTCTTGTGAATCTTTTCTGCACCCTCACTAATGCCCCCACATTCTTCATAAAGTACGATGTCCAGAATTGGACAATGCTCCAGTTGAAGGCAAACCAGCGTTTTACAAAGGTCATAATTTCCTTGCTTTTGTATTCAAAGTCTCTATTTATAATCTCAGGACCCCTTCTGCCATTCAACCACTTTCTGAACCTGTCCTGCCACCTTCAGTGATTGGAGCACAAATACTCCCCAGATGTGCCTGTTCCTGCACCTCCTTCAGATTTCTATCCTTTACTTTATGTCGTCTCTCCTCCTTTTTCCTAAACGTGGAGGCGGATGATGTGGGCATGGTTCAGAATGAATACATTGCGACTGCCTTCACAAAAGAGATGACACAGACATTGTAGTCAATGAGGCGGGATTTGAAATATTGAATGGGATAAACAGTGAGAGAGGAAATATTAAGGGATTTAGCATCTTTGAAAGCTGATAATTCACCAGGCTCAGGCTGTTAAGAGGTGCAAGGGAGGAAATATCAGAGGCTCTGACCATCATTTTCCAATCTTCTCTGGTCATAGTCGTGCTGTCAGAGGACTGGAGGACTGCGTATGCTGTACTATTGATTAACAAGAGAGAAAGTAAAAGACTGAGTAATTACAGGCCACCCAGCCTAATCACTGTGGAGGGCAATTTATTGGGCACAAGTGAATGATTAATTCCTTTCTAGTACTGTGTGTCTCAGTGTCTCCATGTCTGTGTCTCTGTCACAATTTGAGCACCAGCTTTACATTGGTGTGGAGTCCGTCTCTGGATAAATGTCCCAGTGTTGTGGTAACATAAAATGGCGACCGAGAACCAGCTTAAAATGGCTGACTAATGTTTGTGGATTTCCACAGATATTTGAGAGAGGAGAGAGAGAGACAGACAGACAAACAGAAAGAGAGACACAGACCAAGACACAGAGAGTGATAGCAAGATATTTGTCATTGGACAGAGGAAGAGAAGGAGGCCATTTGGCCCCTCAACGCTATTCTGTCATTCAATGATCTCATGGCTGATGTGTGATCAAACTCCTTTGTACCTATCTTTGCCCCTGAATAACTTTGGTTGACAAAAGTCTATCAAACTCAGATTTAAAAACGAACAAGTGTCTCAGCATCAATTGCCGTTTGTGGAAGAGAGTTCCAAACTGATACCACACCTGGTGTGTTGTCGTGTTTCTTCATTTCACTCCTGAAAGGTTTTTAGACATCGTTTAGATTTTTAGACTCTGCCCCCAAGTTCCTGACTCCGCAGCCAGTGGGAATTGTTACTCTCTGTCCACCCAGTCTGTTTCCCTTATTATCTTGAAAACATTCATCAAATAACCCCATAACCTTCCAAATTCCAGGGAAAGGACATATTGGAGCAGGAGGGGAGACTGGAGCAGATGGTTTGGGAAAGTGGATAAACTGAAGCAATGAATGAGGAGACTGAGAATTCAATACAGTGAGAGGAGAGGCTGAGATTCACAGGGAGAGACTGCAGCAGTGTGTTAGAAGAAATCTAATCTATAGATCCCTGCAATACAACTCAATTAATACATTCAAACAATTATCCCTGTGGTTATTGGTGTTGGAGAACAGTTCATTGTTTCTACAATATAGTCAATATATTTAGTTTGTGCAGGCTATTAAATATAAATTTAAATATATTTCTGATATCAGCCTCGCTCTTTATTGAAGTCAGCAGTCACAGAGATTTTAAAGTGCACTATTTAAATCATGAATTACCATCAGTGATGAACTGATTCTATTCTGTTTATTCAGTCACTAAGTAAGGAATAGGAACTTTCAACAAAACAAAATGAGGACCTGACAGAAATCAACACAAAGGATCAAGTCCAACAGGAAAATGAACACAATCTGACAACAGACAGCTTCAACTCACAGTTTCTCTCACCAATTGTTCTGGACATTCCAGCACTTTATGACAGTGAATTATTTACGCTGCTGCTTCTTTCTCTTTCCTTCGGCTTTTCTTTTCCCGTTGGTTTCCTTCTCCATGCTCCTTTTCTCCTTCCCTATTTCTCTGGAGTACTCATACCCTGCAGATTTTTACTTAATGCTGCTTTTCACGTATGATTTATTCCTAACATTCTGCGTCTGTGTTCTGTTCACCAGCCCGAGGTTCAATGATTCTATTCTCAGAGTCAGTTTATTCAATGGTGAATAATTTAATGTATCTACAGAACACTCAAGTCTCCACCTGTTCACCTACACTCTTCACTTCATCTACAATACATGGAATAAACAGGATCGAAAGCTACTTCCAGACAAACCTCACAATCATTGAAATTCCTTCTCCTGGAATTATAAAGTAATCTGTAAGAATGTGGTATTGTTTCATTAATAAAACACCAACATCAGCGCTGCAGCTGATAATCTACAGATAAATGGAAAGACTCTTGATTCCAACAGACAGCGTGAAAATCAGCAAAACATCACATCAATACTTTCTATTTTACAATGTAGTCCAGTGACAGTGAAGGACCACAGTGAAGCAGAGAAGGAGATGTGAAAGTGTCAGCAGCAAACTCAGTTCAGTAGCCAGACTTCTGAAGCAGCGTGAGACACACACAGAGTGAAATAATATTTGATAATCAATAAATACATTGAAATCCCACTTAAACTGAGCCATGTTATTGGGGAGGGAGGACATTGTTCTGTCCCCTTGTAACACTGAGACTGTGAGATGTCTCATTATCAATCACTGAAAACAAAGTCATAAAAATATTCCAGGACCGGTTAGATCCACATCATGAAACTGTTAAAAACTCCGAATGGTCTGATTATTGATCCTAACTGAAACATCTCATTCCAATACATTCAATACACAGAATAATCCAGTAACAATGCCACAGTTACTTCAAACAATACCATTAAATACATAATGCAGCTCCTGTAAGAATGAAAGAGTCGACAATGAGGAGATTCCATCAGTAAATTGCTGGAAAAGAACAGGCGGCTGTGGAACACACACAGAGGGAAATAATACCCAGTACAGCAACACAGTTAACATCGATTTAGACCATTAACAGCTGAGATACTGGCTTACCAGCAACTCCAATTGCTGCAAGTACAGGATAATAAATGCAGAGTACATGATGCATTACTGGATATCCCATTTCTGTGAGAAGCAGGGACTTCTACTAGCCTGGAATCCACAGCTCCAGCAGGCACTCTGAGCTGATCCATTCCAACGGGTCCTGATTTATACAGGGGATAAATCTCCACTGACACGGTTATACCCCTGATCATTGCTATTAGTTCCACTCACCTGAACAAACACATTACATCAGCAGCTTTGACTTTCATGTAAATAATGTGGTGGATAAAACACCATCATTTCACTGTCAATGACATTTTCTTCGTAAGACCTCTCTCGGGAATAAACCTGAAATCTGTACACATACTGTACGGATCCTAAAATTATGAGAGGCGTCATTTACATTTTCCATATTATTGTATTGACCTTGTTCACTCCTGGCATTGCTATTGTAAATGGAACTGATCTGTCTGCAGTGGACACTGAATCCAGGGACAAAAGCAATCCCGTTTCAGTCTGTTCCTGCCTTTTCCCAGTTAAAATGTGAAATTTGAATCTCTGATTCGGGACCATGTTCCGGGTTACAGCCCAGAAACGACTGTGAGTGATATTACGGGACAGACACTGTACGCATCCATTTGGGAGGCAGTTGGGTAGTGATAATATCACTGGTCACGTAATCCGGAGGCCCAACCTGATGGCCTGGGGGCAGGGGTTCATATCCCACCATGGCAGCGAAATAAACCAGAGGGAGCTCCCTTTCTGTGCATAAAGTGGAGGGAGCTCCGCCTCCACGGATAAAGTGGAAGGAACTCCCTCTCTATTAATAAAGTGGAGGAAGCGCCCTCTTTATTTACAAAGCTGGGGGCGATGAAGGAAAGAGGAGAGAGGGAAACGAAAGCAAATGGGGAAATGGAGAGAGAGGGACAAAGTGGAAGACAGTGAGAGACAGAAGAGATAGCGAAATGAGACCTTGACGAAACCCCAGTAACAATCCCCATTGTCTGACCAGTCCGGTATTGGGGGTTTAGTGTGAGAGTTTAGGGGGTGAGTGTTGATCAATGTTTGATATTTTCAAACTGCAGTGACGTTCCCATCAAGAGCAAGATTTACAGTTTCAAAATTAACCAAGAAATGGATAAAAACATTTCTGTCCAAGGGGAGAGAGATGGTGTTAGAGACAGTCATGGAAAGAGGCAGAGAAAGAGGGAGAGGGTGCGGGGGAGAGAGAGAGAGAGAGAGAGAGAGAAAGATGGGATGAAACTGACATGAGAGGGAGAGACAGAGAGAGGATGAGGCAAGTTGCAACAATCATTAACAATCCTCATTATCTGCCCAGTCCTGTTTTGTGCAGGTTAGTGTGAGTGTTTTAGGGGTGAATGTTGGATCAGTGTTTCATATTTTCAAACTGCAGTGACATTCCCAACACGGCTCTTAAAGTATATAAGAGCAGAGAGGTTATGCTGGAAGTGCAAAACTCATTGCTTAAGCACCATAATGAGACCTCCCAGGGCAGGTACAGTGTGAGTTGAGATACAGAGTAAAGCAGTGGATTTAGAGAAGGAGGGAGAGACGGGCAGGAAGAGTGAGGAGATACGGGGAGGCAGTCAGATTGTTGGAGAAACTTTCCATCTAACCACATGAAAAAATAAATAATTAAAAATGTAAATGGACTGCGCACTGAAAATACTGTCCGCAAACAACAACTAAAATCACACACCATCCCAACTTGGAACTATATCGCCATTCCTTCACTGTTACTGGGTCAAAATTCTGGAACTCGCTTCCTAACAGTTCTGTGGGTGTACCTACCCCACATGGACTGCAGCAGTTCAGGAAGGAGGCTCAACACCTCCTTCTCAAGGGAAATTAGGAATGGGTAATAAATGCTGTCCTGGCCAGTAACGCACACATCCAACAAATAAATAAGGCAAATAAAAAGTTGACACCGAGTCACTGAAGGAGATATTAAACTAGACGAACATAAACTTGGTCAAAGAGGTTGGTTTGAGGGAGCGTCTTCAAAGTGGAAAGAGAGTTAATGAGACGGAGAGGTTTAGGAAAGGAATTCCAGAGTTAGGTTCCTGGCAATTTGAAGGCACGGCCACCAATGTTGGAACAATGCAAATTGGGGATGGTCAAGTGGCCAGAATTAGAGGATCGCAGATATTGGTGGATTGTGGAGCTGGAGGAGATTGCAGAAATAGGGAGGGGTCATTTGTGCAAGACATTTCCAAACTTCTACCACCCTTTGTATGCAGAAGTGTTTCTAAATTTCATCTTTGAAAGGGCTTTCGACTAATTTTTGATTTTTAGACAGTCCCCCCTGTCCGAGGCTGTCCCCATTGAATACTCACAGGGCAGGTACGCACGGGGTTAGATACAGAGTAAAGATCCATCTACCAATGCCAGACTCACTGTTCCTCTGTCTCTTTCTCCTCATCTCTCACTGCCTGCGGCACCCTTTCTCTGCCTCTCTTTCTCCCTCTTCCCATCCTGAGAGCAAGAGGGAGAGATTGAGATAGTGTGCAGAGAGAGATAGAGATAGAGGGAGAAAAGTAGAGAGATAGACTCCGAAAGAGAGTAACAGAGAGAAGAAATAGGGTTTCAGAGAGTAGAAGGGAGTGGAAGAGAGAGATAGAGATGGAGAGAGATTACCAGCAAGAGAGTTTACCAGAGAATACCTCTCTCGATGTGCCTATCACTCCTTTCCAATTTGTTACCTTCTCCATCTATTTTTCTCCCTCTACCCCGATGTTTCACACTCCATGCCTCTCGCTTGTATGTCTGTGTATTCTGCAGTGAAGGATTACATCGCATTATTATGTTTTACAGTTGCTCTTTCAATCTAACTAAACAATCTCTCAGTTTGTGAACAGAGGGGCCTTGGAGTGCATGTCCACTGTTTCCTGAGGGTAACTGGACAGGTGGATAAGGTGGTTAAGAAGGCTAACGGAATACTTTCCTTTTTTGGCCAATGTAGAGAATATAAGAGCAGGGAGGTTAAGCTGGAACTGTATAAAACACTAGTTAGACCACAGCTAGAGTACTGTGCACAGTTCTGGTCACCACATTACAGGAAGGATGTGATCACACTAGAGAGGGTACAGAGGAGATTTACAGAGGATGTTGTCAGGAATGGAGAATGCTAACGATGAGTAAATATTGGATAGGCTGGAATTGTTTTCTTTGGAACACAGAAGGTTGAAGGGAGATTTAATTGAGGTGTATAAAATAACGACGTGCCTAGATAGAGTGGATAGGAAGGACCCATTTCCCTTAACAAAGGGTAAATAACCGTGGGCATAGATTACAAGATTTCCACACCAATATCATGAGGGTATGATGGCTTCCATGGTCGAATACCTTGCTGGATGTTTACAATGGAGCGTTTTCCTTCTTGATCATCAAAACTGGCCGCCTCGGCCCCAACTTCATCCACATTTCACCCACTCCACCAATATTTCACTCCACATAATTATCTTCCTCTGTTTAAGTACACAGCAGTGAAGGATTACATCAAATGAATATATCTTACATTCTCCCTTTCAATCCACCCCAACAATCTCTGTCACTCCAACCTTGTCCCTCTCAACAGCCCTCTCTCTGCCTGCATATCTAAGCCTCTCTCCCTCTGCGTCCCTCTTGGTGTCAGAGATGGCAGGAGGGAGAGACAGAGAGAGGAAGACAGAGAGAGACACAGAAAACAACCCCAGCTTCTCCAATCTATGCACGTAACTGAAGTCCCTCAACCCTGGAACCATTCTTGTGAATCTTTTCTGCACCCTCTCTATTGCCCCTAAAGTACGGTGTCCAGAATTGGACAATGCTACAGTTGAAGGAAAACCAGTGTTTTACAAAAGTCATATTTTCTTTGCTTTTCTATTCAATGTCTCTTTTTATCATCTCACGATCCCTGATGCCACTTAACCAATTTCTGTACCGGTCGTGCCACCTTCAGTGATTGGTGCACAAGTACCCCCAGATGTGTCTGATGCTGCACCTCCTTTAGAATTGTATCCTTTACTTTACATCGTCTCTCCTCCTTTTTCCTAACCGTGGAGGCAGAAGATGCGGGCATGGTTCTTAATGAATACATTGCGACTGTCTTCACAAAAGAAGGGATGACACAGACATTGTAGTCAATGAGAAGGGGTTTGAAATATTGAATGGGATAAACAGTGAGAGAGGAAATATTCAGGGGTTTGGCATTTTTGAAAGCTGATAATTCACCAGGCTCAGACAGTTAAGAGGTGCAAGGGAGGAAATATCAGCGGCTCTGACCATCATTTTCCAATCCTCTCTGGTTATAGTCGTGCTGTCAGAGGACTGGAGAACTACGTAGGTTGTACTGTTGATGAACAAGGGAGAAAGTAGTAGACTGAGTAATTACAGGCCACCCAGCCGAATCACAGTGGAGGGAGAATTATTGGGCACAAAGGAATTTATTGATTCCTTTCTAGCACTGTGTGTCTCAGTGTCTCCATGTATGTGTCTCTGTCACAATTTGAGCACTACCCTTACATTGGTGAGGAGTCGGTCTCTGGAATAAATGTCCCAATGTTGTCGGAACAAAAAATGGCCACCAAGAACCAGCCTAAAATGGCTGACGAAGGTTTGTGGTTTCCACAGATGTTTGAGAGAGGAGAGAGAGAGAGACAAATAGACAGAAAGAGAGACAAAGAGAGAGATACAGACCAAGACTCAAAGAGTGATAACAAGATATTTGTCATTGGACAGAGGAAGAGGAGGAGGCCATTTGGCCCTTAAACCCTCTTCTGTCATTCAATGAGCTCATGGCTGATGTGTGATCTAACTCCATGTACCTATCTTTGCCCCTTAATACATTTGGTTCACAAAAATCTATCAAACTCAGATTTAAACAATAACAAAAGACTCAGCATCAGTTGCCGTTTGTAGAAGAGAGTTCCAAACTGATACCACACCTGGTGTGTTGAAGTGTTTCTTCATTTCACTCCAAAAGGTTTTTAGATTGCGTTTAGATTCTTCAACTATGCTCCCAAATTCCTGACTCCGCAGCGAGTGGGAATTGTTTCGCTCTGTCAACCCGTTCAGTTTCCCTTATTATCTTGAAAACATTCATCAAATCACCCCACAACCTTCCAAATTCCAGGGAAAGGACATGTTGGAGCAGGAGGGGAGACTGGAGCAGATGGTACGGGAAAGTGGATAAACTGAAGCAATGGATGCGGAGACTGAGGATTCAATACAGTGAGAGGAGAGGCTGAGATTCACAGGGAGAGACTGCAGCAGAGTGTTCGAGGAAATTTAATCTATAGATCCCAGTAATACAACTCAATTCATACATTCAAACAATAATCCCTCTGGTTATTGGTGTTGGAGAACAGTTCATTGTTTCTACAATATAGTCAATATATTTAGTTTGGACAATCAATTAAATATAAATGTAAATATATTTCTGATATCAGCCTCGCTCTTTATTTAATTCAGCACTCACAGAGATTTTAAAGTGCAGTATTTAAATAATGAATTACCATCAGTGCAGAACAGATTCTATTCAGTTCATTCAGTCACTGAGTTAGGAATAGGAAATTACGACAAAACAAAATGAGGACCTGACAGAAATCAACACAGAGGATCAAGTCCAACAGGAAAATGAACACAATCTGACAACAGACAACTTCAACTCACAGTTTCTCTCACTAATTGTTCTGGACATTCCAGCACTTTATGATAGTGAATTATTTACACTGCTGCTTCTTTCTCTTTCTCTTTACTTCTGCTTTTCTTTGTCCATTGGTTTCGTTCTCCCTGCTCCTTTTCAAATTCCCGATGTCTCTGGAGTACTCACACCCTGTAAATTGTTACTTAATGCTGCTTTTCACATATGATTTATTCCTAACATTCTGCGCCTGTGTTCTGTTCACCAGCCCCAGGTTCAATGATTTTATTCTCAGAGTCAGTTTCTTCAATGGTCAAACTTCTGTGAATAATTTAATGTATCTACAGAACACCCAAGTCTCTAATGTATCTCCATGTACGGAGAGATGGAGGGAGTGAGACACAGCCGGAGAGAGAGACAGACAGAGTGGGACAGAGACAGAGGGAGAGAGAGAGAGACAGAGCTAGAATGAGAGAGGAAATAGGAGAAACAGAGGGGGACAGACAGAAAGGGAGGGAGGCAAATGCAGAGTGAGACAGACAGAAATTGAGGCAGGCAGATACAGAGGGAGAGAGACAGGGAGAAAGCGAGGGAGACAGATATAGAGGGAGAGAGACAGACGCAGAGGGAGAAAGGGACAGAGAGAGATGGGGAGAGAGAGACAAACAGAGGGCGAAACAGAGACAGAGGGAGAGACAGACAGAGAGAGAGGGAGGGCGAGATTATAGGAAAAACTTTACATCTAATAATGTTGAAATAAGAGAGAATTGAAAAGTAAAACTGGCTGTGTGCAAGAACTAATTTTGAAAGCAAATATCAGGGGTTTAGTCTGAGTGTTTTGGGGGCAAGTGTTGGATCAGTGATTGATATTTTCAAACTTAAGAGAGATTTAATATTGTTGAAAAAATATTATGAAACACTGACAAACTTTAGAAGCAGGGGAAATGGGATACAGTGTGTGAGGGGACCATGACAGAACCTCAGTAACAATCCCCATCATCTACACAGGAAAGGCTGAGGGACTTGAGGTTGTTTTCGTTGGAGAGAAGGAGGAGGAGAGGTGACTTAATAGAGACATATAAGATAATCAGAGGGTTAGATAGGGTGGATAGTGAGAGTCTTTTTCCTCGGATGGTGATGGCAAACACGAGGGGACATAGCTTTAAGTTGAGGGGTGATAGAGAAAGGAGAGATGTTAGAGGTAGTTTCTTCACTCAGAGAGTAGTCGGGGCGTGGAACGCCCTGCCTGCAACAGTAGTACATTCGCCAACTTTAAGGGCATTTAAGTGGTCATTGGACAGACATATGGATGAAAATGGAATAGTGTAGTTCAGATGGTTTCACAGGTCGTCGCAACATCGAGGGCCGAAGGGCCTGCACTGCGCTGTAATGTTCCAGTTCTAACAGTCCTGTATTGGTGGCTTAGTGTGAGAGTTTAGGGGGCGAGTGTTGAAAAGTGTTTGATATTTTCAAACTGCAGTGACGTTCCCAGCAAGGTCAAGATTTACGGGTTCAAAATTAACCAAGAAGTGGATAAAAACATTTCTGTCCTCGGAGAGAGAGATGGTGTCAGAGACAGAGTCATGGAAAGAGGCAGAGAAAGAGGGAGAGGGTGAGGGAGAGAGAGAGAGAGAGAAAGATGGGAAGAAACAAACATGAGAGGGAGAGACAGAGAGAGGATGAGACAAGTTGCAACAATCATTAACAATCCTCATTATCTGCCCAGTCCTGTTTTCGGAGTTTAATGTGAGTGTTTTAGGAGTGAATGTTGGATCAGTGTTTCATATTTTCAAACTGCAGTGTCATTCCCAACAAGGCTGTTAAAGTATATAAGAGAAGGGAGGTTAGGCTGGAAGTGTATAACTCATTGCTCAAGCACCATAATGAGACCTCCCAGGGCAGGGACAGTGTGAGTTTAGATACAGAGTAAAGCAGTGGATTTAGAGAAGGAGGGAGAGAGAAGCAGAAAGAGTGAGGAGATACGGGGAGACAGGCAGTTCTTAGGAGAAACTTTACATCTAACCACGTGAGAAAAATAAATAATTAAAAAGTTAAATGGACTGCGCACAGAAAATACTGTCCGCACACAACAACTAAGGTCATTCACCATCCTAACTTGAAACTATATCACCATTCCTTCACTGTTACTGGGTCGAAATCCTGGAACTCCCTTCCTCACAGCACTGTGTGTGCACCGACACCACATGGACTGCAGCGGTTCAAGAAGGAGGCTCAACACCACCTTCTCCAGGGCAATTTGGGATGGGCAATAAATGCTGGCCTGGCCAGTAACCCACAGATCCAACGAATAAATAAGGCAAATAAAAAGTTGACACCGAGTCACTGAAGGAGATATTACACTGCACGAACAAAAAGAGGTTGGTTTGAGGAAGCATCTTCAAAGAGGAAAGAGAGTGAGTGAGACGGAGAGGTTTAGGAAAGGAATTCCAGAGTTAGGGTCTTGGCAGCTTGAAGGCACGGCCACCAATGGTGGGCCGATTCAAACTGGGGATCCTAAAGATGCCAGAATTCGAGGATCGCAGATGGATTGTGGAGCTGGAGGAGATTGCAGAGATGGGGAGGGGCCATTTGTGGAAGTCTGTTCCAAACTTCTACCACTCTTTGTATGTAGAATTGTTTCTAAATTTCATCTTTGAAAGGGCTTTCGACTAATTTTTGATTTTTAGACAGTCCCCCCCGTCCGAGACTGTCCCCATCGAATACTCGCAGGGCAGGTACGCACGGGGTTGGATACAGAGTAAAGATCTATCTACCAACGCCAGACTCACTGTTCCTCTGTCTCTTTCTCCTCATCTCACACTGCCTGCGACACCCTTTCTCTGCGTCTCTTTCTCCCTCTTCCCATCCTGAGGGCAAGAGGGAGAGATTGAGATAGTGTACAGAGGGAGATAGAGATAGAGGGAGATAAGCAGAGAGATAGACTTGGAAAGTGAGTAACAGAGAGAAGTAATAGGGTTTCAGAGAGTAGAAGGGAGGGGAAGAGAGAGATAGAGATGGAGAGAGATTACCAGCAAGAGAGTTTACCAGAGATTACCTCTCTCTCAGTCCCTATCACTCCTTTCCAATTTGTTACCATCTCCATCTATCTTTCTCCCTGTACCCCGATGTTTCACACTTCATGCCTCTCTCTCGATTGTCTGTGTATACTGCAGTGAAGGATTACATCATATTATTCTGTTTTACATTGTTCTTTCAATCTAACTGAACAATGTCTCAGACTGAGAACAGAGGGGCCTTGGAGAGACTACCACTGATTCCTGAGGGTAACAGGACAGATGGATAAGATGGTTAAGAAGTCTTACGGAATACTTTCCTTTATTCGCCGATGCAGACAATGTCAGAACAGGGAGGTTATGCTAGAACTGTGTAAAACACTAGTTCGACCACAGCCTGTGTACAGTTCTGGTCACCACATTACAGGAAGGATGTGACCACACTGGAGAGGGTACAGAGGAGATTTACAGAGGATGTTGTCAGGAATGGAGAATTTTAACTATGAGTTAAGATTGAATAGTCTGGAATTGATTTCTTTGGAGCACAAATGGTTGAAGGGAAGATTTAATTGAAGTGTATAAAATAATGACGGGACTGGATAAGTGGATCAGAAGGACCCATTTCCCTTAACAGAGGAGTCAATAACCATGGGCATAGATTACAAGATTTCCACACCAATATCATGAGGGTGTGATGGCTTCCATGGTGGAATACCTTGCTGGATGTTTACAATGGAGCGTTTTCCTTCTGGATCATCAGAACTGGCCGCTTGGGCCCCAACTTCATCCACATTTCTCCTACTCTACCAATATTTCACTCTATGTACCTATGTTTCTCTGTTTGCGGCCACAGCAGTGAAGGATTACATCAAATGAATATATCTTACATTCTCCCTTTCAATCCACCCCAACAATCTCTCTCCCTTCAACCTTGTTCCTCTCGACAGCCCTCTCTCTGCCTGCATATCTAAGCCTCTCTCCCTCTGTCTCCCTCTCAGTGTCAGCGATAGCAGGAGGGAGTGATGGAGAGAGGAATACAGAGAGAGACACAGAGCACAACCCCAGCTTCTCCAATCTATCCACGTAACTGAAGTCACTCATCCCTGGAACCATTCTTGAGAATCTTTTCTGCACCCTCCCTAATGCCCCCACATTCTTCCTAAAGTACAGTGTCCAGAATTGGACAATGCTCCAGTTGAAGGCAAACCAGCGCTTTACAAATGTCAAATTTTGCTTGCTTTTGTATTTAATGTCTCTATTTATAATCTCAGGACACCTTCTGCCGTTTAACCACTTTCTGAACCTGCCCTGCGACCTTCAGTGATTGGTGCACAAATAACCCCCAGATGTGTCTGTTCCTGCACCTCCTTTAGAATTCTATCCTTTTCTTTATATCGTCGCTTCTCCTTTTTCCTGACCGTGTCGGCGGAATATGCTGGCATGCTTCTTAATGAATACATTGCAACTGTCTTCACAAAAGAGGGGGCGACAGAGACATTGTAGTCAATGAGGAGGGCTTTGAAATATTGAATGGGATAAACAGTGAGAGAGGAAATATTCAGGGGTTTAGCATCTTTGAAAGCTGATAATTCAACAGGCTCAGATTGTTAAGAGGTGCATGGGAGGAAATATCAGAGGATCTGACCATCATTTTCCTATCCTCTCTGTTTATATTCGTGCTGCCAGAGGACTGGAGGACTCCGAATCTTGTACTGTTGATGAACAGGGGAGAAAGGAATAGACTGAGTAATTACAGGCCACCCAGCCTAATCACAGTGGAGGGAAAATTACTGGGCAAAAGGGAATGATTAATTTCTTTCTAATAATATGTGTCTCAGTGTCTCCATGTCTCTGTCACAATTTGAGCACTATCCTGACATTGGTGACGAGTCGGTCTGTGGAATAAATGTCCCAGTGTTGTGGTAACATAAAATGGCCACCGCAAACCAGCCTAAAATGGCTAACTAATGTTTGTGGATTTCCACAGATGTTTGAGAGAGGAGAGAGAGACAGAAAGAGAGACAAAGTGAGAGACACAGACCAAGACACAGAGAATGACAGCACGATATTTGTCATTGGACAGAGGAGGAGGAGGCCATTTGGCCCCTCAACACTCCCCTTATATTCAATGAGCTCATGGCTAATGTGTGATCTAACTCCATGTGCCTATCTTTGCCCCTTAATACATTTGGTTAATAAAAATCTATCAAACTCAGATTTAAAAACTAACAAGTGTCTCAGCGTCAATTGCCGTTTGTGGAAGAGAGTTCCAAACTGATACCACACCTGGTGTGTTGAAGTGTTTTTTTATTTCACTCCTGAAAGGTTTTTAGACTGCGTTTAGATTTTTAGACTATGCCCCCAAGTTCCTGACTCCGCAGCAAGTGGGAATTGTTACTCTCTGATAACCCGTTCAGATTCCCTTATTATCTTGGAAACATTCATCAAATAACCCCATAACCTTCTAAATTCCAGGGAAAGGAAATGTTTGGAGCGGAAGGGGAGACTGGAGCAGATGGTTTGGGGAAGTGGATAAACTGAAGCAATGGATGAGGAGACTGAGGGTTCAATACAGTGAGAGGAGAGGCTGAGATTCACAGGGAGAGACTGCAGCAGAGTGTTAGAGGAAATCTAATCTATAGATCCCAGTAATACAACTCAATTCATACATTCAAACAATAATCCCTGTGGTTATTGGTGTTGGAGAACAGTTCATTGTTTATACAATATAGACAATATATTTAGTTTGTACAGGCTAATAAATATAAATGTAAATATATTTCTGATATCAGCCTCGCTCTTTATTGAATTCAGCAGTCACAGAGATTTTAAAGTGTAGTATTTAAATAATGAATTACCATCAGTGATGAACTGATTCTATTCTGTTTATTCAGTCACTAAGTAAGGAATAGAAACTTTCTACAAAAAAAAATGATCACCTGACAGAAATCAACACAGAGGATCAAGTCCAACAGGAAAATGAACACAATCTGACAACAGACAACTTTAACTCATAGTTTCTCTCACTAATTTGTTCTGGACATTCCAGCACTTTCTGTTAGTGAATTATACACACTGCTGCTTCTTTCTCTATCTCTTGACATCTGCTTTTCCTTTTCCATCTGGTTCCTTCTCCCTGCTCCTTTTCTCCTTCCCTATCTTTGGCAGCTTTGACAGAACGAGGTGCGGAGCGAACTTACAGCTGAGCGGTCAATTTCAGTCAGTTACAAGTTAATCCCCTTTTGTTTTGGAGGACCAGGGGACTGCTGGGTAAGGGAAAACTATTTATTTGGGCAGTTTTAAAATCTTTTTCTTTTTGCGAGGAGCAGCTTTGACAGAACGAGGTGCGGAGCGAACTTACAGCTGAGCGGTCAATTTCAGTAAGTTACAAGCTCATCCCCTTTTGTTTCAGAGGACCAGGGGACTGCTGGGTAAGGGAAAACTATTTATTTGGGCAGTTTTAAAATCTTTTTCTTTTTGCGAGGCCCAGCTTTGACAGAACGACGTGCGGAGCGAACTTACAGCTGAGCGGTCAATTTCAGTAAGTTACAAGCTCATCCCCTTTTGTTTCAGAGGACCAGGGGACTGCTGGGTAAGGGAAAACTATTTATTTGGGCAGTTTTAAAATCTTTTTCTTTTTGCGAGGAGCAGCTTTGACAGAACGAGGTGCGGAACGAACTCCAGCTGAGCGGTCAATTTCAGTGTAAATTACAATTTAATCCCCTTTTGTTTCGGAGGACCAGGGGACTGCTGGGTAAGGGAAAACTATTTATTTGGGCAGTTTTAAAATCTTTTTCTTTTTGCGAGGAGCAGCTTTGACAGAACGAGGTGCGGAGCGGACTTACAGCTGAGCGGTCAGTTTCAGTGTAAGTTACAAGTTAATCCCCTTTTGTTTCAGAGGACCAGGGGACTGCTGGGTAAGGGAAAACTATTTATTTGGGCAGTTTTTAAATCTTTTTCTTTTTGCGAGGAGCAGCTTTGACAGAACGAGGTGCGGAGTGAACTTACAGCTGAGCGGTCAATTTCAGTGTAAGTGACAAGTTAATCCCCTTTTGTTTCAGAGGACCAGGGGACTGCTGGGTAAGGGAAAACTATTTATTTGGGCAGTTTTAAAATCTTTTTCTTTTTACGAGGAGCAGCTTTGACAGAACGAGGTGCGGAGTGAACTTACAGCTAAGAGGTCAATTTCAGTGTAAATTACAAGTTAATCCCCTTTTGTTTCGGAGGACCAGGGGACTGCTGGGTAAGGGAAACCTATTTATTTGGGCAGCTTTAAAATCTTTTTCTTTTTACGAGGAGCAGCTTTGACAGAACGAGGTGCGGAGTGAACTTACAGCTGAGCGGTCAATTTCAGTGTAAATTACAAGTTAATCCCCTTTTGTTTCGGAGGACCAGGGGACTGCTGGGTCAGGGAAAACTATTTATTTGGGCGGTTGCAGTACCCGAGACACTACACGTGTAGTGTCTCCCACCCACCCTCCTCCTCTAACCAAAAAAAAGGACTCTGGTGTGTTGATAAGTAAGCTTTTTATTTAAAGACTGAAACTAGAGCCAGGTTAATGAGGCAGCCAAGAGAACTTTTATAATCAGTGACATTTCACACAACAATTCTTACCCATATTTACAGTTGTATTCGTCAATGATTCTTTGGCCTGTATTTGATGCTGCTGTATTTATGTATTAACTGTAATCAATCAATAAATCCTTCTAAACATTCACCAGTTTAATGTTACAAGGGTTTACAAAGCTGGGAAATGGCCATTTAACACAAATGGTATGAAAGATCTTCCACTTTTCACCTCCAGTTTATATAAAGTTCAGCAATAAAGACCTCTACTTTCTGACAAAGAGTTTTTACTGCTGCAATAAAGTGTCACTTGTTTCCATTTGCTTCCAGACTGTTTCTATCCTCTGTTCTCCTGGGGGATTCAGAGGGATTTTTGTTCATTGTTTGTCCACATTCAGGAGGTTCCAGCTCCTCTGCAGCTGCTGTCCTGGAGAAATTAATTGCATTGCATTCAAAATCTTTCCCTCATTTTGGAGATATGAGGAGAGACTGCTTACACTAGTAGAGGGGTGAAACAAATAGGCAGGGAGTTATTGTGGTCTGGAATTCACTGTCTGACAGGTTTCTGAAAGCAGATTCAATATTAACTTTCAAAGGTCAATTGGAGTAAAATTTCAACTACTCTTAGTTATCGTAGAGAAGATACCAGCATAGAAAGAGAAGTGTGAGAGAGAGAGATGTCATAACGTAAGTGATCAAGAACTCAACACAACTTATATTGAGAGTTTTTATTTATAAATGACTGTTTGCGTTGTATTTGATCCTGTTGTTTTATGTATACATTACCTTTAATCACTCAATATAACTTTCCAAACAGGAATGAGTTTCATGTTACAAGTGCTCACACAGTAGAAAAATAGCCATTTTACAAAAGTTGCATTGAAATTATTTTATTCAGCATCTCAAGTTTACAATAAAGTAAATACTTCAGACTTGTGGAAACTTTCAAACTCAGCAAGAGAATCTCCCATCAGTAATGGCTCAGCATCTCCATCTGCTGGTGTCCCTGCCTCACTGCAGTTACTGTCCCTTCCTCACCATCTCCATCTCCTGGTGTCCCTGTCTCACTGCAGTTACTGTCCACCTCTCACCATCTCGAGAGGCTGGTAACCCTGCCTCACTGCAGTTAATGTCCCTCTCTCACCATCTCCATCTGCTGGTGTCCCTGTGTCACTTCAGTTACTGTCCCTTTCTCACCATCTCCATCTCCTGGTACCCCTGCCTCACTGCGGTTACTGCCCCCTCTCACCATCGCCATCTGCTGGTATCCCTGTCTTACTGCAGCTACTGGCCCACTCACCATCGCCATCTGCTGGTGTCACTGCCTCACTGCAGTTACTGCTCCCCTCTTTCCATCCCCATCTGCTGGTGTCCCTGACACACTGCAGTTACTGCCCTGCTCACGACCTCACATTCACTCCGATTTGCATCTTTATCCACTGGCTGCTGTTGTTGACAACAGCAACCACGAGGTGGCGCTGTACTGGCAGATGCGCAAACCTATCCTGTTCCCGTGAAACATCAGGGTCTGCACGTTCATTCGCTGCCAGGACTAAAGATGGCGCCGGTCAAATAATCACAGAGGCGGGTGGGAGGTGGAGCTGTGGGTCTGGGGGAGGAGGAGGGGGAATGGGATTTAGTTCCAGTGTTTGAAACCCTTCAGCTCTTTCTATGATTTCACTAATTTAACAATGAGATTGAGAGGGTATTTCACCCCCTTCTTCAGCTCCTGTCTGAATTTAGTCTGGGTCACAATGTAAATACATGTGTTGGTGCAGGAACTGAGAATCTGCAGCATCTTTGATGTTTGTTCTGTGATATAGAGAGGGTCAGTGGAGGAGGAATAATAATAAATATCTGTAATTCTCCTACAAATGATAGACACAACCTGGGTCACCCATAACAGGATAAAACTGCCGGATATACTGAAGAGTAAAATAATTGATTTCCTGCGATTCTCCATCTCTGGGTCCTTGTGATTCTCTGCATTGCTGTGGCGCCGGAATCCCCTGCGGACTTTACTGGAGAATAAAATCCGTCTGACAGTCAGAACATTGAGCAGCAACATCAGAAAGACCAGGACACAAGGGGTTAAAATGCGGTTAAACAATTCAATGGCCCCCCATATGGGGGAAGTAAAGAAGCTCAGTTTATTTACACAACCCATGGGAACATTATCAATAATGTATTTTTGTTTCAGTGTAAAGTACCAGGGGAGAGACTCCAAACAGCCCAGCACACTTACTGTTCCCACAACCACAGCCGCCCTTTTCTCGCTGCAATATTTTGTTTTCAGCTTCGCACAACAAATGGCCACAAATCGATCAAAGGTGAAAGTGACTGTGAGCCAGACAGAAACAACTGTGGATGCAGAAAGCAGAAAGAGAATGAGAGAACACACAGGAGTAATTCTCAGGAATGAATATGGGAAATAAATTACAACAATCTAGGTCAATATGGGATCAGTGATAACAACCAGGAGATCAGACACTGCCATTCCCACCAGGTAGACACTGATACATTTGGAGAGACCGCACTTTCCTCGGGACAGGATCACAATCGCCAACAAGATAACTGGAAGAGAGAGAGAAAGGTAAGCAGAGAAATTACTGATCAGACCTGGAGACAAAGCAGCAGTTTGACAGGATCTGGGCTGAGATTTCCAGCTTTGTTGGTGCATCGAGCAGTGAAAACTGATTCATTGACCCGGGCAGTGCTTTCTCACAGTGAAATGTTTGTAAACACAGTTATTAATAATGAATTGGGAAATTGATGCAGAAAGTGAATAAAGTCAGCACAGGATCTACTGGAAGTACTGAGTGAGGATGCAGTGTCAGTGGGGAAATGAGAAGGGGTTTTACAGAGATGGAGTCCAATGGGTTAATTGGGAGTTTGTCTCCAGACTGTTGGTTGGGAAGGTTTGGGGAGAGCGGGATGTGTAGCTGGTTTGTTGCTCAGGGTTCAGGGAACCGACAGGAAATGTTATCAAATGGGAAAAGGCAGAAAAATGCAGCGCTAAGTTTGAGTATCAGCCATGATCGAGAATGGTGGAGCAAGCTCGAAGGGCTGAATGGCCTCCTCCTGCTCCCATGTTACTGTATTCCTATCAGGTTGGACAAGGCAGCTGGAGGTGGAGACAGTGAGTGAGATTGGGAGGGAGAGAAGGAAAAGTACATGTTGGAGCAGGAGGGGAGACTGGAGCAGATGGTTTGGGAAAGTGGATAAACTGAAGCAATGGATGAGGAGACTGAGGATTCAATACAGTGAGAGGAGAGGCTGAGATTTACAAGGAGAGACTGCAGCAGAGTGTTAGAGGAAATCTAATCGATAGATCCCAGTAATACAACTCAATTAATACATTCAAACAATAATCCCTGTGGTTATTGGTGTTGGAGAACAGTTCATTGTTTCTCCCATATAGTCAATATATTTAGTTTGCACAGGCTATTAAATATAAATGTAAATATATTTCTGATATCAGCCTCGCTCTTTATTGAATTCAGCAGTCACAGAGATTTTAAAGTGCAGTATTTAAATAATGAATTACCAACAGTGATGAACTGATTCTATTCTGTTTATTCAGTCACTAAGTAAGGAATAGGAACTTTCTACAAAACAAAATGAGGACCTGACAGAAATCAACACAGAGGATCAAGTCCAACAGGAAAATGAACACAATCTGAAAACAGACAACTTCAACTCACAGTTTCTCTCACTAATTGTTCTGGACATTCCAGCACTTTATGATAGTGAATTATTTACACTGCTGCTTCTTTCTCTTTCTCTTTACTTCTGCTTTTCCGTTCCTGTCGGTTTCGTTCTCCCTGCTCCTTTTCTCCTTCCCTATCTCTCCGGAGTACTCACACCCTGTAAACAGTTACTTAATGCTGCTTTTCACATTTGATTTATTCCTAACATTCTGCGCCTGTGTTCTGTTCACCAGCCCCAGGTTCAATGATTCTATTCTCAGAGTCAGTTTGTTCAATGGTGAAACCTCTGTGAATAATTTAATGTATCTACAGAACACTCAAGTCTCGACCTGTTCACCTGCACTCTTCACTTCATCTACAATACATGGAATAAACAGGATCGAAAGCTACTTCCAGACAAATCTCACAATCATTGAAATTCCTTCTCCTGGAATTATAAAGTAATCTGTTAGAATGTGGGATTGTTTAATTAATAAAACAGCAACATCAGCGCTGCAGCTAATAATCGACAGATAAATGGAAAGTCTCTTGATTCCAACTGACAGAGTGAAAACCAGTAAAACATCACATCAATACTTTCTATTTTACAATGTAGTCCAGTCACAGTGAAGGTCCACAGTGAAGCAGAGAAGGAGAAGTGAAAGTGTCAGCAGCAAACTCAGTTCAGTAGCCAGACTTCTGAAGCAGTGTCAGACAAACACAGAATGAAATAATATTTGATAACTGTGATGATCAGTAAATACATTGAAATCCCAGTTAAACTGATCCATATTATTGGGGAGGGAGGACATTGTTCTGTCCCCTTGCAACACTGAGACTGTGAGATGTCTCATTATCAATCACTGAAAACAAAATCATAAAAATATTCCAGGGCCGGTTTGATCCACATCATGAAACTGTTAAAAACTCCTATTGGTCTGATTATTGATCCTCACTGAAACATCACATTCAAATACATTCATTACACAGAATAATCTTGTAACAATGCCACGGTTACTTAAAACAATACCATTAAATACATAATACAGTTCCTGCAAGAATGAAAGAGTAGTCAATGAGGAGATTCCATCAGTAAATTGCTGGAAAAGAACAGGCGGCTGTGTAACACACACAGAGGGAAAATATACCAAGTACAGCAGCTCAGTTAACATCGATTTACACCATTAACAGCTGAGATACCGGCTTACCAGTAACTCCAATTGCTGCAAGTACAGGATAGTAAATGTCTTCTATCTGATAGATTACTGGATATCCCATTTCTGAGAGAAGCAGGGACTTCGATTAGCCTGGAATCCACAGCTCCACCAGGCACTCTGAGCTGATCCATTCCAATGGGTCCTAAGTTATACAGGGGATAAGTCTCCACTGACACGGTTATACCCCTGATCATTGCTATTAATTACACTTTCCTGAACAAACACATTACATCAGCAGCTTTGACTCTGATGTAAATAATGTGGTGGATAAAACACAATCAATTCAATTTCAATGACATTTTCTGAGTAAGACCTCTCTCGGAATAAACCTGAAATCTGTACTCATACTGGACGGATGCTACAATTATGAGAGGCGTCATTTACATTTTCCATATTATTGCATTGACCGTGTTCACCCCTGGCTTTTCTATTGTAAATGTAACTGATCTGTCTGCAGTGGGCACTGAATCCAGGGACAAAATCAATCCCGTTTCACTCTGTTCCTGCCTTTTCCCAGTTAAAACGTGAACTTTGAGTCTCTGATTCCGGACCATGTTCAGGGTAACAGCCCAGAAACTACTGTGAGTGATATTACGGGACAGACACTGTACGCATCCATGTGGGAGGCAGTTGGGTAGTGATAATATCACTGGTCACGTAATCCAGAGGCCCAACCTGATGGCCAGGGGACAGGGGTTCAAATCCCACCACGGCAGCTATTTAAAACAGAGGGAGCTCCCTTTCTGTGTATAAAGTAGAGGGATCTCCGCCTCTAAGTATAAAGTGGAGCAAGCTCCCTCTTTATGTATAAAGTGGAGGGAGCTCCCTCTCTATGCATAAAGTGGAGGGAGCTCCATCTTTATTCATAAAGTGGGAGGAGCACCCTCTCCATTTATAAAGTTTGGGGCGATGAAGGAAAGAGGAGAAGAGGGAAACGATAACAAATGGGGAAATGGAGAGAGAGGGACATTGTGGAAGACAGTGAGAGACAGAAGAGATAGCGAAATGAGACCTTGATGGAACCCCAGTAACAATCCCCAATGTCTGCCCAGTCCGGTATTTGGGGTTTAATGTGAGTATTTTAAGGATAATTGTTAGATGAGTGTTTGATATTTTCAAACAGCATTGACATTCCCAACAAAAGCAAGAGTTAAAGATTCAAAATTAACCAAACAAATGGCTCAAAGCATTGCTGTCCATGCACAGAGGGACAGAGAGATGGAGAGAGTGAGACACAGGCAGACAGAGAAACAGAAAGAGTGCGACAGAGAAAGAGGGAGAGAGAGAGAGACAGAGCTAGAATGATGGAGAAAAAAGGAGAAACAGAGACAGAGGGAGAGAGACAGAAAGGGAGGCAGGCAAATGCAGAGTGAGACAGACAGAAAGGGAGACAGACAGATGCAGAGGGAGGCCGACAGATGCAGAGGGAGAAAGGGACAGAGAGAGAGAGAGAGGAAGAGAGAGAAACAGAGGGAGCAACAGAGACAGAGGGAGAGACTCACAGAGAGAGAGAGAGGGAGAGCGAGGTTACTGGAAAAACTTTACATCTAATAATGTTGAAAAAGATGGAATTAAAAAGTAAAACTGGCTGCGTGTAAGAACTAATTCTGAAAGGAAAGATCAGGGGTTTAGTGTGAGTGTTTTGGGGCAAGTGTTGGATCAGTGATTGATATTTTCAAACTGAAGTGACATTTAATATTATTGAATATATTATTATCATCTTACATCGTTAATAAATACAGCAAAACTGAGACACACGGGCTTTGCACGAGTAGACAGGAGTGAATCATTCCATCCTAGATGTTTTTTAATTCCAGATTTATGTTTATTTTTAGAAAAAACAAAATTCAAATTCACAACAGCCCAGCGTGGGATTTGAACTCCTACTTTTTAAATCATCAGCTCAGGCCTTCAAATTAAAACCCATAAAATGAGATTCATTTTCCTACTGCTGTTTTCTGACTGACTGAGGTTTTGTATATTGTTCCCTTCTTCTCTTCTTCCATGTGTTTGAAGTCTTTGAAGTTTGTCAGACATTGGTAAACTACTTCATGTGGTGTTCTGTAAATACCTTCAATTCTGTGTATCTGGAAGGGACACAATTCAAATTCTCACCTTATTGCATCAACCAAAACCTGCAGGTCCATTCAAACAACTCTATTTCCTGTCTCTGCAAAGACAGCTCACATTTCCACAATGCAGGAATGTCTGAATGGAAACAGCTTTTGATACATTTTCCAACACGTTTGCTAACACTTTTCAGGATGAAGCTAAATTCAACTCACAGATTCCAAGCGCCAAATTGAGCTTTTGGATAGAACAGGTAACATTGATGAAATCCCAGATCTCTCTGACCTGTCACCCATTCTAACATTGTACCATTTAGTTTATATCACTCAGTCTTCCTTCCAAAATGCATCACTTCACATTTCTCAGCATTGAAGTTAACCTGCCCTGTGTCTGTCCAATGATAGGTTGGATAGTAAGCTGTCAAGAGGACATAAAGTGTCTGCAAAGAGATTTCCATAGGTTAAGTGAGTGAGCAAAAAATTGGCAGATGGAGTACAATGTGGGAAAATGTAAGCTTGTCCACTTTAGCAGGAAGAATAAAAATCAGTATATTATTGAAATGGAGAGAGACTGCAGAACTGTACGGTACAGAGGGATCTGGGTGTCCTGGTACATGAATCACAAAATGTTACCGTGTAGCTACAGCGAGTGATTAGGAAGGCAAATGGAATGTTGTTGTTTATTGCAAGATGAAAAGAATATCAAAGTAGGGAGAGGGGGACGGGGAGATGGAGGGAGACAGACACAGGCAGAGTGGGACAGAGACATTGGGGGGGAGAGAGAGTGAGTTCGAGGGAGAAAGACAAAGCGAGAGACAGATACAGAGGGAGAGAGACAAACAGAGAGAAGGAGAGAGAAAGACAGAGGTTGAAACAGAGACTGAGGGGGAGACAGACAGAGTGAGTGACAGGGCGCGATTATGGGAGAAAATTTAAATCTAATAATGTTTGAAAAAAGATATAATTATAAACTTCAACTGGCTGTGCGCAAGAAATACATTTGAAAGGAAACATCAGGGGTTTAGTGTGAGTGTTTAGGAGGCAACTGTTGGATCAGTGTTTCATATTTTCAAACTGCAGGGACATTTATTGTTGTTGAAAATATGTTATCACAAATTGACAAACTTTAGAAGCAGGGGAAAAGGGAGACAGAGTGTGAGGGGACCTTGACAGAACCTCAGTAATAATCCCCATTATCTGCACAGTCTTGTATTGGGGGTTTAGTGTGAGGGTTTAGGGGGTGAGTGTTGAACAGTGTTTGATGTTTTAAAAGTGCAGTGATGGATCCAGCAAGGGCAAGAATTGCAGGTTCAAAATTAACCAATAAATGGATTAAAACACTTCTGTCCAAGGAGAGATAGAGGGAGAGATGGTTTGAGATGGGGACAGGCACAGTCATGGACTGAGGCAGAGAAAGAGGGAGAAGGAGATAGAGGGAGAGATAGAGATGGAGAGAGACAGACATGAGAGTGAGAGACAGATAGAAGATGAGACAAGATGTAACAGTCAGTAACAATCCTCATTATCTGCCCATTCCTGTATTGGGAGTTTAGTGTGAATGTTTTACGGGTGAGTGTTGGTTCAGTGTTTGATATTTTCACACTGCAGTGACGTTCCCAACAAAGCAGCTATCGAATAGAAGAGCAGGGAGGTTATGCTGAAACTGTATAACACATTGGTTAGACCACAACTCGAGTACTGTGTGCAGTTCTGGTCACCTCATTACAGAAAGGATGCAATTGCACTAGAGAGGGCACAGAAGAGATTTAATAGGATGGTGCCTGAACTGGAAAAATGCAGCTATGAGGAAAGATTGGATCGGCTGGGGTTGTTCTCCTTGGATCAGAAAAGGCTGAGGGGAGATCTGATTGAAATGTGAGAGGCTTGGATAGAGTGGAGGTGAAGGGTCTATTCAGGTTAGCAGAGAGGTCAGTGACGAGGGGACACAGTCTTCAAGTGATTGGCAGAAAGATTAGAGGGGATATAAGGAAAATGTTTTTCACCCAGAGGGTGGTGATGGTCTGGAAAAACTGGCCTGAAAGGGTAGTTGAGGAAGAAAACCTCAACTCATTCCAAAGGAGTCTGGATATGCACCTCAAGTGCCGTAATCTGCAGGGCTACGGACCAAATGGAGGTTGGTGGGATTAGAATAGTTGGATCGTTTTTCGGCCGGCACGGACACGATGGGCCAAGTGGCCTCTTTTTGTGCCTTAAATTTTCTGTGATTCTAAAGGAAAGAGTTGCTGGTTCAAAATTAACCAAGAAATGCCTGAAAGCATTGCTGTCCTGGGACAGAGAGGAAGGGAGAGATGAGAAGAGAGAGACAGAGAGAGAGAGAGGCAGAGAAAGAGGGAGAGACAGAGAGAGAGGGAGACACAGACAGATCGAGAGGGATGGCAGAGAAAGAGGGAGAGGGAGAAACAGAGACAGAGAAGGAGGGAAAGACAGAAATAGGGGAGATAGAGACAGGGGAGACAGAGGGGAGGGAAATTCGGACAGAGAGATGGTGGCAGAGAGACAGATGGAGGGAGTGGTAGAGGGAGAGTTATGGAGGGACAGAGGGAGAGGGAAAGACAGACAGAGGGACAGATGGAGATGGAGAAACAGAGAGAGAGAGAACAATTGTGAAAGACAGAGATTGGGGGAGACAGGGGTAGAGGGAGAGACCGAGACAAAAAGAGAGAGGGGAGAGAATGGGATTGGCAGAGAGAGGGACAGCGAAAGAAGGAGAGACCAAGAGAGAGCGAGGCAGAGCGAGAGAGATAGAGGGTGGGACAGAGGGAGGGACAGAGAGACACGGGGAGATCAAGATAGAGAGACAGGGCAAAGAGAGAGAGAGAGAGAGTAAAGATAGAAACATAGAGAGAGACAGAGACAGAGAGTGGGGAGACTACAGCAGCAACTTTAGGTCAGTTATTTTAACTTCGGTGGTGGAAAACATTTAGAAAAAACAATTTGGATCAACATCAATAGTCACATGGACAAAAGCGAGATAATTAAGGAAAGGCAGCATGGATTTCTTCAGGGAAAATCATGTTTAACGAACTGGCTGGAGTTTTTTGAGGAGGTAACTGAAAGGGTTGATGAGGGCAATGTTGTTGATGTGGTGTACATGGAGTTTCAAAATGCGTTTGATACGGTGCCACACAACAGACGTGTGAGCATGCTTGTAGCTCATAGAATAAGTACGACGGTCGCAACATGGATACGGAATTGGCTGGGTGACAGGAAACAAAGAGTAGTGATTAATGGATGTTTTTCAGGCTGGAGGAAGGTTTGTAGTGCAGTTCCCCAGGGGTCAGTGTTGGGACCCTTGAGCTTCTTGATATATATTAATGACCGAGACCTCGGTGGACAGGATACAATTTCAAAGTTTGCAGATGATACGGAACTTGGAAGCATTGTGAACTGTGATGACAATCGTGATGAACTTCAAAAGGACATAGACAAGTTGGTGGAATGGGCAGGCAGGTGGCAGATGAAGTTCAATGCAGAGAAATGTGAAGTGATTCATTTTGGTAGGAAGAACATGGAGTGACAATATAGAAAAAAGGAACAATTCCAAAGGGGGATTAGGAGCAGAGGGACCTGGGTGTATATGTGCAGAAGTCATTGAAAGTGGTAGGACAGGTTGCGAGATCGGTTCATTAAGCATACAGTATCCTGGGATTTATTAATAGGGGCATAGAGCACAAGAGCAAGGAGGTTATGTAGAATTTGTATAAGATGCTAGTTCATCCTCAGCACGAGTATTGCGTCCATTTTTGAGTGCCACACTTGAGTAAAGAAGTGAGGATATTGGAGAGAGTACAGAAGAGATTCACGAGAATGGTTCCAGGGATGAGGAATTTCAGTCATGAAGATAGATTGGAGAAGTTAGGACTGTTTTTCTTGGAGAAGAGAAGGCTGAGAGGGGATTTGATCGAGGTATTCAAAATCATGAGGGATCTGGACAGAGCAGATAGGGAGAAACTGTTCCCACTTGTGAAAGGATCGAGAACGAGATGACACAGACAGAAAATATTTGGTAAGAGAAGCAAAAGTGACATGGAGAAAAACTTTTTCATGCAGTGAGTGGTTAATGTCTGGAATGCGCTGCCTCAGAACGTGGTGGAGGCAAGTTTAATTGAAGCATTCAAAAGGGAATTAGACAGTGACATGAAAAGGAAGAATGTGCAGGGTTATGAAGAGAAGGCGGGGTAATAGAACTGAGAGAATTGCACTCTCGGAAAACCAGTGCAGACAAGATGGCCCGAATGGCCTCCTTCACCACTGCAATGACTCTGAGACAGAGGCAGAGAAAGAGACAGGTGGAGAGATAAAGAGAGAGGCAGAGGGAGGGAGAGCATGTGAGAGAAACAGAGACAGAGAAGGTGAAACAGAGAGAGGGACAGGCAGCAGCAAAGTGCGAGAAGGAGAAGGAGAGAGAGAGAGAGACAGACAGACAGAGAGGGAGACCGAGAGGCAGAGACATAGAGAGAGAGAGGGAGACAGAGAGAGCGCAAGAGAGAGAAAAAGAGAGAGAGAGAGAGTGACAGATAGGGACGGAGAGAAGGAGACAGCGTGGGAGGGAGAGATGATCTGAGAGAAAAATAGAGCAAAGTATTCAGACAGAATAAGAGTGACAGAGAGAGGGAGAGACAGTGACAGAGAGACTGTCAAAGAGAGACAGAGACAGAAAGAGAGAAGGAGAGGAAGAGAAAGGGAGAGGAAGAAAGAGAGAGAGAGAGCACATGGTGGAGTTGCACTAACAAGAGAACCACACAGAGGCACTCCCTGCGGAGATACTGTAATAACAGACCCACTCACTGACCCTCCCTGTGGTGATACTATAATAACAGACCCACTCGGTGACTCTCCCTGTGGAGATACTATAATAACAGACACACTCAGTGACTCTAGCTGTGGAGATACTATAATAACAGAACCACACAGTGACTCTCCCAGTGGAGATACTATAATAACAGAACAACTCAGTGACTCTCCCTGTGGAGATACTAAAATAAGAGATCCACTCAGTGACTCTCCGTGTGGAGATACTATAATAAAAGACCCACTCAGTGACTCTCCCTGTGGAGATACTACAACAACAGACCCACTCAGTGACTCTCCCTGTGGAGATACTATAATAATAGACCCACTCAGCGACTCTCCCTGTGGAGATACTATAATAAAAGACCCACTCAGTGACCCTCCCTGTGGAGATACTGTAATAAAAGACCCACTGAGTGACTCTCCCTGTGGAGATACTATAATTACAGTCCCATTCAGTTGATTCTCCCTGTGGAGATACTATAATAACAGACCCACATAGTGCCTCTCCCTGTGGAGATACTACAATAACAGACCCACTCAGTGACACTCCCTGTGGAGATACTATAATAACGGACCCACTCAGTGACTCTCCCTGTGGAGATACTACAATAACAGACCCACTCAGTGACTCTCCCTGTGGAGATACTATAATAACAGACCCACTCAGTGACTCTCCCTCTGGAGATACTATAATAACAGACCCACTCAGTGACTCTCCCTGTGGAGGTACTGTAATAACAGACCCACTCGGTGACTCACCCTGTGGAGATAATATAATAACAGACCCACTCAGTGACTCTCCCTGTGGAGATACTATAATAACAGACCCACTCAGTGACTCTCCCCGTGGAGATAATATAATAACAGACCCACTCAGTGACTCTCCCTGTGGAGATACTATAATAACAGACCCACTCAGTTACACTCCCCGTGGAGATGCTATAATAACAGAACCACTCATTGACTCTCCCTGTGGAGATACAATAATAACAGACCCACTCAGTGACTCTCCCTGTGGAGATACTATAATTACAGACCCACTCAGTGACTCTCCCTGTGGAGATACTGTAATAACAGACCCACTCAGTGACTCTCCCCGTGGAGATACTATAATAACAGACCCACTCAGTGACTCTCCCTGTGGAGATACTATAAGAACAGACCCACTCAGTGACTCTCCCTGTGGAGATACTATAATAACAGACCCACTCAGTCACTCTCCCTGTGGAGCTACTATAATAACAGACCCACTCAGTGACTCTCCCTGTGGAGATACTATAATAACAGACCCACTCAGTGACTCTCCCTGTGGAGATACTATAATAATAGACCCACTCAGCGACTCTCCCTGTGGAGATACTATAATAAAAGACCCACTCAGTGACCCTCCCTGTGGAGATACTATAATAACAGACCCATTCAGTGACTCTCCCTGTGGAGATACTATAATAATAGACCCACTCAGTGACTCACCCTGTGGAGATACTATAATAAAAGACCCACTCAGTGACTCTCCCTGTGGAGATACTATAATAACAGACCCACTCAGTGACTCTCCCTGTGGAGATACTATAATAACAGACCCACTCCGTGAATCTCCCTGTGGAGATACTATAATAACAGACCCACTCAATGACTCACCCTGTGGAGATACCATAATAAAAGAACCACTCACTTACCCTCCCTGTGGAGATACTGTAATAACAGACCCACTGAGTGACTCTCCCTGTGGAGATACTATAATTACAGTCCCATTCAGTTGATTCTCCCTGTGGAGATACTATAATAACAGACCCACATAGTGCCTCTCCCTGTGGAGATACTATAATAACAGACCCACTCAGTGACACTCCCTGTGGAGATACTATAATAACAGACCCACACAGTGACTCTCCCTGTGGAGATACTATAATAACAGACCCACTCAGTGTCTCTCCCTGTGGAGATACTATAATAACAGACCCACTCAGTGACTCTCCCTCTGGAGATACTATAATAACAGACCCACTCAGTGACTCTCCCTGTGGAGGTACTGTAATAACAGACCCACTCAGTGACTCACCCTGTGGAGATAATATAATAACAGACCCACTCAGTGACTCTCCCTGTGGAGATACTATAATAACAGACCCACTCAGTGACTCTCCCCGTGGAGATACTATAATAACAGACCCACTCAGTGACTCTCCCTGTGGAGATACTATAATAACAGACCCACTCAGTTACACTCCCCGTGGAGATTCTATAATAACAGAACCACTCAGTGACTCTCCCTGTGGAGATACAATAATAACAGACCCACTCAGTGACTCTCCCTGTGGAGATACTAAAATAACAGACCCACTCAGAGACTGTCCCCGTGGAGATACTATAACAACAGACCCACTCAGTGACTCTCCCTGTGGAGATACTAGAATAACAGACCCACTCAGTGACTCTCCCTGTGGAGATACTAGAATAACAGACCCAGTCAGTGACTCTCCCTCTGGAGATACTGGAATAACAGACCCACTCAGTGACTCTCCCTGTGGAGATACTAGAATAACAGACCCACTCAGTGACGCTCCCTGTGGAGATACTAGAATAACAGACCCACTCAGTGACTCTCCCTGTGGAGATACTATAATAACAGACCCACTCAGTGACTCTCCCTGTGGAGATACTAGAATAACAGACCCACTCATTGACTCTCCCTGTAGAGATACTAGAATAACAGACCCACTCAGTGACTCTCCGTGTGGAGATACTAGAATAACAGACCCACTCAGTGACTCTCCCTGTGGAGATACTATAATAACCGACCCACTCAGTCACTCTCCCTGTGGAGGTACTATAATAACAGACCCACTCAGTGACTCGCCCTGTGGAGATACTATAATAACAGACCCACTCAGTGACTCTCCCTGTGAAGATACTAGAATAACAGACCCACTCAGTGACTCTCCCTGTGGAGATACTATAATAACAGACCCACTCAGTGACTCTCCCTCTGGAGATACTATAATAACAGACCCACTCAGTGACTCTCCCTGTGGAGATACTATAATAACAGACCCGCTCAGTGACTCTCCCTCTGGAGATACTATAATAATAGACTCACTCAGTGACTCTCCCTGTTGAGATACTATAATAACAGACCCGATCAGTGACACTCCCTGTGGAGATACTATAATAACAGACCCACTCAGAGACTCTCCCCGTGGAGATACTATAATAACAGACCCACTCAGTGACTCTCCCTGTGGAGATACAATAATAACAGACCCACTCAGTCACTCTCCCTGTGGAGATACAATAATAACAGACCCAATCAGTGACTCTGCCTGTGGAGATACTATAATAACAGACCCACTCAGTGACTCTCCCTGTGGAGATACTATAATAACAGACCCACTCAGTGACTCTCCCTGTGGAGATACTATAATAACAGACCCACTCAGTGCCCCTCCCTGTGGAGATACTACAATAACAGACCCACTCAGTGACTCTCCCTGTGGAGATACTCTTAGAAAAGACCCACTCAGTGACACTCCCTGTGGAGATACTATAATAACAGACCCACACAGTGACTCTCCCTGTGGAGATACTATAATAACAGACCCACTCAGTGTCTCTCCCTGTGGAGATACTATAATAACAGACCCACTCAGTGACTCTCCCTCTGGAGATACTATAATAACAGACCCACTCAGTGACTCTCCCTGTGGAGGTACTGTAATAACAGACCCACTCAGTGACTCACCCTGTGGAGATAATATAATAACAGACCCACTCAGTGACTCTCCCTGTGGAGATACTATAATAACAGACCCACTCAGTGACTCTCCCCGTGGAGATACTATAATAACAGACCCACTCAGTGACTCTCCCTGTGGAGATACTATAATAACAGACCCACTCAGTTACACTCCCCGTGGAGATTCTATAATAACAGAACCACTCAGTGACTCTCCCTGTGGAGATACAATAATAACAGACCCACTCAGTGACTCTCCCTGTGGAGATACTAAAATAACAGACCCACTCAGAGACTGTCCCCGTGGAGATACTATAACAACAGACCCACTCAGTGACTCTCCCTGTGGAGATACTAGAATAACAGACCCACTCAGTGACTCTCCCTGTGGAGATACTAGAATAACAGACCCAGTCAGTGACTCTCCCTCTGGAGATACTGGAATAACAGACCCACTCAGTGACTCTCCCTGTGGAGATACTAGAATAACAGACCCACTCAGTGACGCTCCCTGTGGAGATACTAGAATAACAGACCCACTCAGTGACTCTCCCTGTGGAGATACTATAATAACAGACCCACTCAGTGACTCTCCCTGTGGAGATACTAGAATAACAGACCCACTCATTGACTCTCCCTGTAGAGATACTAGAATAACAGACCCACTCAGTGACTCTCCGTGTGGAGATACTAGAATAACAGACCCACTCAGTGACTCTCCCTGTGGAGATACTATAATAACCGACCCACTCAGTCACTCTCCCTGTGGAGGTACTATAATAACAGACCCACTCAGTGACTCGCCCTGTGGAGATACTATAATAACAGACCCACTCAGTGACTCTCCCTGTGAAGATACTAGAATAACAGACCCACTCAGTGACTCTCCCTGTGGAGATACTATAATAACAGACCCACTCAGTGACTCTCCCTCTGGAGATACTATAATAACAGACCCACTCAGTGACTCTCCCTGTGGAGATACTATAATAACAGACCCGCTCAGTGACTCTCCCTGTGGAGATACTATAATAATAGACTCACTCAGTGACTCTCCCTGTTGAGATACTATAATAACAGACCCGATCAGTGACACTCCCTGTGGAGATACTATAATAACAGACCCACTCAGAGACTCTCCCCGTGGAGATACTATAATAACAGACCCACTCAGTGACTCTCCCTGTGGAGATACAATAATAACAGACCCACTCAGTCACTCTCCCTGTGGAGATACAATAATAACAGACCCAATCAGTGACTCTGCCTGTGGAGATACTATAATAACAGACCCACTCAGTGACTCTCCCTGTGGAGATACTATAATAACAGACCCACTCAGTGACTCTCCCTGTGGAGATACTATAATAACAGACCCACTCAGTGCCCCTCCCTGTGGAGATACTACAATAACAGACCCACTCAGTGACTCTCCCTGTGGAGATACTCTTAGAAAAGACCCACTCAGTGACACTCCCTGTGGAGATACTATAATAACAGACCCACTCAGTGACTCTCCCTGTGGAGATACTATAATAACAGACCCACTCAGTGACTCTCCCTCTGGAGATACTATAATAACAGACACGCTCGGTGACTCTCCCTGTGGAGATACTATAATAACAGACCCACTCAGTGACTCTCTGTGTGGAGATACTATAATAACAGACCCACTCAGTGACTCTCCGTGTGGAGATACTATAATAACAGACCCACTCAGTGACTCTCCCTGTGGAGATACTATAATAACAGACCCAGTCAGTGACTCTCCCTGTGGAGATACTATAATAACAGACCCACTCAGTGACTCTCCCTGTGGAGATACTATAATAACAGACCCACTCAGTGACTCTCCCTGTGGAGATACTATAATAACAGACCCACTCAGTGACTCCCCCCGTGGAGATACTATAATAACAGACCCACTCAGTGACTCTCCCTGTGGAGATACTATAATAACAGACCCACTCAGTTACACTCCCCGTGGAGATACTATAATAACAGAACCACTCAGTGACTCTCCCTGTGGAGATACTATAATAACAGACCCACTCATTGACTGTCCCTGTGGAGATACTATAATAACAGACCCACTCAGTGACTCTCCCTGTGGAGTAAAAATAATAACAGAACCGCTCAGTGACTCTCCCTGTGGAGATACTATAATAACAGACCAAGTCAGTGACTCTCCCTGTGGAGATACTATAATAACAGACCCACTCAGTGACTCTCCCTTTGGAGATACTTGAGTAACAGACCCACTCGTGACTCTCCCTGTGGAGACACTATAATAACAGACCCACTCAGTGACTCTCCCTGTGGAGATACAATAATAACAGACCCACTCAGTCACTCTCCCTGTGGAGATACAATAATAACAGACCCAATCAGTGACTCTGCCTGTGGAGATACTATAATAACAGACCCACTCAGTGACTCTCCCTGTGGAGATACTATAATAACAGACCCACTCAGTGACTCTCCCTGTGGAGATACTATAATAACAGACCCACTCAGTGCCCCTCCCTGTGGAGATACTACAATAACAGACCCACTCAGTGACTCTCCCTGTGGAGATACTCTTAGAAAAGACCCACTCAGTGACACTCCCTGTGGAGATACTATAATAACAGACCCACACAGTGACTCTCCCTGTGGAGATACTATAATAACAGACCCACTCAGTGTCTCTCCCTGTGGAGATACTATAATAACAGACCCACTCAGTGACTCTCCCTCTGGAGATACTATAATAACAGACCCACTCAGTGACTCTCCCTGTGGAGGTACTGTAATAACAGACCCACTCAGTGACTCACCCTGTGGAGATAATATAATAACAGACCCACTCAGTGACTCTCCCTGTGGAGATACTATAATAACAGACCCACTCAGTGACTCTCCCCGTGGAGATACTATAATAACAGACCCACTCAGTGACTCTCCCTGTGGAGATACTATAATAACAGACCCACTCAGTTACACTCCCCGTGGAGATTCTATAATAACAGAACCACTCAGTGACTCTCCCTGTGGAGATACAATAATAACAGACCCACTCAGTGACTCTCCCTGTGGAGATACTAAAATAACAGACCCACTCAGAGACTGTCCCCGTGGAGATACTATAACAACAGACCCACTCAGTGACTCTCCCTGTGGAGATACTAGAATAACAGACCCACTCAGTGACTCTCCCTGTGGAGATACTAGAATAACAGACCCAGTCAGTGACTCTCCCTCTGGAGATACTGGAATAACAGACCCACTCAGTGACTCTCCCTGTGGAGATACTAGAATAACAGACCCACTCAGTGACGCTCCCTGTGGAGATACTAGAATAACAGACCCACTCAGTGACTCTCCCTGTGGAGATACTATAATAACAGACCCACTCAGTGACTCTCCCTGTGGAGATACTAGAATAACAGACCCACTCATTGACTCTCCCTGTAGAGATACTAGAATAACAGACCCACTCAGTGACTCTCCGTGTGGAGATACTAGAATAACAGACCCACTCAGTGACTCTCCCTGTGGAGATACTATAATAACCGACCCACTCAGTCACTCTCCCTGTGGAGGTACTATAATAACAGACCCACTCAGTGACTCGCCCTGTGGAGATACTATAATAACAGACCCACTCAGTGACTCTCCCTGTGTAGATACTAGAATAACAGACCCACTCAGTGACTCTCCCTGTGGAGATACTATAATAACAGACCCACTCAGTGACTCTCCCTCTGGAGATACTATAATAACAGACCCACTCAGTGACTCTCCCTGTGGAGATACTATAATAACAGACCCGCTCAGTGACTCTCCCTGTGGAGATACTATAATAATAGACTCACTCAGTGACTCTCCCTGTTGAGATACTATAATAACAGACCCGATCAGTGACACTCCCTGTGGAGATACTATAATAACAGACCCACTCAGAGACTCTCCCCGTGGAGATACTATAATAACAGACCCACTCAGTGACTCTCCCTGTGGAGATACAATAATAACAGACCCACTCAGTCACTCTCCCTGTGGAGATACAATAATAACAGACCCAATCAGTGACTCTGCCTGTGGAGATACTATAATAACAGACCCACTCAGTGACTCTCCCTGTGGAGATACTATAATAACAGACCCACTCAGTGACTCTCCCTGTGGAGATACTATAATAACAGACCCACTCAGTGCCCCTCCCTGTGGAGATACTACAATAACAGACCCACTCAGTGACTCTCCCTGTGGAGATACTCTTAGAAAAGACCCACTCAGTGACACTCCCTGTGGAGATACTATAATAACAGACCCACTCAGTGACTCTCCCTGTGGAGATACTATAATAACAGACCCACTCAGTGACTCTCCCTCTGGAGATACTATAATAACAGACACGCTCGGTGACTCTCCCTGTGGAGATACTATAATAACAGACCCACTCAGTGACTCTCTGTGTGGAGATACTATAATAACAGACCCACTCAGTGACTCTCCGTGTGGAGATACTATAATAACAGACCCACTCAGTGACTCTCCCTGTGGAGATACTATAATAACAGACCCAGTCAGTGACTCTCCCTGTGGAGATACTATAATAACAGACCCACTCAGTGACTCTCCCTGTGGAGATACTATAATAACAGACCCACTCAGTGACTCTCCCTGTGGAGATACTATAATAACAGACCCACTCAGTGACTCCCCCCGTGGAGATACTATAATAACAGACCCACTCAGTGACTCTCCCTGTGGAGATACTATAATAACAGACCCACTCAGTTACACTCCCCGTGGAGATACTATAATAACAGAACCACTCAGTGACTCTCCCTGTGGAGATACAATAATAACAGACCCACTCAGTGACTCTCCCTGTGGAGATACTATAATAACAGACCCACTCATTGACTGTCCCTGTGGAGATACTATAATAACAGACCCACTCAGTGACTCTCCCTGTGGAGTAAAAATAATAACAGAACCGCTCAGTGACTCTCCCTGTGGAGATACTATAATAACAGACCAAGTCAGTGACTCTCCCTGTGGAGATACTATAATAACAGACCCACTCAGTGACTCTCCCTTTGGAGATACTTGAGTAACAGACCCACTCGTGACTCTCCCTGTGGAGACACTATAATAACAGACCCACTCAGTGACTCTCCCTGTGGAGAAACTGGAATAACAGACCCACTCAGTGACTCCCCCGGGGTGACACTATAATAACAGACCCACTCAGTGACTCTCCCTGTGGAGATACTATCATAACAGACCCACTCAGTGACTCTCCCTGGTTAGATACTATAATAACAGACCAACTCAGTGACTGTCCCTGTGGAGATACTATAATAACAGACCCACTCAGTGACTCTCCCTGTGGAGATACTAGAATAACAGACCCACTCAGTGACTCTCCCTGTGGAGATACTAGAATAACAGACCCACACAGTGACTCTCCCTGTGGAGATACTAGAATAACAGACCCACTCAGTGACTCTCCCTGTGGAGATACTAGAATAACAGACCCACTCAGTGACTCTCCCTGTGGAGATACTAGAATAACAGACCCACTCAGTGACTCTCCGTGTGGAGATACTAGAATAACAGACCCACTCAGTGACTCTCCCTGTGGAGATACTATAATAACAGACCCACTCAGTCACTCTCCCTGTGGAGGTACTATAATAACAGACCCACTCAGTGACTCTCCCTGTGGAGATACTATAATAACAGAACCACTCAGTGACTCTCCCTGTGGAGATACTAGAATAACAGACCCACTCAGTGACTCTCCCTGTGGAGATACTATAATAACAGACCCACTCAGTGACTCTCCCTGTGGAGATACTATAATAACAGACCCACTCAGTGACTCTCCCTGTGGAGATACTATAATAACAGACCCACTCAGTGACTCTCCCTGTGGAGATACTATAATAACAGACTCACTCAGTGACTCTCCCTGTTGAGATACTATAATAACAGACCCGATCAGTGACACTCCCTGTGGAGATACTATAATAACAGACCCACTCAGAGACTCTCCCCGTGGAGATACTATAATAACAGACCCACTCAGTGACTCTCCCTGTGGAGATACTATAATAACAGACCCACTCAGTGACTCTCCCTGTGGAGATACAATAATAACAGACCCACTCAGTCACTCTCCCTGTGGAGATGCAATAATAACAGACCCAATCAGTGACTCTCCCTGTGGAGATACTATAATAACAGACCCACTCAGTGACTCTCCCTGTGGAGATACTATAATAACAGACCCACTCAGTGACTCTCCCTGTGGAGATACTATAATAACAGACCCACTCAGTGTCCCTCCCTGTGGAGATACTGCAATAACTGACCCATTCAGTGACTCTCCCTGTGGAGATACTATAAGAAAAGACCCACTCAGTGACACTCCCTGTGGAGATACTATAATAACAGACCCACTCAGTGACTCTCCCTGTGGAGATACTAGAATAACAGACCCACTCAGTGACTCTCCCTCTGGAGATACTATAATAACAGACCCACTCAGTGACTCTCCCTGTGGAGATACTATAATAACAGACTCGCTCGGTGACTCTCCCTGTGGAGATACTATAATAACAGACCCACTCAGTGACTCTCTGTGTGGAGATACTATCATAACAGACCCACTCAGTGACTCTCCCTGTGGAGATACTATAATAACAGACCCACTCAGTGACTCTCCCTGTGGAGATACTATAATAACAGACCCAGTCAGTGACTCTCCCTGTGGAGATACTACAATAACAGACCCACTCAGTGACTCTCCCTCTGGAGATACTATAATAACAGACCCACTCAGTGACTGTCCCTGTGGAGACACTATAATAACAGACCCACTCAGAGACTCTCCCTGTGGAGATACTATAACAACAGACCCACTCAGTGACTCTCCCTGTGGAGTAAAAATAATAACAGACCCACTCAGTGACTCTCCCTGTGGAGATACTAGAATAACAGACCCACTCAGTGACTCTCCCTGTGGAGATACAATAATAACAGACCCACTCAGTCACTCTCCCTGTGGAGATTCAATAATAACAGACCCAATCAGTGACTCTCCCTGTGAAGATACTATAATAACAGACCCACTCAGTGACTCTCCCTGTGGAGATACTATAATAACAGACCCACTCAGTGACTCTCCCTGTGGAGATACTATAATAACAGACCCACTCAGTGTCCCTCCCTGTGGAGATACTACAATAACAGACCCACTCAGTGACTCTCCCTGTGGAGATACTATCAGAAAAGACCCACTCATTGTCACTCCCTGTGGAGATACTATAATAACAGACCCACTCAGTGACTCTCCCTGTGGAGATACTATAATAACAGACCCACTCAGTGACTCTCCCTCTGGAGATACTATAATAACAGACCCACTCAGTGACTCTCCCTGTGGAGATACTATAATAACAGACTCGCTCGGTGACTCTCCCTGTGGAGATACTATAATAACAGACCCACTCAGTGACTCTCTGTGTGGAGATACTATAATAACAGACCCACTCAGTGACTCTCCCTGTGGAGATACTATAATAACAGACCCACTCAGTGACTCTCCCTGTGGAGATACTATAATAACAGACCCAGTCAGTGTCTCTCCCTGTGGAGATACTATAATAACAGACCCACACAGTGACTCTCCCTCTGGAGATACTATAATAACAGACCCACTCAGTGACTGTCCCTGTGGAGATACTATAATAACAGACCCACTCAGAGACTCTCCCTGTGGAGATACTATAACAACAGACACACTCAGTGACTCTCCCTATGGAGTAAAAGTAATAACAGACCCACTCAGTGACTCTCCCTCTGGAGATACTGGAATAACAGACCCACTCAGTGACTCTCCCTGTGGAGATACTAGAATAACAGACCCACTCAGTGACTCTCGCTGTGGAGATACTAGAATAACAGACCCACTCAGTGACTCTCCCTGTGGAGATACTATAATAACAGACCCACTCAGTGACTCTCCCTGTGGAGATACTAGAATAACAGACCCACTCAGTGACTCTCCCTGTGGAGATACTATAATAACAGACCCACTCAGTGACTCTCCCCGTGGAGATACTATAATAACAGACCCACTCAGTGACTCTCCCTGTGGAGATACTATAATAACAGACCCAATCAGTGACTCTCCCTGTGGAGATACTATAATAACAGACCCACTCAGTGACTGTCCCTGTGGAGATACTATAATAACAGACCCACTCAGTGACTCTCCCTGTGGAGATACTATAATAACAGACCCACTCAGTGTCCCTCCCTGTGGAGATACTATGATAACAGACCCACTCAGTGACTCTCCCTGTGGAGATACTATAATAACAGACCCACTCAGTGACACTCCCTGTGGAGATACTATAATAACAGACCCACTCAGTGACTCTCCCTGTGGAGATACTATAATAACAGACCCACTCAGTGACTCTCCCTGTGGAGATACTAGAATAACAGACCCACTCAGTGACTCTCCCTGTGGAGATACTAGAATAACAGACCCACTCAGTGACTCTCCCTGTGGAGATACTAGAATAACAGACCCACTCAGTGACTCTCCCTGTGGAGATACTATAATAACAGACCCACTCAGTGACTCTCCCTGTGGAGATACTATAATAACAGACCCACTCAGTGACTCTCCCTGTGGAGATACTATAATAACAGACCCACTCAGTGACTCTCCCTGTGGAGATACAATAATAACAGACCCACTCAGTCACTCTCCCTGTGGAGATACAATAATAACAGACCCAATCAGTGACTCTCCCTGTGGAGATACTATAATAACAGACCCACTCAGTGACTCTCCCTGTGGAGATACTATAATAACAGACCCACTCAGTGACTCTCCCTGTGGAGATACTATAATAACAGACCCACTCAGTGTCCCTCCCTGTGGAGATACTATGATAACAGACCCACTCAGTGACTCTCCGTGTGGAGATACTATAATAACAGACCCACTCAGTGACACTCCCTGTGGAGATACTATCATAACAGACCCACTCAGTGACTCTCCCTGTGGAGATACTATAATAACAGACCCACTCAGTGACTCTCCCTGTGGAGATACTATAATAACAGACCCAATCAGTGACTCTCCCTGTGGAGATACTATAATAACAGACCCACTCAGTGACTCTCCCTGTGGAGATACTATAATAACAGACCCACTCAGTGACTCTCCCTGTGGAGATACTATAATAACAGACCCACTCAGTGACTCTCCCTGTGGAGATACTAGGATAACAGACCCACTCAGTGACTCTCCCTGTGGAGATACTAGAATAACAGACCCACTCAGTGACTCTCCCTGTGGAGATACTATAATAACAGACCCACTCAGTGACTCTCCCTTTGGAGATACTAGAATAACAGACCCACTCAGTGACTCTCCCTGTGGAGATACCAGAATAACAGACCCACTCAGTGACTCTCCGTGTGGAGATACTAGAATAACAGACCCACTCAGTGACTCTCCCTGTGGAGATACTATAATAACAGACCCACTCAGTCACTCTCCCTGTGGAGGTACTATAATAACAGACCCACTCAGTGACTCTCCCTGTGGAGATACTATAATAACAGACCCACTCAGTGACTCTCCCTGTGGAGATACTAGAATAACAGACCCACTCAGTGACTCACCCTGTGGAGATACTATAATAACAGACCCACTCAGTGACTCTCCCTGTGGAGAAACTATAATAACAGACCCACTCAGTGACTCTCCCTGTGGAGATACTATAATAACAGAACCACTCAGTGACTCTCCCTGTGGAGATACTATAATAACAGACTCACTCAGTGACTCTCCCTGTTGAGATACTATAATAACAGACCCGATCAGTGACACTCCCTGTGGAGATACTATAATAACAGACCCACTCAGAGACTCTCCCCGTGGAGATACTATAATAACAGACCCACTCAGTGACTCTCCCTGTGGAGATACTATAATAACAGACCCACTCAGTGACTCTCCCTGTGGAGATACAATAATAACAGACCCACTCAGTCACTCTCCCTGTGGAGATACAATAATAACAGACCCAATCAGTGACTCTCCCTGTGGAGATACTATAATAACAGACCCACTCAGTGACTCTCCCTGTGGAGATACTATAATAACAGACCCACTCAGTGACTCTCCCTGTGGAGATACTATAATAACAGACCCACTCAGTGTCCCTCCCTGTGGAGATACTACAATAACAGACCCATTCAGTGACTCTCCCTGTGGAGATACTATAAGAAAAGACCCACTCAGTGACACTCCCTGTGGAGATACTATAATAACAGACCCACTCAGTGACTCTCCCTGTGGAGATACTATAATAACAGACCCACTCAGTGACTCTCCCTCTGGAGATACTATAATAACAGACCCACTCAGTGACTCTCCCTGTGGAGATACTATAAGAAAAGACCCACTCAGTGTCACTCCCTGTGGAGATACTATAATAACAGACCCACTCAGTGACTCTCCCTGTGGAGATACTATAATAACAGACCCACTCAGTGACTCTCCCTTTGGAGATACTATAATAACAGACCCACTCAGTGACTCTCCCTGTGGAGATACTATAATAACAGACTCGCTCGGTGACTCTCCCTGTGAAGATACTATAATAACAGACCCACTCAGTGACTCTCTGTGTGGAGATACTATAATAACAGACCCACTCAGTGACTCTCCCTGTGGAGATACTATAATAACAGACCCACTCAGTGACTCTCCCTGTGGAGATACTATAATAACAGACCCAGTCAGTGTCTCTCCCTGTGGAGATACTATAATAACAGACCCACTCAGTGACTCTCCCTCTGGAGATACTATAATAACGGACCCACTCAGTGACTGTCCCTGTGGAGATACTATAATAACAGACCCACTCAGAGACTCTCCCTGTGGAGATACTATAACAACAGACACACTCAGTGACTCTCCCTGTGGAGTAAAAATAATAACAGACCCACTCAGTGACTCTCCCTGTGGAGATACTAGAATAACAGACCCACTCAGTGACTCTCCCTGTGGAGATACTAGAATAACAGACCCACTCAGTGACTCTCCCTCTGGAGATACTGGAATAACAGACCCATTCAGTGACTCTCCCTGTGGAGATACTAGAATAACAGACCCACTCAGTGACTCTCCCTGTGGAGATACTAGAATAACAGACCCACTCAGTGACTCTCCCTGTGGAGATACTATAATAACAGACCCACTCAGTGACTCTCCCTGTGGAGATACTAGAATAACAGACCCACTCAGTGACTCTCCCTGTGGAGATACTAGAATAACAGACCCACTCAGTGACTCTCCCTGTGGAGATACTATAATAACAGACCCACTCAGTGACTCTCCCCGTGGAGATACTATAATAACAGACCCACTCAGTGACTCTCCCTGTGGAGATACTATAATAACAGACCCAATCAGTGACTCTCCCTGTGGAGATACTGTAATAACAGACCCACTCAGTGACTCTCCCTCTGGAGATACTATAATAACAGACCCACTCAGTGACTCTCCCTGTGGAGATACTATAATAACAGACCCACTCAGTGTCCCTCCCTGTGGAGATACTATGATAACAGACCCACTCAGTGACTCTCCCTGTGGAGATACTATAATAACAGACCCACTCAGTGACACTCCCTGTGGAGATACTATAATAACAGACCCACTCAGTGACTCTCCCTGTGGAGATACTATAATAACAGACCCACTCAGTGACTCTCCCTGTGGAGATACTAGAATAACAGACCCACTCAGTGACTCTCCCTGTGGAGATACTAGAATAACAGACCCACTCAGTGACTCTCCCTGTGGAGATACTAGAATAACAGACCCACTCAGTGACTCTCCCTGTGGAGATACTATAATAACAGACCCACTCAGTGACTCTCCCTGTGGAGATACTATAATAACAGACCCACTCAGTGACTCTCCCTGTGGAGATACTATAATAACAGACCCACTCAGTGACTCTCCCTGTGGAGATACAATAATAACAGACCCACTCAGTCACTCTCCCTGTGGAGATACAATAATAACAGACCCAATCAGTGACTCTCCCTGTGGAGATACTATAATAACAGACCCACTCAGTGACACTCCCTGTGGAGATACTATAATAACAGACCCACTCAGAGACTGTCCCTGTGGAGATACTATAATAACAGATCTACTCAGTGACTCTCCCTGTGGAGATACTGTAATAACAGACCCACTCAGTCGCTCTCCCTGTGGAGATACTAAAATAACAGACTCACACGGTGACAAACACAGTGCAGATATTATGATCAAAGAGCCACTCTGTGTCTCTCCCTGTGGAGATAGCAGTGAGTGAGAGAAAGGGGGTGAGAGAGAGATTTTTGAGGATGAGTCTAGCGGAATAGATTATGGGAACCGGTGGATGTGGGAGATTTAGATTTTCAGCAAGTTTTTGTTAATGTACCACACAAGAGGTTAGTAATTGAAATTAGAGCACATGGGATTGTGGGGAATATACTGGCATGGATTAGGAACTGGTTAATAGACAGGAAACAGAGGTTAGGGATAAATGGGTCATTTTCAGGTTGGCAGGCTCTGACTAGTTTGGCACTGCAAAAAGAGAGAGAGAGGGGCGATAGAGAGAGAGTTGAGACAGAGACAGAGAGAGGCAGAGATGGAGGCAGACAGAGATAGAGGAAGAGACAGAGACAAAGAGAGAGTGAGATAGAGAAAGAGCCTAAGAGAGAGAGAGAGATAGAGAGGCAGAGAGAGATGGAGAGACATAGAAAGAGGGAGAGATGGTGTGAGCGGGACGCAGAATAATGTACAAAGGCAAAGAAAGAGAGAGGGAGAGACAGTGAAAGAGGGAGAAACAGAGAGAGAGACAGAAACAGAGAGGGAGGAGGGAGAGAGAGAGAAACAGATAGGGAGCGACAGAGAGAGAGAAAAACAGAGGGGGGAGAGAGAAGGAGAGAGAGGGAAGGAGAGAGAGACAAAGAGAGGGAGTGTGAGAGATGGAGAGACCAGTGAGAATGAAAGAAGGAAAGTACTGGAGGACTGCTAACGTTGTACCATTGATTAAAAAGGGAGAAAGGGATAGACTGAGTAATTACAGGCCACTCAGCCTAAGTTCAGTGGAGGGCAAATGATTGAGATAAATTCTGATAAACAGTAGTAATGGTCATTTAGAAAGGTGTCGATTAATCAAGCTCTGTCAGCATGGATTTGTTAAGTGAAGATCGTGTCAGACTAGCTTGACTGTATTTTTTGTGGGGATAACTAGGAGGATCGATGAGGGGAGCAGCTCATCGCCACCTTCTCAGGGCAATTAGGCAATAAATGCTGGTCTCGTCAGTGATGTCCAAATCCCGGGAATGAATTTAATACAGTGTCAGTGCCTGTGCACATACAGTACACAATGGGTACAAGGGAATGATTCACTCCTGTCTGGTACTGTATGTATCAGTGTCTCCATGTCTGTGTCTCTGTCACGTTTGAAGCACTAACACTACATTAGTGAGGAATCAGTCTCTGAAATAAATGTCCCACTGTTGTGGTAACATAAAATGGCCACCGTGAACAAACCTAAAATGGCTGACTGTTGTTTGTCGATATCCACAGATGTTCTGAGAAAGGAGGGAGAGAGTGAGACAGAGAGACAACGAGGGCGACACAGACCGAGAGGGTGACCCAGACACAGAGAGCGACAGCAGGATATTTGTCGGAGGACATTGTAAGAGGAGGAGGCCATTTGGCCCCTCAACCCTGTTCTGTCATTCAAAACGATCATGGCTGATCTGTGATCGAACTCCATATACCCATCTTTACCCCATATCTCTTCATACCTTTAACAAGAAAAATCTATCAATGTCAGATTTAAAAATTAACAAGTTGCTCAGCATCAATTGCTGTTTGTGGAAGAGAGTTCCAAACTGATACCACAGCTGGTGTGTTGAAGTGTTTCTTCAGTTCACTCCTGAAAGGTTTTTAGACTAGGTTTATATTTTTTGACTATGCCCACAAGTTCTAGACTCTGTAGCCAGTGGGAACAGTTACTCTCTGCCCACCCTCTCAGTTTCCTTTATTATTCTGAAAACTTTGATCAAATCACCCCTTAACCTTCTAAATTCCAGGGATACACAGTAAAGCTCCATCAACACTGTCCCATTAAACATTCCCAAGCCAAGCACAGTGTGGGTTTGACACAGAGTAAATTTCCCTCTGCACTGTCCCATCACACACTCCCAGGGCAGGAGTAGCATGGGGTGAGATCCAGAGTAAAGACAGGGCCTATTGTATTATAAACAGAGAAATGGTCTTGTGCAGTACAAACTGAGACCGGGTGAAATGCAGCACAAGCAGAGATGACTCCCAGGGCAAGAGCATCATGGGGTGGATACAGAATGAATCTCGTTCTACGCTGTCCGAAACAGAGAGAGAGAGAGATAGAAAAAGAAACAGAGAGAGACACAGACCGACAGGATGACTGAGAGTGAAAGAAGGATATTTAACATCGGACATAGGAAGAGGTGGAGGCAATTTAACCCCTTAACCCTGTTGCAGCATTCAGTAAGATCAGTGCTGATCTGTGATCTAACTAACACCACCTTTGCCCCTTATCTCTCAAAACCTTTGATGAACAAGAATCTATCAATCCCAGATTTAAAAATGAACAATTAAGCCAGCATGAATTCCTATTTACAGAAGAGAGTTCCAAAATTGTAAAGAAATCCAAAGGAATGATTGGACAGGCTGTGGTTGTTTTCTTCAGAACAGAGGAGGCTGAAGGGAGATTGAGTTGAGGTGCATAAAATTATGAGGAGCCTCGATAGAGTGGATAGAAAGGACCTATTTCCCTGAGCTCAGAGGTCCATAAGCGGGGACATAGTTTTCAAGTTGTCCACAACCAACACCATGACTGTGTGATAGCTCCCACAGTGGAATAGCTTGCAGGATGCTAAAAATGGAGGATATTCCCTTTGGATCGCTCCTGATGTTTCTCTCTCCATATCTATCTCTTTTAAGTCTCTGCACACAGCAGTGAAGGATTATATCAAATTAATGCATCTTACATTCTCCCTTTCATTCCATCCCATCAATCTTTCTCTCTCCAACCTTTTCCCTCTCTGGTGTCCTCTCTCTGTCTGCATATCAAACCCTTTCTCCCTCTGTCTCTCTTCTAGTGTCAGAGTTAGCAGGAGGGAGAGACGGAGAGAGGAAGACAGAGAGAGAATGTTGAAGGAACTGTACTCTGTTCCTGTGCTGTTCTGAACCTGCTCTCGGTGTGTTTGATGGGCTGCATTAATCGGCCGATCCTGTATCAGGCTGTGAAGAAGCAGAGCATATTCTGTACACAACGGGTCCATGGGAATGATTCACTCCTGTCTGCTCCTGGGAAGAGAGACTGACCTTAACATCAAAGCAGCATTTGACTGAATGTGGCATCAAGGAGCCCGAGTAAAACTGAAGTCAGTGGGAATCCGCTGGTTGGACTCATACCGAGCACAAAGAAAGATGGTTGTGGTTGTTGGAGGTCAATCATCTCAGTCCCAGGACATCACTGCAGGAGTTCATCAGGGTAGTGTCCCAGGCCCAACCATCTTCAGCTGCTTCATCAATGACCTGCCCTCCATCGTAAGGTCAGAAGTAGGGATGTTCACTGATGATTGCACAGTGTTCAGTTCCATTCGCACCTCCTCAGATAATGAAATCCCAGCAGGAAATGCTGGAAATATTGAGAAGGTCAGGCAGCATCTGTGGAGAGAGAAACAGAGTTAATGATTCAGCTCAAGGGTTTGCAGATTTCCAGCATCCACAGTATTTTGCCTCAGATAATGAAGCAATCCATAGCCACATGCACCAAGAACCGGACAACATTCAGTCTTGTGTCGACCAGTGACAAGTAACATTCACGTCACACAAGTGCCAGGCAATGACCATCTGCAACAAGAGAGAATCGAACCACCTCCCCTTGGCATTCAAAGCATTGTTCCATCGCTGAATCCCCCAGCATCAACATCCTGGGGAAACATTGACATCAAACTTAACTGAACGAAACACATCAATAGTTTCTTCACCCAGTGGCTGGTGGGTGTCTGGAACTCACTGCCTGAAAGGGTTAGTTTAAAATGGGTGGTTGATGGCCGGCACAGACTGGGTGGGCCGAAGGGCCTTTTTCAGTGCTGTATCTCTCTCTGCCTCTGTGACTCGAAAGGATGGTAGAGGCAGAAACCCTCATCACACTTAAAACAATCTCTTGGATCTTCACTTCTCTGTATTTAAAATGGGTAAGGAATAACTCTCCTCGTCTGCACTGCCCCATCGAACAATCTCAGAGAAGGTACAGCACGGGTTAGATACAGAGTGAAGCTCCGTTTAAACATTCCCTGGAGTGTCGGATTAACCCGGGTCACTCACTGTCCCCGGCTCAGCCTCAAGACTCACCTGCCTCAGTCACTGAGACGCGCCTGTTTCACTTGCCTTAATGTAAGTGGAAGCCGGGTTTGGGAGCAGGACAGGCACACGGGATTAGGACGACTGCTCATGTGGAGGATGAGCACCAGTAATCCCTCAGAGAATCAGAACAGACCAGCGAGACTCAGAGAAGGAAACTTGTGTTGAATTTGAGAGTCTTGCATTGTGGAATGCTTTAGTATTTGGTGAGAATGTTGAGCCAGTGACATTTTGCCCCAGTGGGATGAATAGACACTATATGACTTTATTGCAACAGTAAGGTACCGTGTGTACTGTAAATATGGACTGAAATAACAATGTAACTGATCAATTTTCAGCTGAATTCTCTGACGACAGTTCGAGTCATCGAGTTATGCAGCACAGAAACAGGCCCTTCGGCCCATCGTGTCTTTGCCCACCATCAAGCACCTAACTGTTCTAGTCCCATTTTCCAGCACTTGGCCCGTAGCCTTGTATGGTACGGCATTTCAAGTGCTCATCTAAATACTTCATTAATGTTGTGAGGGTTCCTGCCTCTACCACCTCTTCAGGCAGAGCGTTCCAGATTCCAAACACCCTCTGGGTGAAAAATATTTTCCTCAAATCCCCTCTAAACCTCCTCCCCCTTACCCTTAAATCTATGCCCACTTGTGATAGACCCCTCCGCTAATGGATAAAGTTTCTTGCTATCTCACATGTCAATTCCCCTCATAATTTTGTACACCTCAATCATTTCCCCCCTCAGCCTTCTCTGCTCCAAGGAAAACAACCCCAGCTTATTCAGTCTCTCTTCATTGCTGAAATGCTCCAGCCCAGGCAACATCCTGGTGAATCTCCTCTGCACCCTCTCCAGTGCAATCACATCCTTCCTAAAGAGTGGCGCCCAGAACTGTACACAGTACTCCAGCTGTGGCCGAACTAGTGTTTTACACAGCTCCATCATAACCTCCCTGCCCTTATGCTCTTTGCCTCGGCTAATAAAGGCAAGTGTCCCATATACCTTCCTAACCACCTTGTCTACCTGCGCTGCAGCCTTCAGTGATCTATGGACAAGTACACCAAGGTCCCTCTGACACTCTGTACTTCCTTTGGTCCTACCATCCATTATATATTCCCTTGCCTTGTTAGTCCTCCCAAAGTGCGTCACCTCACACTTCCAAGAATTAAATTCCATTTGCCACTGCTCCGCCCATCCTACCAGCCCATCTATATCGTCCTGCAATCGAAAGCTTTCCTCCTCACTATTTACAATGCCACCAATTTTCGTGTCATCTGCAAAATTAATGATCATGCCTCCTATATTCACATCAAATCATTAATGTACACTACAAATAGCAAGGGTCCCAGCACTGATCCCTGCAGTACACCACTGGTCAGTTATACCTGCTATCCTGTGAGAATGTGCAAAAGACACGATGGGATGAAGTCATCGTGGACACTGTTGAATTTGCGAGCTTGATCTTTGTGGGAACACAAGGGTTAAGTAAGTTAAAAATATTAAGTGGGCAATTCACTTGTACAAGTAAACACTCAACAGAAATGGGTCTGGAATGTCCTATGTGCTGCATTCCTAAGACAAGATATGGACAGTAAATGACCAAAGATTTGGAATTACAAGAAGGCAGGATATGGAGAATAAAATGGAGTCTTTTAATGACAAGAAATCAGGTACGGGTGAGGTTTGGAATGTAGAAGCAAATGCAATGTGTGTTTGGGGTGGTCCAGGCAGTATAGGAAAATATATTGATCACACACAGGGATTGATCATGCAGGGAAAGACCCTAACGCTGAGCCCAGTGACATGGTGCACGAGGGGAGAGTGAGGGTCAGTCCTAGATATAAGGGTGTCCCTTTCCTTTATCTGACACTGCAGTCCAGATAGCCAGGCCAGCTATTGGAAGAAGATCCCTCCTGAACGACTGATCATTGGTCAGTGGGCCTTGGTGAAATTGAAGACACAGATTAGGTGAGAGTCTGTGGGGAACCTTTGCAGCATTGATATTTCCAGGTATATTCACTGGGATTTTAGTGCTAATTTACTGGAATTCGATGTAACCTAACCTACGTGTAACCTTTAATCTTGTAGTGCATGTGTAATGTTTAATTTCTGAAAGCCATACAGAGTAAAGCTTAAGGTACTCCAACAAACTCAGGAGTGTTGGCATTTATTACCTTTCGGGGTCTAATCTGTAGTTAAGTTGGACTAGACTTGTGAATAATTGTTTTTAAGTTGCTTTTCCCACCGTCCTGCAGCATCCCACCATATAATATACTTTGCTGTCTATATTGTCTGAATACAGACATAAAATATCCACACATTTTGCTATTTATGCTGGGGCAGACAGGTGAAGTGTTTATTTTGTCTGTGATTTGACTCTACCCCTAATGATAACTAACTCATTTTGTTCGCCACGATTGATTCACATTTTCTGTTGGGTTTTTGTTTCTTCGAGGAATGTACATTTGATGTCAAGCGTGAAATAACTGCTTTAACTACTAGCCATTGTCTGGCTACTGTCAAATCGTTTAATGGATTTTCCCAATACACCATAGGCAACTTGCCCTTCATATCTTCATAGTTTCCTTTGTTCAGATTTAAAAGCCTAGTTTCAGAATGAACTATAGATTTTTTTCAATTGTAAAATTCGATCATATTGTGGTCACGATTTCATAATGGCTCCTTTACAACAAGGTTATTAATTAGCCATTTCTCATTACAAAATACTAAATCTGAAATAGTTCAATCCCTAGTTGGTTCTTCAACATTCTGCTCCAGTCATCCATCTCATACACATACTGGGAATTCATCCTGCACAGAATTAGTGCTAATTAGGATGAGACAATCTATCTGTAAATTGAAGATGCCCATTGTTACTGTATTGCCCATGTTACCTGCAGCTGTAATTTCCTGAAGTTTCCCGTGTTCAACATTACCACTGTAGTTTGGTGGTCGACAAAACATCTCCCACCAATGTTTGCTGCCTCTTGCTGTTTATTAGCTCCACCCAAACTGATTCGACACCTTGTTCCATCGATCTAAGATGCTGTCTCACTAATGTACTGTCTCGTCCTTCATTAACAGCACTATCACACCTCCTTTTCCCCTCCACCTATCCTTCCCAAACGACTGCATCGAGGATTATATGTTCGTGTCGTCATGATGGGCTAGGCCTAAATTAACCAAAACTTTAATCCATTTTAAAACACAAGGACCACCACCCAACAGGCGCATGTTGAAATGAGTGATCAAAAGCCAGACACAAATGCAGGAAGACACATTGAATGCTGCCTCTGGGTGAAGGACACTGTCCAAGGCGGATGGACAGTCTGTCCAATAATATTCCTCATCCCAAAACTCTCTCACTCTCTTCATTTATTGTCATTATAGTTTTCAAAGTTAAACAGATGCCCCCAGGAGCAGAGCAGTAAAATAAATTAAATTGGATAAATCAAAGCAAACGATTCTCAGGAATAGGTGCAGCAAGATCCCAAAACTGTTTTCTCTCAGTTGTACTGACAATCTCTCAGTAACATCCCAATTCAAACAAATGCTGGTTAGAAAGCAAAGGATCAAAAGTGATATCGATTGAGCTCACAATGCGAGCACACAACAAACACACACCAGACTGAGAGAAATATCCCTTTCACTGGAGAGAGAGGGAGGGAGAGGGTTTGGGATTTGAACTGGGACTCCTTTCCATCCAGACACAACCCAGCTCAGCAGTTTGCTTCACCAGTGAATGTGTTTTAATTTAATGCTACTCTCATGATGCTCATGAAACCATTGTTAATTGTTGTAAAAACCCATCTGGTTCACTAATGTCCTTTAGGGAAGGAAATCTGCTGTCCTTACCTGGTCTGGCCTACATGTGACTCCAGATCCACAGCAATGTGGTTAACTCTTACATGCTCTCGAAATGGTCTCGCAAGCCACTCAGTTCAAGGGCAATTAGGGATGGTCAATAAATGCTGGCCTGGCCTGCGACGTCAACATCCTATGAAAGAATTTTTAAAAATGTTACTCGTTGTGATGTTGTTCAATATGTTCCTCGGGGTCCTGTCCATTGACATGTTAATTCAGCTCAATGAGGACAGAACCAGTTTGACCAGGGGACCTGTTTTGTTGATGTAAAACATTTAACTCAAAGCCCTTGTCGGGAACATTACTGCAGTTTGAAAATGTCTGATCCCCCTTTCAGGCCCCACACAGGGATTTGAAAATGTTCGGGAGGCAGTGACACATGTCAATTCCAACCTCAGCTCAAAACTCACGTTGAACAAATTCAGATCCATCTGTCTGACTTTCTCTCTGTGTCTGTCTGTCTCTCTCCCATGCTCTGTCTGTCTCATTGTCACTCCCGCTCTCTCTCACTCGTTCTATTTCTGTCTCTCTCCGTGTCTGATTTACTCTCTCATTCCACGTCAGTCTCTTTCTCTTTATTTCATGCTCTACCTGTCCAACTTTCGTTCGCCCTCTTTTGTTCCCTCTCTCTCTCTATCTATCTCTTGGTTTTGTGCTCTGTCTGACTCACTGCCACTTCCCATCACTCCCCCTCCTCGTCTCCGCCCCCCCCCCACCCTCGCAACTGTCTCCCCAACGTCTCTCCCTCACTGTTTGGTGCTCTGTACTTTTCTACTCTCTCTCTTTTTCTTCAATCCTTTCTCTCACTCCCTGTCTGTATTTCTATATCAATCTGTCTGCTTCCTTTAACTCACTCTCTGTCACCTCGCCTCTTTCGTTCATGTGGTCTGGCAACCTGTCTCCTTTGTCCATTCGGTCTGGCACCCCGTCTGTCTTTCTCTCTCTCTCTCTCATTTTTTTGTTATCCATACATTGTCACATTGTGGCTCTGCCTTTTATCTGGGCCAGAGAGAGGATCTCCCATTGTACAATACACACTGTAGACTTTTGTCATTTATCTTTTGGAACTGCGTGTTTTCTGGGCCAGAGAGAGCAGGTTGCATGGTTAAATGGAGTTCTGATATATGTTCATTCCCACATTGCAGAATTGCCCTGTTACTGGGCAAGAGAGATAGAGAGAAGCTGGGGTTGATCATTGGAAATGGGGAAGTTCTGAGTTGTTCATTCCCGAATTGTGGAACTGTCTGTTATCTGGAACAGAGAGAGGAGCTGGAACTGATCATTGGAATTCGATGCTACGTTTATTGTGGCAAAGGTATTATTCTGTCTGGAGGGCTAAATATTAATCAGTGATCGTCAGTTCTGGGCTAATTGATCTGAAACGTTGAATCATAGAAATAGAATCAGAGAAAGTTTAATGCACAGAAAGAGGCCACTTGGTCCATTGTGTCTGTGCCAGCCCAAAAAACGATCCACCTATTCTAATCCCACCTTCCAGCATTTGGTTCGTATCCCTGCAGCTTACAGCACTTGAGGTGCATATCCAGACTCCTTTTGAATGAGTTGAGGGTCTCTGCCTCAACTACCTTTTCAGGCAGCGAGTTCCAGGCCCACATCAGCCTCTGGGTGAAAACATTTTGCCTCATCTCCCCTCTGATTATTTTGGAAATCACTTTACATCTATTCCCCCTCGTCACTGAACTCTCTGCTGAGGAGAATTGAACCTTCACCTCCACTCAACATCCTGTACATTTCAATCAAATCTGTTCCAAGGAGAACAAACCCAGCCTATCCAATCTTTCCTCATAGCTACATTTTTCCTGTCATGGCAACATCCTCGTAAATTCCCTTTGTACCCTCTCCAGTGCAGTTACATCATTTCTTAGTGACGTGACCAGAACTGCACACAGTACTCAAGTTGTGACCTAACTAATGAATTATACTGTTCCAGCATAACCTCCCTGCTCTTATATTCTATACCTCGGCTAATAAAGGAAAGGATTCCATATGCCTTCTCAACCACCTTATCGACCTGTCCTTCTACCTTCAGGGATCTGTGGACATTCACTCCAAGGTCACTCACTACCTCTGTACTTCTCAGTATTTCCCCATTAATTGTGCATTCAGTTGTCTTGTTTGACCTCCCGAAATACATCACCTCACAATTCTCTGATTTGAACTCCATTTGCCACTTTTCTGCCCATCTTACCAGATCATCAATATCTTCCTGCAGCCGACAACTATACTGCTCGCTCTCTACTACAAGGCCAATCTTTGTGTTATCTGCAAACTTCGTGATCATGCCCCCTACATTTCCATCCAAAACTTTAATATATACCACAAAAAGCAGGGGACTCAGTACTGAGACCTGCAGAAGGCCACTGGAACATCCCTCCATTCGCTAAATCGCCCGCCAACAATTACCCTTTGTGTTCTGCCACTGAGACACTTCTGTATCCACATTGCTGCATTTCCCTCGATCCCATGGGATTTTAATTTTTTAACCAGTATGTCCTGTGGGACCTTATCAAAAGCCTTGCTAAAATTCTTGTAGACCACATCAACTGCACTACCTTCATCTATCTTTCTTGTTATTTCTTCAAAAGAATCAATCAAGATCTTCCCTGAACGAATCCATGCTGACTACCCTGTATTTACTTGTGGCTTTCTAAGTGACAGTTTATCCTGTCTCCCAGAAAATATTTCAATAATTTGTCCACTATTGAGGTTATACTGACTGGTCTGCAATCCTTCACTCCCTTTTTAAACAGAGGTACAATGTCAGCTGCTCTCCAATCCTCCAGCACCACACCTGTATCCAGTGAGCACCTAAACTCCCCATCTCTGTCACCTCCTCCAGCTCCTATAACTCTCTCAATCACTGTCACTTCCTCCAGCCCCTACAACTATCCCTATATCTGTAACCTCCTCAGCCATTACAACCCTCCCTATCTATGTCACCTCCTCCAGCCCCTACAACCCTCCCCAGCTCTGTCACCTGCTGCAGGCCCTACAAGGATCCCTACCTCGGAGACCTCCTCAGCCCCTGCAACCCTCCCTAACTATGTTACCTCTTCCAGCCCCGACGGCCCTCTCTTGCTCTGTATCTTTCTCCTGCCCCGACATCCCTTCTTTTCTCTGTAACCAACTCCAGTCCAACAGCCTTCCCTCGTTCTGTAACCTCCTCTATCCCCTGCAACGCTTCCTATCTCACTAAACTCCTCGAGACCCTATAGACGTCCCTAGTTCTGGCACCTTCTCAACCTCTGGCAACCCTCCCTAACTCTGTAACCTTCGCAGCCCCAACAAACCTCCCTAACCCTGTTACATATTCCAGCTCCGACAACCTTCCCTAGCTCTGTCATATCCTCCAGCCACTGCAACCCTACCTATCTCTGTAACTTCCTCCAACCCTTATCTCTGTAACCAACTCAAGTCAAACAGCCCTCCCTAGCTCTGTAACCTCTCCTGCCCCTACAACCCTTCCTAGCTCTGTCACATCCTCCAGCCCCGACAAACCTCCCTATCTCTGTAACCTCCTACTGCCCAGATCACCCTCCCTATCACTGTAAACTCCTCCATCCCTCCCTATCTCTGTAACCTCCTCCAACTGCTACAACTCTCCCAATCTCTGGCCCCTACTCCGGCCCCTACAACGCTCCCTATTGCTGTAACCTCCTCCAGAGCTACAACCCTCCTGAACACAGTAACCTCCTCTAAAACTATCCCCAACTCTGTAACAAGCTCCGGCTTCTAAAATCATCCCTATCTCTGTAAACTCCTCCAGCCTCTACATCCCTTCCTATCTCTCAAAACTTCTCCTGCCCCAACAGCCCTCAATATCTCTGTAAACCCCTCCACCCGCTACAACCCTCCTAATCTCTGCAATCTCCTCCAGCCCGACAACCCTCCCTATCTCTGTAGCCTCCTCCAGCCCCTAAAAACCTCCTTATCTCTGTAACCTCCTCCACCCCAACAACACTCACCATCCTTGCAACATGCTCCATCCCCTAGAACCCTCCCTTGCTCTGTCACATTCCCCATCCACTACAACCCTCCCTACTTCTGCAACCTCCTCCAGTCCCTATAACCTTCTGTCGCTAAATCACCTGCTCCAGCCCCTACAACCCTCCCAATCTTTGTGACCTCCTCGAGGCCCTCCAAAACTCCCTATCTCTGTAACCCCTTCTCGCCCCACAACATTCCCTAGCTCTATTACCTAGTTCAGCCCCTCCGACCCTCCCTATCCCTGTAACCTCCTCCAGCCGCTACAACCCTCCCGATCTCTCTAACATCCTCCAACCCCTACAATCTTAACTATCTCTGAAACCTCCTCCAGCCCCTTCAACCATCCCTATCTCTGTCACCTTTTCCAGCCTCGGCAATCCTCCGTATCTCTGTACCCTCCTCAGCCCCTGCAACGCTCCCTAACTCTGTCACATCTTCCAGCCCAACAGCCCTCCCCAGCTCTATCACCTTCTCCCGCCTCTACAGCCCTCCCTATCTCTCTCACTACCTCCAGCCCCAACCACTCTCCAAATATCTGTAGCCTCTTCCATCCCCTACAACCCTCCATATCTCTGTAACCTCTTCAGCCCCGACAACCCTCCCAATCTCTCTAACCTCCTCCAGCCTCGGCAACACCCCCTATCTCTTTAACCTCCTCCAGCCGCGACAGCACACCCTTTCTCTGTAATCTCCTCCGGACCCTACAACCCTCCCTATCTCTGTCACCTCCTCCAGCACCACAACTTTCCTATCTCTGTAACCACCTCCACCCCCTACAGCCGTCCCTATCTCTGCTGCCTCCTCCAGTCTCTATAACATGTCCTATCTCTGTCATCTCCTCCAGGCCCGACAACCTTCCCTAACACAGGCACCTACTCCAGGCTCGACAACCCTCCCTCTCTCTGAATCGTCCTCAGCCCTACAACCTGTCCGATCTATGTAACCTCCTCCACCCCTACAACCTTCCCTGTCTCATGTTTCAGGTCAGTGATGAAGGTTCTGATGAGGGGTCACCGTCATGCAAAGTTAACTCTGCATCTCTCTCCACAGATGCTGCCAGACCTGCTGAGTATTTCCTGCGTTTCCTGTTTTTATTTCACTTTACATCTATGCCCCCTTGTCACTGACCTCTCTGCGAAGGTAAATAGGCCCATCACGTACACTCTATCCGGGCCCCTCAATACTTACGACATTTCAATGGAACCTCACCTCAGACTTCTCTGTTCCAAGCACAACAGCCCCAGCCTATCCAATATTTCCTCACAGCAAAATTATTTTCCAGACCTGGCAACATCCTCGTAAATGTGCTCTGTACCCTCTCTAGTGCAATTAAATCCTTTCTGTAAAGTGGTGACCGGAACTGCACAAAGCACTCACGGTGTGGCCCAACCAATGACTTATATAGTTACAGCATAACCTCTCTCCTATTCTGCACCTCGGCTAAAAAAGGAAACGTATTCCCTATGTCCTCTTCACTCACTTAGCGATCAGTCCTGCTATCTTCATGGATCTGTGAACATTCACTCCAAGGTCCCACACATTTTCTACACCTGGAAGGATTCTCCCATTAATTGTGCATTCCTTTGCCTAGCTCGACCTCCCCAAATTCATCACCTCACACGTCTCTGCGTTGAATACCATTTGCCACTTTTCTGCCCACCTGGCTAGTCCATACAATCTTCCTGCAGTCGCCAGCTATTCTTCTGTCCATCAACCAATGTGCCATTTTTTTTGTATTGCCTGAAATCTTTTTGATCATGCCCCCTACATTTACGTCCAAATTCTAAATAAATAGCACAAAAAGTAGTGGATCTATTAGCGAGCCCTGTGGAACGCCACTGGAAACAGCATTACATTCGATATATCAGCAGAAAAAGAGAATTGGCTAAATAACAGGAAGCAGAGAGTCGGGATTAATGGATTATTTTCAGGGTGAAAAGCTGTAACTAGTGGAGTACAACAGGGATCAGTGCTGGAGCCTCAAAGTTTTACAATCAATATTAATGACTTGGATGAAGTGACATACAGACTTGTAGCCAAATTTGTTGAGGAGGCGAAGATTGGTAGGAAAGCAAGTTGTGATGAGGTTAAACATAGTCTGCAAAGGGAAATAGATAAATTAAGTGAGTGGAGAAAATGTGGCAGATGGAGTATAACTTGGAGTACGATGTGAGGTTTTCACTTCGGTGGGAATCACAGAAGAGAGGACTATTATTTATGTGGTGGGAGACGGCAGAATGCTGCGGTATGAGAAACCTGGGTGTCCATGTACAGGAATCAGAAAATGTCAGCATGCAAGTACAGCAAGTAATTCGGATGGTAAATGGATTGTTGGTATTCTTTGCAAGGAGGATGAAGTATAAAAGTAGTGAAGCATTGCTACAGTTGTACAGGCCATTTGTGAGAAGGCAGCTGGAGCATTGTCTGCAGTTTTGGTCACCTTATTTAAGGAGCGATATACTTGCAATGGAAGCAGATCAGAGAAGGTTCATTGGGTTAAATCCTGGGATGAGAGGTTTCTCTAATGAGGAAATGTTAGACCAGTTGTATCCATAGTCAACGGAGTTTGAAGATTGAGAGTTGATCTTACTGCGAAGTAAAGGATTCTGAGGAGACCTGACAGGGTAGAAGTTGAGAGGAAGCTTCTTCTCGTGGGGCAATCTAGAACTAGGGAGCACAGTTTCATATTAATGTGTCTCCCATTTAAGTCAGACGTGAGGAGGAATTTCCTCTCTCAGACTGTTGTTAATATTTGAAATTCTCCACCCGAGCGAGCAGTGGAGCTGAGTCATTGAATATATTCAAGGCTGAGATCGACAAATATCCATTAACATGAGAGACAACGGTTATGTTGTGGGGAAGAGTGCGGTGGGGGTTGCAAGGAGGGAAGTGGACTCAAGGTCGCGATTAGATCATGCATGATCTTATTGAATGGAGGAGCAGGGTCTAAGGGACGAATGGCCTACTCCTTCTGCTAGAGGGAGCAGTGCAGAAGAACTACTGTACTATTGGAGGGAGCAGTACTGAGGGAGTGCTGCACTGTTGGATGGGTAGTACTGAGAGAGTGATTCACTGTTGAAGGGGCAGTATTGAGGAATCACTGCATCGCCAGTGGGGCAATAGGGTGGGAAACCACACTGTTGGAGGGGCAGCAATGTGGGAGTGATGCCCTGTTTGAGGTGAATTACTAATAGCATGCTACACAGTTGTTGGGCAAGTACAGAGACAGAACTGTACTGTGGGAAGGTCAGTATTGAAGAGGTACCGGACTGTCGGTGAGATATTACTGGGGGAACTCGGCCCTGTCAGCAGAGACAGTAGTGGAGGAATGCTGCACTGTCAGAGGGGCAGTATCTTTGGGGCCCTGCATTGTCAGCGGGGCAATATTCGTGGAAGGCTGCATTATCCGATCTTCAATACTACGGGAGCACTGCACTGTTGAAGGGCCAGTACTGATGAAGCGCCGCACTATCAAAGGTGCATTTTTGGGGATGACACGTTAAATTGAACCCCCTTTGCCTTCTTTTTGCAGATAAAAGATTACAAAGTACTATATGGAAGGAGAGCGCGGCCTTATCTGTGGTGTCCCAGCCAATATGTTGCCCTCAATGATGATCTGTGATGATCTGTTTATTATCACCTTGCTGTTTGTGATATATTACTGTGTGTCAATTAACTGCTCTGTTTTCCACATTCCAGCAGTGACCCCACATCAGAAACATTTACATGGCTGTAAGGCACTTCGAGACGTCCCGTGGTTCTAAACAACGCAATGCAAGTGCAAGCCTTTCCTTCTTTTCTTTCCTTCATACCACTAAAGATAACTGCAGCAAATATCACTTCAACTGACCATCGCAAATATCTCTTAAAATTTCCACAGCAAGCATCAAAATATGATTTTAAATTACCAATAGGCATATCACATAAAATGGACTCAGGGCACATCACTGAAAATTGCCAGAGCAAATATCTTGTCATTTCATTGACCGATATATAATGAAAACAGTCACAGAAAATATCACTTTAAATGACCTCAGCATATTTCACTTAAAATGACCACTATACCTGTCAATTGAAATGGCTACAGGTGATATCACTTAAAATGGCCGCAGTGCTGATCACTTAATATATGTACCTTGTATGCCACTTAAAATGGCTGCAACGCATATAACATAAAATGGCAGCCATATAAGAAACTTAAATGACAACTGTGCTTGTCATTTAAAAGAACCAATCGGCATATCACATAAAATCACAGCTGTAGTCAGAAATCACTTAAAATGGTACGGTGGATCAAACGAATTTAAAATGGCTGCTGTGCATTTCACTTAACCATGGAATTCATTGCATTGCCCGGAAAACAGGCATTGTCCTGGAATTATCAGAGATATTCGCACTTCTCATTGATCGCTCATCGGATTACAGGAAATAGGAGCAGGAGTATGCAATTCGGCTGGCGAGCCTGCTCTGTCATTCTAACAGTGTCGTTCAAACAGATCATGGCTGATCATCTACCTCTACACCATTTTTACCCACTATCTCCATATCCCTAAATGTCATTAATATCCAGAAATCTATAGATTTCTGTCTTGAACATGCTCAGTGATTGAGCTTCCTCATCCCTATGGGGTTCGGAATTCAACAAATTCACCACCATCTGAGGAAAGAAATTCCTCCTCATCTCAGTCTCAAATGGCCTGTCCCTTATTCTGAGACTGTGTCGCTTGGTTCCAGACTCACCAGCCAGAGAAACATCCGACCCACATCTACCCTGTCACACCCTGTAAGAATGCAGTAACTTTCAATGAGATCAACTTTCATTCTTCAAAACTCTAGCGAATACAGGCCCAGTTTCTGCAATATCTCCCAATAAGATAATCCCTCCATTCCAGGGTTAATGTGCTGAACCTCTATTGCACTCTCTCCATGGCAAGTATACACATCTTAACATCAGGAGACCACAACTGTGTAGAATACTCCAAGTGAGTCTCACCAAGGCTTTTTACAATTGCAGCAACATATCTTTATAACCTGTATTCAAATGCCGTTGCAATGAAGGCCAGCATACCATTTGACTTCCTAAATGCTTATTGCATCTGCGTACTAGCTTTTAGTGACTGATGAACCAGGACACCCAGATCCCTTTGGATATCAACACTTCACAGCCTCTCACCATTTAAGAAATACTCTGCCTTTCTGTTTTTCTACCAAAGTAGATCACTCTCTGGAACTGGTTCAAGAGTTCACCTACCTCGGCTCAACTATCACCGGTAACCTGGCTCTCGATGCAGAAATCAAACGCGCATTGGAAAGGCGCCCGCAGCTATGTACAGACTGGGCAAAAGAGTGTGGGAAAATGGTGCACTGACACGGAACACATAAGTCCGAGTGCATCAAGCCTGTGTCCTCAATACCTTGCTCTATGGCAGCCAGGCCTGGACAACTTATGTCAGCCAAGAGTGACGTCTCAATTCATTCCATCTTCGCTGCCTCCAAAGAATCCTAGACGTCAGGCGGCAGGACCGTATCTCCAATGCATAAGTCCTCGAGGCAGCCAACATCCCCAGCATATACACCCTACTGAGCCAGTGGTGCTTGAGATGGCTTGGCCATGTGAGCCACATGGAAGATGGTAGGATCCCCAAGGACACATTGTACAGCGAGCTCGTCACTGTTATCAGACCCACCGGCCGTCCATGTCTCCGCTTTAAAGACGTCTGCAAACGCGACATGAAGTCCTGTGACATTGATCACAAGTCGTGGGAGTCAGTTGCTGGTGATCGCCAAAGCTAGGGACAGCCATAAAGGTGGGGCTAAAGTGTTGCGAGTGGAAGAGACTTAGCAGTTGGCAGGAAAAAAGACAAAAGCGCAAGGGGAGAGCCAACTGTGTAACAGCCCCGACAACCAGCGCCGGTGGAAGAGTCTGTCACTCTAGAATCGGACTTTGGAGCCACACCAGGCGCTGCTTCACAAACCACTGACCACGTCCAGGCACTTATCCATTGTCTCTCGAGACAAGGAGACGAAAGAAAGAAAGAACGAGAAAGAAAGAAAGAAGGAAGGATCACTCCACACTTACTCACATTATATTCCATCTGCCATGTTCTTGCACATTCACTAAGCCTGTACAAATCCCCTTAAAGCCTCCTTGCATCCTCCTTACAACTTAATTTCCCAGCTAGTTTTGTGTCATCAGCACATTTGGAAATATTCCCTTTGACCCCCACGTCCAAACCATTTTACTTTATATTTGTTTAGAGATACAGCACTGAATCAGGCCCTTCGGTCCACCGAGTCTGTGCCGAGCAACAACCACTCATTTATACTAATCCTACATGAACCCCATATTCCCTACCACATTCCCACCATTATAATGGCCAATTTACCTATCAACCTTCAAGTCTTTGGCTGTGGGAGGAAAGCGGATCACCCAGCGGAAAACCACATGGTCATTGGGAGAACTTGCAAATCTCGGACAGGCAGTACCCAGAACTGAACCCGGGTCGTTGTAGCTGTCAAGCTAACCACTGAGCCACTGTGCCACCCATTTAGATAGATTGTGAACAGCTGTGGCTCAAGCACTGATCCTTGTTGTACCCTATTACTAACAGACTGCCATCTTGGCAATGACTCATTTATTCCTACTCTCTGCTTTCTTTCTGTTAACCAGTTCTCAATCCATAGTAGTATGTTATTCCCAATCCCATGTGCTCTAATTCTGTTTATTCATCTCCTGTGCGGCATCTTATCAAAAGCCGTCTTAAAATCCAAAGACAGCACATCCACTGGTTTTCCTTTCTCTATGCTACAACGAACATCCTCAAGAAATAAACTCCAACAGGTTTGTCAAACATGATTTCCGTTTCATAAATCCACATTGACTGAGCCCGATCATATCATTTGTTCCAAGTGCTGTGATATCTCATTCTTCTTAATAGATTCTAACATTTTCACTACTACTGACATCAAATTAACAGGTTTATAGTTCTCTGTTTCTCTTGCGCTCTCTTCTTAAAAATTGGGGTGACATTTGTTAATTTGCAGTGTGAAGGAACCCTTCCAGAATCTATAGAATTTTGAAAGATAACCACGGATGCATCTACTATTTTATAGCTACTTCCTTCAATACTCTGGGATGTAGCTCATCTAGTCCAGGGGATTTATTAATTTACAATACAATTATTTTTTCAATAACTACCTCTTTATTTATACTAATTGATTTCAGTTCCTCATTTTTACAAGTCCCATGTTTCCACAGAATTACTTGAGGATTTTCTGTATCTTCCTCCGTGAAGATAGATACAAAGTAATTGTTTAGTCTCTCCGCCATTTCCTCATTCTCCATCACAAACTCTCCTATCACCGCTTGCAATGGACCCACATCCGTCCTTGCTAATCTATTCCTTTTCAAATACATAAAGAAGCATTAAGTTTCTAGCCAGTTTACATTCCAGATTTATTTTCCCTTTCCCGATTAGTTTATTGGTTCTCCTTTTTTGGTTTCTAAATCGCTCCCAATCATCGGGCTTGCCACGTTTCCTGGTGACCTTGCAAGGCTTACAAGTTTGAGCGAATGCAATCTTGTTTCGCCAGGGATGATTCACCTTTCCTGTTGGGTTTTTGGTCCTTCGAGGAATGGACATTTCTTGTCAACCGTGAAATAACATCTTTAACTGCAGCCATTGTCTGTCAACTGTCAAATCGTTCAATGCATTTTCCCAATACACCACAGGCAATTTGCCCTTCATATCTTCATAGTTTCCTTTGTTCAGATTTACAAGCCTCGTTTCAGAATGAACTATAACATTTTTTCAAATGTAAAATACTATTATATTGTGGTCACGATTTCATAATGGCTCCTTTACAGAAAGGTTATTAATTAGCCCTTTCTCATTACAAAATACAAAACTTGAAATAGCTCAATCCCTAGTTGGTTCTTCACCATATTGCTCCAGTCATCCATCTCATACACATACTAGGAATTCATCCTCCACAGAATTAGTGCTAATTAGCATGAGACAATCTATCTGTAAATTGAAGATGCCCATTGTTACTGTATTACCCATGTTACATACAGCTGTAATTTCCTGATGTTTCCCATGTCCAACATTACCACTGTAGTTTGGTGGTCTACAAAACATCTCCCACCAATGTTTGCTGCCTCTTGCTGTTTCTTAACTCCACCCAAACTGATTCTATATCTTGCTCCTTTGATCGAAGATGCTGCCTCACTAATGCACTGTCTCGTCCGGCATTAACAGCACTATCACACCTCCTTTTCCCCTCCACCTATCCTTCCTAAATGACTGCATCGAGGATTAACATGTTCATGTCGTAATGACGGGCCTGGCCTAAATTAACCAAAACTTTAATCCATTTTAAAAATCAAGGACCACAATCCAACAGGCACATGTTGAAATGAGGGATCAAAAGACTGACACAAATGTAGGTAGACACATTGAATCCTGCCTCTGGGTGAAGGACACTGTCCAAGGCGAATGGACAGTCTGTCCAATAATATTCCTCATCCCAAAACTCTCTGGGACTCCTTTCCACCCAGACACAACCCAGCTCAGCAGTTTGCTTCACCAGTGAATATGTTTTAATTTAAAGTAGTCTAATGATGGCCATGAAACCATTGTTAATTGTTGTAAAAACCCATCTGGTTCACTAATGTCCTTTAGGGAAGGAAATCTGCTGTCCTTACCTGGTCTGGCCTACATGTAACTCCAGATCCACAGCAATGTGGTTAACTCTTACATGCCCTTGAAATGGCCTCGCAAGCCACTCAGTTCAAGGGCAATTTGGGATGGGCAATAAATGCTGGCCTGGCCTGCGACGCCCACATCCGATGAAAGAATTTTTAAAATGTTACCGTTGGGATGTTGTTCAATATGTTCCTCGGGGTCCTGTCCATTGACATGTTAATTCAGCACAATGAGGACAGAACCCGTTTGACCAGTGGACCTGCTTTCTTGATGTGAAACATTTAACTCAAAGCCCTTGTCGGGAGCATTACTGCAGTTTGAAAATGTCTGATCCCCCTTCCAGGTCCCACACAGTGATTGAAAAATGTTCGGGAGGCAGTGACACATGTCAATTCCAACCTCAGCTCAAAACTCACGTTGAAACAATTCAGATCCATCTGTCTGACTTTCTCTCTGTGTCTGTCTGTCTCTCTCCCCTGCTCTGTCTGTCTCACTGTCACTCCCTCTCTCTCTCACTCGTTCTATGTCTGTCTCTCTCCGTGTCTGATTTACTCTCTCATTCCACGTCAGTCTCTTTCTCTTTATTTCATGCTCTACCTGTCCAACTTTCGTTCACCCTCTTTCTCTCCCTCTCATTCTCTCTCACTCTTTCTCTCTCTCTTTTTCTAATTTTATTTGCCTCCCTGTCTCTCTCAAACTATGATTCTCCCTACTGTCAGTCTGTGTGATTCCAAGTCAGCCCCTCTCTTTCTCTGTCTCATTCTCTCTCACTTTCCCTCTTTCTCTGTCTCATTCTCTCTCACCCGCCTTCTCTTTCTCTCTAGCACTCTATCTATCTCTCGAGCCAACTGGCTCTTGCTCTCTCTCTCTCGGATTTTGCTCTTTATGACTCTCTCTCACTTCCGTTCTCGTTTTTTCTCTCTCTCTCTCTCATTCCCTGTCTGTCTCTCGTGCACATTCCGTCTGCCTAACAGTCTTTTTCATTCCCCTCCCCACGTCTCTACCTCACTCCGTTTGGTGCTCTGTACTTTTCTTTTCTCTCTCTCTCTTCAATCCTTTTTCTCACTCCCTGTCTGTATTTCTGTATCAATCTGTCTGCTTCCTTTATCTCACTCTCTGTCACCTCGTCTCTTTCATTCATGTGGTCTAGCAACCTGTCTCCTTCGTCCAGACAGTCTGCAACCCGGCTCTTTCGTCTCTCTCTCTCTCTCTCTCTCTCATTTTTTTTGTTATCCATACTTTACCACATTGTAGCTCTGCCTTTTATCTGGGCCAGCGAGAGGATCTCCCATTGTACAATACACACTGTAGAATTTCGTCATTCACCTTTTGGAACTGCGTGTTTTCTGGGCCAGAGAGAGCAGGTTCCATCGTTAAATGGAGTTCTGATATATGTTCATTCACACATTGCAGAATTGCTATGTTACTGGACAAGATAAAGAGAGAGAGAGAGAGTGAGAGAGAAACAGGGGTTGATCATTGGAGATGGGGAAGTTTTGTGTTGTTCATTCCCGAATTGTGGAACTGTCTGTTATCTGGACCAGAGAGAGGAGCTGGAACTGATCATTGGAATTCGATGCTGCGTTTATTGTAGCAAAGGTATTATTCTGGCTGGAGGGCTAAATATTAATCAGAGATGGTCAGTTCTGGGCTAATTGATCTGAAACGTTGAATCATAGAAAGAGAAACATAGAACGTTTAATGCACAGAAAGAGGCCACTTGGCCCATTGTGTCTGTGCCAGCCCAAAAACGATCCACCGATTCTCATCCCACCTTCCAGCATTTGGTCCGGAGTCCTGCAGATTATAGCACTTGAGGTGCATATCCAGACTCCTTTTGAATGAGTTGAGGGTCTCTGCCTCAACTACCCTTTCAGGCAGCGAGTTCCAGACCCACATCAGCCTCTGGGTGAACACATTTTGCTTCATCTCCCCTCTGATTATTTTGACAATCACTTCACATCTATTCTCCCGAGTCACTGAACTCTCTGCTCAGGACAATAGAACCTTCACCTCCACTCTATCCAGGCACCTCAACATTTTATAGATTTCAATCAGATCTGTTCCAAGGAGAACAAACCCAGCCTATCCAATCTTTCCTCATAGCTGCATTTTCCTGTCCTGGCAACATCCTCGTAAATTCCCTCTGTATCCTCTCCAGTGGAGTTAAATCCTTTCTTAGTGACGTGACCAGAACTGCACACAGTACTCAATTTGGGACCAAACTAATGAATTATACTGTTCCAGCATAATCTCCCTGTTATTATATTCTATACCTCACTTAATAAAGGAAAGGATTCCATATGCCTTCTTAACCACCTTATAGACCTGTCCTTCTACCTTCAGGGATCTGTGGACATTCACTCCAAGGTCCCTTGATACTTCTCAGTATTTTCCTGTAAACCGTACATTCAGTTGTCTTGTTTGACCTCCCCAAATGCATCGCCTCACAATTCTCTGAGTTGAACTCCATTTGCCACTTTTCTGCCCATCTTACCAGATCATCAATATCTTCCTGCAGCCGACAACTATACTCCTCGCTATCTACTACAAGGCCAATCTTTGTGTTGTCTGCAAACTTCTTGATCATGCACCCTTTACATTTCCATCCAAAACTTTAATATATACCACAAAAAGCAGGGGACTCAGTACTGAGGCCTGCAGAAAGCCACTGGAAACATCCCTCCATTCACTAAAACGCCCGTCAACAATTACCCTTTGTGTTCTGCCACTGAGACACTTCTGTATCCACATTGCTGCATTTCCCTCGATCCCATGGGATTTTAATTTTTTAACCAGTCTGTCCTGTGGGACCTTATCAAAAGCCTTGCTAAAATTCTTGTAGACCACATCAACTGCACTACCCTCATCTATCTTTCTTGTTATTTCTTCAAATAATTCAATCAGGTTGGTCAAACAAGATCTTCCCTTAATGAATCAATGCTGACTATCCGGGATTAAGCTATGCCTTTCTAAGTGACAGTTTATCCTGTCTCTCAGAAAATATTCCAATTATTTGCCCACTACTGAGGTTTCTCCGACCGGCCTGTAATTAATCGGTCCATCCTGCGCTCCCTTTTTAAACAGAGGTACAATGTCAGCTGTTCTCCAATACTCCAGTTCCACACCTGTGTCCAGTGAGCACCCAAACTCCCCATCTCTGTCAACTCCGCCAGCCCCTACAACCCTTACTATCTCTGTAACCTGCTCCAGCCCATACAATCCTCCCAACCCTGGTAACTTCCTCCAGCCCCTAAAACCCTCCCTATTTCTGTAACCGCCTCCATCCTCTACAGCCCTCCCAATCTCTGTTAACTCCTCAGCCGCAGAACAATCCCTATTACTGTGGTCTCCTCCAGCTCCTAAAACCCTCCTAGCTCTGTTACCACCTCAGCACCCCAATTCTCCCTATCTCTGTTACCTCCTCCAGACTGCATGAACCTCCCCATCTCTGCCATGTCCTTCATTCCCCACAACTATCCCTATCTTGTCACATCCTCCAGTCCCCACAACCCTCCCTATCTCTGTGACCTCCACCAGTGTGCACAACACCCCTCCCGCTTATCTGTGTAACCTCCTCCAGCCCTTACAACTCTCCCGATCTCTGTCACCTACTGCAAACCTGATAACCCTGCCTATCTCTGTAACCTACTCAGCCCCGACAACACTACCGAACTCTGTTATGTTTTCCAGCCCCTCGAAGAATCCCTATCTCTGTCATTTCCTCAAGCCCTGACAACATTCCCTAGCTCTGCAATCTCCTCCAGCCCCAACAGCCATTCCGGTCTGTGCAGCCTCCTACAATCCTCCCTATCTCCCTAACCCCCTCCAGCCCCTCCAACCCTCCCTATCTCTGGCACCTATTCAAGCGCCGACAACTCTCCCTATCGCTGTAACCTCCTCGAGAGCTACAACCCTCCCTAACTCTGCCAAATCCTCCAGCCTCCACATCCCTTCCTATCTCTCCAAACTCCACCAGCCCTACAACACTCAATATCTCTGTAACCTCCTCCAACCCAACAACTGCCCCTGTCTCTGTACCGTCCTCCATCCCCTAGAAGCTTCCCTAAATCTGTCACTACCTCCAGTGCCTATAACTCTCCCTATCACTGCACTCCCCTCCAGCACATACAACCCTCCCGATCTCTCTAACATCCTGCAGCCCCTCCAAGCTCCCTATCTCTGTAAACTACCCCATCGCCCACAACACGCCCTATCTCTGTAACCTCCGCCAGCCCCTACAACCCTCCCTATATGTGTAACCTCCTCCAGCCCCTACAACCCTCCCTATCTCTGTAACCTCCTCCAGCCCGTACAGCGCTCCCTATCTCAGCAACCTCCTCCAGCCCTTACAATCCTCCCTATCTCTGTAACCTCCTCCAGCCCTTACAAACCTCCTTATCTCGGTAACCACCTCCAGCCCCTACAACCCTCCCTATCGATATTACTTCCTCAGCTCCGACAACCCTCCCTATCTCTGTAACCTCCTCCAGTCCCGACAACCCTCCCTATCTCTGTAACCTCCTCCAGCCCTTACAACCCTCCCTATCTCGGTAACCTCCTCCAGCTCCTACAACCCTCCCTATCTCTGTAACCTCCTCCAGCCCGTACAACCCTCCCTATCTCTGTAACCTCCTCCAGCCCCTACAACCCTCCCTATCTCTGTAACCTCCTCCAGTCCCTACAACCCTCCCTATATGTGAAACCTCCTCCAGCCCCTACATCCCTCCCTATCTCTGTGACCTCCTCCTGACCGTCCAACCCTCCCTATCTCTGTCACCTACTCCAGCCCCTACAACCCTCCCTATATGTGTAACCTCCTCCAGCCCCTACAACCCTCCCTATCTCTGTAACCACCTCCAGCCCGTACAACCCTCCCTATCTCAGTAACCTCCTCCAGCCCATACAATCCTCCCTATCTCTGTAACCTCCTCCAGCCCTTACAACCCTCCCTATCTCGGTAACCTCCTCCAGCTCCTACAACCCTCCCTATCTCTGTAACCTCCTCCAGCCCGTACAACCCTCCCTATCTCAGTAACCTCCTCCAGCCCGTACAATCCTCCCTATCTCTGTAACCTCCTCCAGCCCTTACAACCCTCCCTATCTCGGTAACCTCCTCCAGCTCCTACAACCCTCCCTATCTCTGTAACCTCCTCCAGTCCCTACAACCCTCCCTATCTCTGTAACCTCCTCCAGCCCGTACAACCCTCCCTATCTCTGTAACCCCCTCCAGCACCTACAACCCTCCCTATCTCTGTAACCTCCTCCAGTCCCTACAACCCTCCCTATCTCTGTGACATCCTCCTGACCGTCCAACCCTCCCTATCTCTGTCACGTACTCCAGCCCCTACAACCCTCCCTATATGTGTAACCTCCTCCAGCCCCTACAACCCTCCCTATCTCTGTAACCACCTCCAGCCCGTACAACCCTCCCTATCTCAGTAACCTCCTCCAGCCCATACAATCCTCCCTATCTCTGTAACCTCCTCCAGCCCGTACAATCCTCCCTATCTCTGTAACCTCCTCCAGCCCTTACAACCCTCCCTATCTCGGTAACCTCCTCCAGCTCCTACAACCCTCCCTATCTCTGTAACCTCCTCCAGTCCCTACAACCCTCCCTATATGTGTAACCTCCTCCAGCCTCGACAACCCTCCCTATCTCTGTAACCTCCTCCAGTCCCTACAACCCTCCCTATCTCTGTAACCTCCTCCAGCCCGTACAACCCTCCCTATCTCTGTAACCTCCTCCAGCCCCTACGACCCTCCCTATCTCTGTCACCTACTCCAGCCCCTACAACCCTCCCTATATGTGTAACCTCCTCCAGCCCCGACAACCCTCCCTATCTCTGTAACCTCCTCCAGTCCCTACAACCCTCCCTATATGTGTAACCTCCTCCAGCCCCTACAACCCTCCCTATCTCTGTAACCTCCTCCAGTCCCTACAACCCTCCCTATCTCTGTAACCTCCTCCAGCCCGTACAACCCTCCCTATCTCTGTAACCTCCTCCAGCCCCTACAACCCTCCCTATCTCTGTCACCTACTCCAGCCCCTACAACCCTCCCTATATGTCTAACCTCCTCCAGCCCCTACAACCCTCCATATCTCTGTAACCACCTCCAGCCCGTACAACCCTCCCTATCTCAGTAACCTCCTCCAGCCCATACAATCCTCCCTATCTCTGTAACCTCCTCCAGCCCGTACAATCCTCCCTATCTCTGTAACCTCCTCCAGCCCTTACAACCCTCCCTATCTCGGTAACCTCCTCCAGCTCCTACAACCCTCCCTATCTCTGTAACCTCCTCCAGTCCCTACAACCCTCCCTATCTCTATAACCTCCTCCAGCCTCGACAACCCTCCCTATCTCTGTAAACTGCTCCAGCCCCAACAAACCTCCCTATCTCTGTAACCTCCTCCAGTCCCTACAACCCTCCCTATATGTGTAACCTCCTCCAGCCCCTACAACCCTCCCTATCTCTTTAACCTCCTCCAGCCCGTACAACCCTCCCTACCTCAGTAACCTCCTCCAGCCCCTACAGTCCTCCGTATAACTGTCAACTCTTCCAGCCCCTAAATTGATCCCTATCTCTCTAATTCCCTGCAGCCCGTAGAACACCACCCGCCCCGCCATGTCTGCAACCTCCTCCAGCCTCTACAACCCTCAATATCTCTGTAAACTCCTCCACCAGCTACAACCCTCCGAATCTCTAACCTCCTCCAGCCCCGACAGCCTTCCCTATCTCTTCAACGTCCTCCAGCCCCTACAAACCTCCCTATCTCTGAAACCTTCTCCACCAAGACAACCCTCTCGATCTCTGTAGCCTCCTCCGCCAAGACAACCCTCCCTATCTCTGTCACCTCCTCCACCCCAACAACCTTCCCTGTCTCATGTTTCAGGTCAGTGATGAAGGTTCTGATGAGGGGTCACCGTCATGCAAAGTTAACTCTGCTTCTCTCTCCACAGATGCTGCCAGACCTGCTGAGTATTTCCTGAATTTCCTGTTTTTGTTTCACTTTAGATCGATGCCCCCTTGTCACTGACCTCTCTGCGAAGGTAAATAGGCCCATCACGCACACTCTATCCGGGCCCCTCAAAACTTACGACATTTTAATCTAACCTCACCTCAGACTTCTCTGTTCCAAGCACAACAGCCCCAGCCTATCCAATATTTCCTCACAGCAAAATTATTTTCCAGACCTGGCAACATCCTCGTAAATGTGCTCTGTACCCTCTCTAGTGCAATTAAATCCTTTCTGTAATGTGGTAACCGGAACTGCACAAAGTACTCACGGTTCAGCCCAAACAATGACTTATATAGTTAGCGCGTAACCTCTCTCCTATTCTACACCTCGGCTAATAAAGGAAACGTATTCCCTATGTCTTCTTAATTCTCTTAGCGACCTGTCCTGCTATCTTCATGGATCTGTGAACATTCACTCCAAGGTGCCACTCTTCCTCTACACCTGGAAGGATTCTCCCATTAATTGTGCATTCCTCTGCCTAGCCTCGACCTCCCCAAATTCATCACCTCACAGTTCTCTGCGTTGAATACCATTTGCCACTTGTCTGCCCACCTGACTAGTCCATTAACATCTTCCTGCAGTCGACAGCTACTCTGCTCTCTCTCTCAACCACACGGCCATTTTTTTGTATTACCTGCAATCTTTTTGATCATGCCCACTATCGGGGATAAGTCTCCACTGACACAGTTATACCCCTGATCATTGCTATTAGTGACACTCAACAGAACAAACACATTATATCAGCAGTTTTGACTTTGATGTAAATAATGTGGTGGATAAAACACAATAATTTCAATGTCAATGATATTTTCTGAGTAAGACCTCTCTCGGGAATAAACCTGAAATCTGTACTCATACTGGATAGATGGCAATTATGAGAGGCATCATTTACATTTTCCATATTATTGCATTGACCTTGTTCACTCCTGGCATTTCTATTGTAAATGTAACTGATCTGTCTGCAGTGGACACTTAATCCAGGGACAAAAGCAATCCCGTTTCACTCTGTTCCTGCCTTTTCCCAGTTAAAATGTGAACTTTGAGTCTCTGATTCGGGACCATGTTCAGGGTTACAGCCCAGAAACTACTGTGAGTGATATTACGGGACAGACAGTGTACGCATCCATTTGGGAGGCAGTTGGGTAGTGATAATATCACTGGTCACGTAATCCAGAGGCCCAAGCTGATGGCCTGGGGACAGGGGTTCAAATCACCCCTTAACCTTCTAAATTCCAGGGATACAGAGTAAAGCTCCATCTACACTGTCCCATTAAACACACCCAAGCCAAGCACAGTGTGGGGTTAGACACAGAGTAAATTTCCCTCTGAACTGTCCCATCACACACTTCCAGGACAGGGGCAGCATGGGGTGAGATACAGAGTAAAGACAGGGCCTATTGTATTATAAACAGAGAAATGGTCTTGTGCAAGACAAACTGAGACCGGGTGAAATGCAGCATAAGCAGAGACGACTCCCAGGGCAGGAACATCATGGTGTGGATACAGAGTGAATCTCGCTCTACGCTCTCCGAAAAAGACAGAGAGAGAGAGATGGAAAGAGAGAAATAGAGAGACATACAAAGACAGGGTGACTAAGTGAAAGAAGGATATTTAACATCGGACATAGGAAGCGGGGAGGGCAATTTAACCCCTCAACCCTCTTCCAGCATTCAGTGAGATCAGGGCTGATCTGTGATCTAACTAACACCATTTACCCCACCTTTGCCCCTTATCTCTCAATAACTTTGGTTAAGAAGAATCTTATCAATCCCAGATTTAAAAATTAACAATTAAGTCAGCCTGCAGTGATGTCCTGAGACTGAGATGATTGACCTCCAACAACCACAACCATCTTCCTTTGTGCTCGGTATGACTCCAACCAGCTGATTCCTACTGACTTCAATTTTACTCGGGCTCCTTGATGGCACACTCAGTCAAACGCTGCCTTGATGTTAAGGTCAGTCTCTCTTCCCAGTAGCAGACAGGAGTAAATCGTTCCCTTTGGCCCGTTGTGTACTGGGACATTTATTTCAGAGACTGACTCCTCACTAATGTAAGGTTAGTGCTTTAAACTTGACAGAGAAGCTGATCCTGGGATTCAGCTGAATGCAGCTTCTCATCCTGAAAAGTGTTAGAAAACGTGTTTGGAAATGTGTCAAAAGCTGTTTCCATTCACACATTCCTGCATTGTGGAAGTGTGGAGGAAGAGAGGGATCTTGGGGTCCGTGTCCATAGATCGCTCAAAGTTGCCACCCAAGTTGATAGGGTTGTTAAGAAGGCGTATGGTGTGTTGGCTTTCATTAACGGGAGATTGAGTTTAAGAGCTGCGAGGTTATGCTGCAGCTCTATAAAGCCCTGGTTAGACCACACTTGGAATATTGTGTTCAGTTCTGGTCGCCTCATTATCGGAAGGATGTGGAAGCTTTAGAGAGGGTGCAGAGGAGATTTACCAGGATGTTGCCTGGACTGGAGGGCATGTCTTACGAAGAAAGGTTGAGGGAGCTGGGGATTTTCTCATTGGAGCGAAGAAGGATGAGAGGTGACTTGATAGAGGGGTACAAGATGATAAGAGGCATAGATAGAGTGGATAGCCAGAGACTTTTTCCCAGGGCGGAAAGGGCTATCACCAGGGGGCATAATTTTAAGGTGATTGGAGGAAAGTTTTGGGGAGATGTCAGAGGTAGGTTCTTTACACAGAGAGTGGTGGGTGCGTGGAATGCGCTGCCAGCGGTGGTAGTAGAAGCAGATACATTAGGGACATTTAAGCGACTCTTGGATAGGTACATGGATGATAGTAGAATGAAGGGTTTGTAGGTAGTTTGATCCTAGAGTCGGTTAAAGGTTCGGCACAGCATCGTGGGCCGAACGGCTGTTCTATGTTCTAAAAAGAGAATGTGTGTATGGAGGTGGGAGATGTGGGCATGGTTCCCCTTAAAATCTCAACAATTTGATCAAATCACCTTGATCCTCCTAAATTCCAGGGAATAAATCCCTAGTTTGTGCAATATCACCTCGTAATTTAACCCTTGGCGTCCAGTTATCATTCTGTTAAATTTACACTGCGCTCAAATGGACAAGGACCCCCCAAGTCTCTTTGGACCTCCAGTGTTTCTAGTTTTTTACTATTTATAAAGTACTCTGTTCTCGTCTTTTTTTACTGACATTGAAATCTATCGACCACAGTTTTGCCCATTTGTTTAAGATATTAATATCTCTCTGTAATTTGATGCTTCCAGCAACACTGCTTACAATGCTGCCTATTTTTGTGTCGTTGGAAAACTTGGGTATGTTGCATTCTCCCACATCATCTTAAATTATTAATAAATACAGCAAAACTGAGACACACGGGCTTTGCACTAGTAGACAGGAGTGAATCATTCCATCCTAGAGGTTTTTTAATTCCAGATTTATGTTTTTATTAAGAAAAAAACAGTTCAAATTCACAACAGCCCAGTGTGGGATTTGAATTCCTGCTTTTTCAATCATCAGCTCAGGCCTTCAAATTAAAACCCATAAAGAGATTCATTTTCCTACTGCTGTTGTCACACTGTCTCAGGTTTTGGATATTGTTCCCTTCTCTTCTTCCATGTGTCTGAAGTCTTTGAAGTATGTCAGACATTGGTAAACTACTTCATGTGGTGTTCTGTAAATACCTTCAATTCTGTGTATGTGCAAGGGACACAATTCAAATTCTTACCTTACTGCATCAACCAAAACCTGCAGGTCCATTCAAACACCCCTATTTCCTGTCTCTGCAAAGATAGCTCACACTTCCACAATGCAGGAATGTCTGAATGGAAACAGCTTTTGATACATTTCCCAACACGTTTACTAACACTTTTCAGGATGAGAAGCTGCATTCAGCTGAATCCCAGGATCAGTTTCTCTGTCAAGTTTAAAGCACTAACCTTACATCAGTGAGGAGTCAGTCTCTGAAATAAATGTCCCAGTGCTGTGGTAACATAAAATGGCCACTGAAAACAAACTGGAAATAGCTGACTGATGTTCTGAGAGAGGAGGGAAAGAGAGACCGACAGAAATACAAAGAGGGAGACACAGACCGAGAGGGTGTCTCAGACACAGAGAGTGATAGCAGGATATTTGTCAGAGGACAGAGGAAGAGGAGGAGGCCATTTGGCCCCTCAACCCTGTTCTGTCATTCAATGTGATCATGGCTGTTCTGTGATCTAACTCCGTGTACTCGTCTTTGCCCCATATCACTTAATAACTTTTGTTCGCAAAAATCTATCAAACTCAGATTTAAAAATTAACAAATGTCTCAGGATCAATTGTTGTTTGTTGAAGAGAGTTCCAGAGTGAAACCACCCCTGGTGTGTTGAATTGTTTATCCATTTTACTCCTGAAATGTTTTTAGACTATGTTTAGATTTTTAGACTATGTCCCCAAGTTCTGGACTCTGCAGCCAATGGGAATAGTTTCTCTCTGTCTACCCTATCAGTTTCCCTTAATGTTCTTAAAACTTTCATCAAATCACCCTTAATCTTCTAAATTTCAGGGGTTAAGAGTAAAGCTCCATTTACACTCTGCCATTAAACACTCCCAAGAATAGCACAGTGTTGGGTTCGACACAGAGTAAATTTCCCTCTGCACTGTCCCATCACAAACTCCCAGCGCACGGGCAGCATGGGGTAAGATACAGAATAAAGACAGGGCCAACTGTATTTTCAAGAGAGAAATGGTCTTGTGCAGTAAAAAACTGAGATCGGGTGAAACACAGCAGAAGCAGAGACACGCTCACAGATACAGACACTGATACTCACACAAACCGACACACAGAGACTGCACAATCTGCACATCGGTAAACATCAACCAACAGAACCTGCATAAAATATCCCCATGTTCTGTCCAATCCTATGTTGGGCGTTTTGTGTTCTTGTGTGTTCCATTTCACCAGACTACCTCTATCCTCCTGAAGTTTGCTCCCAGTCCCTTCCATGTTTATTACATTGCAGATGCCACAAACATTGGCACACATTGAAGTTATGCCCTGCAAACACAAGTCCAAATCATTAGTATATATTAAACAGATCAGTGGTCCTAATATAAACCTCCACTGTATACCTCCCTCCAGTCTGAAACAACCATTCCACTCTCTCAGCCAATGTCGTATCCACTCAGCCACTGCCCCTTTCATCCATGGAGCACCAATATTGCTAACTAGTCAATTAGGAGGCACCATTAAGTCCTCCCCATGAGGACACTGGTCCCAGACCTCTCTGTTTGCACTCTCCCATCAACGTTTCCTGGACAGGTACAGCATGGATTAGATACAGAGTAATGCTCCTTCTACACTGTCCCATCCAACACTCCCAGGACAGAAACATCATGGGGAGGATACAGAGTGAATCTCACTATACTCTGTCCGAAACAGAGAGAGAGACAGAAAGAGAGAAATAGAGAGACACAGACAGACAGGGTGACTGAGAGAGAAAGAAGGATATTTAACATCGGACATAGGAAGAGGAGGAGGCAATTTAACCCCTCAACCCTGTTCCAGCATTCAGTGATATCAGGGCTGATCTGTGATCTAACTAACACCATATATCCCACCTTTGCCCCTTATCTCTTAATACCTTTGGTTAACAAGAATCTATCAATCCCAGATTTAAAAATTAACAATTAAGCCAGCATGAATTCCTGTTTGCACATTACAGGAAGGATGTAATTGCAGGAGAGAGGATCCAGAGGAGGTTTTCAGGAATGGAGAATTTTAGCTATGATGAAAGATTGGACAGGCTGGAGTTGTTTTCTTTGGAACAGAGGAGGCTGAGGGGAGATTTAATCGAGGTGTGGAAAATGATGATGGGCCCAGATAGAGTGGATAGGAAGGACCATGAGAATAACCCATGCTCTCCAATAAATCCATATGTCTGAAGGAACTGAAAAAAAGACAGAGAGAGAGAGAGATAGAGGGACAGAGTGAGAGACAGAGAGAGATAGAGGGGGGAGGGAGAGAGAGACAGAGATTCAACGACAGAGAGACAGCGCGAGAGAGAGTTAGAGAGAGGGAGGGGAGAGAGAGAGTGCGAGGGAGAGAAGGAGGGTGAGTGAGGGGGTCGGGAGGGAGAGACAGGAAGAGAGAGTGGGAGGGAAAGAGTGGGGGAGTGGGAGAGAGAGAAGGAGAGAGAGAATGAAGAAGAGGGTGCGAGCGGGACAGGTTCAGAGGGAGAGAGAGAGAGAGGGGGAGAGGGGCCACCTGGGCCAGAAATTCATCTCCATTTCTCCCTCTATCCAGACCTATCTCGAATATGTTTGTGCACACAGCAGTAAAGGATTAAATCAAATTAATATGTCTTACATTCTCCCTTTCAGTCCACCCAACAATCGCTCTCCCTCTAACCTTGTCCATATCGACAGCCCTCTCTTTGCCTGCGTATCTAACCCTCTCTCCCTCTGACACCCTCTTCGTGTCAGAGATAGCAGGAGGGAGAGACAGGGAGAGGGGAAGACAGAGAAAGACACAGAGAACAACCCCAGCTTCTCCAATCTATCCACGTAACTGAAGTCCCTCATCTCTGGAACCAGGCTTGTGAATCTTTTCTGCACCCTCTCTAATGCCTCCACATCCTTCCTCAAGTGAGGCCAAACCAGTGTTTTACACAGGTGTAACATAGCCCCCTTGCTTTTGTACTCTATGTCTCTATTTATAAAACCCAGGACACTTTATGCGTTTTCACCACATTCTCAACCTGCCCTGCCACCTTCAGTGATGTGTGTACAAATACCCCCCAGATCAGTCTGTTCCAGCACCTCCTTGAGAATTCTATCCTTTTCTTTATATCGTCTCCCCTCCTTTTTCCTGCACGTGGAGGCGGAAGATGCGGGCATGGTTTATTTATTTATTTTTATTTAGAGATACAGCACTGAAACGGGCCCTTAGGCCCACCGAGTCTGTGCCGACCAGCAACCACCCATTTATACTAACCCTACAGTAATCCCATATTCCCTACCACCTACCTACACTAGGGACAATTTACAATGGCCAATTTACCTATCACATGCAAGTCTTTGGCTGTGGGAGGTTTTTAATGAATATATTGCGACTTTCTTCAGGAAAGAGGGGACGACACAAACATTGTAGTCAATGAGGAGGGGCTTGAAATATTGAATGGGATGAACAGTGAGTGAGGAAATATTAAGACAAATATTAAGCATCTTTGAAAGCTGATAATTCACCAGGCTCAGACTGTTTAGAGGTGCAAGGGAGGAAATAGCAGAGGCTCTGACCATCATTTTCCAATCCACTCTGGTTATAGTCTTGCTGCCAGAGGACTGGAGGAATGCGTATGTTGTACTGTTGATTAACAAGGGATAAAGTAATAGACTGAGTAATTACAGGCCACCCAGCCTAATCACAGTGGAGGGAAAATAATTGGGCTCAAGGGAATGATTAATTCCTTTCTAGTACTGTGAGTCTCAATGTCTCCATGTCTGTGTCTCTGTCACATATTAAGCACTACCCTTACATTGGTGAGGAGTCCGTCTCTGAAATAAATGTCCCAGTGTTGTGGTAACATAAAATGGCCACCGACAACCAGCCTAAAATGGCTGACTAATATTTGTGGATTTCCACAGATGTTTGAGAGAGGAGAGAGAGAAAGGCAAACAGACAGAAAGAGAGACAAAGAGAGAGACACAGACCGAGACAAAGAGAGTGATGGCAGGATATTTGTCGTAGTGAAGAGGAAGAGGAGAAGGCCATTTGGCCCCTCAACCCTCCGCTGTCATTCAATGAGCTCATGGCTGATGTGTGATCTAACTCTATGCACCTATCTTTGCCCCTTAATACCTTTGGTTAACAAAAATCTATCAAACTCAGAATTCAAAATTAACAAGTGTCTCAGCATCAATTGCTGTTTGTGGAAGAGAGTTCCAAACTGATACCACACCTGGTGTGTTGAAGTATTTCTTCATTTTACTCCTGAAAGGTTTTTAGACTGCGTTTAGAGTTTTAGACTATGCCCCCAAGTTCCTGACTCCGCAGCCAGTGGGAATATTTACTCTCTGTCCACCTGTTCAGTTTCCCTTATTATCTTGAAAACATTCATCAAATCATCCCATAACCTTCTAAATTCCAGGGATACGCAGTAAAGCTCCAGCTACACTGTCCCATTAAATATTCCCAAGCCAAGCACAATGTTGGGTTTGACGCAGAGTAAATTTCCCTCTGTGCTGTCCCATCACACACTCCGAGGGCAGGAACATCATGGGGTGGATACAGAGTGAATCTCACTCTGCACAGACAGAGAGAGAGTGATAGAAAGAGAGAAACTGAGAGACATAGACTGAACAGGGTGACTGGCAGAGAAAGGAGGATATTTAACAGGGGATATTGGAAGAGGAGGATGCAATTTAACCTCACAACTCTGTTCCGGCATTCAATGAGATCATGGCTGATCTGTGATCTAACTTACACCATAGATCCTGCCTTTGCCCCTTATCTCTTAATACCTTTGGTTAACAAGAATCTATCAATCCCAGGTTTAAAAATTAACCAACAAACCAGCATGAAACTTCCACAACAACATATCATGAGGGTGCGATGGCTCCCACAGTGGAATAGCTTGCTGGATGTTTAAAATGGAGGCTATTCCTTCTGGATCATCAAAAGTGTCCACCTGGGCCCCAACTTCATCTACATTTCTCCCTCTCCCTACGTTTTTTCTCTCCATACCTATCTCTTATATGTTTGTGCACACGGCAGTGCAGGATTACATCAAATTAATATATCGTACATTATTCTTTTCATCCACCTCAACAATCTCTCTCTCTGCAACTTTGTCCCTCTCTACAGCCCTCTCTCTGCCTTCATATCTGACCCTCTCTCCCTCTGTCTCTCTCCAATTGTCAGTGATAGTCGGAGGGAGAGACAGAGAGAATGTTAAAGGAACTGTCCTCTGTTCCTAAGCTGTGCTGAACCTGCTCTGGGAGTGTTTGATGGGCTACATTAATCAGCCGTGTCCAGTCCTGTATCAGGCTGTGAAGAAGCACAGCTTGTTCAGTGTACAACGGGTCCATGGGAATGAATCACTCCTGTCTGCGACTGAGAAGAGAGACTGACCTTAACATCAAGGCAGCGTTTGACGAGTGTGACATCGAGGAGCCCGAGTAAAACTGAAGTCCGTGGTAATCAGCGGGAAAGCTCTCCACTGGTTGGAATCAAACCGAGCACAAAGGAAGATGGTTGTGGTTGTTGGGAGTCAATCATCTCAGTCCCAGGTCTTCACTGCAGGAGCTTATCAGGGTAGTGTCCTCAGCCCAACCATCTTCAGCTAAGATCCCAGCAGAAAATGCTGGATATACTGAGCAGGGCAAGCAGCTAATACACATTGTAGTTCAGAAGAATGAGAGGTGATCTTATTGAAACATACAAGATTCTGAGGGGACTTTACAGGGCAGATGCTGGCAGGATGCTCCCCTTGTGGGGGATTCTAGAACTAGGGCGCAGGTACAGTGTGGGATTAGATACAGAGTAAATCTGCCTCTATATATGCCTCTCTTTCTCCTCCTCCATCCAGATGGAGAGAGTAACAGTGAGAAAGACAGGGATAAATATGGAGAATAACAGAGAGAGGGAAGGGTAGCAATGGGGAGTGAGTACCAGAGAGAAAGAGGAAGAGATTGGGATGGAGAGTGTTGGTCAATGTTCCTGCAAATCTGCGTGCTGCAGCCTCAGAAGTCCCACGCAGATCCTGTTCCACAATAAATAGCACACGACTTAAAAGATTCTTCAAATATTTCAAGGGACAGCTCACGGAAAAAAAAAAACTGGACACGCACAACATCTATATTTTCACGGGAACATCGGAGCCAACTGCGGAATATAGGTTTCTTACCAGCCTGCATAAGGCAGTGCAACCTCTGCAGATGTGGTGAAACCAAATGCAGCTGACTTCGAATGGTAAACTGATGTATGTGGAGTTTTCAAAAATGTCTGAGAGAGGAGAGAAACAGGTAGAGACACACACACACACACAGAGACACACAGAAACAGAGTGACTCAGGGACAGAGAGCGAAAGAAGAATATTTCAATTTTTAAAAGGCATTTGATGAGATCAATCTTCGGTTTAAAAATGACAGTTGATTTTGCATCAATTTGCGTGTGCAGAAGACCCGTTCCAAAGTACTACCACCTTTTGCCTGGAGTGTCGGATTAACCCGGGTCACTCACTGTGCCCGGCTCCGGCTCAAGACTCACCTGCCTCAGTCACTGAGACGCTCCTGTATCACTTGCCATAATGTAAGCAGATGCCGGGTTTGGGAGCAGGACAGGCACACGGGATTAGGACGACTGCTCATGTGGAGGATAAGCATCAGTAATACCTCAGAGAATCAGAACAGACCAGCGAGACTCAGAAAAGGAAACTTGTGTTGAATTTGAGAGTCTTGCATTGTGGAATGCTTTAGTATTTGGCAGAATTTTGAGCCAGTGAAATTTTGCCCCAGTGAGTTGAAGAGATACTATATGACTTTATTACAACAGTAAGGTACCTTGTGTACTGTAAATATCGACTGAATTAACAATGTAACTGATCAATTCTCAGCTGAATACTATGACTACAGTTATACCTGCTATCCTGAGAGAATGTACATAAGACACGATGGGATGAAGTCAAAGTGGCCACTGTTGAATTTGCTAGCTTGATCTTTGTGGGAACACAAGGGTTAAGTAATATAAAAATATTAACTGTTCAATTCACTTGATTAAGTAAACACTCAACAGAAATGGGTCTGGAATGTCTTATGTGCTGCATTCCTACTCCTACATCTGTTCTGTCCGGACTCCTCATGATTTGGAATACCGCTATCAAATCTAATCACAAGTTTCTCTTCTCTCTGGAGAACAACCCCAGCTTCTCCAATCTATCCAACTAACTGAAGTCCCTCATCCCTGGAAACTTGCTCATGAATCTTTTCTGCACCCACTCTAATGCCCCCACATTCTTCAAAGAACAAAGAACAGTGCAGCACAGGAACAGGCCAATCGGCCCTCCAAGCCTGCGCTGATCTGGATGCCTGCCGAAACTAACACCTTCTGCACTTCCGCGGCCCATATCCCTCTATTCCCATCCTATTCATATATTTGTCAAGATGTCTCTTAAAGGTCGCTATCGTATGTGCTTCCACCACCTCCCCTGGCAGCAAGTTCCAGGCACTCACCACTATCTGTGTAAAAAGCTTGCCTCGCAGATCCCCTCTAAACTTTGCCACTCGCACCTTAAACCTATGTCCCCAGTAACTGACTCTTCCACCCTGGGAAGTAGCTTCTGACTATCCACTCTGTCCATGCCGCTCATAACTTTGTAAACCTCTATCATGTCTCTCCTCCACCTCCGTCGTTCCATTGAAAGCAATCCGAGTTTTTCCAACCTCTCCTCATAGCTAATGCCCTCCAGACCAGGCAACATCTTGGTAAACCGCCTCTGTACCCTCTCCAAAGCCTCCACGTTTTTCTGGTAGTGTGGCGACCAGAATTGCACGCAATATTCTAAGTGTGGCCTAACTAAGGTTCTGTACAACTGCAGCATGACTTGTCACATTTACACTCTATGCCCCGACCGATGAAGGCAAGCATGCCGAATGCTTTCTTGACTACCTTATCCACCTGCGTTACCACTTTCAGTGACCTGTGGACCTCTAAGCCCAGATCTCTCTGCCTGTCAATACTCCGAAGGGTTCTGCCATTTACTGCATACCTCCCACCTGCATTACACCTTCCAAATTGTATTACCTCACATTTGTCCGGATTCAACTCCATCTGCCATTTGTCCGCCCAATTCTCCAACCGATCTATATCCTGCTGTATCCTCTGACAATCCTCATCATTATCCGCAACTCCACCAACCTTTGTGTCATCCGCAAACTTACTAATCAGACCAGCTACATTTTCCTCCAAATCATTTATATATACTACAAACAGCAAAGGTCCCAGCACTGATCCCTGCGGAACACCACTAGTCACATCCCTCCATTCAGAAAAAACACCCCTCCACTGATACCCTCTGTCTTCTCTGACCGAGCCAGTTCTGTATCCATCTTGCCAGCTCACCTCTGATCCCATGTGAATTCACCTTTTGCACCAGTCTGCCATGCGGGACCTTGTCAAAGGCTTTACTAAAGTCTATATAAACAACATCCAGGGCCCTTCCTTCATCAATCATGTTCGTCACTTCCTCAAAAAACTCAATCAAATTTGTTCGACACTACCTCCCCTTTACAAAACCATGCTGCCTCTCGCGAATAAGTTCGTTTGTTTCGAAATGGGAGTAAATCCTGTCCCGAAGAATCCTCTCTAATAGTTTCCCTACCACTGACATAAGGCTGACCGGCCTATAATTTCCTGGATTATCCTTGCTACCCCTCTTAAACAAAGGCACAACATTGGCTATTCTCCAGTCCTCTGGGACCTCACCTGTCGCCAATGAGGATGCAAAGATTTCTGTCAAGGCCCCAGCAATTTCTTCACATGCCTCCCTCAGTATTCTAGGGTAGATCCCATCAGGCCCTGGGAACTTATCTAGCTTAATGCTTTGCAAGACACCCAACACCACCTCCTTTTTGATAATTTGATGACTGAGACTATCTGCACTCCCTTCCCTAGGCTCATCATCCACCAAATCCTTCTCCTTGGTGAATACTGATGCAAAGTCCTCATTTCGCACCTCGCCCATTTCCACTGGCTCCACCCGTAGATTGTTGCTTGTGGGATCTTGCTGTGCATCTAGTGCCCTGCCGCATTTCCTACATTCAAACAATGAGGACACTTTAAAATTCAGCTTCCTGAGGGTATAAGTGTGGATTTCTCTGTGTTTTCTCTCCATCATCCTCTGCTTTTCTCTCCCCTGCACTTTCCCTATTTTAACCATTAATCAATAGGAGCCACAATGTGATGTGTGGTTATTTTAAACGGTGACAGAAACACTTCAGAGGACGTTTCAATCCAGATTAAATCCCAGATCGAGAGAAAAAGAAACAGATGTGGATGGGGTGTGGGGCGAACCTGGTGACTAAGAAAGGAGCAGTGGGAGAGCATTGGAATTGAAAAGTACCGAATCCTCGTGAATAAGAGAAGAGCAGTGGGAGAGGAGTGGTCAAAAAAACACCAAAACATGCTGAACAAAACAGACGCAGTGGGAGAGAAGTGGATTTAAAAAGAGCTATAACCTGGTGAATAAGAGAGGAGCAGTGGGAGAGGAGTGGATGTAAAAAGATCTAAAACTTGGTGAATAAGAGAGGAGCAGTGGGAGAGCATTGGAATTGAAAAGTACCGAAACCTGGTGAATAAGAGAGGAACTGTGGAAGAGGAGTGGTCAAAAAAACACCAAAACATGCTGAATAAGACAGAAGCAGTGGGAGAGAAGTGGATTTAAAAAGAACTAAAACCTGGTGAATAAGAAAGGAGCAGTGGGAGAGCATTGGAATTGAAAAGAACAAAAACCTGGTGAATAAGAAAGGAGCAGTGGGAGAGGGGTGGATTTAAAAAGAACTAAAACTTGGTGAATAAGAGAGGAGCAGTCGGAGAGGAATGGAATTGAAAAGAACTAAAGCCTGTTGCATAAAAAAGGAGCAGTGGGAGAGGAGTGGTCAAAAAAACAGCAAAACATGCTGAATAAGAGACAAGCAGTGGGAGAGAAGTGGATTTAAAAAGAACAAAAACCTGGTGAATAAGAGAGGAGCAGTGGGAGAGGAGTGGAATTGAAAAGTACCGAAACCTGGTGAAGAAGAGAGGAACAGTGGGAGAGGAGTGGATTTAAAAAGCACCAAAATCGGGTGAATAAGAGAGGAGCAGTGGGAGAGGAGTGGATTTAAAAAGAACTAAAACCTGGTGAATAAGAGAGGAGCAGTGGGTGAGGAGTGGATTTAAAAAGAACTAAAACCTGGTGAATAAGAGAGGAGCAGTGGGAGAGGAGTGGATTTAAAAAACAACAACACCTGGTCTATAAGAGAGGAGCAGTGGGAGAGGAGTGGAATTGAAAAGTACCGAAACCTGGGGAATAAGAGAGGAGCAGTGGGAGAGGAGTGGATTTAAAAAGCAACAACACCTGGTCTATAAGAGAGGAGCAGTGGGAGAGGAGTGGATTTAAAAATCACCGAAACCTGGTGAATAAGAGAGGAGCAGTGGGAGAGGAGTGGAATTGAAAAGTACCGAAACCTGGTGAATAAGAGAGGACTAGTGGGAGAGGAGTGGATTTAAAAAGAACTATAACCTGGTGAAGAAGAAAGAAGCTGTGTGAGAGCATTCGAATTGAAAAGTACCGAAACCTGGTGAATAAGAGAGTAGCAATGGAAGAGGAGTGGTCAAAAAAACACCAAAACATGCTGAATAAGAGAGAAGCAGTGGTGGAGAAGTGGATTTAAAAAGAACTAAAACCTGGTGAATAAGAAAGGAGCAGTGGCAAGAGGAGTGGATTTAAAAAGAACTAAAATCGGGTGAATAAGAGAGGAGCAGTGGGAGACGAGTGGATTTAAAAAGAACTAAAACCTGGTGAATAAGAGAGGAGCAGTGGGAGACGAGTGGATTTAAAAAGAACTAAAACCTGGTGAATAAGAGAGGAGCAGTGGGAGAGGAGTGGATTTAAAAAGAACCAAAACCTGGTGAATAAGAAAGGAGCAGTGGGAGAGGAGTGGATTTGAAAAGAACCAAAACCTGGTGAATAAGAGAGGAGCAGTGGGAGAGGAGTGGAATTGAAAAGTACCGAAACCTGGTGAATAAGAGAGGAGCAGTGGGAGAGGAGTGGATTTAAAAATCACCGAAACCTGGTGAATAAGAGAGGAGCAGTGGGAGAGGAGTGGATTTAAAAAGAACTAAAACCTGGTGAAGAAGAAAGAAGCTGTGCGAGAGCATTCGAATTGAAAAGTACCGAAACCTGGTGAATAAGAGAGTAGCAATGGAAGAGGAGTGGTCAAAAAAACACCAAAACATGCTGAATAAGAGAGAAGCAGTGGTGGAGAAGTGGATTTAAAAAGAACTAAAACCTGGTGAATAAGAAAGGAGCAGTGGCAAGAGGAGTGGATTTAAAAAGAACTAAAACCTGGTGAATAAGAAAGGAGCAGTGGGAGAGAAGTGGATTTAAAAAGAATGAAAACATGGTGAATAAGAAAGGAGCAGTGGGATAGGAGTGGATTTAAAAAGAACTAAAACCTGGTGAATAAGAGAGGAGCAGTGGGAGAGGAGTGGAATTGAAAAGTACCGAAACCTGGTGAATAAGAGAGGAGCAGTGGGAGAGGAGTGGATTTAAAAAGCAACAAAACCTGGCGAATAAGAGAGGAGCAGTGGGAGAGGAGTGGAATTAAAAAGTACAGAAACCTGGTGAATAAGAGAGGACTAGTGGGAGAGGAGTGGATTTAAAAAGAACTATAACCTGGTGAATAAGAAATGAGCAGTGGGAGAGCATTGGAATTGAAAAGTACCGAAACCTGGTGAATAAGAGAGGAGCAGTGGGAGAGGAGTGGATTTAAAAAGCAACAAAACTTGGTGAGTATCAGAGGAGATGTGGGAGAGGAGTAGATTTAAAAAGAACTAAAACCTGGTGAATAAGAGAGGAGCAGTGTGGAGAGGAGTGGAGTTGAAAAGAACTAAAACCTCGTGAATAAGAAAAGAGCAGTGGCAGAGCATTGGAATTGAAAAGTACCGAAACCTGGTGAATAAGAGAGATGCAGTGGGAGAGGAGTGGATTTAAAAAGCAACAAAACCTGGTGAATATCAGAGGAGCCGTGGGAGAGAAGTGGATTTAAAAAGAACAAAAACCTGGTGAATAAGAAAGGAGCAGTGGGAGAGGAGTGGATTTAAAAAGCAACAAAACCTGGTGAATATCAGAGGAGCCGTGGGAGAGAAGTGGATTTAAAAAGAACAAAAACCTGGTGAATAACAAAGGAGCAGTGGGAGAGGAGTGGATTTAAAAATAACTAAAATCTTGTGAATAAGAGAGGAGCAGTGGGAGAGGAGTGGATTTAAAAAGAACAAAAACCTGGTGAATAAGAAAGGAGCAGTGGGAGAGGAGTGGATTTAAAAATAACTAAAATCTTGTGAATAAGAGAGGAGCAGTGGGAGAGGAGTGGATTTAAAAAGAAACAAAACCTGGTGACTAAGAGAGATGCAGTGGGAGAGGAGTGGATTTAAAAAGCAACAAAACCTGGTGAATATCAGAGGAGCAGTGGGAGAGAAGTGGATTTAAAAAGAACAAAAACCTGGTGAATAAGAAAGGAGCAGTGGGAGAGGAGTGGATTTAAAAATAACTAAAATCTTGTGAATAAGAGAGGAGCAGTGGGAGAGGAGTGGATTTAAAAAGAACCAAAACCTGGTGAATAAGAAAGGAGCAGTGGGAGAGGAGTGGATTTAAAAAGAACCAAAACCTGGTGAATAAGAAAGAAGCAGTGGGGGAGCATTGCAATTGAAAAGTACCGAAACCTGGTTAATAAGAGAGGAGCAGTGGGAGAGGAGTGGATTTAAAAAGAACTAAAACCTGGTGAATAAGACAGGAGCAGTGGGAGAGGAGTGGATTTAAAAAGAACTAAAACCTGGTGAATAAGAGAGGAGCAGTGGGAGAGGAGTGGATTTAAAAAGAACTAAAACCTGGTGAATAAGACAGGAGCAGTGGGAGAGGAGTGGAATTGAAAAGAACTAAAACCTGGTGAATAAGAAAGGAGCAGTGGGAGAGCATTGGAATTGAACAGTACCGAAACATGCTGAATAAGAGAGAAGCAGTGGGAGAGGAGTGGAATTGAAAAGAACTAAAACCTGGTGAATAAGAGAGGAGCAGTGGGAAAGAAGTGTGGAATTGAAAAGAACTAAAACCTGGTGAATAAGAAAGGAGCAGTGGGAGAGCATTGGAATTGAACAGTACCGAAACATGCTGAATAAGAGAGAAGCAGTGGGAGAGAAGTGGATTTAAAAAGAACTAAAACCTGGTGAATAAGAGAGGAGCAGTGGGAGAGGAGTGGACTTAAAAAGAACTAAAACCTGGTGAATAAGAGAGGAGCAGTGGGAGAGGAGTGGACTTAAAAAGAACTAAAACCTGGTGAATAAGAGAGGAGCAGTGGGGGAGGAGTGGAATTGAAAAGAACTAAAACCTGGTGAATAAGAGAGGAGCAGTGGGAGAGCATTGGAATTGAAAAGTACCGAAACCTCGTTAATAAGAGAGGAGCAGTTGGAGAGGAGTGGATTTAAAAAGAACTAAAACCTGGTGAATAAGAGAGGAGCAGTGGGAGAGGAGTGGACTTAAAAAGAACTAAAACCTGGTGAATAAGAGAGGAGCAGTGGGAGAGGAGTGGACTTAAAAAGAACTAAAACCTGGTGAATAAGAGAGGAGCAGTGGGGGAGGAGTGGAATTGAAAAGAACTAAAACCTGGTGAATAAGAGAGGAGCAGTGGGAGAGCATTGGAATTGAAAAGTACCGAAACCTCGTTAATAAGAGAGGAGCAGTTGGAGAGGAGTGGATTTAAAAAGAACTAAAACCTGGTGAATAAGACAGGAGCAGTGGGAGAGGAGTGGATTTAAAAAGAACTAAAACCTGGTGAATAAGACAGGAGCAGTGGGAGAGGAGTGGATTTAAAAAGAACTAAAACCTGGTGAATAAGAGAGGAGCAGTGGGAGAGGAGTGGAATAGAAAATAACTAAAACCTGGTGAATAAGTAAGGAGCAGTGGGAGCGCATTGGAATTGAAAAGTACCGAAACCTGGTGAATAAGAGAGGAGCAGTGGAAGAGGAGTGGTCAAAAAAACATCAAAACATGCTGAATAAGAGAGAAGCAGTGGGAGAGAAGTGGATTTAAAAAGAACTAAAACCTGGTGAATAAGAGAGGAGCAGTGGGAGAGGAGTGGAAGTGAACAAAACTAAAACCTGGTGAATAAGAGAGAAGCAGTGGGAGAGAAGTGGATTTAAAAAGAACTAAAACCTGGTGAATAAGAGAGGAGCAGTGGCAAGAGGAGTGGATTTAAAAAGAACTAAAACTTGGTGAATAAGAAAGGAGCAGTGGGAGAGGAGTGGATTTAAAAAGAATCAAAACATGGTGAATAAGAAAGGAGCAGTGGGATAGGAGTGGATTTAACAAGAACTAAAACCTGGTGAATAAGAGAGGAGCAGTGGGTGAGGAGTGGATTTAAAAAGAACTAAAACCTGGTGAAAAGGAGAGGAGCAGTGGGAGAGGAGTGGAATTGAAAAGTACCGAAACCTGGTGAATAAGAGAGGAGCAGTGGGAGAGGAGTTAATTTAAAAAGAAGTAAAACCTGGTGAATAAGAGAGGAGCAGTGGGAGAGGAGTGGATTTAAAAAGAACCAGAACCTGGTGAATAAGAGAGGAGCAGTGGGAGAGGAGTGGATTTAAAAAGCAACAAAACCTGGTGAATAAGAGAGGAGCAGTGGGAGAGGAGTGGAATTAAAAAGTACAGAAACCTGGTGAATAAGAGAGGACTAGTGGGAGAGGAGTGGATTTAAAAAGAACTAAAACCTGGTGAATAAGAAATGAGCAGTGGGAGAGCATTGGAATTGAAAAGTACCGAAACCTGGTGAATAAGAGAGGAGCAGTGGGAGAGGAGTGGATTTAAAAAGCAACAAAACTTGGTGAGTATCAGAGGAGATGTGGGAGAGAAGTGGATTTAAAAAGAACAAAAACCTGTTGAATAAGAAAGGAGATGTGGGAGAGGAGTGGATTTAAAAAGAACTAAAACCTGGTGAATAAGAGAGGAGCAGTGTGGAGAGGAGTGGAGTTGAAAAGAACTAAAACCTCGTGAATAAGAAAGGAGCAGTGGTAGAGCATTGGAATTGAAAAGTACCGAAACCTGGTGAATAAGAGAGGAGCAGTGGAAGAGGAGTGGTCAAAAAACACCAAAACATGCTGAATAAGAGAGAAGCAGTGGCAGAGCATTGGAATTGAAAAGTACCGAAACCTGGTGAATAAGAGAGATGCAGTGGGAGAGGAGTGGATTTAAAAAGCAACAAAACCTGGTGAATATCAGAGGAGCAGTGGGAGAGAAGTGGATTTAAAAAGAACAGAAACCTGGTGAATAAGAAAGGAGCAGTGTGAGAGGAGTGGATTTAAAAATAACTAAAATCTTGTGAATAAGAGAGGAGCAGTGGGAGTGGAGTGGATTTAAAAAGAACCAAAACCTGGTGAATAAGAAAGGAGCAGTGGGAGAGGAGTGGATTTAAAAAGAACCAAAACCTGGCGAATAAGAGAGGAGCAGTGGGAGAGGAGTGGATTTAAAAAGAACCAAAACCTGGTGAATAAGAGAGATGCAGTGGGAGAGGAGTGGATTTAAAAAGCAACAAAACCTGGTGAATATCAGAGGAGCAGTGGGAGATAAGTGGATTTAAAAAGAACAAAAACCTGGTGAATAAGAAAGGAGCAGTGGGAGAGGAGTGGATTTAAAAATAACTAAAATCTTGTGAATAAGAGAGGAGCAGTGGGAGAGGAGTGGATTTAAAAAGAACCAAAACCTGGTGAATAAGAAAGGAGCAGTGGGAGAGGAGTGGATTTAAAAAGAACCAAAACCTGGCGAATAAGAGAGGAGCAGTGGGAGAGGAGTGGATTTGAAAAGAACTAAAACCTGGTGAATAAGAAAGAAGCAGTGGGGGAGCATTGGAATTGAAAAGTACCGAAACCTGGTTAATAAGAGAGGAGCAGTGGGTGAGGAGTGGATTTAAAAAGAACTAAAACCTGGTGAATAAGACAGGAGCAGTGGGAGAGGAGTGGATTTAAAAAGAACTAAAACCTGGTGAATAAGAGAGGAGCAGTGGGAGAGAAGTGGATTTAAAAAGAACTAAAACTGGTGAATAAGAGAGGAGCAGTGGGAGAGGAGTGGAATACAAAAGAACTAAAACCTGGTGAATAAGAGAGGAGCAGTGGGAGAGCATTGGAATTGAAAAGTACCGAAACCTGGTGAATACGAGAGGAGCAGTGGAAGAGGAGTGGTCAAAAAAACACCAAAACATGCTGAATAAGGGAGAAGCAGTGGGAGAGAAGTGGATTTAAAAAGAACTAAAACCTGGTGAATAAGAGAGGAGCAGTGGGAGACGAGTGGAATTGAAAAGAACTAAAACCTGGTGAATAAGAAAGGAGCAGTGGGAGAGCATTGGAATTGAACAGTACCGAAACATGCTGAATAAGAGAGAAGCAGTGGGAGAGAAGTGGATTTAAAAAGAACTAAAACCTGGTGAATAAGAGAGGAGCAGTGGGAGAGGAGTGGACTTAAAAAGAACTAAAACCTGGTGAATAAGAGAGGAGCAGTGGGGGAGAAGTGGATTTAAAAAGAACTAAAACCTGGTGAATAAGAAAGAAGCAGTGGGGGAGCATTGGAATTGAAAAGTACCGAAACCTCGTTAATAAGAGAGGAGCAGTGGGAGAGGAGTGGATTTAAAAAGAACTAAAACCTGGTGAATAAGAGAGGAGCAGTGGGGGAGTAGTGGATTTAAAAAGAACTAAAACCTGGTGAATAAGAGAGGAGCAGTGGGAGAGGAGTGGATTTAAAAAGAACTAAAACCTGGTGAATAAGAGAGGAGCAGTGGGAGAGGAGTGGAATAGAAAAGAACTAAAACCTGGTGAATAAGTAAGGAGCAGTGGGAGAGCATTGGAATTGAAAAGTACCGAAACCTGGTGAATAAGAGAGGAGCAGTGGAAGAGGAGTGGTCAAAAAAACACCAAAACATGCTGAATAAGAGAGAAGCAGTGGGAGAGAAGTGGATTTAAAAAGAACTAAAACCTGGTGAATAAGAGAGGAGCAGTGGGAGAGGAGTGGAATTGAAAAGAACTAAAACCTGGTGAATAAGAGAGGAGCAGTGGGAGAAGAGTGGAATTTAAAAGAACTAAAACCTGGTGAATAAGGAAGGAGTAGTGGGAGAGCATTGGAATTGAAAAGTACCGAAACATGCTGAATAAGAGAGAAGCAGTGGGAGAGAAGTGGATTTAAAAAGAACTAAAACCTGGTGAATAAGAGAGGAGCAGTGGGAGAGGAGTGGATTTAAAAAGAACTAAAACCTGGTGAATAAGAAAGGAGCAGTGGGGGAGGAGTGGAATTGAAAAGAACTAAAACCTGGTGAATAAGAAAGGAGCAGTGGGAGAGGAGTGGATTGAAATAGAACTAAAACCTGGTGAATAAGGAAGGAGCAGTGGGAGAGGAGTGGAGTTAAAATGATCCAAAACCTGGTGAATAAGAAAGGAGCAGTGGGAGAGGAGTGGATTTAGAAGCACCGAAACCTGATGTACAAGATTAGATCAGACATACAGCACTGAAACAGGCCCTTCGGCCGACCGAGTCTGTGCTGAACATCAACCACCCATTTAAACTAATCCTGCACTAATACCATATTCTAACCAAACATCCCCACCTGTCCCAGTATTTCCCTACCACCTATCTCTACTCGGATCAATTTATAATGGCCAATTTACTTATCAACCTGCAAGTCTTTGGGCTTGTGTGAGGAATCCGGAACACCCCGAGAAAACCCACGCAGACACAGGAAGAACTTGCAAACTCCACACAGGCAGTACACGGAATGGAATCCGGGTCCCTGGAGCTGCGAGGCTGCGGTGTTAACCACTGCGCCACTGTGCCGCCCGAAGAGAGTAGCAGTGGGAGAGGAGTGGATTTAAAGTGCACCGAAACCAGGTGAACAAGAGAGGAGCAGTGGGAGAGGAGTGGATTTAAAAATAACCAAAACCTGGTGAATAAGAGAGGAGCAGTGGGAGAGGAGTGAATTTAAAAAGAACCAAAACCTGGTGAATAAGAGAGGTACAGTGGGAGAGAAGTGGATTTAAAAATAACTAAATCCTGGTGAATTTGAGAGGAGCAGTGGGAGAGGAGTGGATTTAAAAAGAACCAAAAACTGGTGGATAAGAGAGGAGCAGTGGGAGAGGAGTGGATTTAAAAAGCACCAAAACCTGGTGAATAAGGGAGGAGCAGTGGGAGAGGAGTGGATTTAGAAGCACCGAAACCTGATGAATAAGAGAGGAGCAGTGGGACAGGAGTGGATTTGAAAAGAAGTAAAACCTGGTGAATTTGAGAGGAGCAGTGGGAGAGGAGTGGATTTAAAAAGCAACAAAACCTGGTGAATAAGAGAGGAGCAGTGGGAGAGGAGTGGATTTAATAAGCAACTAAACCAGGTGAATAAGATAGGAGCAGTGGGAGAGGAGTCGATTTAAAAAGCAACAAAACCTGGTGAATAAGAGAGGAGCAGTGGGAGAGGAGTGGATTTAAAAAGAACTAAAATCTGGTGACTAAAAGAGGAGCAGTGGGAGAGGAGTCGATTTAAAAAGCACAAAACCTGGTGAATAAGAGAGGAGCAGTAGGAGAGGAGTGGATTTAACAATAAGTAAAATCTGGTGATTAAGAGAGGAGCAGTGGGAGAGGATTTGATTTAAAAAGCAGCGAAACCCGGTGAATAAGAGAGGAGCAGTGGGAGAGAAGTGGTCTAAAAATCACCAAAACATGGTGAATAAGAGAGGAGCATTGGGAGAGCGTTGAAATTGAAAACTACCGAAACCTGGTGAATAAGTGAGTCGCAGAGCGAGAGGAGTGGATTTAAAATGCACTGAAATCAGGTGAATACGAGAGTAGCAATGGGAGAGGAGTGGATTTAAAAAGCACCAAAACCTGGTGAATAAGAGTGGAGCAGTGGGAGAGGAGTGGATTTAAGAAGCACCAAAACCTGGTGAATAAGAGAGGAGCAGTGGGAGAGGAGTGGATTTAAAAAGCAACAATACCTGGTATATAAGAGAGGAGCAGCGGGAGAGGAATGGATTTTGAAATAACTAAAACCTGGTGAATAAGAGAGGAGCAGTGGGAGAGGAGTGGATTTAAAAAGCACCAAAAACTGGTGAATAAGAGAGGAGCAGTGGGAGAGGAGTGGATTTAATAAGCAACAAAACCAGGTGAATAAGAGAGGAGCAGTGGGAGAGGAGTCGATTTAAAAAGCAACAAAACCTGGTGAATAAGAGAGGAGCAGTGGGAGAGGAGTGGATTTAAAAAGAACTAAAACCTGGTGACTATAAGAGGAGCAGTGGGAGAGGAGTCGATTTAAAAAGCACAAAACCTGGTGAATAAGAGAGGAGCAGTAGGAGAGGAGTGGATTTAACAATAAGTAAAATCTGGTGATTAAGAGAGGAGCAGTGGGAGAGGATTTGATTTAAAAAGCAGCGAAACCCGGTGAATAAGAGAGGAGCAGTGGGAGAGAAGTGGTCTAATAATCACCAAAACATGGTGAATAAGAGAGGAGCATTGGGAGAGCGTTGAAATTGAAAACTACCGAAACCTGGTGAATAAGTGAGTCGCAGAGCGAGAGGAGTGGATTTAAAATGCACTGAAATCAGGTGAATACGAGAGTAGCAATGGGAGAGGAGTGGATTTAAAAAGCACCAAAACCTGGTGAATAAGAGTGGAGCAGTGGGAGAGGAGTGGATTTAAGAAGCACCAAAACCTGGTGAATAAGAGAGGAGCAGTGGGAGAGGAGTGGATTTAAAAAGCAACAATACCTGGTATATAAGAGAGGAGCAGCGGGAGAGGAATGGATTTTGAAATAACTAAAACCTGGTGAATAAGAGAGGAGCAGTGGGAGAGGAGTGGATTTAAAAAGCACCAAAAACTGGTGAATAAGAGAGGAGCAGTGGGAGAGGAGTGGATTTAATAAGCAACAAAACCAGGTGAATAAGAGAGGAGCAGTGGGAGAGGAGTCGATTTAAAAAGCAACAAAACCTGGTGAATAAGAGAGGAGCAGTGGGAGAGGAGTGGATTTAAAAAGAACTAAAACCTGGTGACTATAAGAGGAGCAGTGGGAGAGGAGTCGATTTAAAAAGCACAAAACCTGGTGAATAAGAGAGGAGCAGTAGGAGAGGAGTGGATTTAACAATAAGTAAAATCTGGTGATTAAGAGAGGAGCAGTGGGAGAGGATTTGATTTAAAAAGCAGCGAAACCCGGTGAATAAGAGAGGAGCAGTGGGAGAGAAGTGGTCTAAAAATCACCAAAACATGGTGAATAAGAGAGGAGCATTGGGAGAGCGTTGAAATTGAAAACTACCGAAACCTGGTGAATAAGTGAGTCGCAGAGGGAGAGGAGTCGATTTAAAATGCACTGAAATCAGGTGAATACGAGAGTAGCAGTGGGAGAGGAGTGGATTTAAAAAGCACCAAAACCTGGTGAATAAGAGAGGAGCAGTGGGAGAGGAGTGGATTTAAGAAGCACCAAAACCTGGTGAATAAGAGAGGAGCAGTGGGAGAGGAGTGGATTTAAAAAGCAACAATACCTGGTATATAAGAGAGGAGCAGCGGGAGAGGAATGGATTTTGAAATAACTAAAACCTGGTGAATAAGAGAGGAGCAGTGGGAGAGGAGTAGATTTAAAAAGCACCAAAACCTGGTGAATAAGAGAGGAGCAGTGGGAGAGGAGTGGATTTAATAAGCAACAAAACCAGGTGAATAAGAGAGGAGCAGTGGGAGAGGAGTCGATTTAAAAAGCAACAAAACCTGGTGAATAAGAAAGGAGCAGTGGGAGAGCATTGGAATTGAACAGTACCGAAACATGCTGAATAAGAGTGAAGCAGTGGGAGAGGAGTGGATTTAAAAAGCAACAAAACCTGGTGAAAAAGGGAGAATTAAGTGGGAGAGGAGTGAATTTAAAAAGCACCAAAGCCTGGTGAATAAGAGAGGAGCAGTGGGAGAGGAGTGGATTTAAAAAGCAACAGAACCAGGTGAAAATGGGTGTATTAAGTGGGAGAGGAGTGAAGTTAAAAAGCACCAAAACCTGGTGAATAAGTGAGGAGCAGTGGGAGAGGAGTGGATTTAAAAAGCAACAAAACCAGATGAAAATGGGAGAATTAATTGGGAGAGGAGTGTATTTAAAAGGCACCAAAACCTGGTGAATAAGAGAGGAGCTGCGGGAGAGGAGTGGATTTAAAAAGCACCAAAGCCTGGTATTTCAGAGAGGAGCAGTGGGAGAGGAGTGGATTTAGAAGCACCGAAACCTGATGAGTAAGAGAAGGGCAGTGGGAGAGGTGTGGATTTAGATGCACCGAAACCTGATGAATAAGAGAGGAGCACTGGGAGAGGGTTGGATTTAAAAAGCAGCAAAACCTGGTATATAAGAGTGGAGCAGCGGGAGAGGAGTGGATTTAATAGTAACTAAAACCTGGTGAATACGACTGGAGCAGTGGGAGAGGAGTGTGTTTAAAAAGCACCGAAACCTGGTGAATAGGTGAGGAGCAGTGGGAGAGGAGTGGATTTAAAAAGAACTAAAACCTGGTGAATAAGAGAGGGGCAGTGGGAGAGGAATGGATTTAAAAATCAACAAAACGTGGTATATAAGAGAGGAGCAGCGGGAGAGGAGTGGATTTAATAATAACTAAAACCTGGTGAATAAGAGAGGAGCTGTGGTAGAGGAGTGGATTTAAAAAACAGAAAAACCTGGTATGTAAGTGAGGAGCAGCAGGAGAGGAGTGGATTTAAAATACAACAAACCTGGAACATAAGAGAGGAGCAGTGGGAGAGGATTGGATTTAGAAGCACCGAAAACTGATGAATAAGAGAGGAGCAGTGGGAGAGGTGTGGATTTAAAAAGCACCAAAACCTGGGATATAAGAGAGGAGCAGTGGGAGAGGAGTGAATTTAAAAAGCACCAAAACCTGGTGAATAAGAGAGGAGCAGTGGGAGAGGAGTGGATATAAAAGCACCGAAACCTGATGAATAAGAGAGGAGCAGTGGGTGAGGGGTTGATTTAAAAAAACAGTAAAACCTTGCAAACTAGAGAGGAGCAGTGGGAGAGCAGTGGATTTAAAAAGAACTAAAACCTGCTGAATAAGATAGGGGCAGTGGGAGAGGAGTGGTTTTAGAAAGCAGCAAAACCTGGTGAAGAAGAGAGGAGCAGTGATAGAGGAGTGGTTTTAGAAAGCAGCAAAATCTGGTGAATAAGAGATCAGCAGGGGAATGGAGTAGATTTAAGGAGAACTAAAACCTGGTGAATAAGAGAGGAGCAGTGGGAGAGAAGTGGATTTAAAAATAAATAAAGCCTGGTGAATTTCAGAGGAGTAGTGGCAGAGAAGTTGATTTAAAAAGCACCAAACCCTGGTGAATAAGAGAGGAGCAGTGGGAGAGGAGTGGATTTAAAACGCAACAAAACCTGGTGAAAATGGGAGAATTAAGTGGGTGAGGAGTGAATTTAAAAAGCACCAAAACCTGGTGAATAAGAGAGGAGCAGTGGGAAAGGAATGGATTTAAAAAGCAACAAAACCAGGTGTAAATGGGAGAATTAAGTGGGAGAGGAGTGAATTTAAAAAGCACCAAAACCTGGTGAATAAGAGAGGAACAGTGGGAGAGGAGTGGATTTAAAAAGCAACAAAACCAGGTGAAAATGGGAGAATTAAGTGGGTGAGGAGTGAATTTAAAAAGCACCAAAACCTGGTGAATAAGAGAGGAGCAGTGGGAAAGGAATGGATTTAAAAAGCAACAAAACCAGGTGTAAATGGGAGAATTAAGTGGGAGAGGAGTGAATTTAAAAAGCACCAAAACCTGGTGAACAAGAGAGGAGCAGCGGGAGAGGAGTGGATTTAAAAAGAACTAAAACCTGGTGAATAAGATCGGGGCAGTGGGAGAGGAATGGATTTAAAAAGCAACAAAACCTGGTATATTAAAGAGGAGCAGCGGGAGAGGAGTGGATTTAATATTTACTAAAACCTGGTGAATAAGAGAGGAGCAGTGGGAGAGGAGTGCATTTAAAAAACATAAAAACCTGGTATGTAAGAGAGGAGCAGCAGGAGAGGAGTGGATTTAAAAAACAACAATACCTGGTACATAAGAGAAGAGCAGCGGGAGAGGATTGGATTGAGAAGCACCGAAAACTGATGAATAAGAGAGGAGCAGTGGGAGAGGAGTGGATTTAAAAATAACTAAAACTTGGTGAATAAGAGAGGAGCAGTGGGAGAGAAGAGGATTTAAAAAGCACCAAAACCTTGTTTATAAGAGAGATGCAGTGGGAGAGGAGTGGATTTTGAAGCACCGAAAGCTGATGAGTAAGAGAGGAGCAGTGGGAGAGGTGTGGATTTAGATGCACCGAAACCCGATACATAAGAGAGGAGCATTGGGAGAGGGTTGGATTTAAACATTATTAAAACCTGGTGAATAAGAGAGGAGCTGTGGGAGAGGAGTGTGTTTAAAAACCACCGAAACCTAGTGAATCAGAGAGGAGCAGTGGGAGAGGAGTGGATTTAAAAAGAACTAAAACCTGGTGAATTTGAGAGGAGCAGTGGGAGAGGAGTGGATTTAAAAAGAACTAAAACCTGGTGAATAAGAGAGGAGCAGTGGGAGAGGAGTGGTTTTAGAAAGCAGCAAAATCTGGTGAAGAAGAGAGGAGCAGCGGGAGATGAGTGGATTTAAAAAGAACTAAAACCTGGTGAATTTGAGAGGAGCAGTGGCACAGAAGTTGATTTAAAAAGAAAGAAATCCTGGTGAATAAGAGAGGAGCAGTGGGAGAGGATTTCATTTAAAAAGCTCCAAATCCTGGTGAATAACAGAGGAGCAGTGGGAGTGAAGTGGATTTAAAAAGCAACAAAACCAGGTGAAAATGGGAAAATTAAGTGGGAGAGGAGTGAATATAAAAAGCACCAAAACCCGATGAATATGAGAGGAGCTGTGGGAGAGGAGTGAATTTAAAATGCACCAAAACCTGGTGAATAAGAGAGGAGCAGTGGGAGAGGAGTGAATATAAAAAGCACCAAAACCCGATGAATATGAGAGGAGCTGTGGGAGAAGAGCGGATTTAAAAAACAGTAAAACCTTGCAAACTAGAGAGGAGCAGTGGGAGAGGAGTGGATTTAAAAAGAACTAAAACCTGGTGAATAAGATAGGGGCAGTGGGAGAGGAGTGGGTTTAGAAAGCAGCAAAACCTGATGAAGAAGAGAGGAGCAGTGATAGAGGAGTGGTTTTAGAAAGCAGCAAAATCTGGTGAATAAGAGAGGAGCAGGGGAATGGAGTAGATTTTAAGAGAACTAAAACCTGGTGAATAAGGGAGGAGCAGTGGGAGAGAAGTGGATTTAAAAATAAATAAAGCCTGGTGAATTTGAGAGGAGCAGTGGCAGAGAAGTTGATTTAAAAAGCACCAAACCCTGGTGAATAAGAGAGGAGCAGTGGGAGAGGAGTGGATTTAAAAAGCACCAAACCCTGGTGAAAAAGGGAGAATTAAGTGGGAGAGGAGTGAATTTAAAAAGCACCAAAACCTGGTGAATAAGAGAGGAGCAGTGGGAGAGGAGTGGATTTAAAAAGCAACAAAACCAGGTGTAAATGGGAGAATTAAGTGGGAGAGGAGTGAATTTAAAAAACAACAAAACCTGGTACATAAGAGAAGAGCAGCGGGAGAGGAGTGGATTTAGAAGCACCGAAAACTGATGAATAAGAGAGGAGCAGCGGGAGAGGAGTGGATTTAAAAAGAACCAAAACCTGGTGAAGAAGAGAGGAGCAGTTCGAGAAGAGTGGTTTTAGAAGCAACGAAACCTGATGAATAAGAGAGGAGCAGTGGGAGAGGGGTTGATTTAAACATTACTAAAACCTGGTGAATAAGAGAGGAGCTATGGGAGAGGATTGGATTTATAAAGCACCGAATCCTGGTGAATAAGAGAGGAGCAGTGGGAGTGAAGTGGATTTAAAAAGCAACAAAACCAGGTGAAAATGGGAGAATTATGCGGGAGAGGAGTGAATTTAAAAAGCACCAAACCCTGGTGAATAAGAGAGGAGCAGTGGGAGAGGAGTGGATTTAAAAATAACTAAAACTTGGTGAATAAGAGAGGAGCAGCGGGAGAGGAGTGGATTTAAAAAGCACCAAAACCTTGTTTATAAGAGAGGTGCAGTGGGAGAGGAGTGGATTTTGAAGCACCGAAAGCTGATGAGTAAGAGAGGAGCAGTGGGAGAGGTGTGGATTTAGATGCACCGAAACCCGATACATAAGAGAGGAGCATTGGGAGAGGGTTGGATTTAAACATTATTAAAACCTGGTGAATAAGAGAGGAGCTGTGGGAGAGGAGTGTGTTTAAAAACCACCGAAACCTAGTGAATCAGAGAGGAGCAGTGGGAGAGGAGTGGATTTAAAAAGAACTAAAACCTGGTGAATAAGAGAGGAGCAGTGGGAGAGAAGTGGATTTAAAAAGAACAAAAACCTGGTGAATAAGAGAGGAGCAGTGGGAGAGGAGTGGTTTTAGAAAGCAGCAAAATCTGGTGAAGAAGAGACTGGCAGCGGGAGATGAGTGGATTTAAAAAGAACTAAAACCTGGTGAATTTGAGAGGAGCAGTGGCAGAGAAGTTGATTTAAAAAGCTCCAAATCCTTGTGAACAAGAGAGGAGCAGTGGGAGTGAATTGGATATAAAAAGCAACAAAACCAGGTGAAAATGGGAGAATTAAGTGGGAGAGGAGTGAATTTAAAATGCACCAAAACCTGGTGAATAAGAGAGGAGCAGTGGGAGAGGAGTGGATTTACAAAGCAACAAAACCAGGTGAAAATGGGAGAATTAAGTGGAAGAGGAGTGAATTTAAAAAGCACCCAAACCTGATGAATAAGAGAGGAGCTGTGGGAGAGGAGCGGATTTAAAAAAACAGTAAAACCTTGCAAACTAGAGAGGAGCAGTGGGAGAGGAGTGGATTTAAAAAGAACTAAAACCTGGTGAATAAGATAGGGGCAGTGGGAGAGGAGTGGGTTTCGAAAGCAGCAAAACCTGGTGAAGAAGAGAGGAGCAGTGATAGAAGAGTGGTTTTAGAAAGCAGCAAAATCTGGTGAATAAGAGAGGAGCAGGGGAATGGAGTAGATTTTAAGAGAACTAAAACATGGTGAATAAGAGAGGAGCAGTGGGAGAGAAGTGGATTTAAAAATAAATAAAGCCTGGTGAATTTGAGAGGAGCAGTGGCAGAGAAGTTGATTTAAAAAGCACCAAACCCTGGTGAATAAGAGAGGAGCAGTGGGAGAGGAGTGGATTTAAAAAGCAACAAAACCTGGTGAAAAAGGGAGAATTAAGTGGGAGAGGAGTGAATTTAAAAAGCACCAAAACCTGGTGAATAAGAGAGGAGCAGTGGGAGAGGAGTGGATTTAAAAAGCAACAAAACCAGGTGTAAATGGGAGAATTAAGTGGGAGAGGAGTGAATTTAAAAAGCACCAATACCTGGTGAATAAGAGAGGAGCAGCGGGAGAGGAGTGGATTTAAAAAGAACTAAAACCTGGTGAGTAAGAGAGGAGCAGCGGGAGAGGAGAGGATTTAAAAAGAACTAAAATCTGGTGGATAAGAGAGGGGCAGTGGGAGAGGAATGGATTTAAAAAGAACTAAAACCTGGTGAATAAGAGAGGAGCAGAGGGAGAGGAATGGATTTTAAAAGCAACAAAACCTGGTATATAAGAGAGGAGCAGCGGGAGAGGAGTGGATTTAATAGTAACTAAAACCTGGTGAATAAGAGAGGAGCAGTGGGAGAGGAGTGGATTTAAATAACAGAAAAACCTGGTATGTAAGAGAGGAGCAGAAGGAGAGGAGAGGATTTAAAAAACAACAAAACCTGTTACATAAGAGAGAGGCAGCGGAGAGGAGTGGATTTAAAAAGCACCAAAACCTGGTGAAGAAGAGAGGAGCAGTGGGAGAGGAGTGGTTTTAGAAGCAACGAAACCTGATGAATAAGAGAGGAGCAGTGGGAGAGGGGTTGATTTAAACATTACTAAAACCTGGTGAATAAGAGAGGAGCTGTGGGAGAGGAGTGGATTTAAATAGAACGAAAACCTGGTGAATAAGATAGGGGCATTGGGAGAGGAGTGGATTTAAAAATAACTAAAACCTGGTGAATTTGAGAGGAGCAGTGGCAGAGAAGTTGATTTAATAGGAACGAAAGCCTGGTGAATAAGAGAGGAGCAGTGGGAGAGGATTGGATTTATAAAGCACCGAATCCTGGTGAATAAGAGAGGAGCAGTGGGAGTGAAGTGGATTTAAAAAGCAACAAAACCAGGTGAAAATGGGAGAATTATGTGGGAGAGGAGTGAATTTAAAAAGCACCAAAACCTGGTGAATAAGAGAGGAGCAGTGGGAGATGAGTGGATTTAAAAATAACAAAAACTTGGTGAATAAGAGAGGAGCAGCGGGAGAGGAGTGGATTTAGAAGCACCGAAAACTGATGAATAAGAGAGGAGCAGTGGGAGAGGAGTGGTTTTAGAAAGCAGCAAAACCTGGTGAATAAGAGAGGAGCTGTGGGAGAGGAATGGATTTAAAAAGAACTAAAACCTGGTGAATAAGAGAGGGGCAGTGGGAGAGGAGTGGGTTTAGAAAGCAGCAAAACCTGGTGAAGAAGAGAGGAGCAGTGATAGAGGAGTGGTTTTAAAAGCAGCAAAATCTGGTGAATAAGACAGGAGCAGGGGAATGGAGTAGATTTTAAGAGAACTAAAACCTGGTGAATAAGAGAGGAGCAGTGGCAGAGAAGTTGATTTAAAAAGCACCAAACCCTGGTGAATAAGAGAGGAGCAGTGGGAGAGGAGTGGATTTAAAAAGCAACAAAACCAGGTGTAAATGGGAGAATTAAGTGGGAGAGGAGTGAATTTAAAAAGCACCAATACCTGGTGAATAAGAGAGGAGCAGCGGGAGAGGAGTGGACTTAAAAAGAACTAAAACCTGGTGAATAAGAGAGGAGCAGCGGGAGAGGAGAGGATTTAAAAAGAACTAAAATCTGGTAAATAAGAGAGGGGCAGTGGGAGAGGAATGGATTTAAAAAGACCTAAAACCTGGTGAATAAGAGAGGGGCAGAGGGAGAGGAATGGATTTAAAAAGCAACAAAACCTGGTATATAAGAGAGGAGCAGCGGGAGAGGAGTGGATTTAATAGTAACTAAAACCTGGTGAATAAGAGAGGAGCAGTGGGAGAGGAGTGGATTTAAATAACAGAAAAACCTGGTATGTAAGAGAGGAGCAGCAGGAGAGGAGAGGATTTAAAAAACAACAAAACCTGTTACATAAGAGAGGAGCAGCGGAGAGGAGTGGATTTAAAAAGCACCAAAACCTGGTGAAGAAGAGAGGAGCAGTGGGAGAGGAGTGGTTTTAGAAGCAACGAAACCTGATGAATAAGAGAGGAGCAGTGGGAGAGGGGTTGATTTAAACATTACTAAAACCTGGTGAATAAGAGAGGAGCTGTGGGAGAGGAGTGGATTTAAATAGAACTAAAACCTGGTGAATAAGATAGGGGCATTGGGAGAGGAGTGGATTTAAAAATAACTAAAACCTGGCGAATTTGAGAGGAGCAGTGGCAGAGAAGTTGCTTTAATAGGAACGAAAGCCTGGTGAATAAGAGAGGAGCAGTGGGAGAGGATTGGATTTATAAAGCACCGAATCCTGGTGAATAAGAGAGGAGCAGTGGGAGTGAAGTGGATTTAAAAAGCAACAAAACCAGGTGAAAATGGGAGAATTATGTGGGAGAGGAGTGAATTTAAAAAGCACCAAAACCTGGTGAATAAGAGAGGAGCAGTGGGAGATGAGTGGATTTAAAAATAACAAAAACTTGGTGAATAAGAGAGGAGCAGCGGGAGAGGAGTGGATTTAGAAGCACCGAAAACTGATGAATAAGAGAGGAGCAGTGGGAGAGGAGTGGATTTAAAAAGCACCAAAACCTGGGATATAAGAGAGGAGCAGTGGGAGAGGAGTGAATTTAAAAAGCACCAAAACCTGGTGAATAAGAGAGGAGCAGTGGGAGAGGAGCAGATTTAAAAAACAGTAAAACCTGGTGAATAAGATAGGGGCAGTGGGAGAGGAGTGGTTTTAGAAAGCAGCAAAACCTGGTGAATAAGAGAGGAGCAGTGGGAGTGGAGCGGATTTAAAAAACAGTAAAAACCGGTGAATACGATAGGGGCAGTGGGAGAGGAGTGGTTTTAGAAAGCAGCAAAACCTGGTGAATAAGAGAGGAGCAGGGGGAGAGGAGTGGATTTGAAAAGAACAAAACCTGCTGAATAAGAGAGGAACAGTAATAGAGGAGTGGTTTTAGAAAGCAGCAAAACCTGGTGAATAAGAGAGGAGCAGGGGAGAGGAGTGGATTTAAAAAGAACGAAATCCTGGTGAATAGGAGAGGAGCAGTGGGAGAGGATTTCATTTAAAAAGCTCCAAATCCTGGTGAATAAGAGAGGAGCAGTGGGAGTGAAGTGGATTTAAAAAGCAACAAAACCAGGTGAAAATGGGAGAATTAAGTGGGAGAGGAGTGAATTTAAAATGCACCAAAACCTGGTGAATAAGAGAGGAGCAGTGGGAGAGGTGTGTATTTAAAAAGCAACAAAACCAGGTGAAAATGGGAGAATTAAGTGGGAGAGGAGTGAATTTAAAAAGCACCAAAACCTGATGAATAACAGAGGAGCTGTGGGAGAGGAGCGGATTTAAAAAACAGTAGAACCTTGCAAACTAGAGAGGAGCAGTGGGAGAGTAGTGGATTTAAAAAGAACTAAAACCTGGTGAATAAGATAGGGGCAGTGGGAGAGGAGTGGGTTTAGAAAGCAGCAAAACCTGGTGAAGAAGAGAGGAGCAGTGATAGAGGAGTGGTTTTAGAAAGCAGCAAAATCTGGTGAATAAGACAGGAGCAGGGGAATGGAGAAGATTTTAAGAGAACTAAAACCTGGTGAATAAGAGAGGAGCAGTGGCAGAGAAGTTGATTTAAAAAGCACCAAACCCTGGTGAATAAGAGAGGAGCAGTGGGAGAGGAGTGGATTTAAAAAGCAACAAAACCTGGTGAAAAAGTGAGAATTAAGTGGGAGAGGAATGAATTTAAAAAGCACCAAAACCTGGTGAATAAGAGAGGAGCAGTGGGAGAGGAGTGGATTTAAAAAGCAACAAAACCAGGTGTAAATGGGAGAATTAAGTGGGAGAGGAGTGAATTTAAAGAGCACCAATACCTGGTGAATAAGAGAGGAACAGCGGGAGAGGAGTGGACTTAAAAAGAACTAAAACCTGGTGAATAAGAGAGGAGCAGCGGGAGAGGAGAGGATTTAAAAAGAACTAAAATCTAGTGAATAAGAGAGGGGCAGTGGGAGAGGAATGGATTTAAAAAGAACTAAAACCTGGTGAATAAGAGAGGGGCAGTGGGAGAGGAGTGGATTTAAAAAGCAACAAAACCTGGTATATAAGAGAGGAGCAGCGGGAGAGGAGTGGATTTAATAGTAACTAAAACCTGGTGAATAAGAGAGGAGCAGTGGGAGAGGAGTGGATTTAAAAAACAGAAAAACCTGGTATGTGAGAGAGGAGCAACAGGAGAGGAGAGGCTTTAAAAAACAACAAAACCTGGTACATAAGAGAGGAGCAGCGGAGAGGAGTGGATTTAAAAAGCACCAAAACCTGGTGAAGAAGAGAGGAGCAGCGGGAGAGGAGTGGTTTTAGAAGCAACGAAACCTGATGAATAAGAGAGGAGCAGCGGGAGAGGAGTGGATTTAGAAGCACAGATAACAGATGAATAAGAGAGGAGCAGTGGGAGAGGAGTGGATTTAAAAAGCACCAAAACCTGGGATATAAGAGAGGAGCAGTGGGAGAGGAGTGAATATAAAAAGCACCAAAACCTCGTGAATAAGAGAGGAGCAGTGGGAGAGGAGCGGATTTAAAAAACAGTAAAACCTGGTGAATAAGATAGGGGCAGTGGGAGAGGAGTGGTTTTAGAATGCAGCAAAACCTGGTGAATAAGAGAGGAGCAGTGGGAGAGGAGCGGATTTAAAAAACAGTAAAACCTGGAGAATACGATAGGGGCAGTGGGAGAGGAGTGGTTTTAGAAAGCAGCAAAACCTGGTGAATAAGAGAGGAGCAGGGGGAGAGGTGTGGATTTTAAAAGAACAAAACCTGCTGAATAAGAGAGGAGCAGTGACAGAGGAGTGGTTTTAGAAAGCAGCAAAACCTAGTGAATAAGAGAGGAGCAGCGGGAGAGGAGTGGATTTAAAAAGCACCGAATCCTGGTGAAGAAGAGAGGAGCAGTGGGAGAGGTGTGGATTTAGAAGCGCCTAAACCTGATGAATAAGAGAGGAGCAGTGGGAGAGGGTTGATTTAAACGTTACTAAAACCTGGTGAATAAGAGAGGAGCTGTGGGAGATGAGTGGATTTAAATAGAACTAAAGCTTGGTGAATAAGATAGGGGCAGTGGGAGAGGAGTGGATTTAAAAAGCAACAAAACCTGGTGAAAAAGGGAGAATTAAGTGGGAGAGGAGTGAATTTAAAAAGCACCAATACCTGGTGAATAAGAGAGGAGCAGCGGGAGAGGAGTGGATTTAAAAAGAACTAAAACATGGTTAATAAGGGAGGGGCAGTGGGAGAGGAATGGATTTAAAAAGCAACAAAACCTGGTATATAAGAGAGGAGCAGTGGGAGAGGAGTGGATTTAATATTAACTAAAACCTGGTGAATAAGAGAGGAGCAGTGGGAGAGGAGTGGATTTAAAAAACAGAAAAACCTGGTATGTAAGAGAGGAGCAGCAGGAGAGGAGAGGATTTAAAAAACAACAAAACCTGGTACATAAGAGAGGAGCAGCGGGAGAGGAATGAACTTAGAAGCACCGAAAACTGATGAATAAGAGAGGAGCAGCGGGAGAGGAGCGGATTTAAAAAGCACCAAAACCTGGTGAAGAAGAGAGGAGCAGTGGGAGAGGAGTGGTTTTAGAAGCAACGAAACCTGATGAATAAGAGAGGAGCAGTGGGAGAGGGGTTGATTTAAACATTACTAAAACCTGGTGAATAAGAGAGGAGCTGTGAGAGAGGAGTGGATTTAAATAGAACTAAAACCTGGTGAATAAGAGAGGAGCAGTGGCAGAGAAGATGATTTAATAGGAACGAAAACCTGGTGAATAAGAGAGGAGCAGTGGGAGAGGATTGGATTTATAAAGCACCGAATCCTGGTGAATAAGAGAGGAGCAGTGGGAGTGAAGTGGATTTAAAAAGCAACAAAACCAGGTGAAAATGGGAGAATTATGTGGGAGAGGAGTGAATTTAAAAAGCACCAAAACCTGGTGAATAAGAGAGGAGCAGTGGGAAAGGAGTGGATTTAAAAATAACAAAAACTTGGTGAATAAGAGAGGAGCAGCGGGAGAGGAGTGGATTTAGAAGCACGGAAAACTGATGAATAAGAGAGGAGCAGTGGGAGAGGAATGGATTTAAAAAGCACCAAAACCTGGGATATAAGAGAGGAGCAGTGGGAGAGGAGTGAATTTAAAAAGCACCAAAACCTGGTGAATAAGAGAGGAGCAGTGGGAGAGGAGCGGATTTAAAAAACAGTAAAACCTGGTGAATAAGATAGGGGCAGTGGGAGAGGAGTAATTTTAGAAAGCAGCAAAACATGGTGAATAAGAGAGGAGCAGTGGGAGAGGAGCGGATTTAAAAAACAGTAAAACCTGGTGAATACGATAGGGGCAGTGGGAGAGGAATGGTTTTGGAAAGCAGCAAAACCTGGTGAATAAGAGAGGAGCAGGGTGAGAGGAGTGGATTTAAAAAACAGTAAAACCTGGTGAATAAGATAGGGGCAGTGGGAGAGGAGTAATTTTAGAAAGCAGCAAAACATGGTGAATAAGAGAGGAGCAGTGGGAGAGGAGCGGATTTAAAAAACAGTAAAAGCTGGTGAATACGATAGGGGCAGTGGGAGAGGAGTGGTTTTAGAAAGCAGCAAAACCTGGTGAATAAGAGAGGAGCAGGGGGAGAGGAGTGGATTTTAAAAGAACAAAATCTGCTGAATAAGAGAGGAGCAGTGATAGAGGAGTGGTTTTAGAAAGCAGCAAAACCTGGTGAATAAGAGAGGAGCAGGGGAGAGGAGTGGATTTAAAAAGCACCGAATCCTGGTGAAGAAGAGAGGAGCAGTGGGAGAGGTGTGGATTTAGAAGCGCCTAAACCTGATGAATAAGAGAGGAGCAGTGGGAGAGGGTTTGATTTAAACGTTACTAAAACCTGGTGAATAAGAGAGGAGCTGTGGCAGAGGTGTGGATTTAGAAGCGCCTAAACCTGATGAATAAGAGAGGAGCAGTGGGAGAGGGTTTGATTTAAACGTTACTAAAACCTGGTGAATAAGAGAGGAGCTGTGGGAGATGAGTGGATTTAAATAGAACTAAAACCTGGTGAATAAGAGAGGAGCAGTGGGAGAGGAGTGGATTTAGAAGCAACGAAACCTGCTGAATAAGATAGGGGCAGTGGGAGAGGAGTGGATTTAAAAATAACTAAAACCTAGTGAATTTGAGAGGAGCAGTGTCAGAGAAGTTGATTTAAAAAGAACGAAAACCTGGTGAATAAGAGAGGAGCAGTGGGAGAGGATTGGATTTATAAAGCATCGAATCCTGGTGAAAAAGAGAGGTGCAGTGGGAGTGAAGTGGATTTAAAAAGCAACAACACCATGTGAAAATGGGAGAATTATGTGGGAGAGGAGTGAATTTAAAAAGCACCAAAACCTGGTGAATAAGAAAGGAGCACTGGGAGAGGAGTGGATTTAAAAATAACTAAAACTTGGTGAATAAGAGAGGAGCAGCGGGAGAGGAGTGGATTTAAAAAGCACCAAAGACTGGTTTATAAGAGAGGTGCAGCGGGAGAGGAGTGGATTTAAAAAGCACCAAAGACTGGTTTATAAGAGAGGAGCAGTGGGAGAGGAGTGGATTTAAAAAGCACCAAAGACTGGTTTATAAGAGAGGAGCAGCGGGAGAGGAGTGGATTTAAAAAGCACCAAAGACTGGTTTATAAGAGAGGAGCAGTGGGAGAGGAGTGGATTTAGAAGCACCGAAACCTGATGAGTAAGAGAGGAGCAGTGGGAGAGGTGTGGATTTAGATGCACCGAAACCCGATACATAAGAGAGGAGCATTGGGAGCGGGTTGGATTTAAACATTATTAAAACCTGGTGAATAAGAGAGGAGCTGTGGGAGAGGGGTGGATTTAAAAAGAACTAAAACCTGGTGAATAAGAGACGGGCAGTGGGAGAGGAGTGGATTTAAAAAGAACGAAAACCTGGTGAATAAGAGAGGAGCAGTGGGAGAGGAGTGGATTTAAAAAGAACTAAAACCTGGTGAATTTGAGAGGAGCAGTGGCAGAGAAGTTGATTTAAAAAGAACGAAAACCTGGTGAATAAGAGAGGAGCAGTGGGAGAGGATTGCATTTAAAAAGCACCGAATCCTGGTGAATAAGAGAGGAGCAGTGGGAGAGGAGTGGATTTAAAAAGCAACAAAACCAGGTGAAAATGGGAGAATTAAGTGGGAGAAGAGTGAATTTAAAAAGCACCAAAACCTGGTGAATAAGAGAGGAGCAGTGGGAGTGAAGTGGATTTAAAAAGCAACAAAACCAGGTGAAAATGGGAGAATTAAATGGGAGAGGAGTGAATTTAAAAAGCAGCAAAATCTGGTGAAGAAGAGAGGAGCAGTGGGAGAGGAGTGGATTTAAAAATAACTAAAACTTGGTTAATAAAAGAGGAGCAGTGGGAGAGGAGTGGATTTAAAAAGCAACAAAACCAGGTGAAAATGGGAGAATTAAATGGGAGAGGAGTGAATTTAAAAAGCACCAAAACCTGATGAGTAAGAGAGGAGCAGTGGGAGAGGTGTTGATTTAGATGCACCGAAACCCGATGAATAAGAGAGGAGCATTGGGAGAGGGTTGGATTTAAACATTATTAAAACCTGGTGAGTAAGAGAGGAGCTGTGGGAGAGGAGTGTGTTTAAAAAGCACCGAAACCTGGTGAATAAGAGAGTAGCAGTGGGAGAGGAGTGGATTTAAAAACAACTAAAACCTGGTGAATAAGAGAGGAGCAGTGGGAGAGGAGCGGATTGAAAAAACAGTAAAACCTGGTGAATAAGACAGGAGCAGTGGGAGAGGAGCGGATTGAAAAAACAGTAAAACCTGGTGAATAAGATAGGAGCAGTGGGAGAGGAGTGGATTGAAAAAACAGTAAAACCTGGTGAATAAGATAGGAGCTGTGGGAGAGGAGCGGATTGAAAAAACAGTAAAACCTGGTGAATAAGATAGGAGCAGTGGGAGAGGAGTGGATTGAAAAAACAGTAAAACCTGGTGAATAAGATAGGAGCAGTGGGAGAGGAGCGGATTGAAAAAACAGTAAAACCTGGTGAATAAGATAGGAGCAGTGGGAGAGGAGTGGATTGAAAAAACAGTAAAACCTGGTGAATAAGATAGGAGCAGTGGGAGAGGAGCGGATTGAAAAAACAGTAAAACCTGGTGAATAAGATAGGAGCAGTGGGAGAGGAGTGGATTGAAAAAACAGTAAAACCTGGTGAATAAGATAGGAGCAGTGGGAGAGGAGCGGATTGAAAAAACAGTAAAACCTGGTGAATTAGATAGGGGCAGTGGGAGAGGAGTGGATTTAAAAAGCACCGAATCCTGGTGAATAAGAGAGGAGCAGTGGGAGTGAAGTGGATTTAAAAAACAGCAAAACCTGGTATATAAGAGAGGAGCAGAGGGAGAGAAGTTAGTTTAAAAAGAACCAAAACATGGTGAATAAGAGAGGAGCTGTGGACGAGAAGTGGATTTAAAAAGCAACGAAACCTGGTGAAGAAGAAAGGAGCAGTGAGAGAGGAGTGGATTTAAAACGCACCAAAACCTGTTGAAAAGGAAAGGAGCAGAGGGAGAGGAGTGGATTTAGAAGCACTGACACCTGATGAATAAGAGAGGAGCAGTGGGAGAGGAGTGGATTTAAACATAATTAAAACCTGGTGAATAAGAGTGGAGCAGTGGGAGAGGAGTGGATTTAAAAAGAACTATAACCTGGTGAATAAGATAGGGGCAGTGGGAGAGGAGTGGATTTAAAAAGAACTAAAACCTGGTGAATAGGAGAGGAGCAGTGGGAGAGGAGTGGATTTAAAAAGCAACAAAAGCTGGTGAATAAGTGAGGAGCAGTGGGAGTGGAGTGGACAGAAAAACAACAAAACCAGCTGAATAAGAAAGGAGCAGTGGGAGAGGAGTGTACTAAAAAACAGCAAAACCTGATGAATAAGAGAGGAGCAGTGGGAGAGGAGTGGAATTGAAAAGTACCGAATCCTGGTGAATAAGAGAGGAGCAGTGGGAGAGGAGTGCATTTAAAAATAACTAAAACCTGGTGAATAAGAGAGGAGCAGTGGGAGAGGAGTGGACTAAAAAAACCAAAACATGCTGAATAAAAGAGGAGCAGTGGAAGAGGAGTGGAATTGAAAAGTACCGAAACCTGGTGAATAAGAGAGGAGCAGTGGGAGAGGAGTGGATTTAAAAATAACTAAAACCTGGTGAATAAGAGAGGAGCAGTGGGAGAGGAGTGGATTTAAAAAGCAACAAAACCTGGTGAATAAGAGAGGAGCAGTGGGAGAGGAGTGGATTTAAAAAGCAAGAAAACCTGATGAATAAGAGAGGAGCAGTGGGAGAGGAGTGGATTTAAAAAGCAAGAAAACCTGATGAATAAGAGAGGAGCAGGGGAGAGGAGTGGACTAAAAAACACCAAATCAAGCTGAATTAGAGAGGAGAAGTGGGAGAGGAGCGCAATTGAAAAGTACCGAAACCTGCTGAATAAGAGAGGAGCAGTGGGAGAGGAGTGGATTTAAAAAGAACCAAAACCTGGTGAATAAGAGAGGAGCAGTGGGAGAGGAGTGGACTTAAAAAGCAAGAAATCCTGATGAATAAGAGAGGAGCAGTGGGAGAGGAGTGGACTAAAAAACACGAAAACCTAGTGAATAAGAGAGGAGCAGGAGGAGAGGAGTGGTCGAAAAAACACCAAAACCTGCTGAATAAGAAAGGGCAGTGGGAGAGGTGTGGAATTGAAAAGTATCGAAACCTGGTGAATAAGAGAGGAGCAGTAGAAGAGGAGTGGATTTAAAAATAACTAAAATCTGGTGAATAAGAGAGGAGCAGTGGGAGCGGAGTGGATTTAAAAAGACTCCAAAACTTGGTAAATGAGAGAGGAGCAGTGGGAGAATTGTGGATTTCAAAAGCACCAAAACCGGGTGAATAAGAGAGGAGCAGTGGGAGAGGAGTGCATTTAAAAAGACACCAAAACCTGGTGAATAAGAAAGGAGCAGAGGGAGAGGAGTGGATTTAAAAAGACACCAAAACCTGGTAAATAAGAGAGGAGCAGGGGAGAGGAGTGGATTTAAAAAGACACCAAAACCTGATGAATAAGAGAGGAGCAGTGGGAGTGGAGTGGATTTAAAAAGACACCAAAACTTGGTAAATAAGAGAGGAGCAGTGGGAGAATTGAGGATTTAAAAATCACTAAAACCGGGTGAATAAGAGAGGAGCAGTGGGAGAGGAGTGGATTTAAAAAGACACCAACATCTGGTGAATAAGAAAGGAGCAGAGGGAGAGGAGTGGATTTAAAAAGACACCAAAACCTGTTAAATAAGAGAGGAGCAGTGGGAGAGGAGTGGATTTAAAAAGACTCCAAAACCTGGTGAATAAGAGAGGAGCAGTGGGAGAGGAGTGGATTTAAAAATACACCAAAACCTGGTAAATAAGAGAGGAGCAGTGGGAGAATTGTGGATTTAAAAATCACCAAAACCGGGTGAATAAGAGAGGAGTAGTGGGAGAGTAGTGGATTTAAAAAGCAACGAAACCTGGTGAATAAGAGAGGAGAAGTGGGAGAATTGTGGATTTAAAAAGCACCAAAACCGGGTGAATAAGGGAGGAGTCGTGGGAGAGGAGTGGATTTATAAAGCAACAGAACCTGGCGAATAAGAGAGGAGCAGTGAGAGAATTGTGCATTTTAAAAGCACCAAAACCTGGTGAATAAGAGAGGAGTAGTGCGAGAGGGGTGGATTTAAAAATAACTAAAAACTGGTAAATAAGAGAGGACCAGTGGCAGATTTGTGGATTTAAAAAGCACCGAAACCTGATGAATAAGAGAGGAGTCGAGGGAGAGGAGTAGATATAAAAAACACAAAAACGCGGTGAATAAGAGAGGAGCAGTGGGAGAGGAGAGATTTAAAAAGCAGCGAAACCCACTGAAGAAGAGAGGAGTCAAGGGAGAGGAGTGGAAATAAAAAACACCAATACCCGGTGAATAAGAGAGGAGCAGTGGGCCAGGAGTGGAATTAAAAAGCACCAAAACCTGGTGAATAAGGGTGGAGCAGAGGGAGAGGATTGGGTTTAAAAAGAACCAAAACCTCGTGAATAAGAGAGGAGCAGCAGGAGAGGAGTGGATTTAAAAAGCAAGAAAACCTGGTGAATAAGAGAGGAGCAGGGGAGAGGAGTGGATTTAAAAAGACACCAAAACCTGATGAATAAGAGAGGAGCAGGAGGAGAGGAGTGGATTTAAAAATAACTAAAACCTGGTGAATAAGAGAGGAGCAGGGGAGAGGAGTGGATTTAAAAAGACACCAAAACCTGATGAATAAGAGAGGAGCAGGGGAGAGGAGTGGATTTAAAAAGACACCAAAACCTGATGAATAAGAGAGGAGCAGGAGGAGAGGAGTGGATTTAAAAACAAACTAAAACCTGGTGAATAAGAGAGGAGCAGGGGAGAGGAGTGGATTTAGAAAGACACCAAAACTTGGTAAATAAGAGAGGAGCAGTGTGTGAATTGTGGATTTAAAAAGCACCAAAACCGGGTGAATAAGAGAGGAGCAGTGGGAGAGGAGTGGATTTAAAAAGACACCAAAACCTGGTGAACAAGAGAGGAGCAGTGGGAGAGGAGTGGATTTAAAAAGACACCAAAACCTGGTGAATAAGAGGGGAGCAGTGGGAGAGGAGTGGATTTAAAAAGACACCAAAATCTGGTAAAGAAGAGAGGAGCAGTGGGAGATTTGTTAATTTAAAAGTCACCAAAACCGGGTAAATAAGAGAGGAGCAGTGGGTGAATTGTGGATTTAAAAAGCACCAAAACTGGTGAATAAGAGAGGACCAGTGGGAGAGGAGTGGATTTAAAAAGACACCAAAACCTGGTGAATAAGAGAGGAGCAGTGGGAGAGGAGTGGATTTAAAAAGACACCAAAATCTGGTAAATAAGAGAGGAGCAGTGGGAGAATTGTTAAATTAAAATCACCAAAACCGGGTGAATAAGAGAGGAGTAGTGGGAGAGTAGTGGATTTAAAAAGCAACGAAACCTGGTGAATAAGAGAGGAGCAGTGGGAGAATTGTGGATTTAAAAAGCACCAAAACCGGGTGAATAAGAGAGGAGCAGGAGGAGAGGAGTGGATTTAAAAATAACTAAAACCTGGTGAATAAGAGAGGAGCAGGGGAGTGGAGTGGATTTAAAAAGGCAGCAAAACCTGATGAATAAGAGTGGAGCAGGAGGAGAGGAGTGGCTTTAAAAATAACTAAAACCTGGTGAATAAGGGAGGAGCAGGGGAGTCGAGTGGATTTAAAAAGACACCAAAACCTGATGAATAAGAGAGGAGCAGGAGGAGAGGAGTGGCTTTAAAAATAACTAAAACCTGGTGAATAAGAGAGGAGCAGGGGAGTGGAGTGGATTTAAAAAGACACCAAAACCTGATGAATAAGAGAGGAGCAGTGGGAGAATTGTGGATTTAAAAAGCACCAAAACCGGGAGAATAAGAGAGGAGCAGTTGGAGAGGAGTGGATTTAAAAAGACACCAAAACCTGGTAAATAAGAGAGGAGCAGTGGGAGAATTGTGGATTTAAAAATCACCAAAACCGGTGAATAAGAGGAGAGTAGTGAGAGAGTAGTGGATTTAAAAAGCAACGAAACCAGGTGAATCAGAGAGGAGCAGTGGGAGAATTGTTGATTTAAAAAGCACCAAAACAGGGTGAAAAAGAGAGGAGTCGTGGGAGAGGAGTGGATATAAAAAGCAACAGAACCTGGTGAATAAGAGAGGAGCAGTGGGAGAATTGTGCATTTAAAAAGCACCAAATCCTGGTGAATACGAGAGCAGTAGTGGGAGAGGAGTGGATTTAAAAAGCACCAAAACCTGGTGAATAAGAGAGGAGCAGTGGGAGAGGAGTGGATTTAAAAATAACTAAAACCTGCTGAATAAGAGAGGAGCAGGAGGAGAGGAGTGGCTTTAAAAATAACTAAAACCTGGTGAATAAGAGAGGAGTAGGGGAGAGGAGTGGTTTTAAAAAGGCACCAAAACCTGATGAATAAGAGAGTAGCAGTGGGAGTGGAGTGGATTTAAAAAGACACCAAAACTTGGTAAATAAGAGAGGAGCAGTGGGAGAATTGTGGATTTAAAAAGCACCAAAACCGGGAGAATAAGAGAGGAGCAGTGGGAGAGGAGTGGATTTAAAAAGACACCAAAACCTCGTGAATAAGAGAGGAGCAGTGGGAGAGGAGTGGATTTAAAAAGACACCAACACCTGGTAAATAAGAGAGGAGCAGTGATAGAGGAGTGGATTTAGAAAACAGCAAAACCTGGTGAATAGGAGAGGAGCAGTGGAGAGTAGTGGACTGAAAAACAACAAAACCAGCTGAATAAGAAAGGAGCAGTGGGAGAGGAGTGTACTAAAAAACAGCAAAACCTGATGAATAAGAGAGGAGCAGTGGGAGAGGAGTGGAATTGAAAAGTACCGAATCCTTGTGAATAAGAGAGGAGCAGTGGAAGAGGAGTGCATTTAAAAATAACTACAACCTGGTGAATAAGAGAGGAGCAGTGGGTGAGGAGTGGACTAAAAAAACCAAAACATGCTGAATAAGAGAGGAGCAGTGGGAGAGGAGTGGATTTAAAAAGCAACAAAAGCTGGTGAATAAGTGAGGAGCAGTGGGAGTGGAGTGGACTGAAAAACAACAAAACCAGCTGAATAAGAAAGGAGCAGAGGGAGAGGAGTGTACTAAAAAACAGCAAAACCTGATGAATAAGAGAGGAGCAGTGGGAGAGGAGTGGAATTGAAAAGTACCGAATCCTCGTGAATAAGAGAGGAGCAGTGGGAGAGGAGTGCATTTAAAAATAACTACAACCTGGTGAATAAGAGAGGAGCAGTGGGTGAGGAGTGGACTAAAAAAACCAAAACATGCTGAATAAAAGAGGAGCAGTGGGAGAGGAGTGGATTTAAAAAGCAAGAAAACCTGATGAATAAGAGAGGAGCAGGGTAGAGGAGTGGACTAAAACACCAAAACATGCTGAATTAGAGAGGAGCAGTGGGAGAGGAGCGCAATTGAAAAGTACCGAAACCTGGTGAATAAGAGAGAAGCAGTGGGAGAGGAGTGGATTTAAAAAGAACCAAAACCTGGTGAATAAGAGAGGAACAGTGGGAGAGGAGAGGACTTAAAAAGCAAGAAAACCTGATGAATAAGAGAGGAGCACTGTGAGAGGAGTGGATTTAAATATAACTAAAACCTGGTGAATAAGAGAGGAGAGTGGGAGAGGAGTGGACTAAAAAACACCAAAACCTGGTGGATAAGAGAGGAGCAGGAGGAGAGGAGTGGTCGAAAAAACACCAAAACCTGCTGAATAAGAAAGGGCAGTGGGAGAGGTGTGGAATTGAAAAGTACCGAAACCTGGTGAATAAGAGAGGAGCAGTAGGAGAGGAGTGGATTTAAAAATAACTAAAATCTGGTGAATAAGAGAGGAGCAGTGGGAGCGGAGTGGATTTAAAAAGACTACAAAACTTGGTAAATGAGAGAGGAGCAGTGGGAGAATTGTGGATTTCAAAAGCACCAAAACCGGGTGAATAAGAGAGGAAGAGTGGGAGAGGAGTGCATTTAAAAAGACACCAAAACCTGGTGAATAAGAAAGGAGCAGAGGGAGAGGAGTGGATTTAAAAAGACACCAAAACCTGGTAAATAAGAGAGGAGCAGGGGAGAGGAGTGGATTTAAAAAGACACCAAAACCTGATGAATAAGAGAGGAGCAGTGGGAGTGGAGTGGATTTAAAAAGACACCAAAACTTGGTAAATGAGAGAGGAGCAGTGGGAGAATTGTGGATTTCAAAAGCACCAAAACCGGGTGAATAAGAGAGGAAGAGTGGGAGAGGAGTGCATTTAAAAAGACACCAAAACCTGGTGAATAAGAAAGGAGCAGAGGGAGAGGAGTGGATTTAAAAAGACACCAAAACCTGGTAAATAAGAGAGGAGCAGGGGAGAGGAGTGGATTTAAAAAGACACCAAAACCTGATGAATAAGAGAGGAGCAGTGGGAGTGGAGTGGATTTAAAAAGACACCAAAACTTGGTAAATAAGAGAGGAGCAGTGGGAGAATTGTGGATTTAAAAATCACCAAAACCGGGTGAATAAGAGAGGAGCAGTGGGAGAGGAGTGGATTTAAAAAGACACCAACATCTGGTGAATAAGAAAGGAGCAGAGGGAGAGGAGTGGATTTAAAAAGACACCAATACCTGGTGAATAAGAGAGGAGCAGTGGGAGAGGAGTGGATTTAAAAATACACCAAAACATGGTAAATAAGAGAGGAGCAGTGGGAGAATTGTGGATTTAAAAATCACCAAAACCGGGTGAATAAGAGAGGAGTAGTGGGAGAGTAGTGGATTTAAAAAAGAACGAAACCTGGTGAATAAGAGAGGAGAAGTGGGAGAATTGTGGATTTAAAAAGCACCAAAACCGGGTGAATAAGAGAGGAGTCGAGGGAGAGGAGTGGATTTATAAAGCAACAGAACCTGGCGAATAAGAGAGGAGCAGTGAGAGAATTGTGCATTTTAAAAGCACCAAAACCTGGTGAATAAGAGCGGAGTAGTGCGAGAGGGGTGGATTTAAAAAGCACCAAAACATGGTGAATAAGAGAGGAGCAGTGGGAGAGGAGTGGATTTAAAAATAACTAAAAACTGGTAAATAAGAGAGGACCAGTGGCAGATTTGTGGATTTAAAAAGCACCGAAACCTGATGAATAAGAGAGGAGTCGAGGGAGAGGAGTGGATATAAAAAACACAAAAACGCGGTGATTAAGAGAGGAGCAGTGGGAGAGGAGAGATTTAAAAAGCAGCGAAACCCACTGAAGAAGAGAGGAGTCAAGGGAGAGGAGTGGAAATAAAAAACACCAATACCCGGTGAATAAGAGAGGAGCAGTGGGAGAGGAGTGGAATTAAAAAGCACCAAAACCTGGTGAATAAGGGTGGAGCAGAGGGAGAGGATTGGGTTTAAAAAGAACGAAAACCTCGTGAATAAGAGAGGAGCAGTAGGAGAGGAGTGGATTTAAAAAGCAAGAAAACCAGGTGAATAAGAGAGGAGCAGGGGAGAGGAGTGGATTTAAAAAGACACCAAAACCTGATGAATAAGAGAGGAGCAGGAGGAGAGGAGTGGATTTAAAAATAACTAAAACCTGGTGAATAAGAGAGGAGCAGGGGAGAGGAGTGGATTTAAAAAGACACCAAAACCTGATGAATAAGAGAGGAGCAGGAGGAGAGGAGTGGATTTAAAAACAAACTAAAATCTGGTGAATAAGAGAGGAGCAGGGGAGACGAGTGGATTTAGAAAGACACCAAAACTTGGTAAATAAGAGAGGAGCAGTGTGTGAATTGTGGATTTAAAAAGCACCAAAACCGGGTGAATAAGAGAGGAGCAGTGGGAGAGGAGTGGATTTAAAAAGACACCAAAACCTGGTGAACAAGAGAGGAGCAGTGGGAGAGGAGTGGATTTAAAAAGACACCAAAACCTGGTGAATAAGAGGGGAGCAGTGGGAGAGGAGTGGATTTAAAAAGACACCAAAATCTGGTAAAGAAGAGAGGAGCAGTGGGAGATTTGTTAATTTAAAATCACCAAAACCGGGTGAATAAGAGAGGAGTAGTGGGAGAGTAGTGGATTTAAAAAGCAACGAAAGCTGGTGAATAAGAGAGGAGCAGTGGGAGAATTGTGGATTTAAAAAGCACCAAAACCGGGTGAAGAAAAGAGGAGCAGGAGGAGAGGAGTGGATTTAAAAATAACTAAAACCTGGTGAATAAGAGAGGAGCAGGGGAGTGGAGTGGATTTAAAAAGACAGCAAAACCTGATGAATAAGAGTGGAGCATGAGGAGAGGAGTGGCTTTAAAAATAACTAAAACCTGGTGAATAAGGGAGGAGCAGGGGAGTCGAGTGGATTTAAAAAGACACCAAAACCTGATGAATAAGAGAGGAGCAGGAGGAGAGGAGTGGCTTTAAAAATAACTAAAACCTGGTGAATAAGAGAGGAGCAGGGGAGTGGAGTGGATTTAAAAAGACACCAAAACCTGATGAATAAGAGAGGAGCAGTGGGAGAATTGTGGATTTAAAAAGCACCAAAACAGGGAGAATAAGAGAGGAGCAGTTGGAGAGGAGTGGATTTAAAAAGACACCAAAACCTGGCAAATAAGAGAGGAGCAGTGGGAGAATTGTGGATTTAAAAATCACCGAAACCGGGTGAATAAGAGAGGAGTAGTGGGAGAATTGTTGATTTAAAAAGCACCAAAACAGGGTGAAAAAGAGAGGAGTCGTGGGAGAGGAGTGGATATAAAAAGCAACAGAACCTGGTGAATAAGAGAGGAGCAGTGGGAGAATTGTGCATTTAAAAAGCACCAAAACCTGGTGAATACGAGAGCAGTAGTGGGAGAGGAGTGGATTTAAAAAGCACCAAAACCTGGTGAATAAGAGAGGAGCAGTGGGAGAGGAGTGGATTTAAAAATAACTAAAACCTGCTGAATAAGAGAGGAGCAGGAGGAGAGGAGTGGCTTTAAAAATAACTAAAACCTGGTGAATAAGAGAGAAGTAGGGGAGAGGAGTGAATTTAAAAAGACACCAAATCCTTATGAATAAGAGAGTAGCAGTGGGAGTGGAGTGGATTTAAAAAGACACCAAAACTTGGTAAATAAGAGAGGAGCAGTGGGAGAATTGTGGATTTAAAAAGCACCAAAACCGGGAGAATAAGAGAGGAGCAGTGGGAGAGGAGTGGATTTAAAAATACACCAAAACCTCGTGAATAAGAGAGGAGCAGTGGGAGAGGAGTGGATTTATAAAGACACCAAAACCTGGTAAATAAGAGAGGATCAGTGGGAGAATTGTGGATTTAAAAATCACCAAAACCCGGTGAATAAGAGAGGAGCAGTGGGAGAGGAGTGGATTTAAATATCAGCTAAACCTGGTGAATAGGAGAGGAGCAGAGGGAGAGGAGTGGATATAAAAGCATAAAATCCTGGTGAATAAGAGAGGAGCAGAGGGAGAGGAGTGGATTTATAAAACACCAAAACCTGGTGAATAAGGGAGTAGCAGTGGGAGAGGATTGGATTTAAAAGCACCGAAACTTGGTGAATAAGACAGGAGCGTTGGGAGAGGAGTGAATTTAAACATCACCAAAACCTGGTGAATGAGAGAGGAGCAGTGGGAGAGGAGTGGATTTAAAAAGACACCAAAACCTGATGAATAAGAGAGGAGCAGTGTGAGTGGAGTGGATTTAAAAAGCAAGAAAACCTGATGAATAAGAGAGGAGCAGGAGGAACGGAGTGGATTTAAAAATAACTAAAACCTGGTGAATAAGAGAGGAGCAGGGGAGAGTAGTGGATTTAAAAAGCAACGAAACCTGGTGAATAAGAGAGGAGCAGTGGGAGAATTGTGGATTTAAAAAGCACCAAAACCGGGTGAATAAAAGAGGAGTCGTGGGAGAGGAGTGGATTTAAAAAGCAACAGAACCTGGTGAATAAGAGAGGAGCAGTGGGAGAATTGTGCATTTAAAAAGCACCAACACCTGGTGAATAAGAGAGGAGTAGTGGGAGAGGAGTGGATTTAAAAAGCACCAAAACCTGGTGAATAAGAGAGGAGCAGTGGGAGTGGAGTGGATTTAAAAATAACTAAAACCTGGTAAATAAGAGAGGAGCAGTGGGAGAATTGTGGATTTAAAAAGCACCGAAACCTGATGAAGAAGAGAGGAGTCGAGGGAGAGGAGTGGATATAAAAAACACCAAAACCCGGTGAATAAGAGAGGAGCAGTGGGAGAGGAGTGGATTTAAATAGCACCAAAACCTGGTGAATAAGGGAGGAGCAGCGGGAGAGGAGTGGATTTAAACATCAGCTAAACCTGGTGAATAGGAGAGGAGCAGAGGGAGAGGAGTGGATTTAAAAGCATAAAATCCTGGTGAATAAGAGAGGAGCAGAGGGAGAGGAGTGGATTTATAAAACACCAAAACCTGATGAAAAAGAGAGGAGCAGGAGGAGAGGAGTGGCTTTAAAAATAACTAAAACCTGGTGAATAAGAGAGGAGCAGGGGAGTGGAGTGGATTTAAAAAGACGCCAAAACCTGGTGAATAAGAGAGGAGCAGTGGGAGAATTGTGCATTTAAAAAGCACCAAAACCTGGTGAATACGAGAGCAGTAGTGGGAGAGGAGTGGATTTAAAAAGCACCAAAACCTGGTGAATAAGAGAGGAGCAGTGGGAGAGGAGTGGATTTAAAAATAACTAAAACCTGCTGAATAAGAGAGGAGCAGGAGGAGAGGAGTGCCTTTAAAAATAACTAAAGCCTGGTGAATAAGAGAGGAGTAGGGGAGAGGAGTGAATTTAAAAAGACACCAAAACCTTATGAATAAGAGAGTAGCAGTGGGAGTGGAGTGGATTTAAAAAGACACCAAAACTTGGTAAATAAGAGAGGAGCAGTGGGAGAATTGTGGATTTAAAAAGCACCAAAACCGGGAGAATAAGAGAGGAGCAGTGGGAGAGGAGTGGATTTAAAAAGACACCAAAACCTCGTGAATAAGAGAGGAGCAGTGGGAGAGGAGTGGATTTAAAAAGACACCAAAACCTGGTAAATAAGAGAGGATCAGTGGGAGAATTGTGGATTTAAAAATCACCAAAACCGGGTGAATAAGAGAGGAGTAGTGGGAGAGTAGTGGATTTAAAAAACAACGAAACCTGGTGAATAAGAGAGGAGCAGTGGGAGAATTGTTGATTTAAAAAGCACCAAAACAGGGTGAAAAAGAGAGGAGTCGTGGGAGAGGAGTGGATATAAAAAGCAACACAACCTGGTGAATAAGCGATGAGCAGTGGGAGAATTGTGCATTTAAAAAGCACCAGAACCTGGCGAATAAGAGAGCAGTAGTGGGAGAGGAGTGGATTTAAAAATCACCAAATCCTGGTGAATAAGAGAGGAGCAGTGGGAGAGGAGTGGATTTAAAAATAACTAAAACCTGGTAAATAAGAGAGGAGCAGTGGGAGAATTGTGGATTTAAGAAGCACCGAAACCTCATGAATCAGAGAGGAGTCGAGGGTGATGATTGGATATAAAAAACACAAAAACGCGGTGAATCAGAGAGGAGCAGTGGGAGAGGAGAGATTTAAAATGCAGCGAAACCCACTGAAGAAGAGAGGAGTCGAGGGAGAGGAGTGGATATAAAAAACACCAAAACCCGGTGAATAAGAGAGGAGCAGTAGGAGAGGAGTGGATTTAAAAAGCAAGAAAACCTTGTGAATAAGAGAGGAGCAGGGGAGAGGAGTGGATTTAAAAAGCACCAAATCCTGGTGAATAAGAGAGGAGTCGAGGGAGAGGAGTGGATATAAAAAACACAAAAACGCAGTGAATAAGAGAGGAGCAGTGGGAGAGGAAAGATTTAAAAAGCAGCGAAACCCACTGAAGAAGAGAGGAGTCGAGGGAGAGGAGTTGATATAAAAAACACCAAAACCCGGTGAATAAGAGAGGAGCAGTGGGAGAGGAGTGGAATTAAAAAGCACCAAAACCTGGTGAATAAGGGTGGAGCAGAGGGAGAGGATTGGGTTTAAAAAGAACCACAACCTAGTGAAGAAGAGAGGAGCAGTAGGAGAGGAGTGGATTTAAAAAGCAAGAAAACCTGATGAATAAGAGAGGAGCAGGGGAGAGGAGTGGTTTTAAAAAGACACCAAAACCTGATGAATCAGAGAGGAGCAGGAGGAAAGGAGTGGATTTAAAAATAACTAAAACCTGGTGAATAAGAGAGGAGCAGGGGAGAGGAGTGGATTTAAAAAGACACCAAAACCTGATGAATAAGAGAGGAGCAGTGTGAGTGGAGTGGATTTAAAAAGACAACAAAGCCTGGTGAATAAGAGAGGAGCAGTGGGAGAGGAGTGGATTTAAAAAGACAAAAAAACCTGGTGAATAAGAGAGGAGCAGTGGGAGAGGAGTGGATTTAAAAAGACACCAAAATCTGGTAAAAAAGAGAGGAGCAGTGGGAGAATTGTGGATTTAAAAATCACCAAAACCGGGTGAATAAGATTGGAGTAGTGGGAGAGTAGTGGATTTAAAAAGCAACGAAACCTGGTGAATAAGAGAGGAGCAGTGGGAGTGGAGTGGATTTAAAAATAACTAAAACCTGGTAAATAAGAGAGGAGCAGTGGGAGAATTGTGGATTTAAAAAGCACCGAAACCTGATGAAGAAGAGAGGAGTCGAGGGAGAGGAGTGGATATAAAAAACACCAAAACCCGGTGAATAAGAGAGGAGCAGTGGGAGAGGAGTGGATTTAAATATCAGCTAAACCTGGCGAATAGGAGAGGAGCAGAGGGAGAGGAGTGGATTTAAAAAGACACCAAAACCTGGTGAATAAGAGAGGAGCAGTGGAAGAGGAGTGGATTTAAAAAGACACCAAAATCTGGTAAAAAAGAGAGGAGCAGTGGGAGAATTGTGGATTTAAAAATCACCAAAACCGGGTGAATAAGATTGGAGTGGTGGGAGAGTAGTGGATTTAAAAAGCAACGAAACCTGGTGAATAAGAGAGGAGCAGTGGGAGAATTGTGGATTTAAAAAGCACCAAAACCTGATGAATCAGAGAGGAGCAGGAGGAAAGGAGTGGATTTAAAAATAACTAAAACCGGGTGAATAAGAGAGGAGCAGGGGAGAGGAGTGGATTTAAAAAGACACCAAAACCTGATGAATAAGAGAGGAGCAGTGTGAGTGGAGTGGATTTAAAAAGACAACAAAGCCTGGTGAATAAGAGAGGAGCAGTGGGAGAGGAGTGGATTTAAAAAGACACCAAAACCTGGTGAATAAGAGAGGAGCAGTGGGAGAGGAGTGGATTTAAAAAGACACCAAAATCTGGTAAAAAAGAGAGGAGCAGTGGGAGAATTGTGGATTTAAAAATCACCAAAACCGGGTGAATAAGATTGGAGTAGTGGGAGAGTAGTGGATTTAAAAAGCAACGAAACCTGGTGAATAAGAGAGGAGCAGTGGGAGAATTGTGGATTTAAAAAGCACCAAAACCGGGTGAATAATAGAGGAGTCGTGGGAGAGGAGTGGATTTAAAAAGCAACAGAACCTGGTGAATAAGAGAGGAGCAGTGGGAGAATTGTGCATTTAAAAAGCACCGACACCTGGTGAATAAGAGAGGAGTAGTGGGAGAGGAGTGGATTTAAAAAGCACCAAAACCTGGTGAATAAGAGAGGAGCAGTGGGAGTGGAGTGGATTTAAAAATAACTAAAACCTGGTAAATAAGAGAGGAGCAGTGGGAGAATTGTGGATTTAAAAAGCACCGAAACCTGATGAAGAAGAGAGGAGTCGAGGGAGAGGAGTGGATATAAAAAACACCAAAACCCGGTGAATAAGAGAGGAGCAGTGGGAGAGGAGTGGATTTAAATAGCACCAAAACCTGGTGATTAAGGGAGGAGCAGCGGGAGAGGAGTGGATTTAAAAAGCACCAAAACCCGGTGAATAAGAGAGGAGCAGTGGGAGAGGAGTGGATTTAAATATCAGCTAAACCTGGTGAATAGGAGAGGAGCAGAGGGAGAGGAATGGATTTAAAAGCATAAAATCCTGGTGAATAAGAGAGGAGCAGAGGGAGAGGAGTGGATTTATAAAACACCAAAACCTGGTGAATAAGGGAGTAGCAGTGGGAGAGGATTGGATTTAAAAGCACCGAAACTTGGTGAATAAGACAGGAGCGTTGGGAGAGGAGTGAATTTAAACATCACCAAAACCTGGTGAATGAGAGAGGAGCAGTGGGAGAGGAGTGGATTTAAAAAGCGGGGAAACCCGGTGAATAGGAGAGGAGCAGTGGGAAGGGAATGGATTTGAAAAGCAACAAAACCTGGTGAATAAGAGAGGAGCAGTGGGAGAGGAGCGGATTTTAAAAGACACCAAAAACTGGTATATAAGAGAGAAGAAGCGTGAGAGGAGTGGATTTAATAATAACTAAAACCTCGTGAATAAGATAGGAGCAGTGGGAGAAGAGTGGATTTAAACAGAAGTAAATCCTGCTGAATAATAGTGGAGCAGTGGGAGGGGAGTGGATTTAAAAAAACACCAAAACCTGGTGAATAAGAGAGGGGAAGTGGGAGGGTAGTGGATTTAAACATAACTAAATCATGGTCAATAAGACAGAAGCAGTGGGATGGGAGTGGATTTAAAAAACACCAAAACCTGGTGAATAAGTGAGGAGCAGTGGGAGAGGAGTGGATTTAAAAAACACCAAAACCTGATGAACAGGAGAGGAGAAGTGGGAGGGCAGTGGATATAAACATAACTAAATCCTGGTCAATAAGACAGAAGCTGTGGGATGGGAGTGGATTTAAAAAACACCAAAACCTGGTGAATAAGAGAGGAGCAGTGGGAGAGGAGTGGATTTAAAAAACACGAAAACCTAGTGAATAAGTGAGGAGCAGTGGGAGAGGAGTGGATTTAAAAAACACCAAAACCTGGTGAATAAGAGAGGAGCAATGGGAGAGGAGTGGATTTAAAAAAACACCAAAGCCTGGTGAATAAGAGAGGAGCTGTGGGAGAGGAGCGGATTTAAAAAACACCAAAACCTGGTGAATAAGAGAGGAGCAGTGGGAGAGGTATGGATTTAAAAAACACCAATACCTGGTGAATAAGAGAGGAGCAGTGGGAAGGGAAAGGATTTAAAAAACACCAAAACCTGGTGAAAAGGAGAGGAGCAGTGGGAGAGGAGTGGATTTAAGCAGAACTAAATCCTGGTGAGTAAGAGAGGAGCAGTGGGAGAGGAGTGGAATTAAAAAGCACCAGAACCTGGTTAATAAGGGTGGAGCAGAGGGAGAGGAGTGGATTTAAAAAGCACCAAAACCTGGTGAATAAGGGAGGAGCAGCGGGAGAGGAGTGGATTTAAAAAGCACCAAAACCCGGTGAATAAGAGAGGAGCAGTGGGAGAGGAGTGGATTTAAATATCAGCTAAACCTGGTGAATAGGAGAGGAGAAGAGGGAGAGGAGTGGATTTAAAAGCACAAAATCCTGGTGAATAAGAGAGGAGCAGAGGGAGCGGAGTGGATTTATAAAACACCAAAACCTGGTGAATAAGGGAGTAGCAGTGGGAGAGGATTGGATTTAAAAGCACCGAAACCTGGTGAATAAGACAGGAGCGTTGGGAGAGGAGTGGATTTAAACATCACCAAAACCTGGTGAATGAGAGAGGAGCAGTGGGAGAGGAGTGGATTTAAAAAGCACGGAAACCCGGTGATTAAGAGAGGAGCAGTGGGAAGGGAGTGGATTTAAAAAGCAACAAAACCTGATGAATAAGAGAGGAGCAGTGGGAGAGGAGCGGAGTTTGAAAGACACCAAAAACTGGTGAATAAGAGAGAAGCAGCGTGAGAGGAGTGGATTTAATAATAACTAAAACCTGGTGAATAAGAGAGGAGCAATGGGAGAGGAGTGGATTTAAAAAACACCAAAGCCTGGTGAATAAGAGAGGTGCAATGGGAGAGGAGTGGATTTAAAAACACCAAAGCCTGGTGAATAAGAGAGGTGCAATGGGAGAGGAGTGGATTTAACAACACCAAAACCTGATGAACAGGAGAGGAGAAGTGGGAGGGTAGTGGATTTAAACATAACTAAATCCTGGTCAATAAGACAGAAGCAGTGGGATGGGAGTGGATTTAAAAAACACCAAAACCTGGTGAATAAGCGAACAGCAATGGGAGAGGAGTGGATTTAAAAAGCACCAAATAATGGTGAATAATGGAGGAGCAGTGGGAGAGGAGTGGATTTAAAAAGCACCAAAACCTGGTGAATAAGAGAGGAGCAATGGGAGAGGAGTGGATTTAAACAGAAGTAAATCCTGCTGAATAATAGTGGTGCAGTGGGAGGGGAGTGGATTTAAAAAACACCAAAACCTGGTGAATAAGAGAGGAGCAATGGGAGAGGAGTGGATTTAAACAGAAGTAAATCCTGCTGAATAATAGTGGTGCAGTGGGAGGGGAGTGGATTTAAAAAACACCAAAACCTGGTGAATAAGAGAGGAGCGGAGGGAGAGGAGTGGATTTAAAAACACCAAAACCTGATGAACAGGAGAGGAGAAGTGGGAGGGTAGTGGATTTAAACATAACTATATCCTGGTCAATAAGACAGAAGCAGTGGGATGGGACTGGATTTAAAAAACACCAAAACCTGGTGAATAAGCGAGGAGCAATGGGAGAGGAGTGGATTTAAAAAGCACCAAATAATGGTGAATAATAGAGGAGCAGTGGGAAAGGAGTGGATTTATAAAACACCAAAACCTGGTGAATAAGTGAGGAGCATTGGGAGTGGAGTGGATTTAAAAATCACCAAAATCTGGTGAATAAAAGAGGAGCAATGGGAGAGGAGTGGATTTAAAAAACACCAAAACCTGGTGAATAAGAGAGGAGCAGTGGGAGAGGAGTGGATTTAAAAAACACCAAAACCTGGTGAATAAGAGTGGAGCAGTGGGAAGGGAGAGGATTTAAAAAACACCAAAACCTGGTGAAAAGGAGAGGAGCAGTGGGAGAGGAGTGGATTTAAACAGAACTAAATCCTGGTGAGTAAGAGAGGAGCTGTGGGAGTGGAGTAGATTTAAAAAGCAACGAAACCTGGTTAATAAGAGAGGAGCAGTGGGAGTGGAGTGTATTTAAAAAGCAAGTAAACCTAGTGAATAAGAGAGGAGAAGTAGGAAGGGAGTGGATTTAAAAATAACTAAAACCTGGTGAATGGGAGAGGAGCAGTGGGAGAGGAGTGTATTTTTAAAAGCAAGGAAACCTGGTGAAGAAGAGAGGAGAAGTGGGAGGGGAGTGGATTTAAACAGAGCTATATCCTGGTGACTAAGACAGGAGCAGTGGGAGAGGAGTGGGTTTAAAAAGCAACAAAACCTGGTGAATAAGAGAGGAGCAGTGGGAGTGGAGACGATTTTAAAAGACACCAAAACCTGGTAAATAAGAGAGGAGCAGTGGGAGAGGAGTGGATTTAAAAATAACAAAAACCTGGTGAATAAGAGAGGAGCAGTGGGAGAGGAGTGTATTTGAAAATCAGCAAAACCTGGTGAATAAGAGAGGAGCAGGTTGGGAGGAGTGGATTTGAACATCAGCTAAACATGGTGAATAAGAGAGGAGCAGTGGGAGAGGTGTGTATTTAAAAAACACCAAAACCTGCTGAATAAGAGAGGAGCAGTGGGAGAGGAGTGGATTTAAATATCATCGAAACCTGGTGAATAAGAGTCGTGCAGTGGGAGAGGAGTGGATTTAAAAAGCATCGAAACCCGTTGAATAAGAGACTTTCCGTGGGAGTAGAGTGGATTGAAAATGCACCGAAACCTGGTGCATAAGAGAGGAGCAGCGGAGATGGTGAGAGGGGGTCAGTAGACAGGGACACCAACAGATGGAGATCGTGACAGGTGGTTGGTAACTGCAGTGAGACAGTGACACCAGCAGTAGGAGATGGTGAGAGGAGGACAGTAATTGCAGTGAGACAGGGACTCCAGCAGATGGAGATGGTGAGAGGGGGCAGTAACTGCAGTGAGACAGGGCTACCAGCAGATGGAGATGTTGAAAGGGGGCAGTAACTGCAGTGAGACAGTGTCACCAGCAAATGGAGAAGGTGAAAGGGGGTCAGTAATTGCAGTGAGACAGGGCCACCAGCAGATGGAGATGGTGAGAGGAGGACAGTAACTGCAGTGAGACAGGGACGCCAGCAGATGGAGATGTTGAATGGGGGCAGTAACTGCAGGGAGACAGGGACACCAGCAGATGGAGATGGTGAGAGGAGGACAGTAACTGCAGTGAGACAGGGACTCCAGCAGATGGAGATGGTGAGAGGAGGACAGTAATTGCAGTGAGACAGGGACACCAGCAGATGGAGATGAAGAGAGGAGGCAGATATCTGCAGTGAGACAGGGGCTCCATCAGATGGAGATGGAAAGAGGGGGCAGTAACTGCAGTGATGCAGGGACACCAGCAGATGGGGATGGTGAGAGGGGGACAGTAACTGCAGTGAGACAGGGACACCAGCAGATGGGGATGGTGAGAGGGGGTCAGTAACTGCCATGAGACAGGGGCACCAGCAGATGGAGATGGTGAGAGTGGACAGTAACTGCAGTGAGACAGGAACACCAGGAGATGGAGATGGTGAGAGTGGACAGTAACTGCAGTGAGACAGGAGCACCAGCAGATGGAGATGGTGAGAGTGGACAGTAACTGCAGTGAGACCGGGTCGCCAGCAGATGGAGCTGGTGAGATGGGGGCAAAGCAAGTCCCAACACAATAGCTCAGATTCTCAATAATATAATCTCAGGATCAGATTAAAAATAATTATCGGGCTCAGTGCTGTGAATATAAAATGTACTTTCTGTCCTGTGGGGAGTGTAGTGAATGGAATATGAAATGGGATTTAGTTCTAGTCTTTATCTCTTTCTATGATTTTACTAAGTTAACAATGAGATTGAGAGAGTATTTCACCCCCTTCTTCAGCTCCTCTCTGAATTTAGTCTGGGTCACAGTGTAAATACATGTGTTGGTGCAGGAACTGAGAAGCAGCAGCATCTTTGATGTGTGTTCAGTGATATAGGGAGGGTCAATGTTGGAGGAGTTATACCGAAAATCTGCAATTCGCCTATAAATGATAACACAATCTGGGTCATCCATAACAATATAAAACTGTCGGATATACTGAAGAGTAAAATAATTGATTTTCTGCGATTCTCCATCTCCGGGTCCTTGTGATTCTCTCCATTACTGTGGCGCCGGAATCCCCTGCGGACTTTACTGGAGAATAAAATCCGTCTGATCGTCAGAACATTGAACAGCAAAATCAGAAAGACCGGGACACAAGGTGTTAAAATGTAGTACAACAATTCAAATGTGACCCATGTGGGGGAGGTGAAGAAGCTCAGTTTATAATCAATACCCATGGGTACATTATCAATAAAGTAATCTTGTTCCACTGTAAAGTACCAGGGAACAGACTGTAAACAGCCCAGCACACTCACTGTTCCTACAACCACAGCCGCTGTTTTCTTGGTGCAATATTTTGTTTTTAGCTTCTCACAGCAAATGGTCACAAATCGATCAAAGGTGAAAGTGACTGTGAGCCAGACAGAAATACATGTGGCTGCAGAAAACAGAACAGCATTGAGATAACGCACAGGAGTAATGTTCAGGAATGAATATGGGAAATAAATTACAACAATCCAGTTCAATATGGGACTTGTGATAACGACCAGGAGATCAGACACTGCCATTCCCACCAGGTAGACCAGGTGATACATTTGGAGAGACCGCACTTTCCTTGGGACAGGATCACAATCGCCACCAAGTTAACTGGAAGAGAGAGAAAAGGAAGCAGAGAAATTACTGATCAGACCTGGAGACAAAGCAGCAGTTTGACAGGATCTGGGCTGAAATTTTCATCTTTGTTGCTGCATCGAACAGTGAAAACTGATTCATTGGCCTGGGCAGTGCTTTACCACAGTGAAATGTTTGAAACACAATTATTAATAATGAATTGGGAAATTGATACAGAAAGTGAATAAAGTCAACACCAGATCTACTGGAAGTAATGAGTGAGGATGCAATACCGGTGGGGAAGTGAGAAGGGGTTTTACAGAGATGGAATCCAATGGGTTATATGGGAATTTTTCTCCAGACTGTTGGTCGGGAAGGTTTGGAGACAGCGGAATTTGCAGCTGGTTTGTTTCTGTGAGTTCAGAGAACCGACAGAGGCTGGTACAAAATGGTAAAAGGCTGAGAGTTGCTGCAGTGAGTTTCATGGTTCGGATTTATTTGGAAGAGGCGTCTGGAGGATGAAACAGTGAATGAGATTGAGAGGGACAGAAGGAAAAGGACATATTGGAGCTGGAGGGGAGACAGGAGCCAATGGTTTGTACAGGAAATGAAATATAAATTTAAATATGTTTCTGATATCAACCTCACTCTTTATTGCATTCAGCAGTCAGAGAGATTTTAAAGTGCAGTATTTAAATCATGATTTACCATCAGTGAACAACTGATTCTATGATGTTTATTCAGTCACTAAGTGAGGAATAGGAAATTTCTCCAAAACATGATACGAATCAGACAGAAACAAACACAGAGGATCAATTCCAACAGTAAAATGAACACAATCTGACAGCAAACAACCTCAACTCACAGTTTCTCTCACTAACTGTTCTGGATATTTCAGCACTTTATGATAGTGAATTATTCACACTGCTACTTCTTTCTCTTTACTTCTAATTATCTCTTTCCCTCGCTTTCGTTCTCCCTGCTCATTTTCTCCTTCCTTATCTCTCTGATGTGCTCACACCCTGCAAGCTGTTACTGAAATCCGATTTTCACATATGATTTTTTTCCTAACATTCTGTGTCTGTGTTCTGTTCACCAGCCCCGTGTTCAATGATTCTATTCTCAGTGTCAGTTTCTTCAATGGTGAAACTTGTGTGAATAATTTAATGTTTAATTAATAAAACACCAACGTCAGCGCTGCAGCTGATAATCTACTGATAAATGGAAAGGCTTTTGATTCCAACTGACAGAGTGTAAAGCAAGAAAACATCTGATCAATACATTCTCTTTTACATTGAATTCCAGTGAGAGTGAAAGCTCCACAGTGAAGCAGAGAAGGAGATGTGAAAGAGGCAACAACAAACTCAGTTCAGTAACCAGACCTCTGAAGCAACTTCAGACACACTCAGAATGAAATAATATTTTCTAACAGTGATAACGAATAAATACATTGAAATTCCAGTTAAACTGAACCATATTAATGGGCATGGAGGACATTGTTCTGTCCCCTTGTAACACTGAGACTGTGAGTTGTCTCATTATCAATCAGTGAATAAACAATCATAAAAATATTCCAGGACCAGTTAGTTGCACATCTTGAAACTATGAAAATCTCCTGATGATCTGATTCTTGATCCTAACCGAGACATCTGATTCAAATACATTTAATATGTACAGCAACAATGCCAGGGTTACTGAAACCAATGCAATTAAATACATCTCCTGCAAGATGGAAAGAGTAAACAATGAGGAGATTCCATCAGTAAATTGCTGAAAACACACACTGTAAATAATACTGAGTGCAGCAGCACAGTTAATATCGATTTACACCATAAACAGCTGAGATACTGGCTTACCAGGAACTCCAATTACTGCAAGTACAGGATAATAAATGCATTCTATCTGATAGAATACAGGATATCCCATTTCTGTGAGAAGCTGATGCTTCTGTTAGCCTGGAATCCACAGCTCCAGCAGAAACTCTGAGATGATCCATTCCAATGAGTTCTGATTTATACAGGGGATAAGTCTCCACTGACACGGTTATACCCCTGATCATTGTTATTCATTACACTCACCTGAACAAACACATTACATCAGCAGCTTTGACTCTGATGTAAATAATGAGGTGGATAAAACACAATAATTCCAATGGTAATGATATTTTCTAAGTAATACCTCTCTCGGGAATAAACCTGAAATCTGTTCTCATACTGGACAGATGCTATAATTATGAGTGGAGTCATTTTCATTTTCCATATTACTGTATTGACCTTGTTCACTCCTGGCATTTCTATTGTAAATGTAACTAACTGTCTGCAGTGTGCACTGAATCCGGGGACAAAAACAATCCCGTCTTAGTCTGTTCCTGCCTTTTCCCAGTTAAACTGTGAACTTTGAGTCTCTGATTCGGGACCACGTTCACGGTTGCAGTCTAGAAACTACTGTGGGTGATATTAGGGGACAGACACTGTACACATCCATTGGGAGGCAGTCATGGAGTGACAATATCACTGGCCTAGTTATCCAGAGGTCCAACCCAATGGGCTGGGGAGATGGGTTCAAATCGTACCATGGCAGCTGCTGTAATTTAAATCCAATCAATTAACAAAAGTCTGCAACTGAAAGCTAGTTTCTGTAATGGTGTCATGATACTATCACAGATTGCTGTAAAAACTCATTTGATTCGCGAATTCCTTTCAGGTATGGAAATCTGCCATCCTTACCTGGTCTGGCCTACATGTGGCTGCAGACCCAGAGCAATGTGGCTGACTCTTAACTGATCTCTGAAACGGTCCAGCAGGCTGTCAAGGGCAACAAATGCTGACCTTGTCAGCGGAGCTCTCATCACATGAAAGAATAAAAGAGAATCTTCTCTCCACTATTTCACTGCATATATTTCCCTGTTTATTCTTTAGTGGTTAATGCCTACAGTATGATTACAACTGCACCAACTCCTGACTCCTTTCCTCCAGTTCACTGCTAACCGGACCCCCAAATTCCACCTTCCCTCACTATCAACTGCTCCAAATCCCTGCTTCAATGTCCAACCCTCACCAATCCATCTCACCCAACAGCTTTAGTCTAACTGACCTGCATTGGCTCCCAGTCCTCTAAGTATTTAAATTTATAATTCAAAACATTGGGTTAAAATTCTTCCATGTCCTCACCACTCCTCATCTCCGACCACTCCTCCAAGCCTGCAGCCATCCCATCTGTGATATCCCCATATCTCTGACATTGGTGTTTTTCAGTGGGGCTTTCCCTGCCTGGTTCCAATATTACTGATCTGATTGTAACTAGTGTATCTCCAGCAATGGCCTCTCTTCCCACACCAGCACTGTCACCGCTGGAGTCCCAGAACTTTCTATTCTTGTTCCATCCTCTTCCTCATCTACTCACTGCCCGCTGGCCACATCATTTACGGATATGGGGTAAGCTTCCAAATGTGTGCTGACAAGACCCATCTCCAGCCCTCTCGACCCTCCACTGCCTCTGTGTTATCAGACTGTAAAAGTCTGTTTCCCATGAGCTGCAATTTCCTCCAATTAAACGCAGAGCGAAGCCTCCACCTTTGGTTCCACCACAAACTCCACACCCTTGTCATTGTTTCCATCGCCATTCCTAGCTGTTGTATCGGACGAAATATGATGTTGTGTAAAATCTGCTCCCTATTCATCCCTGACCTGACCTTCTGACCTGATGTTGTCTCCGTCAGAAATGACACCTCATTCCACCTCTGTAACATCTCCAGCCTCTGTCTCTGCCCCAGTGCATCAGGCACTGAAAAGATTCAATCGCACATCTGTGTAAGATTATTAGGTTACTAAATGCTACTAACCAGATAACTAATGGTTAAAAATTGCGAATCTACCTATTATATCTAACAATTGACGTTTATTTTAAACTAACATTTAGCTTCATTCGAACCCTTCCTTGCAGTATGGTAAAGTGGGGAAAGTTAGGAAATAGGGCACAGTTTTTGAAAGTTGTCAAGGGAGAGGGATTCTGGGAGATAATGCCAACTTTGAAATTGCTTATTTGCAGCAAAAGGGTGAGACATTGAGAGCAGACAGTGAAAACAGCTTCTGTGTAGATTTGTCTCGCAATGAGATTAAAAAAAAACAATTCAAAATGTAAAAGCATTGCAATAATGTAGTCAACACAAAAGGATACTAATTGCACAAATTCAAAAGGTTAGCAACCATCACAAAATTATTCTTGGTTCGTTCAGAAAGGCATCCTTTAATGCAAGGCTAATCACTGATTGGGCGAGGGGAAGGTTAACTGGAAAGCTGTCGGATAAAAGGAGTCATGTCTTTGATACTGTATGGCAGAGAATTTCCGAACAACAATGAGACAAGAGAGAGAACGACCAATAACTTGAAGGGCAAAAACTGAAAGAGAAAGAGTTCTGCGCTCTGCTGTCCAATCCCTAATATGGGGACGAGGTGTAGCCGTCACTGTTTAAAAATAAGGCAGAGACATTTTTTTTATCTCTCAGAGGGTCGTGAGTCTTTGGAATTCTCTTCCTCAATTCGTAATCTGGTGGAAGCAGAGTCTTTGAATATTTTTAAGGCAGAGATAGATGGATTCTTGATAAGCAAGGGGATCGAAGGATATCGGGGGAAGGTGGAAATGTGGAGCATTCAGTTTAGCCATGAACTTATTGAATGGCAGAGCAGGCTCGAAGGGCCGAATGGCCTAATCCTGCCCCTAATCGCATGTTTGTATGTAGTATCTGTGTTACACTGTTAATTACTGCCTGACTGTGGTTAGTCTGAAAACTCAACAAACTTGTCTTTCCCTTTATCTCTCAATAAAGTCGATTTACAACATGCTTTGTGCTGTCAAGTCTGTTACCACCTTCGAAGAGGGCATAAACCACCCCTATCTTATTGATTGTTACATTATGACACCCCAGATGGGACTTGGCACATTGTGAATGCTTTTTGAGAGAAAAGAAGGATCTCAAGTTTGTGAGACTGGCCAACTCGCATCTTAGGACGGAAAACCGTTTTGGAGAATGTGGAGAAATTAATGGACCCACCAGTCATCAAAGACACTTATACAGAAATATATAAAGAGAATAAATTAATTCATGCTGTTAAAGATGATAAAGGAGCCTTTGAGGAGAAATACAAGGAAGTTATAAACTTCATTCAAGATATGGTAGAGCAGAAGAAATCTTTCAATTCAGATTTTTTTCAACAAAGTTATATAAAGTGATGCATCTGAGAATGTTTTGCGCCGCCCCCTATGGGGACAAGCAAATAAATTAACCCTGCTGCAGCTGTATTATTCATTTATTTCACCAGACAACATTTGCATCGCTGAGAGTAAAATTTATGTATTGGACATGAGTAGACTTTCAATATATAAATTGACAAATAGAATTGGACAAATTAATTCATTTGGTTTTGGGGCAGAGCGACATTGGGTTATTTATGTTTTTTTAAACAGGTGACAACAGTTTCCAGGGTCACATGAGAACTGATACCACAGCAAGAGATCCAGCAGCTTTAAAAATTACAGAACTTATCTGCAGACATCAAATGTCACAGAATGGACACAATTTAGTTTAAAGGCTTTGCCTTCTCCAAAACTTTGGCTATTTTTTATCTTCTGTGACAAAGTGATTGAGAAGGAGAGATAGTTTCAAGCATTTCTGTCATTAATGCAAAATTCCACGCAATACCACCGAGCCGGTGCATAAGAAATAGGAATTCATCAGCAAAATTAAATTAATATGTGTACTTATTTCAAGCAATCATAGGTGAATTCATTTGAAGTACAAGGAGATCCATAAAAACCTGGTGATTTCCAGAGAAGCAGCAGAAGAAGAGTGGATTTAAAATGCATCAAAGCCTGGTGATTAAAAGAGAAGAAGTGGGAGAGGAGTGGATTTTAAAAACACCACAAACTGGTGAATAAGAGAGGAGGAGCGGGAGAGCAGTGGATTTAAAAAGCACCTAAACCTGGTGAATAAGAGAGGAGCAAAGGTAGAGGAGTGGAGTTAAAAAACACCAAAACCTGGTGAATAAGGGATGAGCAGTGGGAGAGGAGTGGATTTAGAAAGCACCAAAACCTGGTGAATAAGAGAGGAGCAGTGGAAGAGGAGTGGATTTCAAAAAGCACCAAAACCTGGTGAATAAGAGAGGAGCAGTGGGAGAGGAGTGGATTTAGAAAGCACCAAAACCTGGTGAATAAGAGAGGAGCAGTGGGAGAGGAGTGGATTTAGAAAGCAACAAAATCTGGTGAATAAGAGAGGAGCAGTGGAAGAGGAGTGGATTTAAAAAAGCACCAAAACCTGGTGAATAAGAGAGGAGCAGTGGGAGAGGAGTGGATTTAAAAAGCACCTAATTCTGGTGAATCAGAGTGGAGCAGTAGGAGAGTAGTGGATTTAGAAACCACCAAAACCTGGTGAATAAGAGAGGAGCAGTGGGAGAGGAGTGGATTTAGAAAGCACCAAAACCTGGTGAATAAGAGAGGAGCAGTGGGAGAGGAGTGGATTTAGAAAGCACCAAAACCTGATGAATAAGAGAGGAGCAGTGGGAAAGGAGTGGATTTATAAAGCACGAGAACCTGATAAATAAGAGATGAGCAGTGGGTGAGGAGCGGATTTAAAAAGCACCAAAGCCTGGTGAATGAGAGAAGAGCAGCAGGAGTGGAGTTGAATTAAAAAGCAGAAAAGGCTGGTGAATAAGAGAGGAGCAGTGGGAGAGGAGTGGATTTAAAATGAAGCAAAACCTGGTGAATAAGCGAGAAGAAGTGGTTGAGGAGTGGATTCTAAAAGCAACAGATCCTGGTGAATAAGAGATGAGCAGTGGGAGAGGAGTGGATTTAAAAAGCAACAGATTCTGGTGAATATGTGAGGAGCAGTGGGAGATGAGTGGATTTAAAAAGCAACAGATCCTGGTGAATAAGAGAGGAGCAGTGGGGGAGGAATGGATTTAAAAAGCACCAAAACCTGATGAATAAGTGAGGAGCAGAGGGAGAGGAGTGGACTTAAATATCAACAAAACCTGGTGAGTAAGAGAGGAGCAGTGGGAGAGGAGTGGATTTTAAAAGAACTAAAACCTGGTGAATAAGAGAGGAGCAGTGGGAGAGGAGTGGATTTAAAAAGCACCAAAACTTGATGAATAAGTGAGGAGCAGAGGGACAGGAGTGGATTTTAAAAAGCACCAAAGCCTGGTGAATAAGAGAGAAGAAGTGGGAGAGGAGTGGATTTAAATAGCACCAAAACCTGGTGAATAAGAGATGAGCAGCGGGAGGGGAGTGAATTTTATAATCACCAAAACCTGGTGAGTAAGAGAGGAGCAGTGGGAGAGGAGTGGTTTTAGAAAGCACCAAAACATGGTGAATAAGAGAGGAGCAGTGGGAGAGGAGTCGATTTCGAAAGCAACAAATCCTGGTGAATAAGAGATGAGCAGCGGGAGAGGAGTGGATTTAGAAAGAACAAAAACCTGGTGAATAAGAGAGGAGCAGTGGGAGAGGAGTGGATTTCGAAAGCACCAAAACCTGGTGAATAAGAGATTAACAGTGGGAGAGGAGTAGATTTAATCCTCACCAAATCCTGGTGAATAAAAGATGATCAGTGGGAGAGGAATGGATTTAAAAATCACCAAAACCTGGTGAATAAGAGATGAGTTGTGGGAGAGGAGTGGATTTAAAAAAGCACCAAAACCTGGTGAATAAGAGATGAGCAGTGGGAGAGGAGTGGATTTAAAAAGCTCTCAGCGGCGACAGGGAGAGCGAGGTGGCAGCTGGTTAAGTCAATTTACAACTTATATAAACTTAGCTTTTTGTTTCGGCCGTTTCTTTTTGCAGCGGCGGCAGGGAGAGCGAGGTGGCAGCTGGGTAAGTAAGTCCTATATATTTGGGCTGGGGCTGACCCTGAGACACTACACCTGTAGTGTCTCCCACCCGCCCTCCTCTTCTAACCAAAAAAAAAGGACTCGGTTGTGTGCAGATAAGGTAAGGCTTTTTCTATTTATTTTTTTTCGTGTGATTGGTAAAAACATTTCGTTCCTTTTTCATTTATCTAAGTTAAGACTAAGTTAAGCTTAAGATTAAAAATGGCAGGAGATCTCAGACCCTTGTTATGCTCCTCTTGCTCAATGCGGGAGCTTAGGGACACGGCTGATGTCCCTGACTACTTCACATGCTGGAAGTGTGTCCAGCTGCAAAGAACAAAGAAAATTACAGCACAGGAACAGGCCCTTCGGCCCTCCAAGCGTGCGCCGATCCAGATCCTCTATCTAAACATGTCGCCTATTTTCTAAGGGTCTGTATATCTTTGCTTCCTGCCCATTCACGTATCTGTCCAGATACATCTTAAAAGACGCTATCGTGCCCGCGTCTACCACCTCCGCTGGCCATGCCTTCCAGGCACCCACCACCCTCTGCGTAAAGAACTTTCCATGCATACCCCCCTAAACTTTTCCCCTCTCACTTTGAACTCGTGACCCCTGGTAATTGAATCCCCCACTCTGGGAAAAGCTTCTTGCTTTCCACCCTGTCTATATCTCACATGATTTTGTGCACCTCAATCAGGTCCCCCCTCCACCTCCGTCATTCTAATGAAAATTTTCCGAATCTGCTCAATCTCTCTTCATAGCTAGCGCCCTCCATACCAGGCAACATCCTGGTGAACCTCCTCTGCACCCTCTCCAAAGCATCTACATCCTTTTGGTAATGTGGTGACCAGAACTGCATGCAGTATTCCAAATGTGGCCGAACCAAAGTCTTATACATGAGCTGCCAACACTTTTACTCAATACCCCGTCCGATGAAGGAAAGCATGCCGTATGCCTTCTTGACCACTCTATTGACCTGCGTTGCCACCTTCAGGGAACAATGGACCTAAACACCCAAATCTCTCTGTACATCAATTTTCCCCAGGACTTTTCCATTTACTGTATAGTTAACTCTTGAATTGGATCTTCCAAAATGCATCACCTCGCATTTGCCCTGATTAAACTCCATCTGCCATTTCTCTCCCCACTCTCCAATCTATTTATATTCTGCTGTATTCTCTGACAGTCCCCTTCACTATCTGCTACTCCACCAATCTTAGTGTCGTCTGCAAACTTGCTAATCAGACAACCGATACTTTCCTCCAAATTATTTATGTATGTCACAAACAACAGTGGTCCCAGCACGGATCCCTGTGGAACACCACTGGTCACGCGTCTCCATTTTGAGAAACTCCCTTCCACTGCTACTCTCTGTCTCCTGTTGCCCAGCCAGTCCTTAATCCATCTAGCTAGTACACCCTGGACCCCATGTCACTTCACTTTCTCCATCAGCCTACCATGGGGAACCTTATCAAACGCCTTACTGAAGTCCATGTCTCTGACATCTGGAGCCCTTCCCTCATCAATCAACTTTGTCACTTCCTCAAAAAATGCTATTAAGTTGGTAAGACATGACCTTCCCTGCACAAAACCATGTTGCCTATCACTGCAGCTCTTGTTAAACCGCACGACGGCTCTGGAGCTGCGGATGGACTCACTTTGGAGCTAACGCGATGCTGAGGAGGTCATGGATAGCACGTTTAGTGAAGTGGTCACACTGCAGATTAGGATTTCTGAGGGAGAAAGGGAATGGGTGACCAAAAGGCAAAGAAAGAGCAGGAAGGCAGCGCAGGTGTCCCCTGCGGTCATCTCCCTCCAAAACAGGTGTACCATTTTGGATATAGTTGAGGGTGATGGCTCACCAGGGGAAGGCAGCAGTAGCCAGGTTCATGGCACCGTGGCTGGCTCTGCTGTTCCGAAGAGCGGGAAAAAGTGTGGAAGGGCTATTGTCATCGGGTATTCCATGGTAAGGGGAGTAGATAGGCGGTTCTGTGGTCGAAAACGAGACTCCAGAATGGTATGTTGCCTCCCAGATGCACGGGTCAGGGATGTCTCAGATCGGCTGCAGAACATTCTGAAAGGGGAGGGTGAATAGCCAGTTGTCGTTGTGCACATAGGCACCAATGATATTGGTAAAAAACGGGATGAGGTCCTGCAAGCAGAATTTAGGGAGTTAGGAGCCAAGTTAAAAAGTAGGACCTCAGAGGTAGTAATCTCAGGATTGCTACCAGTGCCACGTGATAGTCAGAGTGGAGATGAAATAATAGTCAGGATGAATGCGTGGCTTGAGAGATGGTGCAGGAGGGAGGGGGTTCAGATTTTTGGGACATTGGGACCGTTTCTGGGGGAGGTGGGACTATTACAAATTGGACGGTCGACACCTGGGCCGGACTGGGAACAATGTCCTTGCGGGGTGCTTTTGCTAACGCTGTTGGGGAGGGTTTAAACTAATGTAGCAGGGGGATGGGAACCAAATGAGGAGGTCAGTGGACAGTAAGGAAGTAGTAACTAAAGCCTGTAAGGAACTAGATAACGAAGTCAGCGTGACTAAGGGAAAGAGTAGACAGGGAGCGGATGATGAACGCAAAGGGACTGGTGGTCTGAGGTGCATTTGTTTTAATGCAAGAAGTGTAGTAGGTAAGGCAGATGCACTTCGGGCTTGGATTAGTACCTGGGAGTATGATGTTATTGCAATTACTGAGACTTGGTTGAGGGAAGGGCATGATTGGCAACTAAATATCCCAGGATATCGATGATTCAGGCGGGTTAGAGAGGGAGGCAAAAGGGGTGGAGGAGTTGCATTACTGGTCAAAGAGGATATCACAGCTGTGCTGAAGGAGGGCACTATGGAGGACTCGAGCAGTGAGGCAATATGGGCAGATCTCAGAAATAGGAAGGGTGCGGTAACAATGTTGGGGCTGTACTACAGTCCTCCCAACAGCGAGCGTGAGATAGAGGTACAAATATGTAAACAGATTATGGAAAGATGTAGGAGCAACAGGGTGGTGGTAATAGGAGATTTTAATTTTCCCAACATTGACTGGGATTCACTTAGTGTTAGAGGTCTAGATGGAGCAGAATTTGTAAGGAGCATCCAGGAGGGTTTTCTAGAGCAGTATGTAAATAGTCCAACTCGGGAAGGGGCCATACTGGACCTGGTGTTGGGGAATGAGCCCGGCCAGGTTGTTGAAGTTTCAGTAGGGGACTACTTTGGGAACAGTGATCACAATTCCGTAAGTTTTAGAATACTCATGGACAAAGACGAGAGTGGTCCCAAAGGAAGAGTGCTAAATTGGGGGAAGGCCAACTATACCAAAATTCGGCAGGAGCTGGGGAATGTAGATTGGGAGCAGCTGTTTGCAGGTAAATCCACATGTGATATGTGGGAGGCTTTTAAAGAGAGGTTGATTAGCGTGCAGGAGAGACATGTTCCTGTGAAAATGAGGGGTAGAAATGGCAAGATTAGGGAACCATGGATGACAGGTGAAATTGTGAGACTAGCTATGAGGAAAAAGGAAGCATACATAAGGTCTAGGAGGCTGAAGAAAGACGAAGCTTTGAAAGAATATCGGGAATGTAGGACCCATCTGAAATGAGGAATTAAGAGGGCTAAAAGGGGTCATGAAATATCTTTAGCAAACAGGGTTAAGGAAAATCCCAAAGCCTTTTATTCATAAATAAGGAGCAAGAGTGAAACGAGAGAAAGGATTGGCCCACTAAAGGACAAAGGAGGAAAGTTATGCGTGGAGTCAGAGAAAATAGGTGATATTCTAAACGAGTACTTTGCATTGGTATTCACCGAGGAGAGGAACATGACGGATGTTGAGGTTAGGGACAGATGTTTGATTACTCTAGGTCAAGTCGGCATAAGGAGGGAGGAAGTGTTGGGTATTCTAAAAGGCATTAAGGTGGACAAGTCCCCAGGTCCGGATGGGATCTATTCCAGGTTACTGAGGGAAGCAAGAGAGAAATAGCTGGGGTCTTAACAGATATCTTTGCAGCATCCTTAAACACGGATGAGGTCCCGGAGGACTGGACAATTGCTAATGTTGTCCCCTTGTTTAAGAAGGGTAGCAGGGATAATCCAGGTAATTCTAGTCTGGTGAGCCTGACGTCAGTGGTAGGGAAGCTGCTGGAGAAGATACTGAGGGATAGGATCTATTCCCATTTGGAAGAAAATGGGCTTATCAGTGATAGGCAACATGGTTTTGTGCAGGGAAGGTCATGTCTTACCAACTTAATAGAATTCTTTGAGGAAGTGACAAAGTTGATTGATGAGGGAAGGGCTGTAGATGTCATATACATGGTCTTCAGTAAGGCGTTTGATAAGGTTCCCCATGGTAGGCTGATGGAGAAAGTGAAGTCGCATGGGATCCTTGGTGTACTAGCTAGATGGATAAAGAACTGGCTGGGCAACAGGAGACAGAGAGTAGCAGTGGAAGGGAGTTTCTCAAAATGGAGACGCGTGACCAGTGGTTTTCCACAGGGATCCGTGCTGGGACCACTGTTTGTGATATACATAAATGATTTGGAGGAAAGTATCGGTGGTCTGATTAGCAAGTTTGCAGACGACACTAAGATTGGTGGAGTAGCAGATCGTGAACGGGACTGTCAGAGAATACAGCAGAATATCGATAGATTGGATAGTTGGGCAGACAAATGGCAGATGGAGTTCAATCACGGCAAATGCGAGGTGATGCATTTTGGAAGATCCTATTCAAGAGTGAACTATACAGTAAATGGAAAAGTCCTGGGGGAAATTGATGTACAGAGAGATTTGGGTGTTCAGGTCCATTGCTCCCTGAAGGTGGCAATGCAGGTAAATAGAGTGGTCAAGAAGGCATACGGCATGCTTTCCTTCATCGGACGGGGTATTGAGTACAAGAGTTGGCAGATCATGTTACAGTTGTAGAGGACTTTGGTTCGGCTACATTTGGAATACTGCGTGCAGTTCTGGTCGCCACATTACCAAAAGGATGTAGATGCTTTGGAGAGGGTGCAGAGGAGGTTCACCAGGATGTTGCCTGGTATGGAGGGCGCTAGCTATGAAGAGAGGTTGAGTAGATTAGGATTATTTTCATTAGAAAGACGGAGGTTGATGGGGGACCTGCTTGAGGTGTACAAAATCATGAGAGGTATAGACAGGTTGAATAGCAAGAAGCTTCTTCCCAGAGTGGGGGATTCAATTACCAGGGGACACGAGTTCAAAGTGAAAGGGGAAAGGTTTAGTGGGGATATGCGTGGAAAGTTCTTTACGCAGAGGGTGGTGGGTGCCTGGAACGCGTTGCCAGTGGAGTTGGTGCGAACACGAAATCGTCTTTTAAGATGTATCTAGACAGATACATGAATGGGCAGTAAGCAAAGAGATACAGACCCTTAGAAAATAGGCGACATGTTTAGGTCGAGGATCTGTCTTGGAGGGTTGAAAGGCCTTTTCCTGTGCCGTAACGGCCCAAATATGTAGGGTTATACTTACCCAGCAGCCCCTTGGTCCGCCGAAATCTAAAGGAAATTAAGTTTCAGCTGAAACTGACCTTCCTAGCTGCTCCCTCGCTCGCACTGTCTGCTCCCGAATAAGCTGCTGTAATAAAAATGGAATGGGCGGGTTGTCTTATGAGGAAGGTTGGACAGACTGGTCTTGTTTTGACTGGAGTTTGGAAGAGTGAGGAGAGACTTGATTAAAGTATATAGGATCCTGAACAGTCTTGACCAGGTGGATGTGGAAAGGATGTTTCCTCTTGATGGCGAGTCCTGAATTAGGGGGCACTGTTTTAAAATTAGCGGCCGTCATTTTAGGACAGCGATGAGGAGATTTTGTTTTTCTCTCAGAGTGTTCTCGACGTTGGAATTCTTTGCTTTCGAAGGTGGTGGTGGCGGGGTCATTGAATAATTTTAAGGTGGAGGTGAATGGATTCATGTTAGGCAAGGGAATCCATCTTTATCGGGGCATATGGGAGTGTGGAATTCAAGACATAAATAGATGAGCCATGATCTTATTGAATGGTGGAGGAGCTCGATGGACCGAATGGCCTTCTTCTGCTCCTAATTCATATGTCTTTATGCTCGTATTTACCTGTTTATTCGACATTGATTAATGTCTCCAGTAAAATTAGAACTGTGCCACCTCCTGACTCCATTCCTCCAGTTCAATTCTGATCGGCATCACATCAGTATCAACTGGTCCAAAACTCTGCTGCTGATGTCCAGTCCTTACCAAGTCCTGCTCGTCCATTACCGTCACCTTCACTACCCTCATTGGCTCCCATTTCCCTAACCCCTTATAATTAAAATTGTTATCACTGAGTTAAAATCACTCCATGTCCTCACCCCTCCCCATCTCCAGCCTTTCCTCAAACCTGCAGCAAACTTATCCGTGATCTCTCCATACCTCTGACATTGGCCTCTTTCACTGCAACTGACATCACTTGGTTCCATTAGAACCATAGAATCATCAAAAAATATGGCACAGAAGGAGGTCATTCGGCCCATCGTAACCGTGCTGGCCGAAAAAACTAGTCGCACAATCTAATCCCACTTTCCAGCACCTGGTCCATAGTCATGTCGGTGACAGCAGTTCATGTGCATGTCCAGGTGCTTCTAAAAGAATTGATGGTTTCTGTCTCCACCACCATTCCTGGCAGTTAATTCCAGACACCCACCACCCTCTGGGTGAAAAAGATTTCCCTCATGTCTCATCTAATCACCTTAAATCTGTGCCCCCTGGTAATCGACTTCTCTGCGAGGAGAAACAGATCCTGCCTGTCTACTCGATCTTGGCCCCTCATAATTTTGGACACCTCAATTAAGTCACCTCTCAGCCTGCTCTGCTGTAAGGAAAACGACTCTATCCAATCTTTACTCATCGATGTAACTTTCCTGCCCTGCAGCATTCTTGTAAATCTCTTCTGTACCCTCTCTAGAACAATTATGTCCTTTCTGTAATGTGGCGACCAGATCTGAACACAATAGTCCAACTGTGGCCCATCCAGTGTTTCATACAGTTCCAGCATTACAATTCCTGCTCTAGATTCTATTTCTCGGCCATTAAAGGAAAGCATTCCATATGCCTTCTACGTATCTACCTGTCTTTCCACCTTCAGGGACCTGTTGACATGCACTGCAAGGTCTCTCACTTCTTCTACCCCTCTCAATATCCTCTCGTTTGTTGTGCATTCCCTTGCTTTGTTTGCCCTCCCCAATTGCATTACCTCAGATTAATCCAGAATGTAATTCCATTTGGGAGGCACAGTGGCGCAGTGGTCAGCACCGCAGCCACACAGCTCCAGCGACCCGGGTTCAATTCTGGGTACTGCCTGTGTGGAGTTTGCAAGTTCTCCCTGTGTCTGCGTGGGTTTCCTCTGGGTGCTCCGGTTTCCTCCCACAGCCAAAAGACTTGCCGGTTGATAGGTGAATTGGCCATTATAACATTGCCACCAGTATTGGTAGGTGGTAGGGGAATATAGGGACAGGTGAGGAAGTGGTGGGAATATGGAATTAGTGAAGGATTAGTATAGATGGGTGGTTAATGGTCGGCGCAGACTCGGTGGGCCGAAGGGCCTGTTTCAGTGCTGTATCTCTGAATCTAAAAAAAATCCATTTACCATTTTACTGCTACTCAACCAAACCATTGATATAATTCTGGAGTCGACAGCTATCCTCTTCACTATCAACTGCACGGCCAATTTTTGTGTCATCTGCAAATTTCCCAATCTTGCCTCCCACATTTACATCTCAAATCATTAATATATATCCCAACAGCAAGGAACCCAACACTAAGCACTGTGGAACGCCCACTGGAAACTGCTTTCAATAAGCAAAATCATACATCGCCCTTTGTTTCCTGTCACTGAGCCAATTTTGGAACCAACTCAATCATTTTTGACCAGTTGCCATGTGGGAACTTGTCAAATGCCTTCCTAAAATCCATGGAGGCAACATCCACTGAACGACCATCATCAATCGTCCTTGTTAGTTACTCAAAAAAAATCAGTTAAGTTAGTAAGACACGACATTCCCTTAACAAATGCATGTGACCATCCCTGAGTAATCCGAGCCTTTAGAATCAACAGTTTATCCGATCTGTGAGAACTGACTCTAATTATTTGCCCACCACTGAGGTCTGACTGACCAGCCTGTAATTATTTGTTCTATCCCTTGCTCCCCTTTTAAATAATGGTGCAACCTTTGCAGACCTCCGATCCTCTGGTAGGTCACATGCTTGTAGTGACGATTTGAAGATGATCCTCAGAGCATCCGCTTTTTCCCCACTGACTTTCTTTAATAGTCTGGGATATATTCCATCCAGCCCTGGTGAATTATCCATTTTCAAGGATGTCATACACTCCAGCACTTGCTCTCTCCTTAAGCCTATCGTAACTTCTCCAATCTATCTTCATGATTGAAGTTCCTCATCCCTGGAGCCACCCTCGTGAATCTTTTCTGGACACTCGTCAATGCCCCCACATCTTTCCTGCAATATCTACAATATTCAGACCAGTCTTTGAAGAAAACCTTCCTTTCTAACCCCTTCGTGTCTAATACAGGCCTGGTGAACACCAGCACTGCAGTCTAAATCCCCACAACCGTGAACACCGCACAGCTGTTGAACTTACCCAATGAAGCCAAACACCCTCCGGTCTAACTCTCCACTTTGCACAAGCCCCCTCCTGTATAATTCCCCTGTGATCACCCTCCTGTCTAATTGCCCCCTGTGAACAAACTCTTTTCTAATCCCCCCGGTGATCTCCCTTCTGTTTTATTCCCCCTGTGAACACCATCCTTTCAAATCCCCCGTGTGAACACCCTCGTGTCTAAATCCCCCTGTGATCAGACTCCACTCTCAATCCACCCGTGAACACCCTCCTGTCCAATTCCCCCTGTGAACAGCCTCCTCTCTAATACCCCCTCTGAACACTTTCCAGTCCAATTCCCCCTGTGATCACCGTGCTGACCAATTCCCCCTGTGGAAACCCTACTGTCTAATTCCCCTGAGAACACACCCCTGTCAAAATCCACCTGTGAACTTCCTCCTGTCTAATTCCCCCTCTGAACACCCTCCTGTCTAATTCCCCCTGTGAACAACCTCTTGCCTAATTCCCCCTGTGAACACCACCGATCTAATTCCCCCTGTGAACATCCTCCTGTCGAATTCCTTCTGGGATCACCATCCTGTATCATTCCCCCTGTGAACACCCTCCTTTCTAATTCCCCATGTGAACACCCTCCTGTCCAATTCGAACTCTGAACACCCTACATTCTAATTCCACCTGTGACACCCTCCTGCCAAATCCCCCTTGTGAAAACCCTCCGGTCGAATTCCCCATGTGAACACCCTCCTGTCTAATTCGCCCTCTGAACACCCTTCTGTCTAATTTCACCTGTGAACAATATCCTGTCTAATTCCCCCTGTCAACACCATCCTTTCTAATTTCCCCTGAGAACAGCCTCCTCTCTAATACCCCCTCTGCACACTTTACTGTCTAATTGCCCCTGTGATCATCCTCCAGTCGAAATCCCTCTGTGAACACACTCCTGTCTAATTCCACCTGTGAAAACCCTCCTGTCTTTTCCGTATTTCGGACTTTTCTCTGTTTATGACTTTCTGCCTTTTCTCTATTTCTGACATTTCTCTATTTATGACTTTCTGCCTTTTCTGTATTTCTGTCTATTCTCTATTTATGACTTTCTGCCTTTTATGTATTTCTGACTTTTCTATATTTATGACTTTCTGTCCTTTCTGTATTTCTGTCTTTTCTCTATTTATGACTTTCTGTCTATTCTGTATTTCTGACTTTTCTCTATTTATGACTTTCTGCCTTTTCTGTATTTCTGACTTTTCTCTGTTTATGACTTTCTGCCTTTTCTGTATTTCTGACTTTATACTATTTATGAATTTCCGCCTTTTCTGAATTTCTGACTTTTCTCTATTTATGACTTTCTGCCTTTTCTGTATTTCTGTCTTTTCCGTATTTCGGACTTTTCTCTGTTTATGACTTTCTGCCTTTTCTCTATTTCTGACTTTTCTCTATTTATGACTTTCTGCCCTTTCTCTATTTCTGACTTTTCTCTATTTATGACTTTCTGCCTTTTCTGTATTTCTGTCTTTTCTCTATTTCGGACTTCTCTCTATTTCTGACTTTCTGCCTTTTCTGTACTTCTCTCCTTTCTCTATTTCTGCCTTTTCTCAATTTTGACATTCTGTCTTTTCTGTATTTCTGACTTTTCTCTATTTATGACTTTCTGTCTTTTCCGTATCTCTGACTTTTCTCTATTTATGAATTTCTGCCTTATCTGTATTTCTGTCTTTTCTCTATTTATGACTTTTCTCTATTTATGACCTTTCGCCATTTATGACTTTTTGGCTTTGCTGTACTTCTGCCTTTTCTCTATTTCTGACCTTTCTCTATTTTGACTTTCTGCCTTTTCTGTAATTCTGTCTTTTCTCTATTTCTGACTTTCCGTCTTTTCTCTGTTTCTGACTTTTCTCGATTTATGACTTTCTGTCCTTTCTGTCTTTCTGTCTTTTCTCTATTTCTGACTTTTCTCTATTGATGAATTTCTGCCTTTTCTGTATTTCTGACTTATCTCCATTTATGACTTTCTGCCTTTTCTGTATTTCTGACTTTTCTGTATTTCTGACTTTTCTCTATTTATGACTTTCTGTCTTTTCAGTATTTCTGACTTTTCTCTATTTATGACTTTCTGCCTTTTCTCCATTTCTGCCTTTTCTCTATTTCTGTCTTTCTGTCTTTTCTCTATTTCTCACTTTTTTCTATTTCTGACTTTCTGTCTTTTCTGTATTTCTGACTTTCTGTCTTTTCTCTATTCCTGACTTTCGATCTTTTCTGTATTTCTGACTTTTCTCTATTTCTGATTTTTCTGTATTTCTGACTTTCTGTCCTTTCTCTTTTTCTGATTTTCGGTGTTTTCTCCATTTCTGACTTTCTGTCTTTTCTCTATTTCTGACTTTTCTCTATTTCTGACTTTTCTCTATTTCTGACTTTCTGTCTTTTCTCTATTTCTGACTTTCTGTCTTTTCTCTATTTCTGACTGAATGTATTTTCTCTATTTATGACTTTATGTCCTTTCTCTATTTATGACTTTTCTCTATTTCTTACTTTCTGCCTTTTCTGTACTTCTGTCTTTTCTCTATTTCTGTCTTACTGCCGTTTCTCTATTTCTGAATTTCCCATATTTCTGACTTGCTGCCTTTTCTCTATTTCTGACTTTTCTCTGTTTCTGACTTTCTGCCTTTTTCTGTACTTCTGTCCTTTCTCTATTTCTGCATTTTCTCTATTTCTGTCTTTCTGTCTTTTCTCTATTTCTGTCTTTTCTCTATTTATGACTTTCTGCCTTTTCTGTATTTCTGACTTTTCTCTATTTATGACTTTCTGCCTTTTCTGTATTTCTGACTTTTCTCTAATTATGACTTTCTGCCTTTTCAGTATTTGTGTCTTTTCTCTATTTCTGACTTTTCTCTATTTATGACCTTTCGCTATTAATGACTTTCTGCCCTTTCTGTACTTCTGTCTTTTCTCTATTTATGACTTTCTGTCTTTTCTGTATTTCTGACTTCTCTCTATTTATGACTTTCTGTCTTTTCTGTATTACTGTCTTTTCTCTATTCCTGTCTTACTGTCTTTTCTCTATTTCTGAATCTTCCATTTTTCTGACTTTCTGTCCTTTCTCTATTTCTGACTTTTCTCTATTTATGACATTCTGCCTTTTCTGTATTTCTGACTATTCTCTATTTATGACTTTCTGCCTTTTGTGTATTTCTGACTTTTCTCTATTTATGACTTTCAGCCTTTTCTCTATTTCTGACTTTTCTATATTTATGACTTTCTGCCTTTTCTGTTTTTCTGTCTTTTCTGTATTTCTGACTTTTCTCTATTTATGACTTTCAGCCTTTTCTCTATTTCTGACATTTCTCTATTTATGACTTTCTGTCTTTACTGTATTTCAGACTTTTCTCTATTTATGACTTTCTGCCTTTTCTCCATTTCTGACTTTTCTCTATTTCTGTCTTTCTGTCTTTTTTCTATTTCTGACTTTTCTCTATTTATGACTTTCTGCCTTTTCTCTATTTCTGACTTTTCTCTATTTATGACTTTCTGCCTTTTATGTATTCCTGACTTTTCACTATTTATGACTTTCTGCCTTTTCTGTATTTCTGACTTTTCACTATTTATGAATTTCTGCCTTTTCTGTAATTCTGACTTTTCTCGATTTCTGACTTTTCTCTATTTATGACTTTCTGCCTTTTCTGTATTTCTGTCTTTTCTCTATTTATGACTTTCTGTCTTTTCTGTATTTCTGACTTTTCTCTATTTCTGACTTTCTGCCTTTTCTGTATTTCTGACTTTTCTCTTTTTATGACTTTCTGTCTTTACTGTATTTCTGACTTTCGATTTTTTCTGTATTTCTGACTTTCTTTTCTCCATTTCCGACTTTTCTCTATTTCTGACTTTCTGTCCTTTCTCTTTTTCTGACTTTCGGTCTTTTCTCCATTTCTGACTTTCTGTCTTCTCTCTATTTCTGACTTTTCTCTATTTCTGACTTTTCTCTATTCCTGACTTTCTGTCTTTTCTCTATTTCTGACTTTCTGTCTTTTCTCTATTTCTGACTTAATGTCTTTTCTCTATTTATGACTTTATGTCTTTTCTCTATTGATGACTTTTCTCTATTTCTTAATTTCTGCCTTTTCTGTACTTCTGTCTTTTCTCTATTTCTGTCTTACTGTCGTTTCTCTATTTCTGAATTTCCCATATTTCTGACTTTCTGCCTTTTCTCTATTTCTGACTTTTCTCTATTTCTGACTTTCTGCCTTTCCTGTACTTCTGTCCTTTCTCTATTTCTGCCTTTTCTCTATTTCTGTCTTTCTGCCTTTTCTGTATTTCTGACTTTTCTCTATTTATGACTTTCTGCCTTTTCTGTATTTCTGACTTTTCACTATTTATGAATTTCTGCCTTTTCTGTAATTCTGACTTTTCTCGATTTCTGACTTTTCTCTATTTATGACTTTCTGCCTTGTCTGTATTTCTGTCTTTTCTCTATTTATGACTTTCTGTCTTTTCTGTATTTCTGACTTTTCTCTATTTCTGACTTTCTGTCTTTTCTCTATTTCTGACTTTCTGTCTTTTCTCTATTTCTGACTTAATGTCTTTTCTCTATTTATGAATTTATGTCTTTTCTCTATTTATGACTTTTCGCTATTTCTTACTTTCTGCCTTTTCTGTACTTCTGTCTTTTCTCTATTTCTGTCTTACTGTCGTTTCTCTATTTCTGAATTTCCCATATTTCTGACTTTCTGCCTTTTCTCTATTTCTGACTTTTCTCTATTTCTGACTTTCTGCCTTTTCTGTACTTCTGTCCTTTCTCTATTTCTGCCTTTTCTCTATTTCTGTCTTTCTGCCTTTTCTGTATTTCTGACTTTTCTCTATTTATGACTTTCTGCCTTTTCTGTATTTCTGACTTTTCACTATTTATGAATTTCTGCCTTTTCTGTAATTCTGACTTTTCTCGATTTATGACTTTCTGTCTTTTCGGTATTTCTGACTTTTCTCTATTTATGACTTTCTGCCTTTTCAGTATTTCTGACTTTTCTCTATTTATGACTTTCTGCCTTTTCTGTATTTCTGTCTTTTCTCTATTTCTTACTTTTCTCTATTTATGACTTTCTGTCTTTTCTGTATTTCTGACTTTCGATTTTTTCTGTATTTCTGACTTTCTTTTCTCCATTTCCGACTTTTCTCTATTTCTGACTTTCTGTCCTTTCTCTTTTTCTGACTTTCGGTCTTTTCTCCATTTCTGACTTTCTGGCTTCTCTCTATTTCTGACTTTTCTCTATTCTTACTTTTCTCTATTTATGACTTTCTGTCTTTTCTGTATTTCTGACTTTCGATTTTTTTCTGTATTTCTGACTTTCTTTTCTCCATTTCTGACTTTTCTCTATTTCTGTCTTTCTGTCCTTTCTCTTTTTCTGACTTTCGGTCTTTTCTCCATTTCTGACTTTCTGTCTTCTCTCTATTTCTGTCTTTTCTCTATTTCTGACTTTTCTCTATTCCTGACTTTCTGTCTTTTCTCTATTTCTGACTATCTGTCTTTTCTCTATTTCTGACCTAATGTATTTTCTCTATTTATGACTTTATGTCTTTTCTCTATTGATGACTTTTCTCTATTTCTTACTTTCTGCCTTTTCTGTACTTCTGTCTTTTCTCTATTTCTGTCTTACTGTCGTTTCTCTATTTCTGAATTTCCCATATTTCTGACTTTCTGCCTTTTCTCTATTTCTGACTTTTATCTATTTCTGACTTTCTGCCTTTTCTGTACTTCTGTCCTTTCTCTATTTCTGCCTTTTCTCTATTTCTGTCTTTCTGCCTTTTCTGTATTTCTGACATTTCTCTATTTATGACTTTCTGCCTTTTCTGTATTTCTGACTTTTCACTATTTATGAATTTCTGCCTTTTCTGTAATTCTGACTTTTCTCGATTTCTGACTTTTCTCTATTTATGACTTTCTGTCTTTTCGGTATTTCTGACTTTTCTCTATTTATGACTTTCTGCCTTTTCTGTATTTCTGACTTTTCTCTATTTATGACTTTCTGCCTTTTCTGTATTTCTGTCTTTTCTCTATTTCTTACTTTTCTCTATTTATGACTTTCTGCCTTTTCTGTATTTCTGTCTTTTCTCTATTTCTTACTTTTCTCTATTTCTTACTTTTCTCTATTTATGACTTTCTGTCTTTTCTGTATTTCTGACTTTCGATTTTTTCTGTATTTCTGACTTTCTTTTCTCCATTTCCGACATTTCTCTATTTCTGACTTTCTGTCCTTTCTCTTTTTCTGACTTCCGGTCTTTTCTCCATTTCTGACTTTCTGTCTTCTCTCTATTTCTGACTTTTCTCTATTTCTGACTTTTCTCTATTCCTGACTTTCTGTCTTTTCTCTATTTCTGACTTTCTGTCTTTTCTCTATTTCTGACTTAATGTCTTTTCTCTATTTATGACTTTATGTCTTTTCTCTATTTATGACTTTTCTCTATTTCTTACTTTCTGCCCTTTCTGTACTTCTGTCTTTTCTCTATTTCTGTCTTACTGTCGTTTCTCTATTTCTGAATTTCCCATATTTCTGACTTTCTGCCTTTTCTCTATTTCTGACTTTTCTCTATTTCCGACTATCTGCCTTTTCTGTACTTCTGTCCTTTCTCTATTTCTGCCTTTTCTCTATTTCTGTCTTTCTGCCTTTTCTGTATTTCTGACTTTTCTCTATTTATGACTTTCTGCCTTTTCTGTATTTCTGACTTTTCTCTATTTATGACTTTCTGCCTTTTCAGTATTTGTGTCTTTTCTCTATTTATGACTTTTCTCTATTTATGACCTTTCGCTATTTATGACTTTCTGCCTTTTCTGTATTTCTGTCTTTTCTCTATTTCTTACTTTTCTCTATTTATGACTTTCTGCCTTTTCTGTATTTCTGTCTTTTCTCTATTTCTTACTTTTCTCTATTTCTTACTTTTCTCTATTTATGACTTTCTGTCTTTTCTGTATTTCTGACTTTCGATTTTTTCTGTATTTCTGACTTTCTTTTCTCCATTTCCGACATTTCTCTATTTCTGACTTTCTGTCCTTTCTCTTTTTCTGACTTTCGGTCTTTTCTCCATTTCTGACTTTCTGTCTTCTCTCTATTTCTGACTTTTCTCTATTTCTGACTTTTCTCTATTCCTGACTTTCTGTCTTTTCTCTATTTCTGACTTTCTGTCTTTTCTCTATTTCTGACTTAATGTCTTTTCTCTATTTATGACTTTATGTCTTTTCTCTATTTATGACTTTTCTCTATTTCTTACTTTCTGCCCTTTCTGTACTTCTGTCTTTTCTCTATTTCTGTCTTACTGTCGTTTCTCTATTTCTGAATTTCCCATATTTCTGACTTTCTGCCTTTTCTCCATTTCTGACTTTTCTCTATTTATGACTTTCTGCCTTTTCTGTACTTCTGTCCTTTCTCTATTTCTGCCTTTTCTCTATTTCTGTCTTTCTGCCTTTTCTGTATTTGCGTCTTTTCTCTATTTCTGACTTTTCTCTATTTATGACCTTTCGCTATTTATGACTTTCTGCCTTTTCTGTACTTCTGTCTTTTCTCTATTTATGACTTTCTGTCTTTTCTGTATTTCTGACTTCTCTCTATTTATGACTTTCTGTCTTTTCTGCATTACTGTCTTTTCTCTATTCCTGTCTTACTGTCTTTTCTCTATTTCTGAATTTTCCATTTTTCTGACTTTCTGTCTTTTCTCCATTTCTGACTTTTCTCTATTTATGACTTTCTGCCTTTTCTGTATTTCTGACTATTCTCTATTTATGACTTTCTGCCTTTTGTGTATTTCTGACTTTTCTCTATTTATGACTTTCAGCCTTTTCTCTATTTCTGACTTTTCTCTATTTATGACTTTCTGCCTTTTCTGTTTTTCTGTCTTTTCTGTATTTCTGACTTTTCTCTATTTATGACTTTCTGCCTTTTCTCTATTTCTGACATTTCTCTATTTATGACTTTCTGTCTTTTCTGTATTTCAGACTTTTCTCTATTTATGACTTTCTGCCTTTTCTCCATTACTGCCTTTACTCTATTTCTGTCTTTCTGTCTTTTCTGTATTTCTGACTTTTCTCTATTTATGACATTCTGCCTTTTCTGTATTTTGACTTTTCTCTATTTATGACTTTCTGTCTTTTCTGTATTTCTGACTTTTCTCTATTTATGACTTTCTGCCTTTTCTGTATTTCTGACTTTTCTCTATTTATGACTTTCTGCCTTTTCAGTATTTGTGTCTTTTCTCTATTTCTGACTTTTCTCTATTTATGACCTTTCGCTATTTATGACTTTCTGCCTTTTCTGTATTTCTGTCTTTTCTCTGTTTCTTACTTTTCTCTATTTATTACTTTCTGCCTTTTCTGTATTTCTGTCTTTTCTCTATTTCTTACTTTTCTCTATTTCTTACTTTTCTCTATTTATGACTTTCTGTCTTTTCTGTATTTCTGACTTTCGATTTTTTCTGTATTTCTGACTTTCTTATCTCCATTTCCGACATTTCTCTATTTCAGACTTTCTGTCCTTTCTCTTTTTCTGACTTTCGGTCTTTTCTCCATTTCTGACTTTCTGTCTTCTCTCTATTTCTGACTTTTCTCTATTTCTGACTTTTCTCTATTCCTGACTTACTGTCTTTTCTCTATTTCTGACTTTCTGTCTTTTCTCTATTTCTGACTTAATGTCTTTTCTCTATTTATGACTTTATGTCTTTTCTCTATTTATGACTTTTCTCTATTTCTTACTTTCTGCCCTTTCTGTACTTCTGTCTTTTCTCTATTTCTGTCTTACTGTCGTTTCTCTATTTCTGAATTTCCCATATTTCTGACTTTCTGCCTTTTCTCCATTTCTGACTTTTCTCTATTTATGACTTTCTGCCTTTTCTCCATTACTGCCTTTACTCTATTTCTGTCTTTCTGTCTTTTCTGTATTTCTGACTTTTCTCTATTTATGACATTCGGCCTTTTCTGTATTTTGACTTTTCTCTATTTCTGACTTTTCTCTATTTATGACCTTTCGCTATTTATGACTTTCTGCCTTTTCTGTATTTCTGTCTTTTCTCTGTTTCTTACTTTTCTCTATTTATTACTTTCTGCCTTTTCTGTATTTCTGTCTTTTCTGTATTTCAGACTTTTCTCTATTTATGACTTTCTGCCTTTTCTCCATTACTGCCTTTACTCTATTTCTGTCTTTCTGTCTTTTCTGTATTTCTGACTTTTCTCTATTTATGACATTCTGCCTTTTCTGTATTTTGACTTTTCTCTATTTATGACTTTCTGTCTTTTCTGTATTTCTGACTTTTCTCTATTTATGACTTTCTGCCTTTTCTGTATTTCTGACTTTTCTCTATTTATGAGTTTCTGCCTTTTCAGTATTTGTGTCTTTTCTCTATTTCTGACTTTTCTCTATTTATGACCTTTCGCTATTTATGACTTTCTGCCTTTTCTGTATTTCTGTCTTTTCTCTGTTTCTTACTTTTCTCTATTTATTACTTTCTGCCTTTTCTGTATTTCTGTCTTTTCTCTATTTCTTACTTTTCTCTATTTCTTACTTTTCTCTATTTATGACTTTCTGTCTTTTCTGTATTTCTGACTTTCGATTTTTTCTGTATTTCTGACTTTCTTTTCTCCATTTCCGACATTTCTCTATTTCAGACTTTCTGTCCTTTCTCTTTTTCTGACTTTCGGTCTTTTCTCCATTTCTGACTTTCTGTCTTCTCTCTATTTCTGACTTTTCTCTATTTCTGACTTTTCTCTATTCCTGACTTTCTGTCTTTTCTCTATTTCTGACTTTCTGTCTTTTCTCTATTTCTGACTTAATGTCTTTTCTCTATTTATGACTTTATGTCTTTTCTCTATTTATGACTTTTCTCTATTTCTTACTTTCTGCCCTTTCTGTACTTCTGTCTTTTCTCTATTTCTGTCTTACTGTCGTTTCTCTATTTCTGAATTTCCCATATTTCCGACTTTCTGCCTTTTCTCCATTTCTGACTTTTCTCTATTTATGACTTTCTGCCTTTTCTGTACTTCTGTCCTTTCTCTATTTCTGCCTTTTCTCTATTTATGTCTTTCTGCCTTTTCTGTATTTGCGTCTTTTCTCTATTTCTGACTTTTCTCTATTTATGACCTTTCGCTATTTATGACTTTCTGCCTTTTCTGTACTTCTGTCTTTTCTCTATTTATGACTTTCTGTCTTTTCTGTATTTCTGACTTCTCTCTATTTATGACTTTCTGTCTTTTCTGCATTACTGTCTTTTCTCTATTTATGACTTTCTGCCTTTTCTGTACTTCTGTCCTTTCTCTATTTCTGCCTTTTCTCTATTTCTGTCTTTCTGCCTTTTCTGTATTTCTGACTTTTCTCTATTTATGACTTTCTGTCTTTTCTGTATTTCTGACTTTTCTCTATTTATGACTTTCTGCATTTTCTGTATTTCTGACTTTTCTCTATTTATGACTTTCTGCCTTTTCAGTATTTGTGTCTTTTCTCTATTTCTGACTTTTCTCTATTTATGACCTTTCGCTATTTATGACTTTCTGCCTTTTCTGTATTTCTGTCTTTTCTCTGTTTCTTACTTTTCTCTATTTATTACTTTCTGCCTTTTCTGTATTTCTGTCTTTTCTCTATTTCTTACTTTTCTCTATTTCTTACTTTTCTCTATTTATGACTTTCTGTCTTTTCTGTATTTCTGACTTTCGATTTTTTCTGTATTTCTGACTTTCTTTTCTCCATTTCCGACATTTCTCTATTTCTGACTTTCTGTCCTTTCTCTTTTTCTGACTTTCTGTCTTTTCTCCATTTCTGACTTTCTGTCTTCTCTCTATTTCTGACTTTTCTCTATTCCTGACTTTCTGTCTTTTCTCTATTTCTGACTTTCTGTCTTTTCTCTATTTCTGACTTAATGTCTTTTCTCTATTTATGACTTTATGTCTTTTCTCTATTTATGACTTTTCTCTATTTCTTACTTTCTGCCCTTTCTGTACTTCTGTCTTTTCTCTATTTCTGTCTTACTGTCGTTTCTCTATTTCTGAATTTCCCATATTTCTGACTTTCTGCCTTTTCTCCATTTCTGACTTTTCTCTATTTCTGACTTTCTGCCTTTTCTGTACTTCTGTCCTTTCTCTATTTCTGCCTTTTCTCTATTTCTGTCTTTCTGCCTTTTCTGTATTTCTGACTTTTCTCTATTTATGACTTTCTGCCTTTTCTGTATTTCTGACTTTTCTCTATTTATGACTTTCTGCCTTTTCAGTATTTGTGTCTTTTCTCTATTTCTGACTTTTCTCTATTTATGACCTTTCGCTATTTATGACTTTCTGCCTTTTCTGTACTTCTGTCTTTTCTCTATTTATGACTTTCTGTCTTTTCTGTATTTCTGACTTCTCTCTATTTATGACTTTCTGTCTTTTCTGCATTACTGTCTTTTCTCTATTCCTGTCTTACTGTCTTTTCTCTATTTCTGAATTTTACATTTTTCTGACTTTCTGTCTTTTCTCCATTTCTGACTTTTCTCTATTTATGACTTTCTGCCTTTTCTGTATTTCTGACTATTCTCTATTTATGACTTTCTGCCTTTTGTGTATTTCTGACTTTTCTCTATTTATGACTTTCTGCCTTTTCTGTTTTTCTGCCTTTTCTGTATTTCTGACTTTTCTCTATTTATGACTTTCTGTCTTTTCTGTATTTCAGACTTTTCTCTATTTATGAATTTCTGCCTTTTCTCCATTTCTGCCTTTTCTCTATTTCTGTCTTTCTGTCTTTTCTCTATTTCTGACTTTTCTCTATTTATGACTTTCTGCCTTTTCTGTATTTCTGACTTTTCTCTATTTATGACTTTCTGCCCTTTCTGTATTTCTGACTTTTCTCTATTTATGACTTTGTGCCTTTTCGGTACTTCTGTCTTTTCTCTATTTCTGCATTTATGACTTTTCTCTATTTATGACTTTCTGCCTTTTATGTATTTCTGACTTTTCACTATTTATGACTTTCTGCCTTTTCTGTATTTTCTCTATTACTGACTTTTCTCTATTTATGACTTTCTGCCTTTTCTGTATTTCTGACTATTCTCTATTTATGACTTTCTGCCTTTTGTGTATTTCTGACTTTTCTCTATTTATGACTTTCAGCCTTTTCTCTATTTCTGACTTTTCTCTATTTATGACTTTCTGCCTTTTCTGTTTTTCTGTCTTTTCTGTATTTCTGACTTTTCTCTATTTCTGTCTTTCTGTCTTTTCTCTATTTCTGACTTTTCTCTATTTATGACTTTCTGCCTTTTCTGTATTTCTGACTTTTCTCTATTTATGACTTTCTGCCTTTTCTGTATTTCTGACTTTTCTCTATTTATGGCTTTCTGCCTTTTATGTATTCCTGACTTTTCTCTATTCATGACTTTCTGCCTTTTCTCTATTTCTGACTTTTCACTATTTATGAATTTCTGCCTTTTCTGTAATTCTGCCTTTTCTGTATTTCTGACTTTTCTCTATTTATGACTTTCTGCCTTTTATGTATTCCTGACTTTTCTCTATTTATGACTTTCTGCCTTTTCTGTATTTCTGACTTTTCACTATTTATGAATTTCTGCCTTTTCTGTAATTCTGACTTTTCTCTATTTATGACTTTTCTCTATTTATGACTTTCTGCCTTTTCTGTATTTCTGTCTTTTCTCTATTTATGACTTTCTGCCTTTTGTGTATTTCTGACTTTTCTCTATTTATGACTTTCAGCCTTTTCTCTATTTCTGACTTTTCTCTATTTATGACTTTCTGCCTTTTCTGTATTTCTGACTTTTCTCTATTTATGACTTTCTGCCTTTTCTCTATTTCTGACATTTCTCTATTTATGACTTTCTGTCTTTTCTGTATTTCAGACTTTTCTCTATTTATGACTTTCTGCCTTTTCTCCATTTCTGCCTTTTCTCTATTTCTGTCTTTCTGTCTTTTCTCTATTTCTGACTTTTCTCTATTTATGACTTTCTGCCTTTTCTGTGTTTCTGACTTTTCTCTATTTATGACTTTCTGCCTTTTCTGTATTTCTGTCTTTTCTCTATTTCTTACTTTTCTCTATTTATGACTTTCTGCCTTTTCTGTATTTCTGTCTTTTCTCTATTTCTTACTTTTCTCTATTTCTTACTTTTCTCTATTTATGACTTTCTGTCTTTTCTGTATTTCTGACTTTCGATTTTTTCTGTATTTCTGACTTTCTTTTCTCCATTTCTGCCTTTTCTCTATTTCTGCCTTTCTGTCTTTTCTCCATTTCTGCCTTTTCTCTATTTCTGTCTTTCTGTCTTTTCTCTATTTCTGACTTTTCTCTATTTATTACTTTCTGCCTTTTCTGTATTTCTGACTTTTCTCTATTTATGACTTTCTGCCTTTTCTGTATTTCTGACTTTTCTCTATTTATGACTTTCTGCCTTTTATGTATTCCTGACTTTTCTCTATTTATGACTTTCTGCCTTTTATGTATTTCTGACTTTTCACTATTTATGAATTTCTGCCTTTTCTGTAATTCTGTCTTTTCTCTATTTCTTACTTTTCTCTATTTCTTACTTTTCTCTATTTATGACTTTCTGTCTTTTCTGTATTTCTGACTTTTCTCTATTTATGACTTTCTGCCTTTTCTCTATTTCTGACATTTCTCTATTTATGACTTTCTGTCTTTTCTGTATTTCAGACTTTTCTCTATTTATGACGTTCTGCCTTTTCTCCATTTCTGCCTTTTCTCTATTTCTGTCTTTCTGTCTTTTCTCTATTTCTCACTTTTCTCTATTTATGACTTTCTGCCTTTTCTGTATTTCTGACTTTTCTCTATTTATGACTTTCTGCCTTTTCTGTATTTCTGTCTTTTCTCTATTTCTTACTTTTCTCTATTTATGACTTTCTGCCTTTTCTGTATTTCTGTCTTTTCTCTATTTCTTACTTTTCTCCATTTCTTACTTTTCTCTATTTATGACTTTCTGTCTTTTCTGTATTTCTGACTTTGGATTTTTTCTGTATTTCTGACTTTCTTTTCTCCATTTCCGACATTTCTCTATTTCTGACTTTCTGTCCTTTCTCTTTTTCTGACTTTCGGTCTTTTTTCTCCATTTCTGACTTTCTGTCTTCTCTCTATTTCTGACTTTTCTCTATTTCTGACTTTTCTCTATTCCTGACTTTCTGTCTTTTCTCTATTTCTGACTTTCTGTCTTTTCTCTATTTCTGACTTAATGTCTTTTCTCTATTTATGACTTTATGTCTTTTCTCTATTTATGACTTTTCTCTATTTCTTACTTTCTGCCCTTTCTGTACTTCTGTCTTTTCTCTATTTCTGTCTTACTGTCGTTTCTCTATTTCTGAATTTCCCATATTTCTGACTTTCTGCCTTTTCTCAATTTCTGACTTTTCACTATTTCTGACTTTCTGCCTTTTCTGTACTTCTGTCCTTTCTCTATTTCTGCCTTTTCTCTATTTCTGTCTTTCTGCCTTTTCTGTATTTCTGACTTTTCTCTATTTATGACTTTCTGTCTTTTCTGTATTTCTGACTTTTCTCTATTTCTGACTTTCTGCCTTTTCTGTATTTTCTCTATTTCTTACTTTTCTATATTTATGACTTTCTGCCTTTTCTGTATTTCTGTCTTTTCTCTATTTCTTACTTTTCTCTATTTATGACTTTCTGTCTTTTCTGTATTTCTGACTTTTCTCTATTTATGACTTTCTGCCTTTTCTGTATTTCTGACTTTTCTGTATTTATGACTTTCTGCCTTTTCAGTATTTTGTCTTTTCTCTATTTCTGACTTTTCTCTATTTATGACCTTTCGCTATTTATGACTTTCTGCCTTTTCTGTACTTCTGTCTTTTCTCTATTTATGACTTTCTGTCTTTTCTGTATTTCTGACTTCTCTCTATTTATGACTTTCTGTCTTTTCTGTCTTACTGTCTTTTCTCTATTTCTGAATTTTCCATTTTTCTGACTTTCTGTCTTTTCTCTATTTCAGACTTTTCTCTATTTATGACTTTCTGGCTTTTCTCCATTTCTGCCCTTTTCTCTATTTCTGTCTTTCTGTCTTTTCTCTATTTCTGAATTTTCTCTATTTATGACTTTCTGCCTTTTCTGTATTTCTGACTTTTCTCTATTTATGACTTTCTGCCTTTTCTGTATTTCTGTCTTTTCTCTATTTCTTACTTTTCTCTATTTATGACTTTCTGCCTTTTCTGTATTTCTGTCTTTTCTCTATTTCTTACTTTTCTCTATTTCTTACTTTTCTCTATTTATGACTTTCTGTCTTTTCTGTATTTCTGACTTTGGATTTTTTCTGTATTTCTGACTTTCTTTTCTCCATTTCCGACATTTCTCTATTTCTGACTTTCTGTCCTTTCTCTTTTTCTGACTTTCGGTCTTTTTTCTCCATTTCTGACTTTCTGTCTTCTCTCTATTTCTGACTTTTCTCTATTTCTGACTTTTCTCTATTCCTGACTTTCTGTCTTTTCTCTATTTCTGACTTTCTGTCTTTTCTCTATTTCTGACTTAATGTCTTTTCTCTATTTATGACTTTATGTCTTTTCTCTATTTATGACTTTTCTCTATTTATGACTTTCTGCCTTTTCTGTATTTCTGTCTTTTCTCTATTTCTTACTTTTCTCTATTTCTTACTTTTCTCTATTTATGACTTTCTGTCTTTTCTGTATTTATGACTTTGGATTTTTTCTGTATTTCTGACTTTCTTTTCTCCATTTCCGACATTTCTCTATTTCTGACTTTCTGTCCTTTCTCTTTTTCTGACTTTCGGTCTTTTTTCTCCATTTCTGACTTTCTGTCTTCTCTCTATTTCTGACTTTTCTCTATTTCTGACTTTTCTCTATTCCTGACTTTCTCTCTTTTCTCTATTTCTGACTTTCTGTCTTTTCTCTATTTCTGACTTAATGTCTTTTCTCTATTTATGACTTTATGTCTTTTCTCTATTTATGACTTTTCTCTATTTCTTACTTTCTGCCCTTTCTGTACTTCTGTCTTTTCTCTATTTCTGTCTTACTGTCGTTTCTCCATTTCTGAATTTCCCATATTTCTGACTTTCTGCCTTTTCTCCATTTCTGACTTTTCTCTATTTATGACTTTCTGCCTTTTCTCCATTACTGCCTTTACTCTATTTCTGTCTTTCTGTCTTTTCTGTATTTCTGACTTTTCTCTATTTATGACATTCGGCCTTTTCTGTATTTTGACTTTTCTCTATTTATGACTTTCTGTCTTTTCTGTATTTCTGACTTTTCTCTATTTATGACTTTCTGCCTTTTCTGTATTTCTGACTTTTCTCTATTTATGACTTTCTGCCTTTTCAGTATTTGTGTCTTTTCTCTATTTCTGACTTTTCTCTATTTATGACCTTTCGCTATTTATGACTTTCTGCCTTTTCTGTATTTCTGTCTTTTCTCTGTTTCTTACTTTTCTCTATTTATTACTTTCTGCCTTTTCTGTATTTCTGTCTTTTCTGTATTTCAGACTTTTCTCTATTTATGACTTTCTGCCTTTTCTCCATTACTGCCTTTACTCTATTTCTGTCTTTCTGTCTTTTCTGTATTTCTGACTTTTCTCTATTTATGACATTCTGCCTTTTCTGTATTTTGACTTTTCTCTATTTATGACTTTCTGTCTTTTCTGTATTTCTGACTTTTCTCTATTTATGACTTTCTGCCTTTTCTGTATTTCTGACTTTTCTCTATTTATGAGTTTCTGCCTTTTCAGTATTTGTGTCTTTTCTCTATTTCTGACTTTTCTCTATTTATGACCTTTCGCTATTTATGACTTTCTGCCTTTTCTGTATTTCTGTCTTTTCTCTGTTTCTTACTTTTCTCTATTTATTACTTTCTGCCTTTTCTGTATTTCTGTCTTTTCTCTATTTCTTACTTTTCTCTATTTCTTACTTTTCTCTATTTATGACTTTCTGTCTTTTCTGTATTTCTGACTTTCGATTTTTTCTGTATTTCTGACTTTCTTTTCTCCATTTCCGACATTTCTCTATTTCAGACTTTCTGTCCTTTCTCTTTTTCTGACTTTCGGTCTTTTCTCCATTTCTGACTTTCTGTCTTCTCTCTATTTCTGACTTTTCTCTATTTCTGACTTTTCTCTATTCCTGACTTTCTGTCTTTTCTCTATTTCTGACTTTCTGTCTTTTCTCTATTTCTGACTTAATGTCTTTTCTCTATTTATGACTTTATGTCTTTTCTCTATTTATGACTTTTCTCTATTTCTTACTTTCTGCCCTTTCTGTACTTCTGTCTTTTCTCTATTTCTGTCTTACTGTCGTTTCTCTATTTCTGAATTTCCCATATTTCTGACTTTCTGCCTTTTCTCCATTTCTGACTTTTCTCTATTTATGACTTTCTGCCTTTTCTGTACTTCTGTCCTTTCTCTATTTCTGCCTTTTCTCTATTTATGTCTTTCTGCCTTTTCTGTATTTGCGTCTTTTCTCTATTTCTGACTTTTCTCTATTTATGACCTTTCGCTATTTATGACTTTCTGCCTTTTCTGTACTTCTGTCTTTTCTCTATTTATGACTTTCTGTCTTTTCTGTATTTCTGACTTCTCTCTATTTATGACTTTCTGTCTTTTCTGCATTACTGTCTTTTCTCTATTTATGACTTTCTGCCTTTTCTGTACTTCTGTCCTTTCTCTATTTCTGCCTTTTCTCTATTTCTGTCTTTCTGCCTTTTCTGTATTTCTGACTTTTCTCTATTTATGACTTTCTGTCTTTTCTGTATTTCTGACTTTTCTCTATTTATGACTTTCTGCATTTTCTGTATTTCTGACTTTTCTCTATTTATGACTTTCTGCCTTTTCAGTATTTGTGTCTTTTCTCTATTTCTGACTTTTCTCTATTTATGACCTTTCGCTATTTATGACTTTCTGCCTTTTCTGTATTTCTGTCTTTTCTCTGTTTCTTACTTTTCTCTATTTATTACTTTCTGCCTTTTCTGTATTTCTGTCTTTTCTCTATTTCTTACTTTTCTCTATTTCTTACTTTTCTCTATTTATGACTTTCTGTCTTTTCTGTATTTCTGACTTTCGATTTTTTCTGTATTTCTGACTTTCTTTTCTCCATTTCCGACATTTCTCTATTTCTGACTTTCTGTCCTTTCTCTTTTTCTGACTTTCTGTCTTTTCTCCATTTCTGACTTTCTGTCTTCTCTCTATTTCTGACTTTTCTCTATTCCTGACTTTCTGTCTTTTCTCTATTTCTGACTTTCTGTCTTTTCTCTATTTCTGACTTAATGTCTTTTCTCTATTTATGACTTTATGTCTTTTCTCTATTTATGACTTTTCTCTATTTCTTACTTTCTGCCCTTTCTGTACTTCTGTCTTTTCTCTATTTCTGTCTTACTGTCGTTTCTCTATTTCTGAATTTCCCATATTTCTGACTTTCTGCCTTTTCTCCATTTCTGACTTTTCCCTATTTCTGACTTTCTGCCTTTTCTGTACTTCTGTCCTTTCTCTATTTCTGCCTTTTCTCTATTTCTGTCTTTCTGCCTTTTCTGTATTTCTGACTATTCTCTATTTATGACTTTCTGCCTTTTCTGTATTTCTGACTTTTCTCTATTTATGACTTTCTGCCTTTTCAGTATTTGTGTCTTTTCTCTATTTCTGACTTTTCTCTATTTATGACCTTTCGCTATTTATGACTTTCTGCCTTTTCTGTACTTCTGTCTTTTCTCTATTTATGACTTTCTGTCTTTTCTGTATTTCTGACTTCTCTCTATTTATGACTTTCTGTCTTTTCTGCATTACTGTCTTTTCTCTATTCCTGTCTTACTGTCTTTTCTCTATTTCTGAATTTTACATTTTTCTGACTTTCTGTCTTTTCTCCATTTCTGACTTTTCTCTATTTATGACTTTCTGCCTTTTCTGTATTTCTGACTATTCTCTATTTATGACTTTCTGCCTTTTGTGTATTTCTGACTTTTCTCTATTTATGACTTTCTGCCTTTTCTGTTTTTCTGCCTTTTCTGTATTTCTGACTTTTCTCTATTTATGACTTTCTGTCTTTTCTGTATTTCAGACTTTTCTCTATTTATGAATTTCTGCCTTTTCTCCATTTCTGCCTTTTCTCTATTTCTGTCTTTCTGTCTTTTCTCTATTTCTGACTTTTCTCTATTTATGACTTTCTGCCTTTTCTGTATTTCTGACTTTTCTCTATTTATGACTTTCTGCCCTTTCTGTATTTCTGACTTTTCTCTATTTATGACTTTGTGCCTTTTCGGTACTTCTGTCTTTTCTCTATTTCTGCATTTATGACTTTTCTCTATTTATGACTTTCTGCCTTTTATGTATTTCTGACTTTTCACTATTTATGACTTTCTGCCTTTTCTGTATTTTCTCTATTACTGACTTTTCTCTATTTATGACTTTCTGCCTTTTCTGTATTTCTGACTATTCTCTATTTATGACTTTCTGCCTTTTGTGTATTTCTGACTTTTCTCTATTTATGACTTTCAGCCTTTTCTCTATTTCTGACTTTTCTCTATTTATGACTTTCTGCCTTTTCTGTTTTTCTGTCTTTTCTGTATTTCTGACTTTTCTCTATTTATGACTTTCTGCCTTTTCTCTATTTCTGACATTTCTCTATTTATGACTTTCTGTCTTTTCTGTATTTCAGACTTTTCTCTATTTATGACTTTCTGCCTTTTCTCCATTTCTGCCTTTTCTCTATTTCTGTCTTTCTGTCTTTTCTCTATTTCTGACTTTTCTCTATTTATGACTTTCTGCCTTTTCTGTATTTCTGACTTTTCTCTATTTATGACTTTCTGCCTTTTCTGTATTTCTGACTTTTCTCTATTTATGGCTTTCTGCCTTTTATGTATTCCTGACTTTTCTCTATTCATGACTTTCTGCCTTTTCTCTATTTCTGACTTTTCACTATTTATGAATTTCTGCCTTTTCTGTAATTCTGCCTTTTCTGTATTTCTGACTTTTCTCTATTTATGACTTTCTGCCTTTTATGTATTCCTGACTTTTCTCTATTTATGACTTTCTGCCTTTTCTGTATTTCTGACTTTTCACTATTTATGAATTTCTGCCTTTTCTGTAATTCTGACTTTTCTCTATTTATGACTTTTCTCTATTTATGACTTTCTGCCTTTTCTGTATTTCTGTCTTTTCTCTATTTATGACTTTCTGCCTTTTGTGTATTTCTGACTTTTCTCTATTTATGACTTTCAGCCTTTTCTCTATTTCTGACTTTTCTCTATTTATGACTTTCTGCCTTTTCTGTTTTTCTGTCTTTTCTGTATTTCTGACTTTTCTCTATTTATGACTTTCTGCCTTTTCTCTATTTCTGACATTTCTCTATTTATGACTTTCTGTCTTTTCTGTATTTCAGACTTTTCTCTATTTATGACTTTCTGCCTTTTCTCCATTTCTGCCTTTTCTCTATTTCTGTCTTTCTGTCTTTTCTCTATTTCTGACTTTTCTCTATTTATGACTTTCTGCCTTTTCTGTGTTTCTGACTTTTCTCTATTTATGACTTTCTGCCTTTTCTGTATTTCTGTCTTTTCTCTATTTCTTACTTTTCTCTATTTATGACTTTCTGCCTTTTCTGTATTTCTGTCTTTTCTCTATTTCTTACTTTTCTCTATTTCTTACTTTTCTCTATTTATGACTTTCTGTCTTTTCTGTATTTCTGACTTTCGATTTTTTCTGTATTTCTGACTTTCTTTTCTCCATTTCTGCCTTTTCTCTATTTCTGCCTTTCTGTCTTTTCTCCATTTCTGCCTTTTCTCTATTTCTGTCTTTCTGTCTTTTCTCTATTTCTGACTTTTCTCTATTTATTACTTTCTGCCTTTTCTGTATTTCTGACTTTTCTCTATTTATGACTTTCTGCCTTTTCTGTATTTCTGACTTTTCTCTATTTATGACTTTCTGCCTTTTATGTATTCCTGACTTTTCTCTATTTATGACTTTCTGCCTTTTATGTATTTCTGACTTTTCACTATTTATGAATTTCTGCCTTTTCTGTAATTCTGTCTTTTCTCTATTTCTTACTTTTCCCTATTTCTTACTTTTCTCTATTTATGACTTTCTGTCTTTTCTGTATTTCTGACTTTTCTCTATTTATGACTTTCTGCCTTTTCTCTATTTCTGACATTTCTCTATTTATGACTTTCTGTCTTTTCTGTATTTCAGACTTTTCTCTATTTATGACGTTCTGCCTTTTCTCCATTTCTGCCTTTTCTCTATTTCTGTCTTTCTGTCTTTTCTCTATTTCTGACTTTTCTCTATTTATGACTTTCTGCCTTTTCTGTATTTCTGACTTTTCTCTATTTATGACTTTCTGCCTTTTCTGTATTTCTGTCTTTTCTCTATTTCTTACTTTTCTCTATTTATGACTTTCTGCCTTTTCTGTATTTCTGTCTTTTCTCTATTTATGACGTTCTGCCTTTTCTCCATTTCTGCCTTTTCTCTATTTCTGTCTTTCTGTCTTTTCTCTATTTCTGACTTTTCTCTATTTATGACTTTCTGCCTTTTCTGTATTTCTGACTTTTCTCTATTTATGACTTTCTGCCTTTTCTGTATTTCTGTCTTTTCTCTATTTCTTACTTTTCTCTATTTATGACTTTCTGCCTTTTCTGTATTTCTGTCTTTTCTCTATTTCTTACTTTTCTCCATTTCTTACTTTTCTCTATTTATGACTTTCTGTCTTTTCTGTATTTCTGACTTTGGATTTTTTCTGTATTTCTGACTTTCTTTTCTCCATTTCCGACATTTCTCTATTTCTGACTTTCTGTCCTTTCTCTTTTTCTGACTTTCGGTCTTTTTTCTCCATTTCTGACTTTCTGTCTTCTCTCTATTTCTGACTTTTCTCTATTCCTGACTTTCTGTCTTTTCTCTATTTCTGACTTTCTGTCTTTTCTCTATTTCTGACTTAATGTCTTTTCTCTATTTATGACTTTATGTCTTTTCTCTATTTATGACTTTTCTCTATTTCTTACTTTCTGCCCTTTCTGTACTTCTGTCTTTTCTCTATTTCTGTCTTACTGTCGTTTCTCTATTTCTGAATTTCCCATATTTCTGACTTTCTGCCTTTTCTCAATTTCTGACTTTTCACTATTTCTGACTTTCTGCCTTTTCTGTACTTCTGTCCTTTCTCTATTTCTGCCTTTTCTCTATTTCTGTCTTTCTGCCTTTTCTGTATTTCTGACTTTTCTCTATTTATGACTTTCTGTCTTTTCTGTATTTCTGACTTTTCTCTATTTCTGACTTTCTGCCTTTTCTGTATTTTCTCTATTTCTTACTTTTCTATATTTATGACTTTCTGCCTTTTCTGTATTTCTGTCTTTTCTCTATTTCTTACTTTTCTCTATTTATGACTTTCTGTCTTTTCTGTATTTCTGACTTTTCTCTATTTATGACTTTCTGCCTTTTCTGTATTTCTGACTTTTCTGTATTTATGACTTTCTGCCTTTTCAGTATTTTGTCTTTTCTCTATTTCTGACTTTTCTCTATTTATGACCTTTCGCTATTTATGACTTTCTGCCTTTTCTGTACTTCTGTCTTTTCTCTATTTATGACTTTCTGTCTTTTCTGTATTTCTGACTTCTCTCTATTTATGACTTTCTGTCTTTTCTGTCTTACTGTCTTTTCTCTATTTCTGAATTTTCCATTTTTCTGACTTTCTGTCTTTTCTCTATTTCTGACATTTCTCTATTTATGACTTTCTGCCTTGTCTGTATTTCTGACTATTCTCTATTTATGACTTTCTGCCTTTTGTGTATTTCTGACTTTTCTCTATTTATGACTTTCAGCCTTTTCTCTATTTCTGACTTTTCTCTATTTATGACTTTCTGCCTTTTCTGTTTTTCTGTCTTTTCTGTATTTCTGACTTTTCTCTATTTATGACTTTCTGCCTTTTCTCTATTTCTGACATTTCTCTATTTATGACTTTCTGTCTTTTCTGTATTTCAGACTTTTCTCTATTTGTGACTTTCTGTCTTTTCTGTATTTCAGACATTTCTCTATTTATGACTTTCTGCCTTTTCTCCATTTCTGCCTTTTCTCTATTTCTGTCTTTCTGTCTTTTCTCTATTTCTGACTTTTCTCTATTTATGACTTTCTGCCTTTTCTGTATTTCTGACTTTTCTCTATTTATGACTTTCTGCCTTTTCTGTATTTCTGACTTTTCTCTATTTATGACTTTCTGCCTTTTCGGTACTTCTGTCTTTTCTCTATTTCTGCATTTCTGACTTTTCTCTATTTATGACTTTCTGCCTTTTCTGTATTTCTGACTTTTCTCTATTTATGACTTTCTGCCTTTTATGTATTCCTGACTTTTCTCTATTTATGACTTTCTGCCTTTTATGTATTTCTGACTTTTCACTATTTATGAATTTCTGCCTTTTCTGTAATTCTGTCTTTTCTCTATTTCTTACTTTTCCCTATTTCTTACTTTTCTCTATTTATGACTTTCTGTCTTTTCTGTATTTCTGACTTTTCTCTATTTATGACTTTCTGCCTTTTCTCTATTTCTGACATTTCTCTATTTATGACTTTCTGTCTTTTCTGTATTTCAGACTTTTCTCTATTTATGACGTTCTGCCTTTTCTCCATTTCTGCCTTTTCTCTATTTCTGTCTTTCTGTCTTTTCTCTATTTCTGACTTTTCTCTATTTATGACTTTCTGCCTTTTCTGTATTTCTGACTTTTCTCTATTTATGACTTTCTGCCTTTTCTGTATTTCTGTCTTTTCTCTATTTCTTACTTTTCTCTATTTATGACTTTCTGCCTTTTCTGTATTTCTGTCTTTTCTCTATTTATGACGTTCTGCCTTTTCTCCATTTCTGCCTTTTCTCTATTTCTGTCTTTCTGTCTTTTCTCTATTTCTGACTTTTCTCTATTTATGACTTTCTGCCTTTTCTGTATTTCTGACTTTTCTCTATTTATGACTTTCTGCCTTTTCTGTATTTCTGTCTTTTCTCTATTTCTTACTTTTCTCTATTTATGACTTTCTGCCTTTTCTGTATTTCTGTCTTTTCTCTATTTCTTACTTTTCTCCATTTCTTACTTTTCTCTATTTATGACTTTCTGTCTTTTCTGTATTTCTGACTTTGGATTTTTTCTGTATTTCTGACTTTCTTTTCTCCATTTCCGACATTTCTCTATTTCTGACTTTCTGTCCTTTCTCTTTTTCTGACTTTCGGTCTTTTTTCTCCATTTCTGACTTTCTGTCTTCTCTCTATTTCTGACTTTTCTCTATTTCTGACTTTTCTCTATTCCTGACTTTCTGTCTTTTCTCTATTTCTGACTTTCTGTCTTTTCTCTATTTCTGACTTAATGTCTTTTCTCTATTTATGACTTTATGTCTTTTCTCTATTTATGACTTTTCTCTATTTCTTACTTTCTGCCCTTTCTGTACTTCTGTCTTTTCTCTATTTCTGTCTTACTGTCGTTTCTCTATTTCTGAATTTCCCATATTTCTGACTTTCTGCCTTTTCTCAATTTCTGACTTTTCACTATTTCTGACTTTCTGCCTTTTCTGTACTTCTGTCCTTTCTCTATTTCTGCCTTTTCTCTATTTCTGTCTTTCTGCCTTTTCTGTATTTCTGACTTTTCTCTATTTATGACTTTCTGTCTTTTCTGTATTTCTGACTTTTCTCTATTTCTGACTTTCTGCCTTTTCTGTATTTTCTCTATTTCTTACTTTTCTATATTTATGACTTTCTGCCTTTTCTGTATTTCTGTCTTTTCTCTATTTCTTACTTTTCTCTATTTATGACTTTCTGTCTTTTCTGTATTTCTGACTTTTCTCTATTTATGACTTTCTGCCTTTTCTGTATTTCTGACTTTTCTGTATTTATGACTTTCTGCCTTTTCAGTATTTTGTCTTTTCTCTATTTCTGACTTTTCTCTATTTATGACCTTTCGCTATTTATGACTTTCTGCCTTTTCTGTACTTCTGTCTTTTCTCTATTTATGACTTTCTGTCTTTTCTGTATTTCTGACTTCTCTCTATTTATGACTTTCTGTCTTTTCTGTCTTACTGTCTTTTCTCTATTTCTGAATTTTCCATTTTTCTGACTTTCTGTCTTTTCTCTATTTCTGACATTTCTCTATTTATGACTTTCTGCCTTGTCTGTATTTCTGACTATTCTCTATTTATGACTTTCTGCCTTTTGTGTATTTCTGACTTTTCTCTATTTATGACTTTCAGCCTTTTCTCTATTTCTGACTTTTCTCTATTTATGACTTTCTGCCTTTTCTGTTTTTCTGTCTTTTCTGTATTTCTGACTTTTCTCTATTTATGACTTTCTGCCTTTTCTCTATTTCTGACATTTCTCTATTTATGACTTTCTGTCTTTTCTGTATTTCAGACTTTTCTCTATTTGTGACTTTCTGTCTTTTCTGTATTTCAGACATTTCTCTATTTATGACTTTCTGCCTTTTCTCCATTTCTGCCTTTTCTCTATTTCTGTCTTTCTGTCTTTTCTCTATTTCTGACTTTTCTCTATTTATGACTTTCTGCCTTTTCTGTATTTCTGACTTTTCTCTATTTATGACTTTCTGCCTTTTCTGTATTTCTGACTTTTCTCTATTTATGACTTTCTGCCTTTTCGGTACTTCTGTCTTTTCTCTATTTCTGCATTTCTGACTTTTCTCTATTTATGACTTTCTGCCTTTTCTGTATTTCTGACTTTTCACTATTTATGACTTTCTGCCTTTTCTGTATTTCTGACTATTCTCTATTTATGACTTTCTGCCTTTTGTGTATTTCTGACTTTTCTCTATTTATGACTTTCAGCCTTTTCTCTATTTCTGACTTTTCTCTATTTATGACTTTCTGCCTTTTCTGTTTTTCTGTCTTTTCTGTATTTCTGACTTTTCTCTATTTATGACTTTCTGCCTTTTCTCTATTTCTGACATTTCTCTATTTATGACTTTCTGTCTTTTCTGTATTTCAGACATTTCTCTATTTATGACTTTCTGCCTTTTCTCCATTTCTGCCTTTTCTCTATTTCTGTCTTTCTGTCTTTTCTCTATTTCTGACTTTTCTCTATTTATGACTTTCTGACTTTTCTGTATTTCTGACTTTTCTCTATTTATGACTTTCTGCCTTTTCTGTATTTCTGACTTTTCTCTATTTATGACTTTGTGCCTTTTCGGTACTTCTGTCTTTTCTCTATTTCTGCATTTATGACTTTTCTCTATTTATGACTTTCTGCCTTTTCTGTATTTCTGACTTTTCACTATTTATGACTTTCTGCCTTTTCTGTATTTTCTCTATTACTGACTTTTCTCTATTTATGACTTTATGTCTTTTCTCTATTTCTGACTTTTCTCTATTTATGACTTTCTGCCTTTTCTGTATTTCTGACTTTTCTCTATTTATGACTTTCTGCCTTTTCTGTATTTCTGTCTTTTCTCTATTTCTTACTTTTCTCTATTTATGACTTTCTGCCTTTTCTGTATTTCTGTCTTTTCTCTATTTCTTACTTTTCTCTATTTCTGACTTTTCTCTATTTATGACTTTCTGCCTTTTCTGTATTTCTGACTTTTCTCTATTTATGACTTTCTGCCTTTTCTGTATTTCTGTCTTTTCTCTATTTCTTACTTTTCTCTATTTATGACTTTCTGTCTTTTCTGTATTTCTGACTTTCGATTTTTTCTGTATTTCTGACTTTCTTTTCTCCATTTCTGCCTTTTCTCTATTTCTGCCTTTCTGTCTTTTCTCCATTTCTGCCTTTTCTCTATTTCTGTCTTTCTGTCTTTTCTCTATTTCTGACTTTTCTCTATTTATGACTTTCTGCCTTTTCTGTATTTCTGACTTTTCTCTATTTATGACTTTCTGCCTTTTCTGTATTTCTGACTTTTCTCTATTTATGACTTTCTGCCTTTTATGTATTCCTGACTTTTCTCTATTTATGACTTTCTGCCTTTTATGTATTTCTGACTTTTCACTATTTATGAATTTCTGCCTTTTCTGTAATTCTGTCTTTTCTCTATTTCTTACTTTTCTCTATTTCTTACTTTTCTCTATTTATGACTTTCTGTCTTTTCTGTATTTCTGACTTTTCTCTATTTATGACTTTCTGCCTTTTCTCTATTTCTGACATTTCTCTATTTATGACTTTCTGTCTTTTCTGTATTTCAGACTTTTCTCTATTTATGACGTTCTGCCTTTTCTCCATTTCTGCCTTTTCTCTATTTCTGTCTTTCTGTCTTTTCTCTATTTCTGACTTTTCTCTATTTATGACTTTCTGCCTTTTCTGTATTTCTGACTTTTCTCTATTTATGACTTTCTGCCTTTTCTGTATTTCTGTCTTTTCTCTATTTCTTACTTTTCTCTATTTATGACTTTCTGCCTTTTCTGTATTTCTGTCTTTTCTCTATTTCTTACTTTTCTCCATTTCTTACTTTTCTCTATTTATGACTTTCTGTCTTTTCTGTATTTCTGACTTTGGATTTTTTCTGTATTTCTGACTTTCTTTTCTCCATTTCCGACATTTCTCTATTTCTGACTTTCTGTCCTTTCTCTTTTACTGACTTTCGGTCTTTTTTCTCCATTTCTGACTTTCTGTCTTCTCTCTATTTCTGACTTTTCTCTATTTCTGACTTTTCTCTATTCCTGACTTTCTGTCTTTTCTCTATTTCTGACTTTCTGTCTTTTCTCTATTTCTGACTTAATGTCTTTTCTCTATTTATGACTTTATGTCTTTTCTCTATTTATGACTTTTCTCTATTTCTTACTTTCTGCCCTTTCTGTACTTCTGTCTTTTCTCTATTTCTGTCTTACTGTCGTTTCTCTATTTCTGAATTTCCCATATTTCTGACTTTCTGCCTTTTCTCAATTTCTGACTTTTCACTATTTCTGACTTTCTGCCTTTTCTGTACTTCTGTCCTTTCTCTATTTCTGCCTTTTCTCTATTTCTGTCTTTCTGCCTTTTCTGTATTTCTGACTTTTCTCTATTTATGACTTTCTGTCTTTTCTGTATTTCTGACTTTTCTCTATTTCTGACTTTCTGCCTTTTCTGTATTTTCTCTATTTCTTACTTTTCTATATTTATGACTTTCTGCCTTTTCTGTATTTCTGTCTTTTCTCTATTTCTTACTTTTCTCTATTTATGACTTTCTGTCTTTTCTGTATTTCTGACTTTTCTCTATTTATGACTTTCTGCCTTTTCTGTATTTCTGACTTTTCTGTATTTATGACTTTCTGCCTTTTCAGTATTTTGTCTTTTCTCTATTTCTGACTTTTCTCTATTTATGACCTTTCGCTATTTATGACTTTCTGCCTTTTCTGTACTTCTGTCTTTTCTCTATTTATGACTTTCTGTCTTTTCTGTATTTCTGACTTCTCTCTATTTATGACTTTCTGTCTTTTCTGTCTTACTGTCTTTTCTCTATTTCTGAATTTTCCATTTTTCTGACTTTCTGTCTTTTCTCTATTTCTGACATTTCTCTATTTATGACTTTCTGCCTTGTCTGTATTTCTGACTATTCTCTATTTATGACTTTCTGCCTTTTGTGTATTTCTGACTTTTCTCTATTTATGAATTTCAGCCTTTTCTCTATTTCTGACTTTTCTCTATTTATGACTTTCTGCCTTTTCTGTTTTTCTGTCTTTTCTGTATTTCTGACTTTTCTCTATTTATGACTTTCTGCCTTTTCTCTATTTCTGACATTTCTCTATTTATGACTTTCTGTCTTTTCTGTATTTCAGACTTTTCTCTATTTGTGACTTTCTGTCTTTTCTGTATTTCAGACATTTCTCTATTTATGACTTTCTGCCTTTTCTCCATTTCTGCCTTTTCTCTATTTCTGTCTTTCTGTCTTTTCTCTATTTCTGACTTTTCTCTATTTATGACTTTCTGCCTTTTCTGTATTTCTGACTTTTCTCTATTTATGACTTTCTGCCTTTTCTGTATTTCTGACTTTTCTCTATTTATGACTTTCTGCCTTTTCGGTACTTCTGTCTTTTCTCTATTTCTGCATTTCTGACTTTTCTCTATTTATGACTTTCTGCCTTTTCTGTATTTCTGACTTTTCACTATTTATGACTTTCTGCCTTTTCCGTATTTCTGACTATTCTCTATTTATGACTTTCAGCCTTTTCTCTATTTCTGACTTTTCTCTATTTATGACTTTCTGCCTTTTCTGTTTTTCTGTCTTTTCTGTATTTCTGACTTTTCTCTATTTATGACTTTCTGCCTTTTCTCTATTTCTGACATTTCTCTATTTATGACTTTCTGTCTTTTCTGTATTTCAGACATTTCTCTATTTATGACTTTCTGCCTTTTCTCCATTTCTGCCTTTTCTCTATTTCTGTCTTTCTGTCTTTTCTCTATTTCTGACTTTTCTCTATTTATGACTTTCTGACTTTTCTGTATTTCTGACTTTTCTCTATTTATGACTTTCTGCCTTTTCTGTATTTCTGACTTTTCTCTATTTATGACTTTGTGCCTTTTCGGTACTTCTGTCTTTTCTCTATTTCTGCATTTATGACTTTTCTCTATTTATGACTTTCTGCCTTTTCTGTATTTCTGACTTTTCACTATTTATGACTTTCTGCCTTTTCTGTATTTTCTCTATTACTGACTTTTCTCTATTTATGACTTTATGTCTTTTCTCTATTTCTGACTTTTCTCTATTTATGACTTTCTGCCTTTTCTGTATTTCTGACTTTTCTCTATTTATGACTTTCTGCCTTTTCTGTATTTCTGTCTTTTCTCTATTTCTTACTTTTCTCTATTTATGACTTTCTGCCTTTTCTGTATTTCTGTCTTTTCTCTATTTCTTACTTTTCTCTATTTCTGACTTTTCTCTATTTATGACTTTCTGCCTTTTCTGTATTTCTGACTTTTCTCTATTTATGACTTTCTGCCTTTTCTGTATTTCTGTCTTTTCTCTATTTCTTACTTTTCTCTATTTATGACTTTCTGTCTTTTCTGTATTTCTGACTTTCGATTTTTTCTGTATTTCTGACTTTCTTTTCTCCATTTCTGCCTTTTCTCTATTTCTGCCTTTCTGTCTTTTCTCCATTTCTGCCTTTTCTCTATTTCTGTCTTTCTGTCTTTTCTCTATTTCTGACTTTTCTCTATTTATGACTTTCTGCCTTTTCTGTATTTCTGACTTTTCTCTATTTATGACTTTCTGCCTTTTCTGTATTTCTGACTTTTCTCTATTTATGACTTTCTGCCTTTTATGTATTCCTGACTTTTCTCTATTTATGACTTTCTGCCTTTTCTGTATTTCTGACTTTTCACTATTTATGAATTTCTGCCTTTTCTGTAATTCTGTCTTTTCTCTATTTCTTACTTTTCTCTATTTCTTACTTTTCTCTATTTATGACATTCTGTCTTTTCTGTATTTCTGACTTTCGATTTTTTCTGTATTTCTGACTTTCTTTTCTCCATTTCTGCCTTTTCTCTATTTCTGCCTTTCTGTCTTTTCTCCATTTCTGCCTTTTCTCTATTTCTGTCTTTCTGTCTTTTCTCTATTTCTGACTTTTCTCTATTTATGACTTTCTGTCTTTTCTGTATTTCTGACTTTTCTCTATTTATGACTTTCTGCCTCTTCTGTATTTCTGACTTTTCTCTATTTATGACTTTCTGCCTTTTATGTATTCCTGACTTTTCTTTATTTATGACTTTCTGCCTTTTCTGTATTTCTGACTTTTCACTATTTATGACTTTCTGCCTTTTCTGTAATTCTGACTTTTCTCTATTTCTGACTTTTCTCTATTTATGACTTTCTGCCTTTTCTGTATTTCTGACTTTTCTCTATTTATGACTTTCAGCCTTTTCTCTATTTCTGACTTTTCTCTATTTATGACTTTCTGGCTTTTCTCCATTTCTGCCCTTTTCTCTATTTCTGTCTTTCTGTCTTTTCTCTATTTCTGAATTTTCTCTATTTATGACTTTCTGCCTTTTCTGTATTTCTGACTTTTCTCTATTTATGACTTTCTGCCTTTTCTGTATTTCTGTCTTTTCTCTATTTCTTACTTTTCTCTATTTATGACTTTCTGCCTTTTCTGTATTTCTGTCTTTTCTCTATTTCTTACTTTTCTCTATTTCTTACTTTTCTCTATTTATGACTTTCTGTCTTTTCTGTATTTCTGACTTTGGATTTTTTCTGTATTTCTGACTTTCTTTTCTCCATTTCCGACATTTCTCTATTTCTGACTTTCTGTCCTTTCTCTTTTTCTGACTTTCGGTCTTTTTTCTCCATTTGTGACTTTCTGTCTTCTCTCTATTTCTGACTTTTCTCTATTTCTGACTTTTCTCTATTCCTGACTTTCTGTCTTTTCTCTATTTCTGACTTTCTGTCTTTTCTCTATTTCTGACTTAATGTCTTTTCTCTATTTATGACTTTACGTCTTTTCTCTATTTATGACTTTTCTCTATTTATGACTTTCTGCCTTTTCTGTATTTCTGTCTTTTCTCTATTTCTTACTTTTCTCTATTTCTTACTTTTCTCTATTTATGACTTTCTGTCTTTTCTGTATTTCTGACTTTCGATTTTTTCTGTATTTCTGACTTTCTTTTCTCCATTTCCGACATTTCTCTATTTCTGACTTTCTGTCCTTTCTCTTTTTCTGACTTTCGGTCTTTTTTCTCCATTTCTGACTTTCTGTCTTCTCTCTATTTCTGACTTTTCTCTATTTCTGACTTTTCTCTATTCCTGACTTTCTCTCTTTTCTCTATTTCTGACTTTCTGTCTTTTCTCTATTTCTGACTTAATGTCTTTTCTCTATTTATGACTTTATGTCTTTTCTCTATTTATGACTTTTCTCTATTTCTTACTTTCTGCCCTTTCTGTACTTCTGTCTTTTCTCTATTTCTGTCTTACTGTCGTTTCTCTATTTCTGAATTTCCCATATTTCTGACTTTCTGCCTTTTCTCTATTTCTGACTTTTCACTATTTCTGACTTTCTGCCTTTTCTGTACTTCTGTCCTTTCTCTATTTCTGCCTTTTCTCTATTTCTGTCTTTCTGCCTTTTCTGTATTTCTGACTTTTCTCTATTTATGACTTTCTGCCTTTTCTGTATTTCTGACTTTTCTCTATTTATGACTTTCTGCCTTTTCAGTATTTTGTCTTTTCTCTATTTCTGACTTTTCTCTATTTATGACCTTTCGCTATTTATGACTTTCTGCCTTTTCTGTACTTCTGCCTTTTCTCTATTTATGACTTTCTGTCTTTTCTGTATTTCAGACTTCTCTCTATTTATGACTTTCTGTCTTTTCTGTATTACTGTCTTTTCTCTATTCCTGTCTTACTGTCTTTTCTCTATTTCTGAATTTTCCATTTTTCTGACTTTCTGTCTTTTCTCCATTTCTGACTTTTCTCTATTTATGACTTTCTGCCTTTTCTGTATTTCTGACTATTCTCTACTTATGACTTTCTGCCTTTTCTGTTTTTCTGTCTTTTCTGTATTTCTGACTTTTCTCTATTTGTGACTTTCTGTCTTTTCTGCATTACTGTCTTTTCTCTATTCCTGTCTTACTGTCTTTTCTCTATTTCTGAATTTTACATGTTTCTGACTTTCTGTCTTTTCTCCATTTCTGACTTTTCTCTATTTATGACTTTCTGCCTTTTCTGTATTTCTGACTATTCTCTATTTATGACTTTCTGCCTTTTGTGTATTTCTGACTTTTCTCTATTTATGACTTTCAGCCTTTTCTCTATTTCTGACTTTTCTCTATTTATGACTTTCTGCCATTTCTGTTTTTCTGTCTTTTCTGTATTTCTGACTTTTCTCTATTTATGACTTTCTGCCTTTTCTCTATTTCTGACATTTCTCTATTTCTGTCTTTCTGTCTTTTCTCTATTTCTGACTTTTCTCTATTTATGACTTTCTGCCTTTTCTGTATTTCTGACTTTTCTCTATTGATGACTTTCTGCCTTTTCTGTATTTCTGACTTTTCTCTATTTATGACTTTGTGCCTTTTCGGTACTTCTGTCTTTTCTCTATTTCTGCATTTCTGACTTTTCTCTATTTATGACTTTCTGCCTTTTCTGTATTTCTGACTTCTCTCTATTTATGACTTTCTGTCTTTTCTGTCTTACTGTCTTTTCTCTATTTCTGAATTTTCCATTTTTCTGACTTTCTGTCTTTTCTCTATTTCTGACATTTCTCTATTTATGACTTTCTGCCTTTTCTGTATTTCTGACTATTCTCTATTTATGACTTTCTGCCTTTTGTGTATTTCTGACTTTTCTCTATTTATGACTTTCAGCCTTTTCTCTATTTCTGACTTTTCTCTATTTATGACTTTCTGCCTTTTCTGTTTTTCTGTCTTTTCTGTATTTCTGACTTTTCTCTATTTATGACTTTCTGCCTTTTCTCTATTTCTGACATTTCTCTATTTATGACTTTCTGTCTTTTCTGTATTTCAGACTTTTCTCTATTTGTGACTTTCTGCCTTTTCTCCATTTCTGCCTTTTCTCTATTTCTGTCTTTCTGTCTTTTCTCTATTTCTGACTTTTCTCTATTTATGACTTTCTGCCTTTTCTGTATTTCTGACTTTTCTCTATTTATGACTTTCTGCCTTTTCTGTATTTCTGACTTTTCTCTATTTATGACTTTCTGCCTTTTCGGTACTTCTGTCTTTTCTCTATTTCTGCATTTCTGACTTTTCTCTATTTATGACTTTCTGCCTTTTCTGTATTTCTGACTTTTCACTATTTATGACTTTCTGCCTTTTCTGTATTTTCTCCATTTCTGACTTTTCTCTATTTATGACTTTCTGCCTTTTCTGTATTTCTGACTATTCTCTATTTATGACTTTCTGCCTTTTGTGTATTTCTGACTTTTCTCTATTTATGAATTTCAGCCTTTTCTCTATTTCTGACTTTTCTCTATTTATGACTTTCTGCCTTTTCTGTTTTTCTGTCTTTTCTGTATTTCTGACTTTTCTCTATTTATGACTTTCTGCCTTTTCTCTATTTCTGACATTTCTCTATTTATGACTTTCTGTCTTTTCTGTATTTCAGACTTTTCTCTATTTATGACTTTCTGCCTTTTCTCCATTTCTGCCTTTTCTCTATTTCTGTCTTTCTGTCTTTTCCCTATTTCTGACTTTTCTCTATTTATGACTTTCTGACTTTTCTGTATTTCTGACTTTTCTCTATTTATGACTTTCTGCCTTTTCTGTATTTCTGACTTTTCTCTATTTATGACTTTGTGCCTTTTCGGTACTTCTGTCTTTTCTCTATTTCTGCATTTATGACTTTTCTCTATTTATGACTTTCTGCCTTTTCTGTATTTCTGACTTTTCACTATTTATGACTTTCTGCCTTTTCTGTATTTTCTCTATTACTGACTTTTCTCTATTTATGACTTTATGTCTTTTCTCTATTTCTGACTTTTCTCTATTTATGACTTTCTGCCTTTTCTGTATTTCTGACTTTTCTCTATTTATGAATTTCTGCCTTTTCTGTATTTCTGACTTTTCTCTATTTATGACTTTCTGCCTTTTCAGTATTTCTGTCTTTTCTCTATTTCTTACTTTTCTCTATTTATGACTTTCTGTCTTTTCTGTATTTCTGACTTTCGATTTTTTCTGTATTTCTGACTTTCTTTTCTCCATTTCTGCCTTTTCTCTATTTCTGCCTTTCTGTCTTTTCTCCATTTCTGCCTTTTCTCTATTTCTGTCTTTCTGTCTTTTCTCTATTTCTGACTTTTCTCTATTTATGACTTTCTGCCTTTTCTGTATTTCTGACTTTTCTCTATTTATGACTTTCTGCCTTTTATGTATTCCTGACTTTTCTCTATTTATGACTTTCTGCCTTTTCTGTATTTCTGACTTTTCACTATTTATGAATTTCTGCCTTTTCTGTAATTCTGTCTTTTCTCTATTTCTTACTTTTCTCTATTTCTTACTTTTCTCTATTTATGACATTCTGTCTTTTCTGTATTTCTGACTTTCGATTTTTTCTGTATTTCTGACTTTCTTTTCTCCATTTCTGCCTTTTCTCTATTTCTGCCTTTCTGTCTTTTCTCCATTTCTGCCTTTTCTCTATTTCTGTCTTTCTGTCTTTTCTCTATTTCTGACTTTTCTCTATTTATGACTTTCTGTCTTTTCTGTATTTCTGACTTTTCTCTATTTATGACTTTCTGCCTTTTCTGTATTTCTGACTTTTCTCTATTTATGACTTTCTGCCTTTTCTGTATTCCTGACTTTTCTTTATTTATGACTTTCTGCCTTTTCTGTATTTCTGACTTTTCACTATTTTTGACTTTCTGCCTTTTCTGTAATTCTGACTTTTCTCTATTTCTGACTTTTCTCTATTTATGACTTTCTGCCTTTTCTGTATTTCTGACTTTTCTCTATTTATGACTTTCAGCCTTTTCTCTATTTCTGACTTTTCTCTATTTATGACTTTCTGCCTTTTCTGTTTTTCTGTCTTTTCTGTATTTCTGACTTTTCTCTATTTATGACTTTCTGCCTTTTCTCTATTTCTGACATTTCTCTATTTATGACTTTCTGTCTTTTCTGTATTTCAGACTTTTCTCTATTTCTGACTTTCTGCCTTTTCTCCATTTCTGCCTTTTCTCTATTTCTGTCTTTCTGTCTTTTCTCTATTTCTGAATTTTCTCTATTTATGACTTTCTGCCTTTTCTGTATTTCTGACTTTTCTCTATTTATGACTTTCTGCCTTTTCTGTATTTCTGTCTTTTCTCTATTTCTTACTTTTCTCTATTTATGACTTTCTGCCTTTTCTGTATTTCTGTCTTTTCTCTATTTCTTACTTTTCTCTATTTCTTACTTTTCTCTATTTATGACTTTCTGTCTTTTCTGTATTTCTGACTTTCGATTTTTTCTGTATTTCTGACTTTCTTTTCTCCATTTCCGACATTTCTCTATTTCTGACTTTCTGTCCTTTCTCTTTTTCTGACTTTCGGTCTTTTTTCTCCATTTCTGACTTTCTGTCTTCTCTCTAATTCTGACTTTTCTCTATTTCTGACTTTTCTCTGTTCCTGACTTTCTGTCTTTTCTCTATTTCTGACTTTCTGTCTTTTCTCTATTTCTGACTTAATGTCTTTTCTCTATTTATGACTTTATGTCTTTTCTCTATTTATGACTTTTCTCTATTTATGACTTTCTGCCTTTTCTGTATTTCTGTCTTTTCTCTATTTCTTACTTTTCTCTATTTCTTACTTTTCTCTATTTATGACTTTCTGTCTTTTCTGTATTTATGACTTTGGATTTTTTTCTGTATTTCTGACTTTCTTTTCTCCATTTCCGACATTTCTCTATTTCTGACTTTCAGTCCTTTCTCTTTTTCTGACTTTCGGTCTTTTTTCTCCATTTCTGACTTTCTGTCTTCTCTCTATTTCTGACTTTTCTCTATTTCTGACTTTTCTCTATTCCTGACTTTCTCTCTTTTCTCTATTTCTGACTTTCTGTCTTTTCTCTATTTCTGACTTAATGTCTTTTCTCTATTTATGACTTTATGTCTTTTCTCTATTTATGACTTTTCTCTATTTCTTACTTTCTGCCCTTTCTGTACTTCTGTCTTTTCTCTATTTCTGTCTTACTGTCGTTTCTCTATTTCTGAATTTCCCATATTTCTGACTTTCTGCCTTTTCTCTATTTCTGACTTTTCACTATTTCTGACTTTCTGCCTTTTCTGTACTTCTGTCCTTTCTCTATTTCTGCCTTTTCTCTATTTCTGTTTTTCTGCCTTTTCTGTATTTCTGACTTTTCTCTATTTATGACTTTCTGCCTTTTCTGTATTTCTGACTTTTCTCTATTTATGACTTTCTGCCTTTTCAGTATTTTGTCTTTTCTCTATTTCTGACTTTTCTCTATTTATGACCTTTCGCTATTTATGACTTTCTGCCTTTTCTGTACTTCTGTCTTTTCTCTATTTATGACTTTCTGTCTTTTCTGTATTTCAGACTTCTCTCTATTTATGACTTTCTGTCTTTTCTGTATTACTGTCTTTTCTCTATTCCTGTCTTACTGTCTTTTCTCTATTTCTGAATTTTCCATTTTTCTGACTTTCTGTCTTTTCTCCATTTCTGACTTTTCTCTATTTATGACTTTCTGCCTTTTCTGTATTTCTGACTATTCTCTACTTATGACTTTCTGCCTTTTCTGTTTTTCTGTCTTTTCTGTATTTCTGACTTTTCTCTATTTATGACTTTCTGTCTTTTCTGCATTACTGTCTTTTCTCTATTCCTGTCTTACTGTCTTTTCTCTATTTCTGAATTTTACATGTTTCTGACTTTCTGTCTTTTCTCCATTTCTGACTTTTCTCTATTTATGACTTTCTGCCTTTTCTGTATTTCTGACTTTTCTCTATTTATGACTTTCTGCCTTTTCTCTATTTCTGACATTTCTCTATTTCTGTCTTTCTGTCTTTTCTCTATTTCTGACTTTTCTCTATTTATGACTTTCTGCCTTTTCTGTATTTCTGACTTTTCTCTATTGATGACTTTCTGCCTTTTCTGTATTTCTGACTTTTCTCTATTTATGACTTTGTGCCTTTTCGGTACTTCTGTCTTTTCTCTATTTCTGCATTTCTGACTTTTCTCTATTTATGACTTTCTGCCTTTTCTGTATTTCTGACTTTTCACTATTTATGACTTTCTGCCTTTTCTGTATTTTCTCCATTTCTGACTTTTCTCTATTTATGACTTTCTGCCTTTTCTGTATTTCTGACTATTCTCTATTTATGACTTTCTGCCTTTTGTGTATTTCTGACTTTTCTCTATTTATGACTTTCAGCCTTTTCTCTATTTCTGACTTTTCTCTATTTATGACTTTCTGCCTTTTCTGTTTTTCTGTCTTTTCTGTATTTCTGACTTTTCTCTATTTATGACTTTCTGCCTTTTCTCTATTTCTGACATATCTCTATTTATGACTTTCTGTCTTTTCTGTATTTCAGACTTTTCCCTATTTATGACTTTCTGCCTTTTCTCCATTTCTGCCTTTTCTCTATTTCTGTCTTTCTGTCTTTTCTCTATTTCTGACTTTTCTCTATTTATGACTTTCTGCCTTTTCTGTATTTCTGACTTTTCTCTATTTATGACTTTCTGCCTTTTCTGTATTTCTGACTTTTCTCTATTTATGACTTTGTGCCTTTTCGGTACTTCTGTCTTTTCTCTATTTCTGCATTTATGACTTTTCTCTATTTATGACTTTCTGCCTTTTCTGTATTTCTGACTTTTCACTATTTATGACTTTCTGCCTTTTCTGTATTTTCTCTATTACTGACTTTTCTCTATTTATGACTTTCTGCCTTTTGTGTATTTCTGACTTTTCTCTATTTATGACTTTCAGCCTTTTCTCTATTTCTGACTTTTCTCTATTTATGACTTTCTGCCTTTTCTGTTTTTCTGTCTTTTCTGTATTTCTGACTTTTCTCTATTTATGACTTTCTGCCTTTTCTCTATTTCTGACATTTCTCTATTTATGACTTTCTGTCTTTTCTGTATTTCAGACTTTTCTCTATTTATGACTTTCTGCCTTTTCTGTATTTCTGACTTTTCACTATTTATGACTTTCTGCCTTTTCTGTATTTTCTCTATTACTGACTTTTCTCTATTTATGACTTTATGTCTTTTCTCTATTTCTGACTTTTCTCTATTTATGACTTTCTGCCTTTTCTGTATTTCTGACTTTTCTCTATTTATGACTTTCTGCCTTTTCTGTATTTCTGTCTTTTCTCTATTTCTTACTTTTCTCTATTTATGACTTTCTGCCTTTTCTGTATTTCTGTCTTTTCTCTATTTCTTACTTTTCTCTATTTCTGACTTTTCTCTATTTATGACTTTCTGCCTTTTCTGTATTTCTGACTTTTCTCTATTTATGACTTTCTGCCTTTTCTGCGTTTCTGTCTTTTCTCTATTTCTTACTTTTCTCTATTTATGACTTTCTGCGTTTTCTGTATTTCTGTCTTTTCTCTATTTCTTACTTTTCTCTATTTCTTACTTTTCTCTATTTATGACTTTCTGTCTTTTCTGTATTTCTGACTTTCGATTTTTTCTGTATTTCTGTATTTCTGACTTTTCTCTATTTATGACATTTTGCCTTTTCTGCCTTTCTGTCTATTCTCTATTTATGACGTTCTGCCTTTTATGTAATTCTGACTTTTCTCTATTTCTGTCTTTTCTCTATTTATGAATTTCTGCCTTTTCTGTATTTCTGTCTTTCTGCCTTTTCTGTATTTCTGTCTTTTCTCTATTTCTTACTTTTCTCTATTTATGACTTTCTGCCTTTTCTGTATTTCTGTCTTTTCTCTATTTCTTACTTTTCTCTATTTATGAATTTCTGTCTTTTCTGTATTTCTGACTTTTCTCTATTTATGACTTTCTGTCTTTTCGGTATTTCTGATTTTTCTCTATTTATGTCTTTCTGTCTTTTCTGTATTCATGACTTTTCTCTATTTATGACTTTTCTCTATTTATGACTTTCTGCCTTTTCTGTATTTCTGACTTTTCTCTATTTATGACTTTCTGCCTTTTCGGTACTTCTGTCTTTTCTCTATTTCTGACTTTCTGTCTTTTCTCTATTTCTGACTTTTCTCTATTTATGACTTTCTGCCTTTTCTGTATTTCTGACTTTTCTCTATTTATGACTTTCTGCCTTTTCAGTATTTGTGTCTTTTCTCTATTTCTGACTTTTCTCTATTTATGACCTTTCGCTATTTATGACTTTCTGCCTTTTCTCCATTTCTGCCTTTTCTCTATTTCTGTCTTTCTGTCTTTTCTCTATTTCTGACTTTTCGCTATTTATGACTTTCTGCCTTTTCTGTATTTCTGACTTTTCTCTATTTCTGACTTTCTGCCTTTTCTGTATTTCTGACTTATTTCTATTTCTGTCTTTCTGCCTTTTCTTTATTTCCATCTTTTCTCTATTTCTGTCTTTCTGTCTTTTCTCTATTTCTGACTTTTCTCTATTTATGACTTTCTGCCTTTTCTGTATTTCTGACTTTTCTCTATTTATGACTTTCTGCCTTTTCAGTATTTCTGTCTTTTCTCTTTGTCTGACTATTCTCTATTTATGACCTTTCGCTATTTATGACTTTCTGTCTTTTCTGTATTTCTGACTTTTCTCTATTTCTGACTTTCTGTCTTTTCGCTACTTCTGTCTTTTCTCTATTTCTGACTTTCTGTCTTTTCTCTATTTCTGACTTTTCTCTATTTATGACTTTCTGCCTTTTCTGTATTTCTGACTTTTCTCTATTTATGACTTTCTGCCTTTTCAGTATTTGTGTCTTTTCTCTATTTCTGACTTTTCTCTATTTATGACCTTTCGCTATTTATGACTTTCTGCCTTTTCTCCATTTCTGCCTTTTCTCTATTTCTGTCTTTCTGTCTTTTCTCGATTTCTGACTTTTCGCTATTTATGACTTTCTGCCTTTTCTGTATTTCTGACTTTTCTCTATTTATGACTTTCTGCCTTTTCTGTATTTCTGACTTTTCTATATTTATGACTTTCTGCCTTTTCTGTACTTCTGTCTTTTCTCTATTTATGACTTTCTGCCTTTTCTCTATTTCTGACATTTCTCTATTTATGACTTTCTGTCTTTTCTGTATTTCTGACTTTTCTCTATTGATGACATTCTGCCTTTTCTCCATTACTGCCTTTGCTCTATTTCTGTCTTTCTGTCTTTTCTCTATTTCTGACTTTTCTCTATTTATGACTTTCTGCCTTTTCTGTATTTCTGTCTTTTCTTTATTTATGACTTTCTGTCTTTTCTGTATTTCTGACTTTTCTCTATTTATGACTTTCTGCCTTTTCTGTATTTCTGACTTTTCCCTATTTATGACTTTCTGCCTTTTCTGTATTTCTGACTTTTCTCTATTTGTGACTTTCTGCCTTTTCTGTATTTCTGACTTTTCTCTATTTATGACTTTCTGCATTTTCTGTATTTCTGTCTTTTCTCTATTTATGACGTTCTGCATTTTATGTATTCCTGACTTTTCTCTATTTATGACTTTCTGCCTTTTCTGTATTTCTGACTTTTCACTATTTATGAATTTCTGCTTTTTCTGTAATTCTGACTTCTCTCTATTTCTGACTTTTCTCTATTTCTGACTTTCTGCCTTTTCTGTATTTCCGTCTTTTCTCTATTTATGACTTTCTGTCTTTTCTGTATTTCTGACATTTCTCTATTTATGACTTTCTGCCTTTTCTGTATTTCTGACTTTTCTCTATTTATGACATTCTGCCTTTTCTGTATTTCTGACTTTTCTCTATTTATGACTTTCTGCCTTTTCTGTATTTCTGACTTTTCTCTATTTATGACATTCTGCCTTTTCTGCATTTCTGTCTTTTCTCTATTTATGACGTTCTGCCTTTTATGTAATTCTGACTTTTCTCTATTTCTGTCTTTTCTCTATTTATGAATTTCTGCCTTTTCTGTATTTCTGTCTTTTCTCTCTTTATGACTTTCTGCCTTTTCTGTATTTCTGTCTTTTCTCTATTTCTTACTTTTCTCTATTTATGACTTTCTGCCTTTTCTGTACTTCTGTCTTTTCTCTATTTCTTACTTTTCTCTATTTATGAATTTCTGTCTCTTCTGTATTTCTGACTTTTCTCTATTTATGACTTTCTGTCCTTTCGGTATTTCTGATTTTTCTCTATTTATGACTTTCTGTCTTTTCTGTATTCATGACTTTTCTCTATTAATGACTTTTCTCTATTTATGACTTTCTGTCTTTTCTGTATTTCTGACTTTTCTCTATTTCTGACTTTCTGTCTTTTCTGTATTTCTGACTTTTTTCTATTTCTGACTTTCTGCCTTTTCTTTATTTCTGTCTTTTCTCTATTTCTGTCTTTCTGTCTTTTCTCTATTTCTGACTTTTCTCTATTTATGACTTTCTGTCTTTTCTGTATTTCTGACTTTTCTCTATTTATGACTTTCTGCCTTTTCAGTATTTCTGTCTTTTCTCTTTGTCTGACTTTTCTCTATTTATGACCTTTCGCTATTTATGACTTTCTGACTTTTCTGTATTTCTGACTTTTCTCTATTTCTGACTTTCTGTCTTTTCGGTACTTCTGTCTTTTCTCTATTTCTGACTTTCTGTCTTTTCTCTATTTCTGACTTTTCTCTATTTATGACTTTCTGGCTTTTCTGTATTTCTGACTTTTCTCTATTTATGACTTTCTGCCTTTTCTGTATTTGTGTCTTTTCTCTATTTCTGACTTTTCTCTATTTATGACCTTTCGCTATTTATGACTTTCTGCCTTTTCTCCATTTCTGCCTTTTCTCTATTTCTGTCTTTCTGTCCTTTCTCTATTTCTGACTTGTCGCTATTTATGACTTTCTGCCTTTTCTGTATTTCTGACTTTTCTCTATTTATGACTTTCTGCCTTTTCTGCATTTCTGACTGTTCTCTATTTATGACTTTCTGCCTTTTCGGTACTTCTGTCTTTTCTCTATTTCTGACTTTCTGTCTTTTCTCTATTTCTGACTTTTCTCTATTTATGACTATCTGCCTTTTCTGTATTTCTGACTTTTCTCTATTTATGACTTTCTGCCTTTTCAGTATTTGTGTCTTTTCTCTATTTCTGACTTTTCTCTATTTATGACCTTTCGCTATTTATGACTTTCTGCCTTTTCTCCATTTCTGCCTTTTCTCTATTTCTGTCTTTCTGTCTTTTCTCTATTTCTGACTTTTCGCTATTTATGACTTTCTGCCTTTTCTGTATTTCTGACTTTTCTCTATTTATGACTTTCTGCCTTTTCTGTATTTCTGACTTTTCTCTATTTATGACTTTCTGCCTTTTCGGTACTTCTGTCTTTTCTCTATTTCTGACTTTCTGTCTTTTCTCTATTTCTGACTTTTCTCTATTTATGACTTTCTGCCTTTTCTGTATTTCTGACTTTTCTCTATTTATGACTTTCTGCCTTTTCAGTATTTGTGTCTTTTCTCTATTTCTGACTTTTCTCTATTTATGACCTTTCGCTATTTATGACTTTCTGCCTTTTCTCCATTTCTGCCTTTTCTCTATTTCTGTCTTTCTGTCTTTTCTCTATTTCTGACTTTTCGCTATTTATGACTTTCTGCCTTTTCTGTATTTCTGACTTTTCTCTATTTCTGACTTTCTGCCTTTTCTGTATTTCTGACTTATTTCTATTTCTGTCTTTCTGCCTTTTCTTTATTTCCATCTTTTCTCTATTTCTGTCTTTCTGTCTTTTCTCTATTTCTGACTTTTCTCTATTTATGACTTTCTGCCTTTTCTGTATTTCTGACTTTTCTCTATTTATGACTTTCTGCCTTTTCAGTATTTCTGTCTTTTCTCTTTGTCTGACTATTCTCTATTTATGACCTTTCGCTATTTATGACTTTCTGTCTTTTCTGTATTTCTGACTTTTCTCTATTTCTGACTTTCTGTCTTTTCGCTACTTCTGTCTTTTCTCTATTTCTGACTTTCTGTCTTTTCTCTATTTCTGACTTTTCTCTATTTATGACTTTCTGCCTTTTCTGTATTTCTGACTTTTCTCTATTTATGACTTTCTGCCTTTTCAGTATTTGTGTCTTTTCTCTATTTCTGACTTTTCTCTATTTATGACCTTTCGCTATTTATGACTTTCTGCCTTTTCTCCATTTCTGCCTTTTCTCTATTTCTGTCTTTCTGTCTTTTCTCGATTTCTGACTTTTCGCTATTTATGACTTTCTGCCTTTTCTGTATTTCTGACTTTTCTCTATTTATGACTTTCTGCCTTTTCTGTATTTCTGACTTTTCTATATTTATGACTTTCTGCCTTTTCTGTACTTCTGTCTTTTCTCTATTTATGACTTTCTGCCTTTTCTCTATTTCTGACATTTCTCTATTTATGACTTTCTGTCTTTTCTGTATTTCTGACTTTTCTCTATTGATGACATTCTGCCTTTTCTCCATTACTGCCTTTGCTCTATTTCTGTCTTTCTGTCTTTTCTCTATTTCTGACTTTTCTCTATTTATGACTTTCTGCCTTTTCTGTATTTCTGTCTTTTCTTTATTTATGACTTTCTGTCTTTTCTGTATTTCTGACTTTTCTCTATTTATGACTTTCTGCCTTTTCTGTATTTCTGACTTTTCCCTATTTATGACTTTCTGCCTTTTCTGTATTTCTGACTTTTCTCTATTTGTGACTTTCTGCCTTTTCTGTATTTCTGACTTTTCTCTATTTATGACTTTCTGCATTTTCTGTATTTCTGTCTTTTCTCTATTTATGACGTTCTGCATTTTATGTATTCCTGACTTTTCTCTATTTATGACTTTCTGCCTTTTCTGTATTTCTGACTTTTCTCTATTTGTGACTTTCTGCCTTTTCTGTATTTCTGACTTTTCTCTATTTATGACTTTTCTCTATTTCTGACTTTCTGCCTTTTCTGTATTTCCGTCTTTTCTCTATTTATGACTTTCTGTCTTTTCTGTATTTCTGACTTTTCCCTATTTATGACTTTCTGCCTTTTCTGTATTTCTGACTTTTCTCTATTTGTGACTTTCTGCCTTTTCTGTATTTCTGACTTTTCTCTATTTATGACTTTCTGCATTTTCTGTATTTCTGTCTTTTCTCTATTTATGACGTTCTGCATTTTATGTATTCCTGACTTTTCTCTATTTATGACTTTCTGCCTTTTCTGTATTTCTGACTTTTCACTATTTATGAATTTCTGCTTTTTCTGTAATTCTGACTTTTCTCTATTTCTGACTTTTCTCTATTTCTGACTTTCTGCCTTTTCTGTATTTCCGTCTTTTCTCTATTTATGACTTTCTGTCTTTTCTGTATTTCTGACATTTCTCTATTTATGACTTTCTGCCTTTTCTGTATTTCTGACTTTTCTCTATTTATGACATTCTGCCTTTTCTGTATTTCTGACTTTTCTCTATTTATGACTTTCTGCCTTTTCTGTATTTCTGACTTTTCTCTATTTATGACATTCTGCCTTTTCTGCATTTCTGTCTTTTCTCTATTTATGACGTTCTGCCTTTTATGTAATTCTGACTTTTCTCTATTTCTGTCTTTTCTCTATTTATGAATTTCTGCCTTTTCTGTATTTCTGTCTTTTCTCTCTTTATGACTTTCTGCCTTTTCTGTATTTCTGTCTTTTCTCTATTTCTTACTTTTCTCTATTTATGACTTTCTGCCTTTTCTGTACTTCTGTCTTTTCTCTATTTCTTACTTTTCTCTATTTATGAATTTCTGTCTCTTCTGTATTTCTGACTTTTCTCTATTTATGACTTTCTGTCCTTTCGGTATTTCTGATTTTTCTCTATTTATGACTTTCTGTCTTTTCTGTATTCATGACTTTTCTCTATTAATGACTTTTCTCTATTTATGACTTTCTGTCTTTTCTGTATTTCTGACTTTTCTCTATTTCTGACTTTCTGTCTTTTCTGTATTTCTGACTTTTTTCTATTTCTGACTTTCTGCCTTTTCTTTATTTCTGTCTTTTCTCTATTTCTGTCTTTCTGTCTTTTCTCTATTTCTGACTTTTCTCTATTTATGACTTTCTGTCTTTTCTGTATTTCTGACTTTTCTCTATTTATGACTTACTGCCTTTTCAGTATTTCTGTCTTTTCTCTTTGTCTGACTTTTCTCTATTTATGACCTTTCGCTATTTATGACTTTCTGACTTTTCTGTATTTCTGACTTTTCTCTATTTCTGACTTTCTGTCTTTTCGGTACTTCTGTCTTTTCTCTATTTCTGACTTTCTGTCTTTTCTCTATTTCTGACTTTTCTCTATTTATGACTTTCTGGCTTTTCTGTATTTCTGACTTTTCTCTATTTATGACTTTCTGCCTTTTCAGTATTTGTGTCTTTTCTCTATTTCTGACTTTTCTCTATTTATGACCTTTCGCTATTTATGACTTTCTGCCTTTTCTCCATTTCTGCCTTTTCTCTATTTCTGTCTTTCTGTCCTTTCTCTATTTCTGACTTGTCGCTATTTATGACTTTCTGCCTTTTCTGTATTTCTGACTTTTCTCTATTTATGACTTTCTGCCTTTTCTGCATTTCTGACTGTTCTCTATTTATGACTTTCTGCCTTTTCGGTACTTCTGTCTTTTCTCTATTTCTGACTTTCTGTCTTTTCTCTATTTCTGACCTTTCTCTATTTATGACTATCTGCCTTTTCTGTATTTCTGACTTTTCTCTATTTATGACTTTCTGCCTTTTCAGTATTTGTGTCTTTTCTCTATTTCTGACTTTTCTCTATTTATGACCTTTCGCTATTTATGACTTTCTGCCTTTTCTCCATTTCTGCCTTTTCTCTATTTCTGTCTTTCTGTCTTTTCTCTATTTCTGACTTTTCGCTATTTATGACTTTCTGCCTTTTCTGTATTTCTGACTTTTCTCTATTTATGACTTTCTGCCTTTTCTGTATTTCTGACTTTTCTCTATTTATGACTTTCTGCCTTTTCTGTACTTCTGTCTTTTCTCTATTTATGACTTTCTGCCTTTTCTCTATTTCTGACATTTCTCTATTTATGACTTTCTGTCTTTTCTGTATTTCTGACTTTTCTCTATTGATGACATTCTGCCTTTTCTCCATTACTGCCTTTACTCTATTTCTGTCTTTCTGTCTTTTCTCTATTTCTGACTTTTCTCTATTTATGACTTTCTGCCTTTTCTGTATTTCTGTCTTTTCTCTATTTATGACTTTCTGTCTTTTCTGTATTTCTGACTTTTCTCTATTTATGACTTTCTGCCTTTTCTGTATTTCTGACTTTTCTCTATTTATGACTTTCTGCCTTTTCTGTATTTCTGACTTTTCTCTATTTATGACTTTCTGCCTTTTCTGTATTTCTGACTTTTCTCTATTTATGACTTTCTGCCTTTTCTGTATTTCTGTCTTTTCTCTATTTATGACGTTCTGCCTTTTATGTATTCCTGACTTTTCTCTATATATGACTTTCTGCCTTTTCTGTATTTCTGACTTTTCACTATTTATGAATTTCTGCCTTTTCTGTAATTCTGACTTTTCCCTATTTATGACTTTCTGCCTTTTTTGTATTTCTGTCTTTTCTCTATTTATGACGTTCTGCCTTTTATGTATTTCTGACTTTTCCCTATTTATGACTTTCTGCCTTTTTTGTATTTCTGTCTTTTCTCTATTTATGACGTTCTGCCTTTTCTGTATTTCTGACTTTTCACTATTTATGACTTTCTGCCTTTTCAGTATTTGTGTCTTTTCTCTATTTCTGACTTTTCTCTATTTATGACCTTTCGCTATTTATGACTTTCTGCCTTTTCTCCATTTCTGCCTTTTCTCTATTTCTGTCTTCCTGTCTTTTCTCTATTTCTGACTTTTCGCTATTTATGACTTTCTGCCTTTTCTGTATTTCTGACTTTTCTCTATTTATGACTTTCTGCCTTTTCTGTATTTCTGACTTTTCTCTATTTATGACTTTCTGCCTTTTCTGTACTTCTGTCTTTTCTCTATTTATGACTTTCTGCCTTTTCTCTATTTCTGACATTTCTCTATTTATGACTTTCTGTCTTTTCTGTATTTCTGACTTTTCTCTACTGATGACATTCTGCCTTTTCTCCATTACTGCCTTTACTCTATTTCTGTCTTTCTGTCTTTTCTCTATTTCTGACTTTTCTCTATTTATGACTTTCTGCCTTTTCTGTATTTCTGTCTTTTCTCTATTTATGACTTTCTGTCTTTTCTGTATTTCTGACTTTTCTCTATTTATGACTTTCTGCCTTTTCTGTATTTCTGACTTTTCTCTATTTATGACATTCTGCCTTTTCTGTATTTCTGACTTTTCTCTATTTATGACTTTCTGCCTTTTCTGTATTTCTGACTTTTCTCTATTTATGACATTCTGCCTTTTCTGCATTTCTGTCTTTTCTCTATTTATGACGTTCTGCCTTCTATGTAATTCTGACTTTTCTCTATTTCTGTCTTTTCTCTATTTATGAATTTCTGCCTTTTCTGTATTTCTGTCTTTTCTCTCTTTATGAATTTCTGTCTTTTCTGTATTTCTGTCTTTTCTCTATTTCTTACTTTTCTCTATTTATGAATTTCTGTCTTTTCTGTATTTCTGACTTTTCTCTATTTATGACTTTCTGCCTTTTCTGTATTTCTGACTTTTCTCTATTCCTGTCTTACTGTCTTTTCTCTATTTCTGAATTTTCAATTTTTCTGACTTTCAGCTTTTTCTCTATTTCTGACTTTTCTCTATTTATGACTTTCTGCCTTTTATGTTTTTCTGTCTTTTCTGTATTTCTGTCTTTTCTCTATTTATGAATTTCTGCCTTTTCTGTATTTCTGTCTTTTCTCTCTTTATGAATTTCTGTCTTTTCTGTATTTCTGACTTTTCTCTATTTATGACTTTCTGCCTTTTCTGTATTTCTGACTTTTCTCTATTTATGACTTTCTGCCTTTTCAGTATTTCTGACTGTTCTCTATTTATGACTTTCTGCCTTTTCGGTACTTCTGTCTTTTCTCTATTTCTGACTTTCTGTCTTTTCTCTATTTCTGACTTTTCTCTATTTATGACTTTCTGCCTTTTCTGTATTTCTGACTGTTCTCTATTTATGACTTTCTGCCTTTTCGGTACTTCTGTCTTTTCTCTATTTCTGACTTTCTGTCTTTTCTCTATTTCTGACTTTTCTCTATTTGTGACTTTCTGCCTTTTCTGTATTTCTGACTTTTCTCTATTTATGACTTTCTGCCTTTTCAGTATTTGTGTCTTTTCTCTATTTCTGACTTTTCTCTATTTATGACCTTTCGCTATTTATGACTTTCTGCCTTTTCTCCATTTCTGCCTTTTCTCTATTTCTGTCTTTCTGTCTTTTCTCTATTTCTGACTTTTCGCTATTTATGACTTTCTGCCTTTTCTGTATTTCTGACTTTTCTCTATTTATGACTTTCTGCCTTTTCTGTATTTCTGACTTTTCTCTATTTATGACTTTCTGCCTTTTCTGTACTTCTGTCTTTTCTCTATTTATGACTTTCTGCCTTTTCTCTATTTCTGACATTTCTCTATTTATGACTTTCTGTCTTTTCTGTATTTCTGACTTTTCTCTACTGATGACATTCTGCCTTTTCTCCATTACTGCCTTTACTCTATTTCTGTCTTTCTGTCTTTTCTCTATTTCTGACTTTTCTCTATTTATGACTTTCTGCCTTTTCTGTATTTCTGTCTTTTCTCTATTTATGACTTTCTGTCTTTTCTGTATTTCTGACTTTTCTCTATTTATGACTTTCTGCCTTTTCTGTATTTCTGACTTTTCTCTATTTATGACTTTCTGCCTTTTCTGTATTTCTGACTTTTCTCTATTTATGACTTTCTGCCTTTTCTGTATTTCTGACTTTTCTCTATTTATGACTTTCTGCCTTTTCTGTATTTCTGTCTTTTCTCTATTTATGACGTTCTGCCTTTTATGTATTCCTGACTTTTCTCTATATATGACTTTCTGCCTTTTCTGTATTTCTGACTTTTCACTATTTATGAATTTCTGCCTTTTCTGTAATTCTGACTTTTCTCTATTTCTGACTTTCTGCCTTTTCTGTATTTCTGTCTTTTCTCTATTTATGACTTTCTGTCTTTTCTGTATTTCTGACTTTTCTCTATTTATGACTTTCTGCCTTTTCTGTATTTCTGACTTTTCTCTATTTATGACATTCTGCCTTTTCTGTATTTCTGACTTTTCTCTATTTATGACTTTCTGCCTTTTCTGTATTTCTGACTTTTCTCTATTTATGACATTCTGCCTTTTCTGCATTTCTGTCTTTTCTCTATTTATGACGTTCTGCCTTCTATGTAATTCTGACTTTTCTCTATTTCTGTCTTTTCTCTATTTATGAATTTCTGCCTTTTCTGTATTTCTGTCTTTTCTCTCTTTATGAATTTCTGTCTTTTCTGTATTTCTGTCTTTTCTCTATTTCTTACTTTTCTCTATTTATGAATTTCTGTCTTTTCTGTATTTCTGACTTTTCTCTATTTATGACTTTCTGCCTTTTCTGTATTTCTGACTTTTCTCTATTCCTGTCTTACTGTCTTTTCTCTTTTTCTGAATTTTCAATTTTTCTGACTTTCAGCTTTTTCTCTATTTCTGACTTTTCTCTATTTATGACTTTCTGCCTTTTCTGTTTTTCTGTCTTTTCTGTATTTCTGACTTTTCTCTATTTATGACTTTCTGCCTTTTCTGTATTTCTGACTTTTCTCTATTGATGACATTCTGCCTTTTCTCCATTACTGCCTTTACTCTATTTCTGTCTTTCTGTCTTTTCTCTATTTCTGACTTTTCTCTATTTATGTCTTTCTGCCTTTTCTGTATTTCTGTCTTTTCTCTATTTATGACTTTCTGTCTTTTCTGTATTTCTGACTATTCTCTATTTATGACTTTCTGCCTTTTCTGTATTTCTGACTTTTCTCTATTTATGACTTTCTGCCTTTTCTGTATTTCTGACTTTTCTCTATTTATGACTTTCTGCCTTTTCTGTATTTCTGACTTTTCTCTATTTATGACTTTCTGCCTTTTCTGTATTTCTGTCTTTTCTCTATTTATGACGTTCTGCCTTTTATGTATTCCTGACTTTTCTCTATTTATGACTTTCTGCCTTTTCTGTATTTCTGACTTTTCACTATTTATGAATTTCTGCCTTTTCTGTAATTCTGACTTTTCTCTATTTCTGACTTTTCTCTATTTCTGACTTTCTGCCTTTTCTGTATTTCTGTCTTTTCTCTATTTATGACTTTCTGTCTTTTCTGTATTTCTGACTTTTCTCTATTTATGACTTTCTGCCTTTTCTGCATTTCTGACTTTTCTCTATTTATGACATTCTGCCTTTTCTGTATTTCTGACTTTTCTCTATTTATGACTTTCTGCCTTTTCTGTATTTCTGACTTTTCTCTTTTTATGACATTCTGCCTTTTCTGCATTTCTGTCTTTTCTCTATTTATGACGTTCTGCCTTTTATGTAATTCTGACTTTTCTCTATTTATGAAATTCTGTCTGTTCTGTATTTCTGACTTTTCTCTATTTATGACTTTCTGCCTTTTCTGTATTTCTGTCTTTTCTCTATTTATGACGTTCTGCCTTTTATGTATTACTGACTTTTCTCTATTTATGACTTTCTGCCTTTTCTGTATTTCTGACTTTTCACTATTTATGAATTTCTGCCTTTTCTGTAATTCTGACTTTTCTCTATTTCTGACTTTTCTCTATTTCTGACTTTCTGCCTTTTCTGTATTTCTGTCTTTTCTCTATTTATGACTTTCTGTCTTTTCTGTACTTCTGACTTTTCTCTATTTATGACTTTCTGCCTTTTCTGTATTTCTGACTTTTCTCTATTCCTGTCTTACTGTCTTTTCTCTATTTCTGAATTTTCAATTTTTCTGACTTTCAGCTTTTTCTCTATTTCTGACTTTTCTCTATTTATGACTTTCTGCCTTTTCTGTTTTTCTGTCTTTTCTGTATTTCTGACTTTTCTCTATTTATGACTTTCTGCCTTTCTTCTATTTCTGACATTTCTCTATTTATGACTTTCTGTCTTTTCTGTATTTCTGACTTTTCTCTATTTATGACATTCTGCCTTTTCTCCATTACTGCCTTTCCTCTATTTCTGTCTTTCTGTCTTTTCTCTATTTCTGACTTTCTGTCTTTTCTGTATTTCTGACTTTTCTCTATTTATGACTTTCTGCCTTTTCTGTATTTCTGACTTTTCTCTATTTATGACTTTCTGTCTTTTCTGTATTTCTGACTTTTCGCTATTTATGAATTTCTGCCTCTTCTGTATTTCTGACTTTTCTCTATTTATGACCTTCTGCCTTTTCTGTATTTCTGTCTTTTCTCTATTTATGACTTTCTGCCTTTTATGTATTCCTGACTTTTCTCTATTTATGACTTTCTGCCTTTTCTCTATTTCTGTCTTTTCACTATTTATGAATTTCTGCCTTTTCTGTAATTCTGACTTTTCTCTATTTCTGACTTTTCTCTATTTCTGACTTTCTGCCTTTTCTGTATTTCTGTCTTTTCTCTATTTATGACTTTCTGCCTTTTCTGTATTTCTGTCTTTTCTCTATTTATGACTTTCTGTCTTTTCTGTATTTCTGACTTTTCTCTATTTATGACTTTCTGCCTTTTCTGTATTTCTGACTTTTCTCTATTTATGACTTTCTGCCTTTTCTGTATTTCTGATTTTTCTCTATTTATGACTTTCTGCCTTTTCTGTATTTCTGACTTTTCTCTATTTATGAATTTCTGCCTTTTCTGTATTTCTGTCTTTTCTCTCTTTATGAATTTCTGTCTTTTCTGTATTTCTGACTTTTCGCTATTTATGACTTTCTGCCTTTTCTGTATTTCTGTCTTTTCTCTATTTCTTACTTTTCTCTCTTTATGACTTACTGCCTTTTCTGTATTTCTGTCTTTTCTCTATTTCTTACTTTTCTCTATTTATGACTTTCTGTCTTTTCTGTATTTCTGACTTTTCTCTATTTATGGCTTTCTGTCTTTTCGGTATTTCTGATTTTTCTCTATTTATGACTTTCTGTCTTTTCTGTATTTCTGACTTTTCTCTATTTATGAATTTCTGCCTTTTCTGTATTTCTGTCTTTTCTCTCTTTATGAATTTCTGTCTTTTCTGTATTTCTTACTTTTCTCTATTTATGACTTTCTGCCTTTTCTGTATTTCTGACTTTTCTCTATTTATGACATTTCTCTATTTATGACTTTCTGTCTTTTCTGTATTTCTGACTTCTCTCTATTTATGACTTTCTGTCTTTTCTGTATTACTGTCTTTTCTCTATTCCTGTCTTACTGTCTTTTCTCTATTTCTGAATTTTCAATTTTTCTGACTTTCAGCTTTTTCTCTATTTCTGACTTTTCTCTATTTATGACTTTCTGCCTTTTCTGTTTTTCTGTCTTTTCTGTATTTCTGTCTTTTCTCTATTTATGACTTTCTGTCTTTTCTGTATTTCTGACTTTTCTCTATTTATGACTTTCTGCCTTTTCTGTATTTCTGACTTTTCTCTATTTATGACTTTCTGCCTTTTCTGTATTTCTGACTTTTCTCTATTTATGACTTTCTGCCTTTTCTGTATTTCTGACTTTTCTCTATTTATGAATTTCTGCCTTTTCTGTATTTCTGTCTTTTCTCTCTTTATGAATTTCTGTCTTTTCTGTATTTCTGACTTTTCGCTATTTATGACTTTCTGCCTTTTCTGTATTTCTGTCTTTTCTCTATTTCTTACTTTTCTCTATTTATGACTTTCTGCCTTTTCTGCCTTTTCTGTATTTTCTCTATTTCTTACTTTTCTCTATTTATGACTTTCTGCCTTTTCTGTATCTCTGTCTTTTCTCTATTTCTTACTTTTCTCTATTTATGACTTTCTGTCTTTTCTGTATTTCTGACTTTTCTCTATTTATGGCTTTCTGTCTTTTCGGTATTTCTGATTTTTCTCTATTTATGACTTTCTGTCTTTTCTGTATTCATGACTTTTCTCTATTTCTGACTTTTCTCTATTTATGACTTTCTGTCTTTTCTGCATTTCTGACTTTTCTCTATTTCTGACTTTTCTCTATTTATGAATTTCTGCCTTTTCTGTATTTCTGACATTTCTCTATTTATGACTTTCTCCCTTTTCTGTATTTCTGACTTTTCTCTATTTATGAATTTCTGCCTTTTCTGTATTTCTGTCTTTTCTCTCTTTATGAATTTCTGTCTTTTCTGTATTTCTGACTTTTCGCGATTTATGACTTTCTGCCTTTTCTGTATTTCTGTCTTTTCTCTATTTCTTACTTTTCTCTATTTATGACTTTCTGCCTTTTCTGTATTTCTGACTTTTCTCTATTTCTGACTTTTCTCTATTTATGACTTTCTGTCTTTTCTGTATTTCTGACTTTTTTCTATTTATGACTTTCTGTCTTTTCTGTATTTCTGACTTTTCTGTATTTATGACTTTCTGCCTTTTCTGTTTTTCTGTCTTTTCTGTATTTCTGACTTTTCTCTATTTATGACTTTCTGCCTTTTCTCTATTTCTGACATTTCTCTATTTATGACTTTCTGTCTTTTCTGTATTTCTGACTTTTCTCTATTTATGACATTCTGCCTTTTCTCCATTACTGCCTTTACTCTATTTCTGTCTTTCTGTCTTTTCTCTATTTCTGACTTTCTGTCTTTTCTGTATTTATGACTTTTCTCTATTTATGACTTTCTGTCTTTTCTGTATTTCTGACTTTTTTCTATTTCTGACTTTTCTCTATTTATGACCTTTCGCTATTTATGACTTTCTGTCTTTTCTGTATTTCTGACTTCTCTCTATTTATGACTTTCTGTCTTTTCTGTATGACTGTCTTTTCTCTATTCCTGTCTTACTGTCTTTTCTCTATTTCTGAATTTTCAATTTTTCTGACTTTCAGCTTTTTCTCTATTTCTGACTTTTCTCTATTTATGACTTTCTGCCTTTTCTGTTTTTCTGTCTTTTCTGTATTTCTGACTTTTCTCTATTTATGACTTTCTGCCTTTTCTCTATTTCTGACATTTCTCTATTTATGACTTTCTGTCTTTTCTGTATTTCTGACTTTTCTCTATTTATGACGTTCTTCCTTTTCTCCTTTACTGCCTTTACTCTATTTCTGTCTTTCTGTCTTTTCTCTATTTCTGACTTTTCTCTATTTATGACTTTCTGCCTTTTCTGTATTTCTGTCTTTTCTCTATTTATGACTTTCTGTCTTTTCTGTATTTCTGACTTTTCTCTATTTATGACTTTCTGCCTTTTCTGTATTTCTGACTTTTCTCTATTTATGACTTTCTGTCTTTTCTGTATTTCTGACTTTTCTCTATTTATGAATTTCTGCCTTTTGTGTATTTCTGACTTTTCTCTATTTATGACTTTCTGCCTTTTCTGTATTTCTGTCTTTTCTCTATTTATGACTTTCTGCCTTTTATGTATTCCTGACTTTTCTCTATTTATGACTGTCTGCCTTTTCTGTATTTCTGTCTTTTCACTATTTATGAATTTCTGCATTTTCTGTAATTCTGACTTTTCTCTATTTCTGACTTTTCTCTATTTCTGACTTTCTGCCTTTTCTGTATTTCTGTCTTTTCTCTATTTATGACTTTCTGTCTTTTCTGTATTTCTGACTTTTCTCTATTTATGACTTTCTGCCTTTTCTGTATTTCTGACTTTTCTCTATTTATGACTTTCTGCCTTTTCTGTATTTCTGACTTTTCTCTATTTATGACTTTCTGACTTTTCTGTATTTCTGACTTTTCTCTATTTATGAATTTCTGCCTTTTCTGTATTTCTGTCTTTTCTCTCTTTATGAATTTCTGTCTTTTCTGTATTTCTGACTTTTCTCTATTTATGACTTTCTGCCTTTTCTGTATTTCTGTCTTTCTATTTCTTACTTTTCTCTATTTATGACTTTCTGTCTTTTCGGTATTTCTGACTTTTCTCTATTTATGACTTTCGGTCTTTTCTGTATTTCTGACTTTTCTCTATTTATGACTTTCTGTCTTTTCTGTATTACTGTCTTTTCTCTATTCCTGTCTTACTGTCTTTTCTCTATTTCTGAATTTTCAATTTTTCTGACTTTCAGCTTTTTCTCTATTTCTGACTTTTCTCTATTTATGACTTTCTGCCTTTTCTGTTTTTCTGTCTTTTCTGTATTTCTGTCTTTTCTCTATTTATGACTTTCTGTCTTTTCTGTATTTCTGACTTTTCTCTATTTATGACTTTCTGCCTTTTCTGTATTTCTGACTTTTCTCTATTTATGACTTTCTGCCTTTTCTGTATTTCTGACTTTTCTCTATTTATGACTTTCTGCCTTTTCTGTATTTCTGACTTTTCTCTATTTATGAATTTCTGCCTTTTCTGTATTTCTGTCTTTTCTCTCTTTATGAATTTCTGTCTTTTCTGTATTTCTGACTTTTCGCTATTTATGACTTTCTGCCTTTTCTGTATTTCTGTCTTTTCTCTATTTCTTACTTTTCTCTATTTATGACTTTCTGCCTTTTCTGCCTTTTCAGTATTTTCTCTATTTCTTACTTTTCTCTATTTATGACTTTCTGCCTTTTCTGTATTTCTGTCTTTTCTCTATTTCTTACTTTTCTCTATTTATGAATTTCTGTCTTTTCTGTATTTCTGACTTTTCTCTATTTAAGGCTTTCTGTCTTTTCGGTATTTCTGATTATTCTCTATTTATGACTTTCTGTCTTTTCTGTATTCATGACTTTTCTCTATTTCTGACTTTTCTCTATTTATGACTTTCTGTCTTTTCTGCATTTCTGACTTTTCTCTATTTCTGACTTTTCTCTATTTATGAATTTCTGCCTTTTCTGTATTTCTGACTTTTCTCTATTTATGACTTTCTGCCTTTTCTGTATTTCTGACTTTTCTCTATTTATGAATTTCTGCCTTTTCTGTATTTCTGTCTTTTCTCTCTTTATGAATTTCTGTCTTTTCTGTATTTCTGACTTTTCGCGATTTATGACTTTCTGCCTTTTCTGTATTTCTGTCTTTTCTCTATTTCTTACTTTTCTCTATTTATGACTTTCTGCCTTTTCTGTATTTCTGACTTTTCTCTATTTCTGACTTTTCTCTATTTATGACTTTCTGTCTTTTCTGTATTTCTGACTTTTTTCTATTTATGACTTTCTGTCTTTTCTGTATTTCTGACTTCTCTCTATTTATGACTTTCTGTCTTTTCTGTATTACTGTCTTTTCTCTATTCCTGTCTTACTGTCTTTTCTCCATTTCTGAATTTTCAATTTTTCTGACTTTCAGCTTTTTCTCTATTTCTGACATTTCTCTATTTATGACTTTCTGTCTTTTCTGTATTTCTGACTTTTCTCTATTTATGACATTCTGCCTTTTCTCCATTACTGCCTTTACTCTATTTCTGTCTTTCTGTCTTTTCTCTATTTCTGACTTTCTGTCTTTTCTGTATTTATGACTTTTCTCTATTTATGACTTTCTGTCTTTTCTGTATTTCTGACTTTTTTCTATTTCTGACTTTTCTCTATTTATGACCTTTCGCTATTTATGACTTTCTGTCTTTTCTGTATTTCTGACTTCTCTCTATTTATGACTTTCTGTCTTTTCTGTATGACTGTCTTTTCTCTATTCCTGTCTTACTGTCTTTTCTCTATTTCTGAATTTTCAATTTTTCTGACTTTCAGCTTTTTCTCTATTTCTGACTTTTCTCTATTTATGACTTTCTGCCTTTTCTGTTTTTCTGTCTTTTCTGTATTTCTGACATTTCTCTATTTATGACTTTCTGTCTTTTCTGTATTTCTGACTTTTCTCTATTTATGACGTTCTGCCTTTTCTCCATTACTGCCTTTACTCTATTTCTGTCTTTCTGTCTTTTCTCTATTTCTGACTTTTCTCTATTTATGACTTTCTGCCTTTTCTGTATTTCTGTCTTTTCTCTATTTATGACTTTCTGTCTTTTCTGTATTTCTGACTTTTCTCTATTTATGACTTTCTGCCTTTTCTGTATTTCTGACTTTTCTCTATTTATGACTTTCTGTCTTTTCTGTATTTCTGACTTTTCTCTATTTATGAATTTCTGCCTTTTGTGTATTTCTGACTTTTCTCTATTTATGACTTTCTGCCTTTTCTGTATTTCTGTCTTTTCTCTATTTATGACTTTCTGCCTTTTATGTATTCCTGACTTTTCTCTATTTATGACTTTCTGCCTTTTCTGTATTTCTGTCTTTTCACTATTTATGAATTTCTGCATTTTCTGTAATTCTGACTTTTCTCTATTTCTGACTTTTCTCTATTTCTGACTTTCTGCCTTTTCTGTATTTCTGTCTTTTCTCTATTTATGACTTTCTGTCTTTTCTGTATTTCTGACTTTTCTCTATTTATGACTTTATGCCTTTTCTGTATTTCTGACTTTTCTCTATTTATGACTTTCTGCCTTTTCTGTATTTCTGACTTTTCTCTATTTATGACTTTCTGACTTTTCTGTATTTCTGACTTTTCTCTATTTATGAATTTCTGCCTTTTCTGTATTTCTTTCTTTTCTCTCTTTATGAATTTCTGTCTTTTCTGTATTTCTGACTTTTCTCTATTTATGACTTTCTGCCTTTTCTGTATTTCTGTCTTTTCTATTTCTTACTTTTCTCTATTTATGACTTTCTGTCTTTTCTGTATTTCTGACTTTTCTCTATTTATGACTTTCTGTCTTTTCGGTATTTCTGATTTTTCTCTATTTATGACTTTCTGTCTTTTCTGTATTCATGACTTTTCTCTATTTCTGACTTTTCTCTATTTATGACTTTCGGTCTTTTCTGTATTTCTGACTTTTCTCTATTTATGACTTTCTGTCTTTTATGTATTTATGACTTCTTTCTATTTCTGACTTTCCGTCTTTTCTGTATTTCTGACTTTTCTCTATTTATGACTTTCTGTCTTTTCTGTATTTCTGACTTTTCTCTATTTATGAATTTCTGCCTTTTCTGTATTTCTGACTTTTCTCTATTTATGACTTTCTGCCTTTTCTGTATTTCTGTCTTTTCTCTATTTATGACTTTCTGCCTTTTATGTATTCCTGACTTTTCTCTATTTATGACTTTCTGCATTTTCTGTATTTCTGTCTTTTCACTATTTATGAATTTCTGCCTTTTCTGTAATTCTGACTTTTCTCTATTTCTGACTTTTCTCTATTTCTGACTTTCTGCCTTTTCTGTATTTCTGTCTTTTCTCTATTTATGACTTTCTGTCTTTTCTGTATTTCTGACTTTTCTCTATTTGTGACTTTCTGCCTTTTCTGTATTTCTGACTTTTCTCTGTTTATGACTTTCTGCCTTTTCTTTATTTCTGACTTTTCTCTATTTATGACTTTCTGCCTTTTCTGTATTTCTGACTTTTCTCTATTTATGACTTTCTGCCTTTTCTGTATTTCTGACTTTTCACTATTTATGAATTTCTGCCTTTTCTGTAATTCTGCCTTTTCTGTATTTCTGACTTTTCACTATTTATGAATTTCTGCCTTTTCTGTAATTCTGTCTTTTCTCTATTTCTTACTTTTCTCTATTTATGACTTTCTGCCTTTTCTGTATTTCTGTCTTTTCTCTATTTCTTACTTTTCTCTATTTATGAATTTCTGTCTTTTCTGTCTTTCTGACTTTTCTCTATTTATGACTTTCTGTCTTTTCTGTATTTCTGATTTTTCTCTATTTATGACTTTCTGTCTTTTCTGTATTCATGACTTTTCTCTATTTCTGACTTTCCTCTATTTATGACTTTCTGTCTTTTCTGTATTTCTGACTTTTCTCTATTTATGACTTTCTGTCTTTTCTGTATTTATGATTTTTTTCTATTTCTGACTTTCTGCCTTTTCTTTATTTCTGTCTTTTCTCTATTTCTGTCTTTCTGTCTTTTCTCTATTTCTGACTTTTCTCTATTTATGACTTTCTGCCTTTTCTGTATTTCTGACTTTTCTCTATTTATGACTTTCTGCCTTTTCAGTATTTCTGTCTTTTCTCTTTGTCTGACTTTTCTCTATTTATGACTTTTCGCTATTTATGACTTTCTGCCTTTTCTGTACTTCTGTCTTTTCTCTATTTATGACTTTCTGCCTTTTCTCTATTTCTGACATTTCTCTATTTATGACTTTCTGTCTTTTCTGTATTTCTGACTTTTCTCTATTGATGACATTCTGCCTTTTCTCCATTACTGCCTTTACTCTATTTCTGTCTTTCTGTCTTTTCTCTATTTCCGACTTTTCTCTATTTATGAGTTTCTGCCTTTTCTGTATTTCTGACTTTTCTCTATTTATGACTTTCTGCCTTTTCTGTATTTCTGACTTTTCTCTATTTATGACTTTCTGCCTTTTCTGTATTTCTGACTTTTCTCTATTTATGACTTTCTGCCTTTTCTGTATTTCTGACTTTTCTCTATTTATGACTTTCTGCCTTTTTTGTATTTCTGTCTTTTCTCTATTTATGACGTTCTGCCTTTTATGTATTCCTGACTTTTCTCTATTTATGACTTTTTGCCTTTTCTGTATTTCTGACTTTTCACTATTTATGAATTTCTGCCTTTTCTGTAATTCTGACTTTTCTCTATTTGTGACTTTTCTCTATTTCTGACTTTCTGCCTTTTCTGTATTTCTGTCTTTTCTCTATTTATGACTTTCTGTCTTTTCTGTATTTCTGACTTTTCTCTATTTATGACTTTCTGCCTTTTCTGTATTTCTGACTTTTCTCTATTTATGACATTCTGTCTTTTCTGCATTTCTGACTTTTCTCTATTTATGACTTTCTGCCTTTTCTGTATTTCTGACTTTTCTCTATTTATGACATTCTGCCTTTTCTGCATTTCTGTCTTTTCTCTATTTATGACGTTCTGCCTTTTATGTAATTCTGACTTTTCTCTATTTCTGTCTTTTCTCTATTTATGAATTTCTGCCTTTTCTGTATTTCTGTCTTTTCTCTCTTTATGAATTTCTGTCTTTTCTGTATTTCTGACTTTTCTCTATTTATGACTTTCTGCCTTTTCTGTATTTCTGTCTTTTCTCTATTTCTTACTTTTCTCTATTTATGACTTTCTGTCTTTTCTGTATTTCTGTCTTTTCTCTATTTCTTACTTTTCTCTATTTATGAATTTCTGTCTTTTCTGTATTTCTGACTTTTCTCTATTTATGACTTTCTGTCTTTTCGGTATTTCTGATTTTTCTCTATTTATGGCTTTCTGTCTTTTCTGTATTTCTGACTTTTCTCTATTTATGACTTTCTGCCTTTTCTGTATTTCTGACTTTTCTCTATTTATGACTTTCTGACTTTTCTGTATTTCTGACTTTTCTCTATTTATGAATTTCTGCCTTTTCTGTATTTCTTTCTTTTCTCTCTTTATGAATTTCTGTCTTTTCTGTATTTCTGACTTTTCTCTATTTATGACTTTCTGCCTTTTCTGTATTTCTGTCTTTTCTATTTCTTACTTTTCTCTATTTATGACTTTCTGTCTTTTCTGTATTTCTGACTTTTCTCTATTTATGACTTTCTGTCTTTTCGGTATTTCTGATTTTTCTCTATTTATGACTTTCTGTCTTTTCTGTATTCATGACTTTTCTCTATTTCTGACTTTTCTCTATTTATGACTTTCGGTCTTTTCTGTATTTCTGACTTTTCTCTATTTATGACTTTCTGTCTTTTATGTATTTATGACTTCTTTCTATTTCTGACTTTCCGTCTTTTCTGTATTTCTGACTTTTCTCTATTTATGACTTTCTGTCTTTTCTGTATTTCTGACTTTTCTCTATTTATGAATTTCTGCCTTTTCTGTATTTCTGACTTTTCTCTATTTATGACTTTCTGCCTTTTCTGTATTTCTGTCTTTTCTCTATTTATGACTTTCTGCCTTTTATGTATTCCTGACTTTTCTCTATTTATGACTTTCTGCATTTTCTGTATTTCTGTCTTTTCACTATTTATGAATTTCTGCCTTTTCTGTAATTCTGACTTTTCTCTATTTCTGACTTTTCTCTATTTCTGACTTTCTGCCTTTTCTGTATTTCTGTCTTTTCTCTATTTATGACTTTCTGTCTTTTCTGTATTTCTGACTTTTCTCTATTTGTGACTTTCTGCCTTTTCTGTATTTCTGACTTTTCTCTGTTTATGACTTTCTGCCTTTTCTTTATTTCTGACTTTTCTCTATTTATGACTTTCTGCCTTTTCTGTATTTCTGACTTTTCTCTATTTATGACTTTCTGCCTTTTCTGTATTTCTGACTTTTCACTATTTATGAATTTCTGCCTTTTCTGTAATTCTGCCTTTTCTGTATTTCTGACTTTTCACTATTTATGAATTTCTGCCTTTTCTGTAATTCTGTCTTTTCTCTATTTCTTACTTTTCTCTATTTATGACTTTCTGCCTTTTCTGTATTTCTGTCTTTTCTCTATTTCTTACTTTTCTCTATTTATGAATTTCTGTCTTTTCTGTCTTTCTGACTTTTCTCTATTTATGACTTTCTGTCTTTTCTGTATTTCTGATTTTTCTCTATTTATGACTTTCTGTCTTTTCTGTATTCATGACTTTTCTCTATTTCTGACTTTCCTCTATTTATGACTTTCTGTCTTTTCTGTATTTCTGACTTTTCTCTATTTATGACTTTCTGTCTTTTCTGTATTTATGATTTTTTTCTATTTCTGACTTTCTGCCTTTTCTTTATTTCTGTCTTTTCTCTATTTCTGTCTTTCTGTCTTTTCTCTATTTCTGACTTTTCTCTATTTATGACTTTCTGCCTTTTCTGTATTTCTGACTTTTCTCTATTTATGACTTTCTGCCTTTTCAGTATTTCTGTCTTTTCTCTTTGTCTGACTTTTCTCTATTTATGACTTTTCGCTATTTATGACTTTCTGCCTTTTCTGTACTTCTGTCTTTTCTCTATTTATGACTTTCTGCCTTTTCTCTATTTCTGACATTTCTCTATTTATGACTTTCTGTCTTTTCTGTATTTCTGACTTTTCTCTATTGATGACATTCTGCCTTTTCTCCATTACTGCCTTTACTCTATTTCTGTCTTTCTGTCTTTTCTCTATTTCCGACTTTTCTCTATTTATGAGTTTCTGCCTTTTCTGTATTTCTGACTTTTCTCTATTTATGACTTTCTGCCTTTTCTGTATTTCTGACTTTTCTCTATTTATGACTTTCTGCCTTTTCTGTATTTCTGACTTTTCTCTATTTATGACTTTCTGCCTTTTCTGTATTTCTGACTTTTCTCTATTTATGACTTTCTGCCTTTTTTGTATTTCTGTCTTTTCTCTATTTATGACGTTCTGCCTTTTATGTATTCCTGACTTTTCTCTATTTATGACTTTTTGCCTTTTCTGTATTTCTGACTTTTCACTATTTATGAATTTCTGCCTTTTCTGTAATTCTGACTTTTCTCTATTTGTGACTTTTCTCTATTTCTGACTTTCTGCCTTTTCTGTATTTCTGTCTTTTCTCTATTTATGACTTTCTGTCTTTTCTGTATTTCTGACTTTTCTCTATTTATGACTTTCTGCCTTTTCTGTATTTCTGACTTTTCTCTATTTATGACATTCTGTCTTTTCTGCATTTCTGACTTTTCTCTATTTATGACTTTCTGCCTTTTCTGTATTTCTGACTTTTCTCTATTTATGACATTCTGCCTTTTCTGCATTTCTGTCTTTTCTCTATTTATGACGTTCTGCCTTTTATGTAATTCTGACTTTTCTCTATTTCTGTCTTTTCTCTATTTATGAATTTCTGCCTTTTCTGTATTTCTGTCTTTTCTCTCTTTATGAATTTCTGTCTTTTCTGTATTTCTGACTTTTCTCTATTTATGACTTTCTGCCTTTTCTGTATTTCTGTCTTTTCTCTATTTCTTACTTTTCTCTATTTATGACTTTCTGTCTTTTCTGTATTTCTGTCTTTTCTCTATTTCTTACTTTTCTCTATTTATGAATTTCTGTCTTTTCTGTATTTCTGACTTTTCTCTATTTATGACTTTCTGTCTTTTCGGTATTTCTGATTTTTCTCTATTTATGGCTTTCTGTCTTTTCTGTATTTCTGACTTTTCTCTATTTATGACTTTCTGCCTTTTCTGTATTTCTGACTTTTCTCTATTTATGACTTTCTGTCTTTTCTGTATTTCTGACTTTTCTCTATTTATGAATTTCTGCCTTTTGTGTATTTCTGACTTTTCTCTATTTATGACTTTCTGCCTTTTCTGTATTTCTGTCTTTTCTCTATTTATGACTTTCTGCCTTTTATGTATTCCTGACTTTTCTCTATTTATGACTTTCTGCCTTTTCTGTATTTCTGTCTTTTCACTATTTATGAATTTCTGCCTTTTCTGTAATTCTGACTTTTCTCTATTTCTGACTTTTCTCTATTTCTGACTTTCTGCCTTTTCTGTATTTCTGTCTTTTCTCTATTTATGACTTTCTGTCTTTTCTGTATTTCTGACTTTTCTCTATTTATGACTTTCTGCCTTTTCTGTATTTCTGACTTTTCTCTATTTATGACTTTCTGCCTTTTCTGTATTTCTGACTTTTCTCTATTTATGACTTTCTGCCTTTTCTGTATTTCTGTCTTTTCTATTTCTTACTTTTCTCTATTTATGACTTTCTGCCTTTTCTGTATTTCTGACTTTTCTCTATTTCTTACTTTTCTCTATTTATGAATTTCTGTCTTTTCTGTATTTCTGACTTTTCTCTATTTATGACTTTCTGTCTTTTCGGTATTTCTGATTTTTCTCTATTTATGACTTTCTGTCTTTTCTGTATTCATGACTTTTCTCTATTTCTGACTTTTCTCTATTTATGACTTTCGGTCTTTTCTGTATTTCTGACTTTTCTCTATTTATGACTTTCTGTCTTTTATGTATTTATGACTTCTTTCTATTTCTGACTTTCTGTCTTTTCTGTATTTCTGACTTTTCTCTATTTATGACTTTCTGTCTTTTCTGTATTTCTGACTTTTCTCTATTTATGAATTTCTGCCTTTTCTGTATTTCTGACTTTTCTCTATTTATGACTTTCTGCCTTTTCTGTATTTCTGTCTTTTCTCTATTTATGACTTTCTGCCTTTTATGTATTTCTGACTTTTCTCTATTTATGACTTTCTGCATTTTCTGTATTTCTGTCTTTTCACTATTTATGAATTTCTGCCTTTTCTGTAATTCTGACTTTTCTCTATTTCTGACTTTTCTCTATTTCTGACTTTCTGCCTTTTCTGTATTTCTGTCTTTTCTCTATTTATGACTTTCTGTCTTTTCTGTATTTCTGACTTTTCTCTATTTATGACTTTCTGCCTTTTATGTATTCCTGACTTTTCTCTATTTATGACTTTCTGCCTTTTCTGTATTTCTGACTTTTCACTATTTATGAATTTCTGCCTTTTCTGTAATTCTGCCTTTTCGGTATTTCTGACTTTTCACTATTTATGAATTTCTGCCTTTTCTGTAATTCTGTCTTTTCTCTATTTCTTACTTTTCTCTATTTATGACTTTCTGCCTTTTCTGTATTTCTGACTTTTCTCTATTTCTGACTTTCTGCCTTTTCTGTATTTCTGTCTTTTCTCTATTTATGACTTTCTGTCTTTTCTGTATTTCTGACTTTTCTCTATTTATGACTTTCTGCCTTTTCTGTATTTCTGTCTTTTCTCTATTTATGACGTTCTGCCTTTTATGTATTCCTGACTTTTCTCTATTTATGACTTTCTGCCTTTTCTGTATTTCTGACTTTTCACTATTTATGAATTTCTGCCTTTTCTGTAATTCTGCCTTTTCGGTATTTCTGACTTTTCACTATTTATGAATTTCTGCCTTTTCTGTAATTCTGTCTTTTCTCTATTTCTTACTTTTCTCTATTTATGACTTTCTGCCTTTTCTGTATTTCTGTCTTTTCTCTATTTCTTACTTTTCTCTATTTATGAATTTCTGTCTTTTCTGTCTTTCTGACTTTTCTCTATTTATGACTTTCTGTCTTTTCGGTATTTCAGATTTTTCTCTATTTATGACTTTCTGTCTTTTCTGTATTTATGATTTTTTTCTATTTCTGACTTTCTGCCTTTTCTTTATTTCTGTCTTTTCTCTATTTCTGTCTTTCTGTCTTTTCTCTATTTCTGACTTTTCTCTATTTATGACTTTCTGCCTTTTCTGTATTTCTGACTTTTCTCTATTTATGACTTTCTGCCTTTTCAGTATTTCTGTCTTTTCTCTTTGTCTGACTTTTCTCCATTTATGACTTTTCGCTATTTATGACTTTCTGCCTTTTCTGTACTTCTGTCTTTTCTCTATTTATGACATTCTGCCTTTTCTCCATTACTGCCTTTACTCTATTTCTGTCTTTCTGTCTTTTCTCTATTTCCGACTTTTCTCTATTTATGACTTTCTGCCTTTTCTGTATTTCTGACTTTTCTCTATTTATGACTTTCTGCCTTTTCTGTATTTCTGACTTTTCTCTATTTATGACTTTCTGCCTTTTCTGTATTTCTGACTTTTCTCTATTTATGACTTTCTGTCTTTTTTGTATTTCTGTCTTTTCTCTATTTATGACGTTCTGCCTTTTATGTATTCCTGACTTTTCTCTATTTATGACTTTCTGCCTTTTCTGTATTTCTGACTTTTCACTATTTATGAATTTCTGCCTTTTCTGTAATTCTGACTTTTCTCTATTTCTGACTTTTCTCTATTTCTGACTTTCTGCCTTTTCTGTATTTCTGACTTTTCTCTATTTATGACTTTCTGTCTTTTCTGTATTTCTGACTTTTCTCTATTTATGACTTTCTGCCTTTTCTGTATTTCTGACTTTTCTCTATTTATGACATTCTGCCTTTTCTGTATTTCTGACTTTTCTCTATTTATGACTTTCTGCCTTTTCTGTATTTCTGACTTTTCTCTATTTATGACATTCTGCCTTTTCTGTAATTCTGACTTTTCTCTATTTCTGTCTTTTCTCTCTTTATGAATTTCTGTCTTTTCTGTATTTCTGACTTTTCTCTATTTATGACTTTCTGCCTTTTCTGTATTTCTGTCTTTTCTCTATTTCTTACTTTTCTCTATTTATGACTTTCTGCCTTTTCTGTATTTCTGTCTTTTCTCTATTTCTTACTTTTCTCTATTTATGAATTTCTGTCTTTTCTGTATTTCTGACTTTTCTCTATTTATGACTTTCTGTCTTTTCGGTATTTCTGATTTTTCTCTATTTATGGCTTTCTGTCTTTTCTGTATTCATGACTTTTCTCTATTTATGACTTTTCTCTATTTATGACTTTCTGTCTTTTCTGTATTTCTGACTTTTCTCTATTTCTGACTTTCTGTCCTTTCTGTATTTCTGACTTTTTTCTATTTCTGACTTTCTGCCTTTTCTTTATTTCTGTCTTTTCTCTATTTCTGTCTTTCTGTCTTTTCTCTATTTATGACTTTTCTCTATTTATGACTTTCTGCCTTTTCTGTATTTCTGACTTTTCTCTATTTATGACTTTCTGCCTTTTCAGTATTTCTGTCTTTTCTCTTTGTCTGACTTTTCTCTATTTATGACCTGTCGCTATTTATGACTTTCTGCCTTTTCTGTATTTCTGACTTTTCTCTATTTATGACTTTCTGCCTTTTCAGTATTTGTGTCTTTTCTCTATTTCTGACTTTTCTCTATTTATGACCTTTCGCTATTTATGACTTTCTGCCTTTTCTCCATTTCTGCCTTTTCTCTATTTCTGTCTTTCTGTCTTTTCTCTATTTCTGACTTTTCGCTATTTATGACTTTCTGCCTTTTCTGTATTTCTGACTTTTCTCTATTTATGACTTTCTGCCTTTTCTGTATTTCTGACTTTTCTCTATTTATGACTTTCTGCCTTTTCTGTACTTCTGTCTTTTCTCTATTTATGACTTTCTGCCTTTTCTCTATTTCTGACATTTCTCTATTTATGACTTTCTGTCTTTTCTGTATTTCTGACTTTTCTCTATTGATGACATTCTGCCTTTTCTCCATTACTGCCTTTACTCTATTTCTGTCTTTCTGTCTTTTCTCTATTTCTGACTTTTCTCTCTTTCTGACTTTTCTCTATTTCTGACTTTCTGCCTTTTCTGTATTTCCGACTTTTCTCTCTTTCTGACTTTTCTCTATTTCTGACTTTCTGCCTTTTCTGTATTTCCGTCTTATCTCTATTTATGACTTTCTGTCTTTTCTGTATTTCTGACTTTTCTCTATTTATGACTTTCTGCCTTTTCAGTATTTCTGACTTTTCTCTATTTATGACATTCTGCCTTTTCTGTATTTCTGACTTTTCTCTATTTATGACATTCTGCCTTTTCTGCATTTCTGTCTTTTCTCTATTTATGACGTTCTGCCTTTTATGTAATTCTGACTTTTCTCTATTTCTGTCTTTTCTCTATTTATGAATTTCTGCCTTTTCTGTATTTCTGTCTTTTCTCTCTTTATGAATTTCTGTCTTTTCTGTATTTCTGTCTTTTCTCTATTTATGACTTTCTGCCTTTTCTGTATTTCTGTCTTTTCTCTACTTCTTACTTTTCTCTATTTATGACTTTCTGCCTTTTCTGTATTTCTGTCTTTTCTCTATTTCTTACTTTTCTCTATTTATGAATTTCTGTCTTTTCTGTATATCTGACTTTTCTCTATTTATGACTTTCTGTCTTTTCGGTATTTCTGATTTTTCTCTATTTATGACTTTCTGTCTTTTCTGTATTCATGACTTTTCTCTATTTATGACTTTTCTCTATTTATGACTTTCTGTCTTTTCTGTATTTCTGACTTTTCTCTATTTCTGACTTTCTGTCTTTTCTGTATTTCTGACTTTTTTCTATTTCTGACTTTCTGCCTTTTCTTTATTTCTGTCTTTTCTCTATTTCAGTCTTTCTGTCTTTTCTCTATTTCTGACTTTTCTCTATTTATGACTTTCTGCCTTTTCTGTATTTCTGACTTTTCTCTATTTATGACTTTCTGCCTTTTCAGTATTTCTGTCTTTTCTCTTTGTCTGACTTTTCTCTATTTATGACCTTTCGCTATTTATGACTTTCTGTCTTTTCTGTATTTCTGACTTTTCTCTATTTCTGACTTTCTGTCTTTTCGGTACTTCTGTCTTTTCTCTATTTATGACTTTCTGTCTTTTCTCTATTTCTGACTTTTCTCTATTTATGACTTTCTGCCTTTTCTGTATTTCTGACTTTTCTCTATTTATGACTTTCTGCCTTTTCAGTATTTGCGTCTTTTCTCTATTTCTGACTTTCTCTATTTATGACCTTTCGCTATTTATGACTTTCTGCCTTTTCTCCATTTCTGCCTTTTCTCTATTTCTGTCTTTCTGTCTTTTCTCTATTTCTGACTTTTCGCTATTTATGACTTTCTGCCTTTTCTGTATTTATGACTTTTCTCTATTTATGACTTTCTGCCTTTTCTGTATTTCTGACTTTTCTCTATTTATGACTTTCTGCCTTTTCGGTACTTCTGTCTTTTCTCTATTTCTGACTTTCTGTCTTTTCTCTATTTCTGACTTTTCTCTATTTATGACATTCTGCCTTTTCTGTATTTCTGACTTTTCTCTATTTATGACTTTCTGCCTTTTCAGTATTTGTGTCTTTTCTCTATTTCTGACTTTTCTCTATTTATGACCTTTCGCTATTTATGACTTTCTGCCTTTTCTCCATTTCTGCCTTTTCTCTATTTCTGTCTTTCTGTCTTTTCTCTATTTCTGACTTTTCGCAATTTATGACTTTCTGCCTTTTCTGTATTTCTGACTTTTCTCTATTTATGACTTTCTGCCTTTTCTGTATTTCTGACTTTTCTCTATTTATGACTTTCTGCCTTTTATGTATTCCTGACTTTTCTCTATTTATGACTTTCTGCCTTTTCTGTATTTCTGACTTTCTGCCTTTTCTGTATTTCTGACTTTTCTCTATTTATGACTTTCTGCCTTTTCTGTATTTCTGACTTTTCTCTATTTATGACTTTCTGTCTTTTCTGCATTTCTGACTTTTCTCTATTTCTGACTTTTCTCTATTTATGACTTTCTGTCTTTTCTGTATTTATGACTTTTTTCTATTTCTGACTTTCTGCCTTTTCAGTATTTGTGTCTTTTCTCTATTTCTGACTTTCTCTATTTATGACCTTTCGCTACTTATGACTTTCTGCCTTTTCTCCATTTCTGCCTTTTCTCTATTTCTGTCTTTCTGTCTTTTCTCTATTTCTGACTTTTCGCTATTTCTGACTTTCTGCCTTTTCTGTATTTCTGACTTTTCTCTATTTATGACTTTCTGCCTTTTCTGTATTTCTGACGTTTCTCTATTTATGACTTTCTGCCTTTTCGGTACTTCTGTCTTTTCTCTATTTCTGACTTTCTGTCTTTTCTCTATTTCTGACTTTTCTCTATTTATGACTTTCTGTCTTTTCTGTATTTCTGACTTTTCTCTATTTATGACTTTCTGCCTTTTCAGTATTTGTGTCTTTTCTCTATTTCTGACTTTTCTCTATTTATGACCTTTCGCTATTTATGACTTTCTGCCTTTTCTCCATTTCTGCCTTTTCTCTATTTCTGTCTTTCTGTCTTTTCTCTATTTCTGACTTTTCGCAATTTATGACTTTCTGCCTTTTCTGTATTTCTGACTTTTCTCTATTTATGACTTTCTGCCTTTTCTGTATTTCAGACTTTTCTCTATTTATGACTTTCTGCCTTTTATGTATTCCTGACTTTTCTCTATTTATGACTTTCTGCCTTTTCTGTATTTCTGACTTTCTGCCTTTTCTGTATTTCTGACTTTTCTCTATTTATGACTTTCTGCCTTTTCTGTATTTCTGACTTTTCTCTATTTATGACTTTCTGTCTTTTCTGCATTTCTGACTTTTCTCTATTTCTGACTTTTCTCTATTTATGACTTTCTGTCTTTTCTGTATTTATGACTTTTTCTATTTCTGACTTTCTGTCTTTTCTGTATTTCTGACTTTTTTCTATTTCTGACTTTTCTCTATTTATGACCTTTCGCTATTTATGACTTTCTGTCTTTTCTGTATTTCTGACTTCTCTCTATTTATGACTTTCTGTCTTTTCTGTATTACTGTCTTTTCTCTATTCCTGTCTTACTGTCTTTTCTCTATTTCTGAATTTTCAATTTTTCTGACTTTCAGCTTTTTCTCTATTTCTGACTTTTCTCTATTTATGACTTTCTGCCTTTTCTGTTTTTCTGTCTTTTCTGTATTTCTGACTTTTCTCTATTTATGACTTTCTGCCTTTTCTCTATATCTGACATTTCTCTATTTCTGACTTTCTGTCTTTTCTGTATTTCTGACTTTTCTCTATTTATGACTTTCTGCCTTTTCTGTATTTCTGACTTTTCTCTATTTACGACTTTCTGTCTTTTCTGTATTTCTGACTTTTCTCTATTTATGAATTTCTGCCTTTTCTGTATTTCTGACTTTTCTCTATTTATGACTTTCTGCCTTTTCAGTATTTCTGTCTGTTCTCTTTGTCTGACTTTTCTCTATTTATGACCTTTCGCTATTTATGACTTTCTGTCTTTTCTGTATTTCTGACTTTTCTCTATTTCTGACTTTCTGTCTTTTCGGTACTTCTGTCTTTTCTCTATTTCTGACTTTCTGTCTTTTCTCTATTTCTGACTTTTCTCTATTTATGACTTTCTGCCTTTTCTGTATTTCTGACTTTTCTCTATTTATGACTTTCTGCCTTTTCAGTATTTGTGTCTTTTCTCTATTTCTGACTTTTCTCTATTTATGACCTTTCGCTATTTATGACTTTCTGCCTTTTCTCCATTTCTGCCTTTTCTCTATTTCTGTCTTTCTGTCTTTTCTCTATATCTGACATTTCTCTATTTCTGACTTTCTGTCTTTTCTGTATTTCTGACTTTTCTCTATTTATGACTTTCTGCCTTTTCTGTATTTCTGACTTTTCTCTATTTACGACTTTCTGTCTTTTCTGTATTTCTGACTTTTCTCTATTTATGAATTTCTGCCTTTTCTGTATTTCTGACTTTTCTCTATTTATGACTTTCTGCCTTTTCAGTATTTCTGTCTGTTCTCTTTGTCTGACTTTTCTCTATTTATGACCTTTCGCTATTTATGACTTTCTGTCTTTTCTGTATTTCTGACTTTTCTCTATTTCTGACTTTCTGTCTTTTCGGTACTTCTGTCTTTTCTCTATTTCTGACTTTCTGTCTTTTCTCTATTTCTGACTTTTCTCTATTTATGACTTTCTGCCTTTTCTGTATTTCTGACTTTTCTCTATTTATGACTTTCTGCCTTTTCAGTATTTGTGTCTTTTCATTATTTCTGACTTTTCTCTATTTATGACCTTTCGCTATTTATGACTTTCTGCCTTTTCTCCATTTCTGCCTTTTCTCTATGTCTGTCTTTCTGTCTTTTCTCTATTTCTGACTTTTCGCTATTTATGACTTTCTGCCTTTTCTGTATTTCTGACTTTTCTCTATTTATGACTTTCTGTCTTTTCGGTATTTCTGATTTTTCTCTATTTATGACTTTCTGTCTTTTCTGTATTCATGACTTTTCTCTATTTATGACTTTTCTCTATTTATGACTTTCTGTCTTTTCTGTATTTCTGACTTTTCTCTATTTCTGACTTTCTGTCTTTTCTGTATTTCTGACTTTTTTCTATTTCTGACTTTCTGCCTTTTCTTTATTTCTGTCTTTTCTCTATTTCTGTCTTTCTGTCTTTTCTCTATTTCTGACTTTTCTCTATTTATGACTTTCTGCCTTTTCTGTATTTCTGACTTTTCTCTATTTATGACTTTCTGCCTTTTCAGAATTTCTGTCTTTTCTCTTTGTCATTCTTTTCTCTATTTATGACCTTTCGCTATTTATGACTTTCTGCCTTTTCTCCATTTCTGCCTTTTCTCTACTTCTGTCTTTCTGTCTTTTCTCTATTTCTGACTTTTCGCAATTTATGACTTTCTGCCTTTTCTGTATTTCTGACTTTTCTCTATTTATGACGATCTGCCTTTTCTGTATTTCTGACTTTTCTCTATTTATGACTTTCTGCCTTTTATGTATTCCTGACTTTTCTCTATTTATGACTTTCTGCCTTTTCTGTATTTCTGACTTTTCACTATTTATGAATTTCTGCCTTTTCTGTAATTCTAACTTTTCTCTATTTCTGACTTTTCTCTATTTATGACTTTCTGCCTTTTCTGTATTTCTGTCTTTTCTCTATTTATGACTTTCTGTCTTTTCTGTATTTCTGACTTTTCTCTCTTTATGAATTTCTGTCTTTTCTGTATTTCTGACTTTTCTCTATTTATGACTTTCTGTCTTTTCTGCATTTCTGACTTTTCTCTATTTCTGACTTTTCTCTATTTATGACTTTCTGTCTTTTCTGTATTTATGACTTTTTTCTATTTCTGACTTTCTGTCTTTTCTGTATTTCTGACTTTTTTCTATTTCTGACTTTTCTCTATTTATGACCTTTCGCTATTTATGACTTTCTGTCTTTTCTGTATTTCTGACTTCTCTCTATTTATGACATTCTGTCTTTTCTGTATTACTGTCTTTTCTCTATTCCTGTCTTACTGTCTTTTCTCTATTTCTGAATTTTCAATTTTTCTGACTTTCAGCTTTTTCTCTATTTCTGACTTTTCTCTATTTATGACTTTCTGCCTTTTCTGTTTTTCTGTCTTTTCTGTATTTCTGACTTTTCTCTATTTATGACTTTCTGCCTTTTCTCTATATCTGACATTTCTCTATTTATGACTTTCTGTCTTTTCTGTATTTCTGACTTTTCTCTATTTATGACATTCTGCCTTTTCTCCATTACTGCCTTTACTCTATTTCTGTCTTTCTGTCTTTTCTCTATTTCTGACTTTCTGTCTTTTCTGTATTTCTGACTTTTCTCTATTTATGACTTTCTGCCTTTTCTGTATTTCTGACTTTTCTCTATTTACGACTTTCTGTCTTTTCTGTATTTCTGACTTTTTTCTATTTCTGACTTTCTGCCTTTTCTTTATTTCTGTCTTTTCTCTATTTCTGTCTTTCTGTCTTTTCTCTATTTCTGACTTTTCTCTATTTATGACTTTCTGCCTTTTCTGTATTTCTGACTTTTCTCTATTTATGACTTTCTGCCTTTTCAGAATTTCTGTCTTTTCTCTTTGTCATTCTTTTCTCTATTTATGACCTTTCGCTATTTATGACTTTCTGCCTTTTCTCCATTTCTGCCTTTTCTCTATTTCTGTCTTTCTGTCTTTTCTCTATTTCTGACTTTTCGCAATTTATGACTTTCTGCCTTTTCTGTATTTCTGACTTTTCTCTATTTATGACTTTCTGCCTTTTCTGTATTTCTGACTTTTCTCTATTTATGACTTTCTGCCTTTTATGTATTCCTGACTTTTCTCTATTTATGACTTTCTGCCTTTTCTGTATTTCTGACTTTTCACTATTTATGAATTTCTGCCTTTTCAGTAATTCTGACTTTTCTCTATTTCTGACTTTTCTCTATTTATGACTTTCTGCCTTTTCTGTATTTCTGTCTTTTCTCTATTTATGACTTTCTGTCTTTTCTGTATTTCTGACTTTTCTCTCTTTATGAATTTCTGTCTTTTCTGTATTTCTGACTTTTCTCTATTTATGACTTTCTGTCTTTTCTGCATTTCTGACTTTTCTCTATTTCTGACTTTTCTCTATTTATGACTTTCTGTCTTTTCTGTATTTATGACTTTTTTCTATTTCTGACTTTCTGTCTTTTCTGTATTTCTGACTTTTTTCTATTTGTGACTTTTCTCTATTTATGACCTTTCGCTATTTATGACTTTCTGTCTTTTCTGTATTTCTGACTTCTCTCTATTTATGACTTTCTGTCTTTTCTCCATTACTGCCTTTACTCTATTTCTGTCTTTCTGTCTTTTCTCTATTTCTGACTTTCTGTCTTTTCTGTATTTCTGACTTTTCTCTATTTATGACTTTCTGCCTTTTCTGTATTTCTGACTTTTCTCTATTTATGACTTTCTGTCTTTTCTGTATTTCTGACTTCTCTCTATTTATGACTTTCTGTCTTTTCTCCATTACTGCCTTTACTCTATTTCTGTCTTTCTGTCTTTTCTCTATTTCTGACTTTCTGTCTTTTCTGTATTTCTGACTTTTCTCTATTTATGACTTTCTGCCTTTTCTGTATTTCTGACTTTTCTCTATTTATGACTTTCTGTCTTTTCTGTATTTCTGACTTTTCTCTATTTATAAATTTCTGCCTTTTCTGTATTTCTGACTTTTCTCTATTTATGACTTTCTGCCTTTTCTGTATTTCTGTCTTTTCTCTATTTATGACTTTCTGTCTTTTCTGTATTTCTGACTTTTCTCTCTTTATGAATTTCTGTCTTTTCTGTATTTCTGACTTTTCTCTATTTATGACTTTCTGTCTTTTCTGCATTTCTGACTTTTCTCTATTTCTGACTTTTCTCTATTTATGACTTTCTGTCTTTTCTGTATTTATGACTTTTTTCTATTTCTGACTTTCTGTCTTTTCTGTATTTCTGACTTTTTTCTATTTGTGACTTTTCTCTATTTATGACCTTTCGCTATTTATGACTTTCTGTCTTTTCTGTATTTCTGACTTCTCTCTATTTATGACTTTCTGTCTTTTCTCCATGACTGCCTTTACTCTATTTCTGTCTTTCTGTCTTTTCTCTATTTCTGACTTTCTGTCTTTTCTGTATTTCTGACTTTTCTCTATTTATGACTTTCTGCCTTTTCTGTATTTCTGACTTTTCTCTATTTATGACTTTCTGTCTTTTCTGTATTTCTGACTTCTCTCTATTTATGACTTTCTGTCTTTTCTCCATTACTGCCTTTACTCTATTTCTGTCTTTCTGTCTTTTCTCTATTTCTGACTTTCTGTCTTTTCTGTATTTCTGACTTTTCTCTATTTATGACTTTCTGCCTTTTCTGTATTTCTGACTTTTCTCTATTTATGACTTTCTGTCTTTTCTGTATTTCTGACTTTTCTCTATTTATAAATTTCTGCCTTTTCTGTATTTCTGACTTTTCTCTATTTATGACTTTCTGCCTTTTCTGTATTTCTGTCTTTTCTCTATTTATGACTTTCTGCCTTTTATGTATTCCTGACTTTTCTCTATTTATGACTTTCTGCCTTTTCTGTATTTCTGTCTTTTCACTATTTATGAATTTCTGCCTTTTCTGTAATTCTGACTTTTCTCTATTTCTGACTTTTCTCTATTTCTGACCTTCTGCCTTTTCTCTATTTCTGTCTTTTCTCTATTTATGACTTTCTGTCTTTTCTGTATTTCTGACTTTTCTCTATTTATGACTTTCTGCCTTTTCTGTATTTCTGACTTTTCTCTATTTATGACTTTCTGCCTTTTCTGTATTTCTGACTTTTCTCTATTTATGAATTTCTGCCTTTTCTGTATTTCTGTCTTTTCTCTCTTTATGAATTTCTGTCTTTTCTGTATTTCTGACTTTTCGCTATTTATGACTTTCTGCCTTTTCTGTATTTCTGTCTTTTCTCTATTTCTTACTTTTCTCAATTTATGACTTTCTGCCTTTTCTGTATTTCTGTCTTTTCTCTATTTCTTACTTTTCTCTATTTATGAATTTCTGTCTTTTCTGTATTTCTGACTTTTCTCTATTTATGACTTTCTGTCTTTTCTGAATTTCTGACTTTTCTCTATTTATGACTTTCTGCCTTTTCTGTATTTCTGACTTTTCTCTATTTATGACTTTCTGTCTTTTCTGTATTTCTGACTTTTCTCTATTTATTACTTTCTGCCTTTTCTGTATTTTCTCTATTTCTTACTTTTCTCTATTTATGACTTTCTGCCTTTTCTGTATTTCTATCTTTTCTCTATTTCTTACTTTTCTCTATTTATGAATTTCTGTCTTTTCTGTATTTCTGACTTTTCTCTATTTATGACTTTCTGTCTTTTCGGTAATTCTGATTTTTCTCTATTTATGACTTTCTGTCTTTTCTGTATTCATGACTTTTCTCTATTTCTGACTTTCCTCTATTTATGACTTTCTGTCTTTTCTGTATTTCTGACTTTTCTCTATTTATGACTTTCTGTCTTTTCTGTATTTATGATTTTTTTCTATTTCTGACTTTCTGCCTTTTCTTTATTTCTGTCTTTACTCTATTTCTGTCTTTCTGTCTTTTCTCTATTTCTGACTTTTCTCCATTTATGACTTTCTGCCTTTTCTGTATTTCTGACTTTTCTCTATTTATGACTTTCTGCCTTTTCTGTATTTCTGTCTTTTCTCTATTTATGACGTTCTGCCTTTTATGTATTCCTGGCTTTTCTCTATTTATGACTTTCTGCCTTTTCTGACTTTCTGACTTTTCACTAATTATGAATTTCTGCCTTTTCTGTAATTCTGACTTTTCTCTATTTCTGACTTTTCTCTATTTATGAATTTCTGCCTTTTCTGTATTTCTGTCTTTTCTCTCTTTATGAATTTCTGTCTTTTCTGTATTTCTGACATTTCTCTATTTATGACTTTCTGCCTTTTCTGTATTTCTGTCTTTTCTCTCTTTCTTACTTTTCTCTATTTATGACTTTCTGCCTTTTCTGTATTTCTGTCTTTTCTCTATTTCTTACTTTTCTCTATTTATGACTTTCTGTCTTTTCTGTATTCATGACTTTTCTCTATTTCTGTCTTTTCTCTATTTATGACTTTCTGTCTTTTCTGTATTTCTGACTTTTCTCTATTGATGACTTTCTGTCTTTTCTGTATTTGTGACTTTTTTCTATTTCTGACTTTCTGTCTTTTCTGTATTTCTGACTTTTCTCTATTTATGACTTTCTGCCTTTTCTGTATTTCTGTCTTTTCTCTATTTATGACTTTCTGCCTTTTATGTATTCCTGACTTTTCTCTATTTATGAATTTCTGCATTTTCTGTATTTCTGTCTTTTCACTCTTTATGAATTTCTGCCTTTTCTGTATTTCTGACTTTTCTCTATTTCTGACTTTTCTCTATTTCTGACTTTCTGCCTTTTCTGTATTTCTGTCTTTTCTCTATTTATGACTTTCTGTCTTTTCTGTATTTCTGACTTTTCTCTATTTATGACTTTCTGCCTTTTCTGTATTTCTGACTTTTCTCTATTTATGACTTTCTGCCTTTTCTGTATTTCTGACTTTTCTCTATTTATGACTTTCTGCCTTTTCTGTATTTCTGACTTTTCTCTATTTATGACTTTCTGCCTTTTCTGTATTTCTGTCTTTTCTCTATTTATGACGTTCTGCCTTTTATGCATTCCTGACATTTCTCTATTTATGACTTTCTGCCTTTTCTGTCTTTCTGACTTTTCACTATTTATGAATTTCTGTCTTTTCTGTATTTCTGACTTTTCTCTATTTATGACTTTCTGCCTTTTCTGTATTTCTGACTTTTCTCTATTTATGACTTTCTGCCTTTTCTGTATTTCTGACTTTTCTCTATTTATGACTTTCTGTCTTTTCTGTATTTCTGACTTTTCTCTATTTATGACTTTCTGCCTTTTCAGTATTTGTGTCTTTTCTCTATTTCTGACTTTTCTCTATTTATGACCTTTCGCTATTTATGACTTTCTGCCTTTTCTCCATTTCTGCCTTTTCTCTATTTCTGTCTTTCTGTCTTTTCTCTATTTCTGACTTTTCGCAATTTATGACTTTCTGCCTTTTCTGTATTTCTGACTTTTCTCTATTTATGACTTTCTGCCTTTTCTGTATTTCAGACTTTTCTCTATTTATGACTTTCTGCCTTTTATGTATTCCTGACTTTTCTCTATTTATGACTTTCTGCCTTTTCTGTATTTCTGACTTTCTGCCTTTTCTGTATTTCTGACTTTTCTCTATTTATGACTTTCTGTCTTTTCTGCATTTCTGACTTTTCTCTATTTCTGACTTTTCTCTATTTATGACTTTCTGTCTTTTCTGTATTTCTGACTTCTCTCTATTTCTGACTTTCTGTCTTTTCTGTATTTCTGACTTTTTTCTATTTCTGACTTTTCTCTATTTATGACCTTTCGCTATTTATGACTTTCTGTCTTTTCTGTATTTCTGACTTCTCTCTATTTATGACTTTCTGTCTTTTCTGTATTACTGTCTTTTCTCTATTCCTGTCTTACTGTCTTTTCTCTATTTCTGAATTTTCAATTTTTCTGACTTTCAGCTTTTTCTCTATTTCTGACTTTTCTCTATTTATGACTTTCTGCCTTTTCTGTTTTTCTGTCTTTTCTGTATTTCTGACTTTTCTCTATTTATGATTTTCTGCCTTTTCTCTATATCTGACATTTCTCTATTTCTGACTTTCTGTCTTTTCTGTATTTCTGACTTTTCTCTATTTATGACTTTCTGCCTTTTCTGTATTTCTGACTTTTCTCTATTTACGACTTTCTGTCTTTTCTGTATTTCTGACTTTTCTCTATTTATGAATTTCAGCCTTTTCTGTATTTCTGACTTTTCTCTATTTATGACTTTCTGCCTTTTCAGTATTTCTGTCTGTTCTCTTTGTCTGACTTTTCTCTATTTATGACCTTTCGCTATTTATGACTTTCTGTCTTTTCTGTATTTCTGACTTTTCTCTATTTCTGACTTTCTGTCTTTTCGGTACTTCTGTCTTTTCTCTATTTCTGACTTTCTGTCTTTTCTCTATTTCTGACTTTTCTCTATTTATGACTTTCTGCCTTTTCTGTATTTCTGACTTTTCTCTATTTATGACTTTCTGCCTTTTCAGTATTTGTGTCTTTTCTTTATTTCTGACTTTTCTCTATTTATGACCTTTCGCTATTTATGACTTTCTGCCTTTTCTCCATTTCTGCCTTTTCTCTATTTCTGTCTTTCTGTCTTTTCTCTATTTCTGACTTTTCGCTATTTATGACTTTCTGCCTTTTCTGTATTTCTGACTTTTCTCTATTTATGACTTTCTGTCTTTTCGGTATTTCTGATTTTTCTCTATTTATGACTTTCTGTCTTTTCTGTATTCATGACTTTTCTCTATTTATGACTTTTCTCTATTTATGACTTTCTGTCTTTTCTGTATTTCTGACTTTTCTCTATTTCTGACTTTCTGTCTTTTCTGTATTTCTGACTTTTTTCTATTTCTGACTTTCTGCCTTTTCTTTATTTCTGTCTTTTCTCTATTTCTGTCTTTCTGTCTTTTCTCTATTTCTGACTTTTCTCTATTTATGACTTTCTGCCTTTTCTGTATTCCTGACTTTTCTCTATTTATGACTTTCTGCCTTTTCTGTATTTCTGACTTTCTGCCTTTTCTGTATTTCTGACTTTTCTCTATTTATGACTTTCTGCCTTTTCTGTATTTCTGACTTTTCTCTATTTATGACTTTCTGTCTTTTCTGCATTTCTGACTTTTCTCTATTTACGACTTTCTGTCTTTTCTGTATTTCTGACTTTTCTCTATTTATGAATTTCAGCCTTTTCTGTATTTCTGACTTTTCTCTATTTATGACTTTCTGCCTTTTCAGTATTTCTGTCTGTTCTCTTTGTCTGACTTTTCTCTATTTATGACCTTTCGCTATTTATGACTTTCTGTCTTTTCTGTATTTCTGACTTTTCTCTATTTCTGACTTTCTGTCTTTTCGGTACTTCTGTCTTTTCTCTATTTCTGACTTTCTGTCTTTTCTCTATTTCTGACTTTTCTCTATTTATGACTTTCTGCCTTTTCAGTATTTGTGTCTTTTCTCTATTTCTGACTTTTCTCTATTTATGACCTTTCGCTATTTATGACTTTCTGCCTTTTCTCCATTTCTGCCTTTTCTCTATTTCTGTCTTTCTGTCTTTTCTCTATTTCTGACTTTTCGCTATTTATGACTTTCTGCCTTTTCTGTATTTCTGACTTTTCTCTATTTATGACTTTCTGTCTTTTCTGTATTTCTGACTTTTCTCTATTTCTGACTTTCTGTCTTTTCGGTACTTCTGTCTTTTCTCTATTTCTGACTTTCTGTCTTTTCTCTATTTCTGACTTTTCTCTATTTATGACTTTCTGCCTTTTCTGTATTTCTGACTTTTCTCTATTTATGACTTTCTGCCTTTTCAGTATTTGTGTCTTTTCTTTATTTCTGACTTTTCTCTATTTATGACCTTTCGCTATTTATGACTTTCTGCCTTTTCTCCATTTCTGCCTTTTCTCTATTTCTGTCTTTCTGTCTTTTCTCTATTTCTGACTTTTCGCTATTTATGACTTTCTGCCTTTTCTGTATTTCTGACTTTTCTCTATTTATGACTTTCTGTCTTTTCGGTATTTCTGATTTTTCTCTATTTATGACTTTCTGTCTTTTCTGTATTCATGACTTTTCTCTATTTATGACTTTTCTCTATTTATGACTTTCTGTCTTTTCTGTATTTCTGACTTTTCTCTATTTCTGACTTTCTGTCTTTTCTGTATTTCTGACTTTTTTCTATTTCTGACTTTCTGCCTTTTCTTTATTTCTGTCTTTTCTCTATTTCTGTCTTTCTGTCTTTTCTCTATTTCTGACTTTTCTCTATTTATGACTTTCTGCCTTTTCTGTATTTCTGACTTTTCTCTATTTATGACTTTCTGCCTTTTCAGAATTTCTGTCTTTTCTCTTTGTCATTCTTTTCTCTATTTATGACCTTTCGCTATTTATGACTTTCTGCCTTTTCTCCATTTCTGCCTTTTCTCTATTTCTGTCTTTCTGTCTTTTCTCTATTTCTGACTTTTCGCAATTTATGACTTTCTGCCTTTTCTGTATTTCTGACTTTTCTCTATTTATGACTTTCTGCCTTTTCTGTATTTCTGACTTTTCTCTATTTATGACTTTCTGCCTTTTATGTATTCCTGACTTTTCTCTATTTATGACTTTCTGCCTTTTCTGTATTTCTGACTTTTCACTATTTATGAATTTCTGCCTTTTCTGTAATTCTGACTTTTCTCTATTTCTGACTTTTCTCTATTTATGACTTTCTGCCTTTTCTGTATTTCTGACTTTTCTCTATTTATGACTTTCTGTCTTTTCTGTATTTCTGACTTTTCTCTATTTATAAATTTCTGCCTTTTCTGTATTTCTGACTTTTCTCTATTTATGACTTTCTGCCTTTTCTGTATTTCTGTCTTTTCTCTATTTATGACTTTCTGCCTTTTATGTATTCCTGACTTTTCCCTATTTATGACTTTCTGCCTTTTCTGTATTTCTGTCTTTTCACTATTTATGAATTTCTGCCTTTTCTGTAATTCTGACTTTTCTCTATTTCTGACTTTTCTCTATTTCTGACTTTTCTCTATTTCTGACTTTCTGCCTTTTCTGTATTTCTGTCTGTTCTCTTTGTCTGACTTTTCTCTATTTATGACCTTTCGCTATTTATGACTTTCTGTCTTTTCTGTATTTCTGACTTTTCTCTATTTCTGACTTTCTGTCTTTTCGGTACTTCTGTCTTTTCTCTATTTCTGACTTTCTGTCTTTTCTCTATTTCTGACTTTTCTCTATTTATGACTTTCTGCCTTTTCTGTATTTCTGACTTTTCTCTATTTATGACTTTCTGCCTTTTCAGTATTTGTGTCTTTTCTCTATTTCTGACTTTTCTCTATTTATGACCTTTCGCTATTTATGACTTTCTGCCTTTTCTCCATTTCTGCCTTTTCTCTATTTCTGTCTTTCTGTCTTTTCTCTATTTCTGACTTTTCGCTATTTATGACTTTCTGCCTTTTCTGTATTTCTGACTTTTCTCTATTTATGACTTTCTGTCTTTTCTGTATTTCTGACTTTTCTCTATTTCTGACTTTCTGTCTTTTCGGTACTTCTGTCTTTTCTCTATTTCTGACTTTCTGTCTTTTCTCTATTTCTGACTTTTCTCTATTTATGACTTTCTGCCTTTTCTGTATTTCTGACTTTTCTCTATTTATGACTTTCTGCCTTTTCAGTATTTGTGTCTTTTCTTTATTTCTGACTTTTCTCTATTTATGACCTTTCGCTATTTATGACTTTCTGCCTTTTCTCCATTTCTGCCTTTTCTCTATTTCTGTCTTTCTGTCTTTTCTCTATTTCTGACTTTTCGCTATTTATGACTTTCTGCCTTTTCTGTATTTCTGACTTTTCTCTATTTATGACTTTCTGTCTTTTCGGTATTTCTGATTTTTCTCTATTTATGACTTTCTGTCTTTTCTGTATTCATGACTTTTCTCTATTTATGACTTTTCTCTATTTATGACTTTCTGTCTTTTCTGTATTTCTGACTTTTCTCTATTTCTGACTTTCTGTCTTTTCTGTATTTCTGACTTTTTTCTATTTCTGACTTTCTGCCTTTTCTTTATTTCTGACTTTTCTCTATTTATGACTTTCTGTCTTTTCTGTATTTATGACTTTTTTCTATTTCTGACTTTCTGTCTTTTCTGTATTTCTGACTTTTTTCTATTTCTGACTTTTCTCTATTTATGACCTTTCGCTATTTATGACTTTCTGTCTTTTCTGTATTTCTGACTTCTCTCTATTTATGACTTTCTGTCTTTTCTGTATTACTGTCTTTTCTCTATTCCTGTCTTACTGTCTTTTCTCTATTTCTGAATTTTCAATTTTTCTGACTTTCAGCTTTTTCTCTATTTCTGACTTTTCTCTATTTATGACTTTCTGCCTTTTCTGTTTTTCTGTCTTTTCTGTATTTCTGACTTTTCTCTATTTATGACTTTCTGCCTTTTCTCTATATCTGACATTTCTCTATTTCTGACTTTCTGTCTTTTCTGTATTTCTGACTTTTCTCTATTTATGACTTTCTGCCTTTTCTGTATTTCTGACTTTTCTCTATTTACGACTTTCTGTCTTTTCTGTATTTCTGACTTTTCTCTATTTATGAATTTCAGCCTTTTCTGTATTTCTGACTTTTCTCTATTTATGACTTTCTGCCTTTTCAGTATTTCTGTCTGTTCTCTTTGTCTGACTTTTCTCTATTTATGACCTTTCGCTATTTATGACTTTCTGTCTTTTCTGTATTTCTGACTTTTCTCTATTTCTGACTTTCTGTCTTTTCGGTACTTCTGTCTTTTCTCTATTTCTGACTTTCTGTCTTTTCTCTATTTCTGACTTTTCTCTATTTATGACTTTCTGCCTTTTCAGTATTTGTGTCTTTTCTCTATTTATGACTTTCTGCCTTTTCAGTATTTGTGTCTTTTCTCTATTTCTGACTTTTCTCTATTTATGACCTTTCGCTATTTATGACTTTCTGCCTTTTCTCCATTTCTGCCTTTTCTCTATTTCTGACTTTCTGTCTTTTCTGTATTTCTGACTTTTTTCTATTTCTGACTTTCTGCCTTTTCTTTATTTCTGTCTTTTCTCTATTTCTGTCTTTCTGTCTTTTCTCTATTTCTGACTTTTCTCTATTTATGACTTTCTGCCTTTTCTGTATTTCTGACTTTTCTCTATTTATGACTTTCTGCCTTTTCAGAATTTCTGTCTTTTCTCTTTGTCATTCTTTTCTCTATTTATGACCTTTCGCTATTTATGACTTTCTGCCTTTTCTCCATTTCTGCCTTTTCTCTATTTCTGTCTTTCTGTCTTTTCTCTATTTCTGACTTTTCGCAATTTATGACTTTCTGCCTTTTCTGTATTTCTGACTTTTCTCTATTTATGACTTTCTGCCTTTTCTGTATTTCTGACTTTTCTCTATTTATGACTTTCTGCCTTTTATGTATTCCTGACTTTTCTCTATTTATGACTTTCTGCCTTTTCTGTATTTCTGACTTTTCACTATTTATGAATTTCTGCCTTTTCTGTAATTCTGACTTTTCTCTATTTCTGACTTTTCTCTATTTATGACTTTCTGCCTTTTCTGTATTTCTGACTTTTCTCTATTTATGACTTTCTGTCTTTTCTGTATTTCTGACTTTTCTCTATTTATAAATTTCTGCCTTTTCTGTATTTCTGACTTTTCTCTATTTATGACTTTCTGCCTTTTCTGTATTTCTGTCTTTTCTCTATTTATGACTTTCTGCCTTTTATGTATTCCTGACTTTTCCCTATTTATGACTTTCTGCCTTTTCTGTATTTCTGTCTTTTCACTATTTATGAATTTCTGCCTTTTCTGTAATTCTGACTTTTCTCTATTTCTGACTTTTCTCTATTTCTGACTTTTCTCTATTTCTGACTTTCTGCCTTTTCTGTATTTCTGTCTGTTCTCTTTGTCTGACTTTTCTCTATTTATGACCTTTCGCTATTTATGACTTTCTGTCTTTTCTGTATTTCTGACTTTTCTCTATTTCTGACTTTCTGTCTTTTCGGTACTTCTGTCTTTTCTCTATTTCTGACTTTCTGTCTTTTCTCTATTTCTGACTTTTCTCTATTTATGACTTTCTGCCTTTTCTGTATTTCTGACTTTTCTCTATTTATGACTTTCTGCCTTTTCAGTATTTGTGTCTTTTCTCTATTTCTGACTTTTCTCTATTTATGACCTTTCGCTATTTATGACTTTCTGCCTTTTCTCCATTTCTGCCTTTTCTCTATTTCTGTCTTTCTGTCTTTTCTCTATTTCTGACTTTTCGCTATTTATGACTTTCTGCCTTTTCTGTATTTCTGACTTTTCTCTATTTATGACTTTCTGTCTTTTCTGTATTTCTGACTTTTCTCTATTTCTGACTTTCTGTCTTTTCGGTACTTCTGTCTTTTCTCTATTTCTGACTTTCTGTCTTTTCTCTATTTCTGACTTTTCTCTATTTATGACTTTCTGCCTTTTCTGTATTTCTGACTTTTCTCTATTTATGACTTTCTGCCTTTTCAGTATTTGTGTCTTTTCTTTATTTCTGACTTTTCTCTATTTATGACCTTTCGCTATTTATGACTTTCTGCCTTTTCTCCATTTCTGCCTTTTCTCTATTTCTGTCTTTCTGTCTTTTCTCTATTTCTGACTTTTCGCTATTTATGACTTTCTGCCTTTTCTGTATTTCTGACTTTTCTCTATTTATGACTTTCTGTCTTTTCGGTATTTCTGATTTTTCTCTATTTATGACTTTCTGTCTTTTCTGTATTCATGACTTTTCTCTATTTATGACTTTTCTCTATTTATGACTTTCTGTCTTTTCTGTATTTCTGACTTTTCTCTATTTCTGACTTTCTGTCTTTTCTGTATTTCTGACTTTTTTCTATTTCTGACTTTCTGCCTTTTCTTTATTTCTGACTTTTCTCTATTTATGACTTTCTGTCTTTTCTGTATTTATGACTTTTTTCTATTTCTGACTTTCTGTCTTTTCTGTATTTCTGACTTTTTTCTATTTCTGACTTTTCTCTATTTATGACCTTTCGCTATTTATGACTTTCTGTCTTTTCTGTATTTCTGACTTCTCTCTATTTATGACTTTCTGTCTTTTCTGTATTACTGTCTTTTCTCTATTCCTGTCTTACTGTCTTTTCTCTATTTCTGAATTTTCAATTTTTCTGACTTTCAGCTTTTTCTCTATTTCTGACTTTTCTCTATTTATGACTTTCTGCCTTTTCTGTTTTTCTGTCTTTTCTGTATTTCTGACTTTTCTCTATTTATGACTTTCTGCCTTTTCTCTATATCTGACATTTCTCTATTTCTGACTTTCTGTCTTTTCTGTATTTCTGACTTTTCTCTATTTATGACTTTCTGCCTTTTCTGTATTTCTGACTTTTCTCTATTTACGACTTTCTGTCTTTTCTGTATTTCTGACTTTTCTCTATTTATGAATTTCAGCCTTTTCTGTATTTCTGACTTTTCTCTATTTATGACTTTCTGCCTTTTCAGTATTTCTGTCTGTTCTCTTTGTCTGACTTTTCTCTATTTATGACCTTTCGCTATTTATGACTTTCTGTCTTTTCTGTATTTCTGACTTTTCTCTATTTCTGACTTTCTGTCTTTTCGGTACTTCTGTCTTTTCTCTATTTCTGACTTTCTGTCTTTTCTCTATTTCTGACTTTTCTCTATTTATGACTTTCTGCCTTTTCAGTATTTGTGTCTTTTCTCTATTTATGACTTTCTGCCTTTTCAGTATTTGTGTCTTTTCTCTATTTCTGACTTTTCTCTATTTATGACCTTTCGCTATTTATGACTTTCTGCCTTTTCTCCATTTCTGCCTTTTCTCTATTTCTGTCTTTCTGTCTTTTCTCTATTTCTGACTTTTCGCTATTTATGACTTTCTGCCTTTTCTGTATTTCTGACTTTTCTCTATTTATGACTTTCTGTCTTTTCTGTATTTCTGACTTTTCTCTATTTCTGACTTTCTGTCTTTTCGGTACTTCTGTCTTTTCTCCATTTCTGACTTTCTGTCTTTTCTCTATTTCTGACTTTTCTCTATTTATGACTTTCTGCCTTTTCTGTATTTCTGACTTTTCTCTATTTATGACTTTCTGCCTTTTCAGTATTTGTGTCTTTTCTTTATTTCTGACTTTTCTCTATTTATGACCTTTCGCTATATATGACGTTCTGCCTTTTCTCCATTTCTGCCTTTTCTCTATTTCTGTCTTTCTGTCTTTTCTCTATTTCTGACTTTTCGCTATTTATGACTTTCTGCCTTTTCTGTATTTCTGACTTTTCTCTATTTATGACTTTCTGCCTTTTCTGTATTTCTGACTTTTCTCTATTTATGACTTTCTGTCTTTTCTGCATTTCTGACTTTTCTCTATTTCTGACTTTTCTCTATTTATGACTTTCTGTCTTTTCTGTATTTATGACTTTTTTCTATTTCTGACTTTCTGTCTTTTCTGTATTTCTGACTTTTTTCTATTTCTGACTTTTCTCTATTTATGACCTTTCGCTATTTATGACTTTCTGTCTTTTCTGTATTTCTGACTTCTCTCTATTTATGACTTTCTGTCTTTTCTGTATTACTGTCTTTTCTCTATTCCTGTCTTACTGTCTTTTCTCTATTTCTGAATTTTCAATTTTTCTGACTTTCAGCTTTTTCTCTATTTCTGACTTTTCTCTATTTATGACTTTCTGCCTTTTCTGTTTTTCTGTCTTTTCTGTATTTCTGACTTTTCTCTATTTATGACTTTCTGCCTTTTCTCTATATCTGACATTTCTCTATTTCTGACTTTCTGTCTTTTCTGTATTTCTGACTTTTCTCTATTTATGACTTTCTGCCTTTTCTGTATTTCTGACTTTTCTCTATTTACGACTTTCTGTCTTTTCTGTATTTCTGACTTTTCTCTATTTATGAATTTCAGCCTTTTCTGTATTTCTGACTTTTCTCTATTTATGACTTTCTGCCTTTTCAGTATTTCTGTCTGTTCTCTTTGTCTGACTTTTCTCTATTTATGACCTTTCGCTATTTATGACTTTCTGTCTTTTCTGTATTTCTGACTTTTCTCTATTTCTGACTTTCTGTCTTTTCGGTACTTCTGTCTTTTCTCTATTTCTGACTTTCTGTCTTTTCTCTATTTCTGACTTTTCTCTATTTATGACTTTCTGCCTTTTCAGTATTTGTGTCTTTTCTCTATTTCTGACTTTTCTCTATTTATGACCTTTCGCTATTTATGACTTTCTGCCTTTTCTCCATTTCTGCCTTTTCTCTATTTCTGTCTTTCTGTCTTTTCTCTATTTCTGACTTTTCGCTATTTATGACTTTCTGCCTTTTCTGTATTTCTGACTTTTCTCTATTTACGACTTTCTGTCTTTTCTGTATTTCTGACTTTTCTCTATTTATGAATTTCAGCCTTTTCTGTATTTCTGACTTTTCTCTATTTATGACTTTCTGCCTTTTCAGTATTTCTGTCTGTTCTCTTTGTCTGACTTTTCTCTATTTATGACCTTTCGCTATTTATGACTTTCTGTCTTTTCTGTATTTCTGACTTTTCTCTATTTCTGACTTTCTGTCTTTTCGGTACTTCTGTCTTTTCTCTATTTCTGACTTTCTGTCTTTTCTCTATTTCTGACTTTTCTCTATTTATGACTTTCTGCCTTTTCAGTATTTGTGTCTTTTCTCTATTTCTGACTTTTCTCTATTTATGACCTTTCGCTATTTATGACTTTCTGCCTTTTCTCCATTTCTGCCTTTTCTCTATTTCTGTCTTTCTGTCTTTTCTCTATTTCTGACTTTTCGCTATTTATGACTTTCTGCCTTTTCTGTATTTCTGACTTTTCTCTATTTATGACTTTCTGTCTTTTCTGTATTTCTGACTTTTCTCTATTTCTGACTTTCTGTCTTTTCGGTACTTCTGTCTTTTCTCTATTTCTGACTTTCTGTCTTTTCTCTATTTCTGACTTTTCTCTATTTATGACTTTCTGCCTTTTCTGTATTTCTGACTTTTCTCTATTTATGACTTTCTGCCTTTTCAGTATTTGTGTCTTTTCTTTATTTCTGACTTTTCTCTATTTATGACCTTTCGCTATTTATGACTTTCTGCCTTTTCTCCATTTCTGCCTTTTCTCTATTTCTGTCTTTCTGTCTTTTCTCTATTTCTGACTTTTCGCTATTTATGACTTTCTGCCTTTTCTGTATTTCTGACTTTTCTCTATTTATGACTTTCTGTCTTTTCGGTATTTCTGATTTTTCTCTATTTATGACTTTCTGTCTTTTCTGTATTCATGACTTTTCTCTATTTATGACTTTTCTCTATTTATGACTTTCTGTCTTTTCTGTATTTCTGACTTTTCTCTATTTCTGACTTTCTGTCTTTTCTGTATTTCTGACTTTTTTCTATTTCTGACTTTCTGCCTTTTCTTTATTTCTGTCTTTTCTCTATTTCTGTCTTTCTGTCTTTTCTCTATTTCTGACTTTTCTCTATTTATGACTTTCTGCCTTTTCTGTATTTCTGACTTTTCTCTATTTATGACTTTCTGCCTTTTCAGAATTTCTGTCTTTTCTCTTTGTCATTCTTTTCTCTATTTATGACCTTTCGCTATTTATGACTTTCTGCCTTTTCTCCATTTCTGCCTTTTCTCTATTTCTGTCTTTCTGTCTTTTCTCTATTTCTGACTTTTCGCAATTTATGACTTTCTGCCTTTTCTGTATTTCTGACTTTTCTCTATTTATGACTTTCTGCCTTTTCTGTATTTCTGACTTTTCTCTATTTATGACTTTCTGCCTTTTATGTATTCCTGACTTTTCTCTATTTATGACTTTCTGCCTTTTCTGTATTTCTGACTTTTCACTATTTATGAATTTCTGCCTTTTCTGTAATTCTGACTTTTCTCTATTTCTGACTTTTCTCTATTTATGACTTTCTGCCTTTTCTGTATTTCTGACTTTTCTCTATTTATGACTTTCTGTCTTTTCTGTATTTCTGACTTTTCTCTATTTATAAATTTCTGCCTTTTCTGTATTTCTGACTTTTCTCTATTTATGACTTTCTGCCTTTTCTGTATTTCTGTCTTTTCTCTATTTATGACTTTCTGCCTTTTATGTATTCCTGACTTTTCCCTATTTATGACTTTCTGCCTTTTCTGTATTTCTGTCTTTTCACTATTTATGAATTTCTGCCTTTTCTGTAATTCTGACTTTTCTCTATTTCTGACTTTTCTCTATTTCTGACTTTTCTCTATTTCTGACTTTCTGCCTTTTCTGTATTTCTGTCTGTTCTCTTTGTCTGACTTTTCTCTATTTATGACCTTTCGCTATTTATGACTTTCTGTCTTTTCTGTATTTCTGACTTTTCTCTATTTCTGACTTTCTGTCTTTTCGGTACTTCTGTCTTTTCTCTATTTCTGACTTTCTGTCTTTTCTCTATTTCTGACTTTTCTCTATTTATGACTTTCTGCCTTTTCTGTATTTCTGACTTTTCTCTATTTATGACTTTCTGCCTTTTCAGTATTTGTGTCTTTTCTCTATTTCTGACTTTTCTCTATTTATGACCTTTCGCTATTTATGACTTTCTGCCTTTTCTCCATTTCTGCCTTTTCTCTATTTCTGTCTTTCTGTCTTTTCTCTATTTCTGACTTTTCGCTATTTATGACTTTCTGCCTTTTCTGTATTTCTGACTTTTCTCTATTTATGACTTTCTGTCTTTTCTGTATTTCTGACTTTTCTCTATTTCTGACTTTCTGTCTTTTCGGTACTTCTGTCTTTTCTCTATTTCTGACTTTCTGTCTTTTCTCTATTTCTGACTTTTCTCTATTTATGACTTTCTGCCTTTTCTGTATTTCTGACTTTTCTCTATTTATGACTTTCTGCCTTTTCAGTATTTGTGTCTTTTCTTTATTTCTGACTTTTCTCTATTTATGACCTTTCGCTATTTATGACTTTCTGCCTTTTCTCCATTTCTGCCTTTTCTCTATTTCTGTCTTTCTGTCTTTTCTCTATTTCTGACTTTTCGCTATTTATGACTTTCTGCCTTTTCTGTATTTCTGACTTTTCTCTATTTATGACTTTCTGTCTTTTCGGTATTTCTGATTTTTCTCTATTTATGACTTTCTGTCTTTTCTGTATTCATGACTTTTCTCTATTTATGACTTTTCTCTATTTATGACTTTCTGTCTTTTCTGTATTTCTGACTTTTCTCTATTTCTGACTTTCTGTCTTTTCTGTATTTCTGACTTTTTTCTATTTCTGACTTTCTGCCTTTTCTTTATTTCTGTCTTTTCTCTATTTCTGTCTTTCTGTCTTTTCTCTATTTCTGACTTTTCTCTATTTATGACTTTCTGCCTTTTCTGTATTCCTGACTTTTCTCTATTTATGACTTTCTGCCTTTTCTGTATTTCTGACTTTCTGCCTTTTCTGTATTTCTGACTTTTCTCTATTTATGACTTTCTGCCTTTTCTGTATTTCTGACTTTTCTCTATTTATGACTTTCTGTCTTTTCTGCATTTCTGACTTTTCTCTATTTCTGACTTTTCTCTATTTATGACTTTCTGTCTTTTCTGTATTTATGACTTTTTTCTATTTCTGACTTTCTGTCTTTTCTGTATTTCTGACTTTTTTCTATTTCTGACTTTTCTCTATTTATGACCTTTCGCTATTTATGACTTTCTGTCTTTTCTGTATTTCTGACTTCTCTCTATTTATGACTTTCTGTCTTTTCTGTATTACTGTCTTTTCTCTATTCCTGTCTTACTGTCTTTTCTCTATTTCTGAATTTTCAATTTTTCTGACTTTCAGCTTTTTCTCTATTTCTGACTTTTCTCTATTTATGACTTTCTGCCTTTTCTGTTTTTCTGTCTTTTCTGTATTTCTGACTTTTCTCTATTTATGACTTTCTGCCTTTTCTCTATATCTGACATTTCTCTATTTCTGACTTTCTGTCTTTTCTGTATTTCTGACTTTTCTCTATTTATGACTTTCTGCCTTTTCTGTATTTCTGACTTTTCTCTATTTACGACTTTCTGTCTTTTCTGTATTTCTGACTTTTCTCTATTTATGAATTTCAGCCTTTTCTGTATTTCTGACTTTTCTCTATTTATGACTTTCTGCCTTTTCAGTATTTCTGTCTGTTCTCTTTGTCTGACTTTTCTCTATTTATGACCTTTCGCTATTTATGACTTTCTGTCTTTTCTGTATTTCTGACTTTTCTCTATTTCTGACTTTCTGTCTTTTCTCTATTTCTGACTTTTCGCTATTTATGACTTTCTGCCTTTTCTGTATTTCTGACTTTTCTCTATTTATGACTTTCTGTCTTTTCGGTATTTCTGATTTTTCTCTATTTATGACTTTCTGTCTTTTCTGTATTCATGACTTTTCTCTATTTATGACTTTTCTCTATTTATGACTTTCTGTCTTTTCTGTATTTCTGACTTTTCTCTATTTCTGACTTTCTGTCTTTTCTGTATTTCTGACTTTTTTCTATTTCTGACTTTCTGCCTTTTCTTTATTTCTGTCTTTTCTCTATTTCTGTCTTTCTGTCTTTTCTCTATTTCTGACTTTTCTCTATTTATGACTTTCTGCCTTTTCTGTATTCCTGACTTTTCTCTATTTATGACTTTCTGCCTTTTCTGTATTTCTGACTTTCTGCCTTTTCTGTATTTCTGACTTTTCTCTATTTATGACTTTCTGCCTTTTCTGTATTTCTGACTTTTCTCTATTTATGACTTTCTGTCTTTTCTGCATTTCTGACTTTTCTCTATTTCTGACTTTTCTCTATTTATGACTTTCTGTCTTTTCTGTATTTATGACTTTTTTCTATTTCTGACTTTCTGTCTTTTCTGTATTTCTGACTTTTTTCTATTTCTGACTTTTCTCTATTTATGACCTTTCGCTATTTATGACTTTCTGTCTTTTCTGTATTTCTGACTTCTCTCTATTTATGACTTTCTGTCTTTTCTGTATTACTGTCTTTTCTCTATTCCTGTCTTACTGTCTTTTCTCTATTTCTGAATTTTCAATTTTTCTGACTTTCAGCTTTTTCTCTATTTCTGACTTTTCTCTATTTATGACTTTCTGCCTTTTCTGTTTTTCTGTCTTTTCTGTATTTCTGACTTTTCTCTATTTATGACTTTCTGCCTTTTCTCTATATCTGACATTTCTCTATTTCTGACTTTCTGTCTTTTCTGTATTTCTGACTTTTCTCTATTTATGACTTTCTGCCTTTTCTGTATTTCTGACTTTTCTCTATTTACGACTTTCTGTCTTTTCTGTATTTCTGACTTTTCTCTATTTATGAATTTCAGCCTTTTCTGTATTTCTGACTTTTCTCTATTTATGACTTTCTGCCTTTTCAGTATTTCTGTCTGTTCTCTTTGTCTGACTTTTCTCTATTTATGACCTTTCGCTATTTATGACTTTCTGTCTTTTCTGTATTTCTGACTTTTCTCTATTTCTGACTTTCTGTCTTTTCGGTACTTCTGTCTTTTCTCTATTTCTGACTTTCTGTCTTTTCTCTATTTCTGACTTTTCTCTATTTATGACTTTCTGCCTTTTCAGTATTTGTGTCTTTTCTCTATTTATGACTTTCTGCCTTTTCAGTATTTGTGTCTTTTCTCTATTTCTGACTTTTCTCTATTTATGACCTTTCGCTATTTATGACTTTCTGCCTTTTCTCCATTTCTGCCTTTTCTCTATTTCTGTCTTTCTGTCTTTTCTCTATTTCTGACTTTTCGCTATTTATGACTTTCTGCCTTTTCTGTATTTCTGACTTTTCTCTATTTATGACTTTCTGTCTTTTCTGTATTTCTGACTTTTCTCTATTTCTGACTTTCTGTCTTTTCGGTACTTCTGTCTTTTCTCCATTTCTGACTTTCTGTCTTTTCTCTATTTCTGACTTTTCTCTATTTATGACTTTCTGCCTTTTCTGTATTTCTGACTTTTCTCTATTTATGACTTTCTGCCTTTTCAGTATTTGTGTCTTTTCTTTATTTCTGACTTTTCTCTATTTATGACCTTTCGCTATTTATGACTTTCTGCCTTTTCTCCATTTCTGCCTTTTCTCTATTTCTGTCTTTCTGTCTTTTCTCTATTTCTGACTTTTCGCTATTTATGACTTTCTGCCTTTTCTGTATTTCTGACTTTTCTCTATTTATGACTTTCTGCCTTTTCTGTATTTCTGACTTTTCTCTATTTATGACTTTCTGTCTTTTCTGCATTTCTGACTTTTCTCTATTTCTGACTTTTCTCTATTTATGACTTTCTGTCTTTTCTGTATTTATGACTTTTTTCTATTTCTGACTTTCTGTCTTTTCTGTATTTCTGACTTTTTTCTATTTCTGACTTTTCTCTATTTATGACCTTTCGCTATTTATGACTTTCTGTCTTTTCTGTATTTCTGACTTCTCTCTATTTATGACTTTCTGTCTTTTCTGTATTACTGTCTTTTCTCTATTCCTGTCTTACTGTCTTTTCTCTATTTCTGAATTTTCAATTTTTCTGACTTTCAGCTTTTTCTCTATTTCTGACTTTTCTCTATTTATGACTTTCTGCCTTTTCTGTTTTTCTGTCTTTTCTGTATTTCTGACTTTTCTCTATTTATGACTTTCTGCCTTTTCTCTATATCTGACATTTCTCTATTTCTGACTTTCTGTCTTTTCTGTATTTCTGACTTTTCTCTATTTATGACTTTCTGCCTTTTCTGTATTTCTGACTTTTCTCTATTTACGACTTTCTGTCTTTTCTGTATTTCTGACTTTTCTCTATTTATGAATTTCAGCCTTTTCTGTATTTCTGACTTTTCTCTATTTATGACTTTCTGCCTTTTCAGTATTTCTGTCTGTTCTCTTTGTCTGACTTTTCTCTATTTATGACCTTTCGCTATTTATGACTTTCTGTCTTTTCTGTATTTCTGACTTTTCTCTATTTCTGACTTTCTGTCTTTTCGGTACTTCTGTCTTTTCTCTATTTCTGACTTTCTGTCTTTTCTCTATTTCTGACTTTTCTCTATTTATGACTTTCTGCCTTTTCAGTATTTGTGTCTTTTCTCTATTTCTGACTTTTCTCTATTTATGACCTTTCGCTATTTATGACTTTCTGCCTTTTCTCCATTTCTGCCTTTTCTCTATTTCTGTCTTTCTGTCTTTTCACTATTTCTGACTTTTCGCTATTTATGACTTTCTGCCTTTTCTGTATTTCTGACTTTTCTCTATTTACGACTTTCTGTCTTTTCTGTATTTCTGACTTTTCTCTATTTATGAATTTCAGCCTTTTCTGTATTTCTGACTTTTCTCTATTTATGACTTTCTGCCTTTTCAGTATTTCTGTCTGTTCTCTTTGTCTGACTTTTCTCTATTTATGACCTTTCGCTATTTATGACTTTCTGTCTTTTCTGTATTTCTGACTTTTCTCTATTTCTGACTTTCTGTCTTTTCGGTACTTCTGTCTTTTCTCTATTTCTGACTTTCTGTCTTTTCTCTATTTCTGACTTTTCTCTATTTATGACTTTCTGCCTTTTCAGTATTTGTGTCTTTTCTCTATTTCTGACTTTTCTCTATTTATGACCTTTCGCTATTTATGACTTTCTGCCTTTTCTCCATTTCTGCCTTTTCTCTATTTCTGTCTTTCTGTCTTTTCTCTATTTCTGACTTTTCGCTATTTATGACTTTCTGCCTTTTCTGTATTTCTGACTTTTCTCTATTTATGACTTTCTGTCTTTTCTGTATTTCTGACTTTTCTCTATTTCTGACTTTCTGTCTTTTCGGTACTTCTGTCTTTTCTCTATTTCTGACTTTCTGTCTTTTCTCTATTTCTGACTTTTCTCTATTTATGACTTTCTGCCTTTTCTGTATTTCTGACTTTTCTCTATTTATGACTTTCTGCCTTTTCAGTATTTGTGTCTTTTCTTTATTTCTGACTTTTCTCTATTTATGACCTTTCGCTATTTATGACTTTCTGCCTTTTCTCCATTTCTGCCTTTTCTCTATTTCTGTCTTTCTGTCTTTTCTCTATTTCTGACTTTTCGCTATTTATGACTTTCTGCCTTTTCTGTATTTCTGACTTTTCTCTATTTATGACTTTCTGTCTTTTCGGTATTTCTGATTTTTCTCTATTTATGACTTTCTGTCTTTTCTGTATTCATGACTTTTCTCTATTTATGACTTTTCTCTATTTATGACTTTCTGTCTTTTCTGTATTTCTGACTTTTCTCTATTTCTGACTTTCTGTCTTTTCTGTATTTCTGACTTTTTTCTATTTCTGACTTTCTGCCTTTTCTTTATTTCTGTCTTTTCTCTATTTCTGTCTTTCTGTCTTTTCTCTATTTCTGACTTTTCTCTATTTATGACTTTCTGCCTTTTGTGTATTTCTGACTTTTCTCTATTTATGACTTTCTGCCTTTTCAGAATTTCTGTCTTTTCTCTTTGTCATTCTTTTCTCTATTTATGACCTTTCGCTATTTATGACTTTCTGCCTTTTCTCCATTTCTGCCTTTTCTCTATTTCTGTCTTTCTGTCTTTTCTCTATTTCTGACTTTTCGCAATTTATGACTTTCTGCCTTTTCTGTATTTCTGACTTTTCTCTATTTATGACTTTCTGCCTTTTCTGTATTTCTGACTTTTCTCTATTTATGACTTTCTGCCTTTTATGTATTCCTGACTTTTCTCTATTTATGACTTTCTGCCTTTTCTGTATTTCTGACTTTTCACTATTTATGAATTTCTGCCTTTTCTGTAATTCTGACTTTTCTCTATTTCTGACTTTTCTCTATTTATGACTTTCTGCCTTTTCTGTATTTCTGACTTTTCTCTATTTATGACTTTCTGTCTTTTCTGTATTTCTGACTTTTCTCTATTTATAAATTTCTGCCTTTTCTGTATTTCTGACTTTTCTCTATTTATGACTTTCTGCCTTTTCTGTATTTCTGTCTTTTCTCTATTTATGACTTTCTGCCTTTTATGTATTCCTGACTTTTCCCTATTTATGACTTTCTGCCTTTTCTGTATTTCTGTCTTTTCACTATTTATGAATTTCTGCCTTTTCTGTAATTCTGACTTTTCTCTATTTCTGACTTTTCTCCATTTCTGCCTTTTCTCTATTTCTGTCTTTCTGTCTTTTCTCTATTTCTGACTTTTCGCTATTTATGACTTTCTGCCTTTTCTGTATTTCTGACTTTTCTCTATTTATGACTTTCTGCCTTTTCTGTATTTCTGACTTTTCTCTATTTATGACTTTCTGTCTTTTCTGCATTTCTGACTTTTCTCTATTTCTGACTTTTCTCTATTTATGACTTTCTGTCTTTTCTGTATTTATGACTTTTTTCTATTTCTGACTTTCTGTCTTTTCTGTATTTCTGACTTTTTTCTATTTCTGACTTTTCTCTATTTATGACCTTTCGCTATTTATGACTTTCTGTCTTTTCTGTATTTCTGACTTCTCTCTATTTATGACTTTCTGTCTTTTCTGTATTACTGTCTTTTCTCTATTCCTGTCTTACTGTCTTTTCTCTATTTCTGAATTTTCAATTTTTCTGACTTTCAGCTTTTTCTCTATTTCTGACTTTTCTCTATTTATGACTTTCTGCCTTTTCTGTTTTTCTGTCTTTTCTGTATTTCTGACTTTTCTCTATTTATGACTTTCTGCCTTTTCTCTATATCTGACATTTCTCTATTTCTGACTTTCTGTCTTTTCTGTATTTCTGACTTTTCTCTATTTATGACTTTCTGCCTTTTCTGTATTTCTGACTTTTCTCTATTTACGACTTTCTGTCTTTTCTGTATTTCTGACTTTTCTCTATTTATGAATTTCAGCCTTTTCTGTATTTCTGACTTTTCTCTATTTATGACTTTCTGCCTTTTCAGTATTTCTGTCTGTTCTCTTTGTCTGACTTTTCTCTATTTATGACCTTTCGCTATTTATGACTTTCTGTCTTTTCTGTATTTCTGACTTTTCTCTATTTCTGACTTTCTGTCTTTTCGGTACTTCTGTCTTTTCTCTATTTCTGACTTTCTGTCTTTTCTCTATTTCTGACTTTTCTCTATTTATGACTTTCTGCCTTTTCAGTATTTGTGTCTTTTCTCTATTTCTGACTTTTCTCTATTTATGACCTTTCGCTATTTATGACTTTCTGCCTTTTCTCCATTTCTGCCTTTTCTCTATTTCTGTCTTTCTGTCTTTTCACTATTTCTGACTTTTCGCTATTTATGACTTTCTGCCTTTTCTGTATTTCTGACTTTTCTCTATTTACGACTTTCTGTCTTTTCTGTATTTCTGACTTTTCTCTATTTATGAATTTCAGCCTTTTCTGTATTTCTGACTTTTCTCTATTTATGACTTTCTGCCTTTTCAGTATTTCTGTCTGTTCTCTTTGTCTGACTTTTCTCTATTTATGACCTTTCGCTATTTATGACTTTCTGTCTTTTCTGTATTTCTGACTTTTCTCTATTTCTGACTTTCTGTCTTTTCGGTACTTCTGTCTTTTCTCTATTTCTGACTTTCTGTCTTTTCTCTATTTCTGACTTTTCTCTATTTATGACTTTCTGCCTTTTCAGTATTTGTGTCTTTTCTCTATTTCTGACTTTTCTCTATTTATGACCTTTCGCTATTTATGACTTTCTGCCTTTTCTCCATTTCTGCCTTTTCTCTATTTCTGTCTTTCTGTCTTTTCTCTATTTCTGACTTTTCGCTATTTATGACTTTCTGCCTTTTCTGTATTTCTGACTTTTCTCTATTTATGACTTTCTGTCTTTTCTGTATTTCTGACTTTTCTCTATTTCTGACTTTCTGTCTTTTCGGTACTTCTGTCTTTTCTCTATTTCTGACTTTCTGTCTTTTCTCTATTTCTGACTTTTCTCTATTTATGACTTTCTGCCTTTTCTGTATTTCTGACTTTTCTCTATTTATGACTTTCTGCCTTTTCAGTATTTGTGTCTTTTCTTTATTTCTGACTTTTCTCTATTTATGACCTTTCGCTATTTATGACTTTCTGCCTTTTCTCCATTTCTGCCTTTTCTCTATTTCTGTCTTTCTGTCTTTTCTCTATTTCTGACTTTTCGCTATTTATGACTTTCTGCCTTTTCTGTATTTCTGACTTTTCTCTATTTATGACTTTCTGTCTTTTCGGTATTTCTGATTTTTCTCTATTTATGACTTTCTGTCTTTTCTGTATTCATGACTTTTCTCTATTTATGACTTTTCTCTATTTATGACTTTCTGTCTTTTCTGTATTTCTGACTTTTCTCTATTTCTGACTTTCTGTCTTTTCTGTATTTCTGACTTTTTTCTATTTCTGACTTTCTGCCTTTTCTTTATTTCTGTCTTTTCTCTATTTCTGTCTTTCTGTCTTTTCTCTATTTCTGACTTTTCTCTATTTATGACTTTCTGCCTTTTGTGTATTTCTGACTTTTCTCTATTTATGACTTTCTGCCTTTTCAGAATTTCTGTCTTTTCTCTTTGTCATTCTTTTCTCTATTTATGACCTTTCGCTATTTATGACTTTCTGCCTTTTCTCCATTTCTGCCTTTTCTCTATTTCTGTCTTTCTGTCTTTTCTCTATTTCTGACTTTTCGCAATTTATGACTTTCTGCCTTTTCTGTATTTCTGACTTTTCTCTATTTATGACTTTCTGCCTTTTCTGTATTTCTGACTTTTCTCTATTTATGACTTTCTGCCTTTTATGTATTCCTGACTTTTCTCTATTTATGACTTTCTGCCTTTTCTGTATTTCTGACTTTTCACTATTTATGAATTTCTGCCTTTTCTGTAATTCTGACTTTTCTCTATTTCTGACTTTTCTCTATTTATGACTTTCTGCCTTTTCTGTATTTCTGACTTTTCTCTATTTATGACTTTCTGTCTTTTCTGTATTTCTGACTTTTCTCTATTTATAAATTTCTGCCTTTTCTGTATTTCTGACTTTTCTCTATTTATGACTTTCTGCCTTTTCTGTATTTCTGTCTTTTCTCTATTTATGACTTTCTGCCTTTTATGTATTCCTGACTTTTCCCTATTTATGACTTTCTGCCTTTTCTGTATTTCTGTCTTTTCACTATTTATGAATTTCTGCCTTTTCTGTAATTCTGACTTTTCTCTATTTCTGACTTTTCTCTATTTCTGACTTTTCTCTATTTCTGACTTTCTGCCTTTTCTGTATTTCTGTCTTTTCTCTATTTATGACTTTCTGTCTTTTCTGTATTTCTGACTTTTCTCTATTTATGACTTTCTGCCTTTTCTGTATTTCTGTCTTTTCTCTATTTATGACTTTCTGTCTTTTCTGTATTTCTGACTTTTCTCTCTTTATGAATTTCTGTCTTTTCTGTATTTCTGACTTTTCTCTATTTATGACTTTCTGTCTTTTCTGCATTTCTGACTTTTCACTATTTATGAATTTCTGCCTTTTCTGTAATTCTGACTTTTCTCTATTTCTGACTTTTCTCTATTTATGACTTTCTGCCTTTTCTGTATTTCTGACTTTTCTCTATTTATGACTTTCTGTCTTTTCTGTATTTCTGACTTTTCTCTATTTATAAATTTCTGCCTTTTCTGTATTTCTGACTTTTCTCTATTTATGACTTTCTGCCTTTTCTGTATTTCTGTCTTTTCTCTATTTATGACTTTCTGCCTTTTATGTATTCCTGACTTTTCCCTATTTATGACTTTCTGCCTTTTCTGTATTTCTGTCTTTTCACTATTTATGAATTTCTGCCTTTTCTGTAATTCTGACTTTTCTCTATTTCTGACTTTTCTCTATTTCTGACTTTTCTCTATTTCTGACTTTCTGCCTTTTCTGTATTTCTGTCTTTTCTCTATTTATGACTTTCTGTCTTTTCTGTATTTCTGACTTTTCTCTATTTATGACTTTCTGCCTTTTCTGTATTTCTGTCTTTTCTCTATTTATGACTTTCTGTCTTTTCTGTATTTCTGACTTTTCTCTCTTTATGAATTTCTGTCTTTTCTGTATTTCTGACTTTTCTCTATTTATGACTTTCTGTCTTTTCTGCATTTCTGACTTTTCTCTATTTCTGACTTTTCTCTATTTATGACTTTCTGTCTTTTCTGTATTTATGACTTTTTTCTATTTCTGACTTTCTGTCTTTTCTGTATTTCTGACTTTTTTCTATTTGTGACTTTTCTCTATTTGTGACCTTTCGCTATTTATGACTTTCTGTCTTTTCTGTATTTCTGACTTCTCTCTATTTATGACTTTCTGTCTTTTCTCCATTACTGCCTTTACTCTATTTCTGTCTTTCTGTCTTTTCTCTATTTCTGACTTTCTGTCTTTTCTTTATTTCTGACTTTTCTCTATTTATGACTTTCTGCCTTTTCTGTATTTCTGACTTTTCTCTATTTATGACTTTCTGTCTTTTCTGTATTTCTGACTTCTCTCTATTTATGACTTTCTGTCTTTTCTCCATTACTGCCTTTACTCTATTTCTGTCTTTCTGTCTTTTCTCTATTTCTGACTTTCTGTCTTTTCTGTATTTCTGACTTTTCTCTATTTATGACTTTCTGCCTTTTCTGTATTTCTGACTTTTCTCTATTTATGACTTTCTGTCTTTTCTGTATTTCTGACTTTTCTCTATTTATAAATTTCTGCCTTTTCTGTATTTCTGACTTTTCTCCATTTTATGACTTTCTGCCTTTTCTGTATTTCTGTCTTTTCTCTATTTATGACTTTCTGCCTTTTATGTATTCCTGACTTTTCTCTATTTATGACTTTCTGCCTTTACTGTATTTCTGTCTTTTCACTATTTATGAATTTCTGCCTTTTCTGTAATTCTGACTTTTCTCTATTTCTGACTTTTCTCTATTTCTGACCTTCTGCCTTTTCTGTATTTCTGTCTTTTCTCTATTTATGACTTTCTGTCTTTTCTGTATTTCTGACTTTTCTCTATTTATGACTTTCTGCCTTTTCTGTATTTCTGACTTTTCTCTATTTATGACTTTCTGCCTTTTCTGTATTTCTGACTTTTCTCTATTTATGACTTTCTGCCTTTTCTGTATTTCTGACTTTTCTCTATTTATGACTTTCTGCCTTTTCTGTATTTCTGTCTTTTCTCTATTTCTTACTTTTCTCAATTTATGACTTTCTGCCTTTTCTGTATTTCTGTCTTTTCTCTATTTCTTACTTTTCTCTATTTATGAATTTCTGTCTTTTCTGTATTTCTGACTTTTCTCTATTTATGACTTTCTGTCTTTTCTGAATTTCTGACTTTTCTCTATTTATGACTTTCTGCCTTTTCTGTATTTCTGACTTTTCTCTATTTATGACTTTCTGTCTTTTCTGTATTTCTGACTTTTCTCTATTTATTACTTTCTGCCTTTTCTGTATTTTCTCTATTTCTTACTTTTCTCTATTTATGACTTTCTGCCTTTTCTGTATTTCTATCTTTTCTCTATTTCTTACTTTTCTCTATTTATGAATTTCTGTCTTTTCTGTATTTCTGACTTTTCTCTATTTATGACTTTCTGTCTTTTCGGTAATTCTGATTTTTCTCTATTTATGACTTTCTGTCTTTTCTGTATTCATGACTTTTCTCTATTTCTGACTTTCCTCTATTTATGACTTTCTGTCTTTTCTGTATTTCTGACTTTTCTCTATTTATGACTTTCTGTCTTTTCTGTATTTATGATTTTTTTCTATTTCTGACTTTCTGCCTTTTCTTTATTTCTGTCTTTACTCTATTTCTGTCTTTCTGTCTTTTCTCTATTTCTGACTTTTCTCCATTTATGACTTTCTGCCTTTTCTGTATTTCTGACTTTTCTCTATTTATGACTTTCTGCCTTTTCTGTATTTCTGTCTTTTCTCTATTTATGACGTTCTGCCTTTTATGTATTCCTGGCTTTTCTCTATTTATGACTTTCTGCCTTTTCTGACTTTCTGACTTTTCACTATTTATGAATTTCTGCCTTTTCTGTAATTCTGACTTTTCTCTATTTCTGACTTTTCTCTATTTATGAATTTCTGCCTTTTCTGTATTTCTGTCTTTTCTCTCTTTATGAATTTCTGTCTTTTCTGTATTTCTGACATTTCTCTATTTATGACTTTCTGCCTTTTCTGTATTTCTGTCTTTTCTCTCTTTCTTACTTTTCTCTATTTATGACTTTCTGCCTTTTCTGTATTTCTGTCTTTTCTCTATTTCTTACTTTTCTCTATTTATGAATTTCTGTCTTTTCTGTATTTCTGACTTTTCTCTATTTATGACTTTCTGTCTTTTTGGTATTTCTGATTTTTCTCTATTTATGACTTTCTGTCTTTTCTGTATTCATGACTTTTCTCTATTTCTGTCTTTTCTCTATTTATGACTTTCTGTCTTTTCTGTATTTCTGACTTTTCTCTATTGATGACTTTCTGTCTTTTCTGTATTTGTGACTTTTTTCTATTTCTGACTTTCTGCCTTTTATGTATTCCTGACTTTTCTCTATTTATGAATTTCTGCATTTTCTGTATTTCTGTCTTTTCACTCTTTATGAATTTCTGCCTTTTCTGTATTTCTGACTTTTCTCTATTTATGACTTTCTGCCTTTTCTGTATTTCTGTCTTTTCTCTATTTATGACTTTCTGCCTTTTATGTATTCCTGACTTTTCTCTATTTATGAATTTCTGCATTTTCTGTATTTCTGTCTTTTCACTCTTTATGAATTTCTGCCTTTTCTGTATTTCTGACTTTTCTCTATTTCTGACTTTTCTCTATTTCTGACTTTCTGCCTTTTCTGTATTTCTGTCTTTTCTCTATTTATGACTTTCTGTCTTTTCTGTATTTCTGACTTTTCTCTATTTATGACTTTCTGCCTTTTCTGTATTTCTGACTTTTCTCTATTTATGACTTTCTGCCTTTTCTGTATTTCTGTCTTTTCTCTATTTATGACGTTCTGCCTTTTATGCATTCCTGACTTTTCTCTATTTATGACTTTCTGCCTTTTCTGTCTTTCTGACTTTTCACTATTTATGAATTTCTGTCTTTTCTGTATTTCTGACTTTTCTCTATTTATGACTTTCTGCCTTTTCTGTATTTCTGACTTTTCTCTATTTATGACTTTCTGCCTTTTCTGTATTTCTGACTTTTCTCTATTTATGACTTTCTGTCTTTTCTGTATTTCTGACTTTTCTCTATTTATGACTTTCTGCCTTTTCTGTATTTTCTCTATTTCTTACTTTTCACTATTTATGAATTTCTGCCTTTTCTGTAATTCTGACTTTTCTCTATTTCTGACTTTTCTCTATTTATGAATTTCTGCCTTTTCTGTATTTCTGTCTTTTCTCTCTTTATGAATTTCTGTCTTTTCTGTATTTCTGACATTTCTCTATTTATGACTTTCTGCCTTTTCTGTATTTCTGTCTTTTCTCTCTTTCTTACTTTTCTCTATTTATGACTTTCTGCCTTTTCTGTATTTCTGTCTTTTCTCTATTTCTTACTTTTCTCTATTTATGAATTTCTGTCTTTTCTGTATTTCTGACTTTTCTCTATTTATGACTTTCTGTCTTTTTGGTATTTCTGATTTTTCTCTATTTGTGACTTTCTGTCTTTTCTGTATTCATGACTTTTCTCTATTTCTGTCTTTTCTCTATTTATGACTTTCTGTCTTTTCTGTATTTCTGACTTTTCTCTATTGATGACTTTCTGTCTTTTCTGTATTTGTGACTTTTTTCTATTTCTGACTTTCTGTCTTTTCTGTATTTCTGACTTTTCTCTATTTATGACTTTCTGCCTTTTCTGTATTTCTGTCTTTTCTCTATTTATGACATTCTGCCTTTTATGTATTCCTGACTTTTCTCTATTTATGAATTTCTGCATTTTCTGTATTTCTGTCTTTTCACTCTTTATGAATTTCTGCCTTTTCTGTATTTCTGACTTTTCTCTATTTCTGACTTTTCTCTATTTCTGACTTTCTGCCTTTTCTGTATTTCTGTCTTTTCTCTATTTATGACTTTCTGTCTTTTCTGTATTTCTGACTTTTCTCTATTTATGACTTTCTGCCTTTTCTGTATTTCTGACTTTTCTCTATTTATGACTTTCTGCCTTTTCTGTATTTCTGTCTTTTCTCTCTTTCTTACTTTTCTCTATTTATGACTTTCTGCCTTTTCTGTATTTCTGTCTTTTCTCTATTTCTTACTTTTCTCTATTTATGAATTTCTGTCTTTTCTGTATTTCTGACTTTTCTCTATTTATGACTTTCTGTCTTTTTGGTATTTCTGATTTTTCTCTATTTGTGACTTTCTGTCTTTTCTGTATTCATGACTTTTCTCTATTTCTGTCTTTTCTCTATTTATGACTTTCTGTCTTTTCTGTATTTCTGACTTTTCTCTATTGATGACTTTCTGTCTTTTCTGTATTTGTGACTTTTTTCTATTTCTGACTTTCTGTCTTTTCTGTATTTCTGACTTTTCTCTATTTATGACTTTCTGCCTTTTCTGTATTTCTGTCTTTTCTCTATTTATGACATTCTGCCTTTTATGTATTCCTGACTTTTCTCTATTTATGAATTTCTGCATTTTCTGTATTTCTGTCTTTTCACTCTTTATGAATTTCTGCCTTTTCTGTATTTCTGACTTTTCTCTATTTCTGACTTTTCTCTATTTCTGACTTTCTGCCTTTTCTGTATTTCTGTCTTTTCTCTATTTATGACTTTCTGTCTTTTCTGTATTTCTGACTTTTCTCTATTTATGACTTTCTGCCTTTTCTGTATTTCTGACTTTTCTCTATTTATGACTTTCTGCCTTTTCTGTATTTCTGTCTTTTCTCTATTTATGACGTTCTGCCTTTTATGCATTCCTGACTTTTCTCTATTTATGACTTTCTGCCTTTTCTGTCTTTCTGACTTTTCACTATTTATGAATTTCTGTCTTTTCTGTATTTCTGACTTTTCTCTATTTATGACTTTCTGCCTTTTCTGTATTTCTGACTTTTCTCTATTTATGACTTTCTGCCTTTTCTGTATTTCTGACTTTTCTCTATTTATGATTTTCTGTCTTTTCTGTATTTCTGACTTTTCTCTATTTATGACTTTCTGCCTTTTCTGTATTTTCTCTATTTCTTACTTTTCTCTATTTATGACTTTCTGCCTTTTCTGTATTTCTATCTTTTCTCTATTTCTTACTTTTCTCTATTTATGAATTTCTGTCTTTTCTGTATTTCTGACTTTTCTCTATTTATGACTTTCTGTCTTTTCGGTAATTCTGATTTTTCTCTATTTCTGACTTTTCTCTATTTATGAATTTCTGCCTTTTCTGTATTTCTGTCTTTTCTCTCTTTATGAATTTCTGTCTTTTCTGTATTTCTGACATTTCTCTATTTATGACTTTCTGCCTTTTCTGTATTTCTGTCTTTTCTCTCTTTCTTACTTTTCTCTATTTATGACTTTCTGCCTTTTCTGTATTTCTGTCTTTTCTCTATTTCTGACCTTTCTCTATTTATGAATTTCTGCCTTTTCTGTATTTCTGTCTTTTCTCTCTTTATGAATTTCTGTCTTTTCTGTATTTCTGACATTTCTCTATTTATGACTTTCTGCCTTTTCTGTATTTCTGTCTTTTCTCTCTTTCTTACTTTTCTCTATTTATGACTTTCTGCCTTTTCTGTATTTCTGTCTTTTCTCTATTTCTTACTTTTCTCTATTTATGAATTTCTGTCTTTTCTGTATTTCTGTCTTTTCTCTATTTATGACTTTCTGCCTTTTATGTATTCCTGACTTTTCTCTATTTATGAATTTCGGCATTTTCTGTATTTCTGTCTTTTCACTCTTTATGAATTTCTGCCTTTTCTGTATTTCTGACTTTTCTCTATTTCTGACTTTTCTCTATTTCTGACTTTCTGCCTTTTCTGTATTTCTGTCTTTTCTCTATTTATGACTTTCTGTCTTTTCTGTATTTCTGACTTTTCTCTATTTATGACTTTCTGCCTTTTCTGTATTTCTGACTTTTCTCTATTTATGACTTTCTGCCTTTTCTGTATTTCTGACTTTTCTCTATTTATGACTTTCTGCCTTTTCTGTATTTCTGGCTTTTCTCTATTTATGACTTTCTGCCTTTTCTGTATTTCTGTCTTTTCTCTATTTATGACGTTCTGCCTTTTATGCATTCCTGACTTTTCTCTATTTATGACTTTCTGCCTTTTCTGTCTTTCTGACTTTTCACTATTTATGAATTTCTGTCTTTTCTGTATTTCTGACTTTTCTCTATTTATGACTTTCTGCCTTTTCTGTATTTCTGACTTTTCTCTATTTATGACTTTCTGCCTTTTCTGTATTTCTGACTTTTCTCTATTTATGACTTTCTGTCTTTTCTGTATTTCTGACTTTTCTCTATTTATGACTTTCTGCCTTTTCTGTATTTTCTCTATTTCTTACTTTTCTCTATTTATGACTTTCTGCCTTTTCTGTATTTCTATCTTTTCTCTATTTCTTACTTTTCTCTATTTATGAATTTCTGTCTTTTCTGTATTTCTGACTTTTCTCTATTTATGACTTTCTGTCTTTTCGGTAATTCTGATTTTTCTCTATTTATGACTTTTCTCTATTTATGAATTTCTGCCTTTTCTGTATTTCTGTCTTTTCTCTCTTTATGAATTTCTGTCTTTTCTGTATTTCTGACATTTCTCTATTTATGACTTTCTGCCTTTTCTGTATTTCTGTCTTTTCTCTCTTTCTTACTTTTCTCTATTTATGACTTTCTGCCTTTTCTGTATTTCTGTCTTTTCTCTATTTCTGACTTTTCTCTATTTATGAATTTCTTCCTTTTCTGTATTTCTGTCTTTTCTCTCTTTATGAATTTCTGTCTTTTCTGTATTTCTGACATTTCTCCATTTATGACTTTCTGCCTTTTCTGTATTTCTGTCTTTTCTCTCTTTCTTACTTTTCTCTATTTATGACTTTCTGCCTTTTCTGTATTTCTGTCTTTTGTCTATTTCTTACTTTTCTCTATTTATGAATTTCTGTCTTTTCTGTATTTCTGACTTTTCTCTATTTATGACTTTCTGTCTTTTCTGTATTTCTGACTTTTCTCTATTTATGACTTTCTGCCTTTTCTGTATTTCTGACTTTTCTCTATTTATGACTTTCTGCCTTTTCTGTATTTCTGACTTTTCTCTATTTATGACTTTCTGCCTTTTCTGTATTTCTGACTTTTCTCTATTTATGACTTTCTGCCTTTTCTGTATTTCTGTCTTTTCTCTATTTATGACGTTCTGCCTTTTATGCATTCCTGACTTTTCTCTATTTATGACTTTCTGCCTTTTCTGTCTTTCTGACTTTTCACTATTTATGAATTTCTGTCTTTTCTGTATTTCTGACTTTTCTCTATTTATGACTTTCTGCCTTTTCTGTATTTCTGACTTTTCTCTATTTATGACTTTCTGCCTTTTCTGTATTTCTGACTTTTCTCTATTTATGACTTTCTGCCTTTTCTGTATTTCTGTCTTTTCTCTATTTATGACGTTCTGCCTTTTATGCATTCCTGACTTTTCTCTATTTATGACTTTCTGCCTTTTCTGTCTTTCTGACTTTTCACTATTTATGAATTTCTGTCTTTTCTGTATTTCTGACTTTTCTCTATTTATGACTTTCTGCCTTTTCTGTATTTCTGACTTTTCTCTATTTATGACTTTCTGCCTTTTCTGTATTTCTGACTTTTCTCTATTTATGACTTTCTGTCTTTTCTGTATTTCTGACTTTTCTCTATTTATGACTTTCTGCCTTTTCTGTATTTTCTCTATTTCTTACTTTTCTCTATTTATGACTTTCTGCCTTTTCTGTATTTCTATCTTTTCTCTATTTCTTACTTTTCTCTATTTATGAATTTCTGTCTTTTCTGTATTTCTGACTTTTCTCTATTTATGACTTTCTGTCTTTTCGGTAATTCTGATTTTTCTCTATTTATGACTTTTCTCTATTTATGAATTTCTGCCTTTTCTGTATTTCTGTCTTTTCTCTATTGATGACTTTCTGTCTTTTCTGTATTTGTGACTTTTTTCTATTTCTGACTTTCTGTCTTTTCTGTATTTCTGACTTTTCTCTATTTATGACTTTCTGCCTTTTCTGTATTTCTGTCTTTTCTCTATTTATGACTTTCTGCCTTTTATGTATTCCTGACTTTTCTCTATTTATGAATTTCTGCATTTTCTGTATTTCTGTCTTTTCACTCTTTATGAATTTCTGCCTTTTCTGTATTTCTGACTTTTCTCTATTTCTGACTTTTCTCTATTTCTGACTTTCTGCCTTTTCTGTATTTCTGTCTTTTCTCTATTTATGACTTTCTGTCTTTTCTGTATTTCTGACTTTTCTCTATTTATGACTTTCTGCCTTTTCTGTATTTCTGACTTTTCTCTATTTATGACTTTCTGCCTTTTCTGTATTTCTGTCTTTTCTCTATTTATGACGTTCTGCCTTTTATGCATTCCTGACTTTTCTCTATTTATGACTTTCTGCCTTTTCTGTCTTTCTGACTTTTCACTATTTATGAATTTCTGTCTTTTCTGTATTTCTGACTTTTCTCTATTTATGACTTTCTGCCTTTTCTGCATTTCTGACTTTTCTCTATTTATGACTTTCTGCCTTTTCTGTATTTCTGACTTTTCTCTATTTATGACTTTCTGTCTTTTCTGTATTTCTGACTTTTCTCTATTTATGACTTTCTGCCTTTTCTGTATTTTCTCTATTTCTTACTTTTCTCTATTTATGACTTTCTGCCTTTTCTGTATTTCTATCTTTTCTCTATTTCTTACTTTTCTCTATTTATGAATTTCTGTCTTTTCTGTATTTCTGACTTTTCTCTATTTATGACTTTCTGTCTTTTCGGTAATTCTGATTTTTCTCTATTTCTGACTTTTCTCTATTTATGAATTTCTGCCTTTTCTGTATTTCTGTCTTTTCTCTCTTTATGAATTTCTGTCTTTTCTGTATTTCTGACATTTCTCTATTTATGACTTTCTGCCTTTTCTGTATGTCTGTCTTTTCTCTCTTTCTTACTTTTCTCTATTTATGACTTTCTGCCTTTTCTGTATTTCTGTCTTTTCTCTATTTCTGACCTTTCTCTATTTATGAATTTCTGCCTTTTCTGTATTTCTGTCTTTTCTCTCTTTATGAATTTCTGTCTTTTCTGTATTTCTGACATTTCTCTATTTATGACTTTCTGCCTTTTCTGTATTTCTGTCTTTTCTCTCTTTCTTACTTTTCTCTATTTATGACTTTCTGCCTTTTCTGTATTTCTGTCTTTTCTCTATTTCTTACTTTTCTCTATTTATGAATTTCTGTCTTCTCTGTATTTCTGACTTTTCTCTATTTATGACTTTCTGTCTTTTTGGTATTTCTGATTTTTTTCTATTTCTGACTTTCTGTCTTTTCTGTATTTCTGACTTTTCTCTATTTATGACTTTCTGCCTTTTCTGTATTTCTGTCTTTTCTCTATTTATGACTTTCTGCCTTTTATGTATTCCTGACTTTTCTCTATTTATGAATTTCTGCATTTTCTGTATTTCTGTCTTTTCACTCTTTATGAATTTCTGCCTTTTCTGTATTTCTGACTTTTCTCTATTTCTGACTTTTCTCTATTTCTGACTTTCTGCCTTTTCTGTATTTCTGTCTTTTCTCTATTTATGACTTTCTGTCTTTTCTGTATTTCTGACTTTTCTCTATTTATGACTTTCTGCCTTTTCTGTATTTCTGACTTTTCTCTATTTATGACTTTCTGCCTTTTCTGTATTTCTGACTTTTCTCTATTTATGACTTTCTGCCTTTTCTGTATTTCTGGCTTTTCTCTATTTATGACTTTCTGCCTTTTCTGTATTTCTGTCTTTTCTCTATTTATGACGTTCTGCCTTTTATGCATTCCTGACTTTTCTCTATTTATGACTTTCTGCCTTTTCTGTCTTTCTGACTTTTCACTATTTATGAATTTCTGTCTTTTCTGTATTTCTGACTTTTCTCTATTTATGACTTTCTGCCTTTTCTGTATTTCTGACTTTTCTCTATTTATGACTTTCTGCCTTTTCTGTATTTCTGACTTTTCTCTATTTATGACTTTCTGTCTTTTCTGTATTACTGACTTTTCTCTATTTATGACTTTCTGCCTTTTCTGTATTTTCTCTATTTCTTACTTTTCTCTATTTATGACTTTCTGCCTTTTCTGTATTTCTATCTTTTCTCTATTTCTTACTTTTCTCTATTTATGAATTTCTGTCTTTTCTGTATTTCTGACTTTTCTCTATTTATGACTTTCTGTCTTTTCGGTAATTCTGATTTTTCTCTATTTCTGACTTTTCTCTATTTATGAATTTCTGCCTTTTCTGTATTTCTGTCTTTTCTCTCTTTATGCATTTCTGTCTTTTCTGTATTTCTGACATTTCTCTATTTATGACTTTCTGCCTTTTCTGTATTTCTGTCTTTTCTCTCTTTCTTACTTTTCTCTATTTATGACTTTCTGCCTTTTCTGTATTTCTGTCTTTTCTCTATTTCTGACTTTTCTCTATTTATGAATTTCTGCCTTTTCTGTATTTCTGTCTTTTCTCTCTTTATGAATTTCTGTCTTTTCTGTATTTCTGACATTTCTCCATTTATGACTTTCTGCCTTTTCTGTATTTCTGTCTTTTCTCTCTTTCTTACTTTTCTCTATTTATGACTTTCTGCCTTTTCTGTATTTCTGTCTTTTGTCTATTTCTTACTTTTCTCTATTTATGAATTTCTGTCTTTTCTGTATTTCTGACTTTTCTCTATTTATGACTTTCTGTCTTTTTGGTATTTCTGATTTTTTCTATTTCTGACTTTCTGTCTTTTCTGTATTTCTGACTTTTCTCTATTTATGACTTTCTGCCTTTTCTGTATTTCTGTCTTTTCTCTATTTATGACTTTCTGCCTTTTATGTATTCCTGACTTTTCTCTATTTATGAATTTCTGCATTTTCTGTATTTCTGTCTTTTCACTCTTTATGAATTTCTGCCTTTTCTGTATTTCTGACTTTTCTCTATTTCTGACTTTTCTCTATTTCTGACTTTCTGCCTTTTCTGTATTTCTGTCTTTTCTCTATTTATGACTTTCTGTCTTTTCTGTATTTCTGACTTTTCTCTATTTATGACTTTCTGCCTTTTCTGTATTTCTGACTTTTCTCTATTTATGACTTTCTGCCTTTTCTGTATTTCTGACTTTTCTCTATTTATGACTTTCTGCCTTTTCTGTATTTCTGACTTTTCTCTATTTATGACTTTCTGCCTTTTCTGTATTTCTGTCTTTTCTCTATTTATGACGTTCTGCCTTTTATGCATTCCTGACTTTTCTCTATTTATGACTTTCTGCCTTTTCTGTCTTTCTGACTTTTCACTATTTATGAATTTCTGTCTTTTCTGTATTTCTGACTTTTCTCTATTTATGACTTTCTGCCTTTTCTGTATTTCTGACTTTTCTCTATTTATGACTTTCTGCCTTTTCTGTATTTCTGACTTTTCTCTATTTATGACTTTCTGCCTTTTCTGTATTTCTGTCTTTTCTCTATTTATGACGTTCTGCCTTTTATGCATTCCTGACTTTTCTCTATTTATGACTTTCTGCCTTTTCTGTCTTTCTGACTTTTCACTATTTATGAATTTCTGTCTTTTCTGTATTTCTGACTTTTCTCTATTTATGACTTTCTGCCTTTTCTGTATTTCTGACTTTTCTCTATTTATGACTTTCTGCCTTTTCTGTATTTCTGACTTTTCTCTATTTATGACTTTCTGTCTTTTCTGTATTTCTGACTTTTCTCTATTTATGACTTTCTGCCTTTTCTGTATTTTCTCTATTTCTTACTTTTCTCTATTTATGACTTTCTGCCTTTTCTGTATTTCTATCTTTTCTCTATTTCTTACTTTACTCTATTTATGAATTTCTGTCTTTTCTGTATTTCTGACTTTTCTCTATTTATGACTTTCTGTCTTTTCGGTAATTCTGATTTTTCTCTATTTATGACTTTTCTCTATTTATGAATTTCTGCCTTTTCTGTATTTCTGTCTTTTCTCTCTTTATGAATTTCTGTCTTTTCTGTATTTCTGACATTTCTCTATTTATGACTTTCTGCCTTTTCTGTATTTCTGTCTTTTCTCTCTTTCTTACTTTTCTCTATTTATGACTTTCTGCCTTTTCTGTATTTCTGTCTTTTCTCTATTTCTGACTTTTCTCTATTTATGAATTTCTGCCTTTTCTGTATTTCTGTCTTTTCTCTCTTTATGAATTTCTGTCTTTTCTGTATTTCTGACATTTCTCCATTTATGACTTTCTGCCTTTTCTGTATTTCTGTCTTTTCTCTCTTTCTTACTTTTCTCTATTTATGACTTTCTGCCTTTTCTGTATTTCTGTCTTTTGTCTATTTCTTACTTTTCTCTATTTATGAATTTCTGTCTTTTCTGTATTTCTGACTTTTCTCTATTTATGACTTTCTGTCTTTTTGGTATTTCTGATTTTTTTCTATTTCTGACTTTCTGTCTTTTCTGTATTTCTGACTTTTCTCTATTTATGACTTTCTGCCTTTTCTGTATTTCTGTCTTTTCTCTATTTATGACTTTCTGCCTTTTATGTATTCCTGACTTTTCTCTATTTATGAATTTCTGCATTTTCTGTATTTCTGTCTTTTCACTCTTTATGAATTTCTGCCTTTTCTTTATTTCTGACTTTTCTCTATTTCTGACTTTTCTCTATTTCTGACTTTCTGCCTTTTCTGTATTTCTGTCTTTTCTCTATTTATGACTTTCTGTCTTTTCTGTATTTCTGACTTTTCTCTATTTATGACTTTCTGCCTTTTCTGTATTTCTGACTTTTCTCTATTTATGACTTTCTGCCTTTTCTGTATTTCTGACTTTTCTCTATTTCTGACTTTTCTCTATTTCTGACTTTCTGCCTTTTCTGTATTTCTGTCTTTTCTCTATTTATGACTTTCTGTCTTTTCTGTATTTCTGACTTTTCTCTATTTATGACTTTCTGCCTTTTCTGTATTTCTGACTTTTCTCTATTTATGACTTTCTGCCTTTTCTGTATTTCTGACTTTTCTCTATTTATGACTTTCTGCCTTTTCTGTATTTCTGACTTTTCTCTATTTATGACTTTCTGCCTTTTCTGTATTTCTGTCTTTTCTCTATTTATGACGTTCTGCCTTTTATGCATTCCTGACTTTTCTCTATTTATGACTTTCTGCCTTTTCTGTATTTCTGACTTTTCTCTATTTATGACTTTCTGTCTTTTCTGTATTTCTGACTTTTCTCTATTTATGACTTTCTGCCTTTTCTGTATTTTCTCTATTTCTTACTTTTCTCTATTTATGACTTTCTGCCTTTTCTGTATTTCTATCTTTTCTCTATTTCTTACTTTTCTCTATTTATGAATTTCTGTCTTTTCTGTATTTCTGACTTTTCTCTATTTATGACTTTCTGTCTTTTCGGTAATTCTGATTTTTCTCTATTTATGACTTTTCTCTATTTATGAATTTCTGCCTTTTCTGTATTTCTGTCTTTTCTCTCTTTATGAATTTCTGTCTTTTCTGTATTTCTGACATTTCTCTATTTATGACTTTCTGCCTTTTCTGTATTTCTGTCTTTTCTCTCTTTCTTACTTTTCTCTATTTATGACTTTCTGCCTTTTCTGTATTTCTGTCTTTTGTCTATTTCTTACTTTTCTCTATTTATGAATTTCTGTCTTTTCTGTATTTCTGACTTTTCTCTATTTATGACTTTCTGTCTTTTTGGTATTTCTGATTTTTTTCTATTTCTGACTTTCTGTCTTTTCTGTATTTCTGACTTTTCTCTATTTATGAATTTCTGCCTTTTCTGTAATTCTGACTTTTCTCTATTTCTGACTTTTCTCTATTGATGAATTTCTGCCTTTTCTGTATTTCTGTCTTTTCTCTCTTTATGAATTTCTGTCTTTTCTGTATTTCTGACTTTTCTCTATTTATGACTTTCTGCCTTTTCTGTATTTCTGTCTTTTCTCTATTTCTTACTTTTCTCTATTTATGACTTTCTGCCTTTTCTGTATTTCTGTCTTTTCTCTATTTCTTACTTTTCTCCATTTATGAATTTCTGTCTTTTCTGTATTTCTGACTTTTCTCTATTTATGACTTTCTGTCTTTTCGGTAATTCTGATTTTTCTATATTTATGACTTTCTGTCTTTTCTGTATTCATGACTTTTCTCGATTTCTGACTTTCCTCTATTTATGACTTTCTGTCTTTTCTGTATTTCTGACTTTTCTCTATTTATGACTTTCTGTCTTTTCTGTATTTATGATTTTTTTCTATTTCTGACTTTCTGCCTTTTCTTTATTTCTGTCTTTACTCTATATCTGTCTTTCTGTCTTTTCTCTATTTCTGACTTTTCTCCATTTATGACTTTCTGCCTTTTCTGTATTTCTGACTTTTCTCTATTTATGACTTTCTGCCTTTTCTGTATTTCTGTCTTTTCTCTATTTATGACGTTCTGCCTTTTATGTATTCCTGACTTTTCTCTATTTATGACTTTCTGCCTTTTCTGACTTTCTGACTTTTCACTATTTATGAATTTCTGCCTTTTCTGTAATTCTGACTTTTCTCTATTTCTGACTTTTCTCTATTTATGAATTTCTGCCTTTTCTGTATTTCTGTCTTTTCTCTCTTTATGTCTTTCTGCCTTTTCTCTATATCTGACATTTCTCTATTTATGACTTTCTGTCTTTTCTGTATTTCTGACTTTTCTCTATTTATGACATTCTGCCTTTTCTGTATTTCTGACTTTTCTCTATTTATGACTTTCTGCCTTTTCAGTATTTGTGTCTTTTCTCTATTTCTGACTTTCTCTATTTATGACCTTTCGCTATTTATGACTTTCTGCCTTTTCTCCATTTCTGCCTTTTCTCTATTTCTGTCTTTCTGTCTTTTCTCTATTTCTGACTTTTCGCTATTTCTGACTTTCTGCCTTTTCTGTATTTCTGACTTTTCTCTATTTATGACTTTCTGCCTTTTCTGTATTTCTGACGTTTCTCTATTTATGACTTTCTGCCTTTTCGGTACTTCTGTCTTTTCTCTATTTCTGACTTTCTGTCTTTTCTCTATTTCTGACATTTCTCTATTTATGACTTTCTGCCTTTTCTGTATTTCTGACTTTTCTCTATTTATGACTTTCTGCCTTTTCTGTATTTCTGACTTTTCTCTATTTATGACTTTGTGCCTTTTCGGTACTTCTGTCTTTTCTCTATTTCTGCATTTATGACTTTTCTCTATTTATGACTTTCTGCCTTTTCTGTATTTCTGACTTTTCACTATTTATGACTTTCTGCCTTTTCTGTATTTTCTGTATTTCTGACTTTTCTCTATTTATGACTTTCTGTCTTTTCTGTATTTCTGACTTTTCTCTATTTATGACTTTCTGCCTTTTCTGTATTTTCTCTATTTATTACTTTTCTCTATTTATGACTTTCTGCCTTTTCTGTATTTCTATCTTTTCTCTATTTCTTACTTTTCTCTATTTATGAATTTCTGTCTTTTCTGTATTTCTGACTTTTCTCTATTTATGACTTTCTGTCTTTTCGGTAATTCTGATTTTTCTCTATTTATGACTTTTCTCTATTTATGAATTTCTGCCTTTTCTGTATTTCTGTCTTTTCTCTCTTTATGAATTTCTGTCTTTTCTGTATTTCTGACATTTCTCTATTTATGACTTTCTGCCTTTTCTGTATTTCTGTCTTTTCTCTCTTTCTTACTTTTCTCTATTTATGACTTTCTGCCTTTTCTGTATTTCTGTCTTTTCTCTATTTCTGACTTTTCTCTATTTATGAATTTCTGCCTTTTCTGTATTTCTGTCTTTTCTCTCTTTATGAATTTCTGTCTTTTCTGTATTTCTGACATTTCTCCATTTATGACTTTCTGCCTTTTCTGTATTTCTGTCTTTTCTCTCTTTCTTACTTTTCTCTATTTATGACTTTCTGCCTTTTCTGTATTTCTGTCTTTTCTCTATTTCTTACTTTTCTCTATTTATGAATTTCTGTCTTTTCTGTATTTCTGACTTTTCTCTATTTATGACTTTCTGTCTTTTTGGTATTTCTGATTTTTTTCTATTTCTGACTTTCTGTCTTTTCTGTATTTCTGACTTTTCTCTATTTATGAATTTCTGCCTTTTCTGTAATTATGACTTTTCTCTATTTCTGACTTTTCTCTATTGATGAATTTCTGCCTTTTCTGTATTTCTGTCTTTTCTCTCTTTATGAATTTCTGTCTTTTCTGTATTTCTGACTTTTCTCTATTTATGACTTTCTGCCTTTTCTGTATTTCTGTCTTTTCTCTATTTCTTACTTTTCTCTATTTATGACTTTCTGCCTTTTCTGTATTTCTGTCTTTTCTCTATTTCTTACTTTTCTCCATTTATGAGTTTCTGTCTTTTCTGTATTTCTGACTTTTCTCTATTTATGACTTTCTGCCTTTTCTGTATTTCTGTCTTTTCTCTATTTCTTACTTTTCTCTATTTATGACTTTCTGCCTTTTCTGTATTTCTGTCTTTTCTCTATTTCTTACTTTTCTCCATTTATGAATTTCTGTCTTTTCTGTATTTCTGACTTTTCTCTATTTATGACTTTCTGTCTTTTCGGTAATTCTGATTTTTCTATATTTATGACTTTCTGCCTTTTCTGTATTTCTGACTTTTCTCTATTTATGACTTTCTGTCTTTTCGGTAATTCTGATTTTTCTATATTTATGACTTTCTGTCTTTTCTGTATTCATGACTTTTCTCTATTTCTGACTTTCCTCTATTTCTGACTTTCTGTCTTTTCTGTATTTCTGACTTTTCTCTATTTATGACTTTCTGTCTTTTCTGTATTTATGATTTTTTTCTATTTCTGACTTTCTGCCTTTTCTTTATTTCTGTCTTTACTCTATATCTGTCTTTCTGTCTTTTCTCTATTTCTGACTTTTCTCCATTTATGACTTTCTGCCTTTTCTGTATTTCTGACTTTTCTCTATTTATGACTTTCTGCCTTTTCTGTATTTCTGTATTTTCTCTATTTATGACGTTCTGCCTTTTATGTATTCCTGACTTTTCTCTATTTATGACTTTCTGCCTTTTCTGACTTTCTGACTTTTCACTATTTATGAATTTCTGCCTTTCCTGTAATTCTGACTTTTCTCTATTTCTGACTTTTCTCTATTTATGAATTTCTGCCTTTTCTGTATTTCTGTCTTTTCTCTCTTTATGACTTTCTGCCTTTTCAGTATTTGTGTCTTTTCTCTATTTCTGACTTTCTCTATTTATGACCTTTCGCTATTTATGACTTTCTGCCTTTTCTCCATTTCTGCCTTTTCTCTATTTCTGTCTTTCTGTCTTTTCTCTATTTCTGACTTTTCGCTATTTCTGACTTTCTGCCTTTTCTGTATTTCAGACTTTTCTCTATTTATGACTTTCTGCCTTTTCTGTATTTCTGACGTTTCTCTATTTATGACTTTCTGCCTTTTCGGTACTTCTGTCTTTTCTCTATTTCTGACTTTCTGTCTTTTCTCTATTTCTGACATTTCTCTATTTATGACTTTCTGCCTTTTCTGTATTTCTGACTTTTCTCTATTTATGACTTTCTGCCTTTTCTGTATTTCTGACTTTTCTCTATTTATGACTTTGTGCCTTTTCGGTACTTCTGTCTTTTCTCTATTTCTGCATTTATGACTTTTCTCTATTTATGACTTTCTGCCTTTTCTGTATTTCTGACTTTTCACTATTTATGACTTTCTGCCTTTTCTGTATTTTCGGTATTTCTGACTTTTCTCTATTTATGACTTTCTGTCTTTTCTGTATTTCTGACTTTTCTCTATTTATGACTTTCTGCCTTTTCTGTATTTTCTCTATTTCTTACTTTTCTCTATTTATGACTTTCTGCCTTTTCTGTATTTCTATCTTTTCTCTATTTCTTACTTTTCTCTATTTATGAATTTCTGTCTTTTCTGTATTTCTGACTTTTCTCTATTTATGACTTTCTGTCTTTTCGGTAATTCTGATTTTTCTCTATTTATGACTTTTCTCTATTTATGAATTTCTGCCTTTTCTGTATTTCTGTCTTTTCTCTCTTTATGAATTTCTGTCTTTTCTGTATTTCTGACATTTCTCTATTTATGACTTTCTGCCTTTTCTGTATTTCTGTCTTTTCTCTCTTTCTTACTTTTCTCTATTTATGACTTTCTGCCTTTTCTGTATTTCTGTCTTTTCTCTATTTCTGACTTTTCTCTATTTATGAATTTCTGCCTTTTCTGTATTTCTGTCTTTTCTCTCTTTATGAATTTCTGTCTTTTCTGTATTTCTGACATTTCTCCATTTATGACTTTCTGCCTTTTCTGTATTTCTGTCTTTTCTCTCTTTCTTACTTTTCTCTATTTATGACTTTCTGCCTTTTCTGTATTTCTGTCTTTTCTCTATTTCTTACTTTTCTCTATTTATGAATTTCTGTCTTTTCTGTATTTCTGACTTTTCTCTATTTATGACTTTCTGTCTTTTTGGTATTTCTGATTTTTTTCTATTTCTGACTTTCTGTCTTTTCTGTATTTCTGACTTTTCTCTATTTATGAATTTCTGCCTTTTCTGTAATTCTGACTTTTCTCTATTTCTGACTTTTCTCTATTGATGAATTTCTGCCTTTTCTGTATTTCTGTCTTTTCTCTCTTTATGAATTTCTGTCTTTTCTGTATTTCTGACTTTTCTCTATTTATGACTTTCTGCCTTTTCTGTATTTCTGTCTTTTCTCTATTTCTTACTTTTCTCTATTTATGACTTTCTGCCTTTTCTGTATTTCTGTCTTTTCTCTATTTCTTACTTTTCTCCATTTATGAGTTTCTGTCTTTTCTGTATTTCTGACTTTTCTCTATTTATGACTTTCTGTCTTTTCGGTAATTCTGATTTTTCTATATTTATGACTTTCTGTCTTTTCTGTATTCATGACTTTTCTCTATTTCTGACTTTCCTCTATTTATGACTTTCTGTCTTTTCTGTATTTCTGACTTTTCTCTATTTATGACTTTCTGTCTTTTCTGTATTTATGATTTTTTTCTATATCTGTCTTTCTGTCTTTTCTCTATTTCTGACTTTTCTCCATTTATGACTTTCTGCCTTTTCTGTATTTCTGACTTTTCTCTATTTATGACTTTCTGCCTTTTCTGTATTTCTGTCTTTTCTCTATTTATGACGTTCTGCCTTTTATGTATTCCTGACTTTTCTCTATTTATGACTTTTTGCCTTTTCTGACTTTCTGACTTTTCACTATTTATGAATTTCTGCCTTTTCTGTAATTCTGACTTTTCTCTATTTCTGACTTTTCTCTATTTATGAATTTCTGCCTTTTCTGTATTTCTGTCTTTTCTCTCTTTATGACTTTCTGCCTTTTCTCTATATCTGACATTTCTCTATTTATGACTTTCTGTCTTTTCTGTATTTCTGACTTTTCTCTATTTATGACATTCTGCCTTTTCTGTATTTCTGACTTTTCTCTATTTATGACTTTCTGCCTTTTCTGTATTTCTGTCTTTTCTCTATTTATGACGTTCTGCCTTTTATGTATTCCTGACTTTTCTCTATTTATGACTTTCTGCCTTTTCTGACTTTCTGACTTTTCACTATTTATGAATTTCTGCCTTTTCTGTAATTCTGACTTTTCTCTATTTCTGACTTTTCTCTATTTATGAATTTCTGCCTTTTCTGTATTTCTGTCTTTTCTCTCTTTATGAATTTCTGTCTTTTCTGTATTTCTGACATTTCTCTATTTATGACTTTCTGCCTTTTCTGTATTTCTGTCTTTTCTCTCTTTCTTACTTTTCTCTATTTATGACTTTCTGCCTTTTCTGTATTTCTGTCTTTTCTCTATTTCTGACTTTTCTCTATTTATGAATTTCTGCCTTTTCTGTATTTCTGCCTTTTCTCTCTTTATGAATTTCTGTCTTTTCTGTATTTCTGACATTTCTCCATTTATGACTTTCTGCCTTTTCTGTATTTCTGTCTTTTCTCTCTTTCTTACTTTTCTCTATTTATGACTTTCTGCCTTTTCTGTATTTCTGTCTTTTGTCTATTTCTTACTTTTCTCTATTTATGAATTTCTGTCTTTTCTGTATTTCTGACTTTTCTCTATTTATGACTTTCTGTCTTTTTGGTATTTCTGATTTTTTTCTATTTCTGACTTTCTGTCTTTTCTGTATTTCTGACTTTTCTCTATTTATGAATTTCTGCCTTTTCTGTAATTCTGACTTTTCTCTATTTCTGACTTTTCTCTATTGATGAATTTCTGCCTTTTCTGTATTTCTGTCTTTTCTCTCTTTATGAATTTCTGTCTTTTCTGTATTTCTGACTTTTCTCTATTTATGACTTTCTGCCTTTTCTGTATTTCTGTCTTTTCTCTATTTCTTACTTTTCTCTATTTATGACTTTCTGCCTTTTCTGTATTTCTGTCTTTTCTCTATTTCTTACTTTTCTCCATTTATGAGTTTCTGTCTTTTCTGTATTTCTGACTTTTCTCTATTTATGACTTTCTGTCTTTTCGGTAATTCTGATTTTTCTATATTTATGACTTTCTGTCTTTTCTGTATTCATGACTTTTCTCTATTTCTGACTTTCCTCTATTTATGACTTTCTGTCTTTTCTGTATTTATGATTTTTTTCTATATCTGTCTTTCTGTCTTTTCTCTATTTCTGACTTTTCTCCATTTATGACTTTCTGCCTTTTCTGTATTTCTGACTTTTCTCTATTTATGACTTTCTGCCTTTTCTGTATTTCTGTCTTTTCTCTATTTATGACGTTCTGCCTTTTATGTATTCCTGACTTTTCTCTATTTATGACTTTCTGCCTTTTCTGACTTTCTGACTTTTCACTATTTATGAATTTCTGCCTTTTCTGTAATTCTGACTTTTCTCTATTTCTGACTTTTCTCTATTTATGAATTTCTGCCTTTTCTGTATTTCTGTCTTTTCTCTCTTTATGACTTTCTGCCTTTTCTCTATATCTGACTTTTCTCTATTTATGACATTCTGCCTTTTCTGTATTTCTGACTTTTCTCTATTTATGACTTTCTGCCTTTTCAGTATTTGTGTCTTTTCTCTATTTCTGACTTTCTCTATTTATGACCTTTCGCTATTTATGACTTTCTGCCTTTTCTCCATTTCTGCCTTTTCTCTATTTCTGTCTTTCTGTCTTTTCTCTATTTCTGACTTTTCGCTATTTCTGACTTTCTGCCTTTTCTGTATTTCTGACTTTTCTCTATTTATGACTTTCTGCCTTTTCTGTATTTCTGACGTTTCTCTATTTATGACTTTCTGCCTTTTCGGTACTTCTGTCTTTTCTCTATTTCTGACTTTCTGTCTTTTCTCTATTTCTGACATTTCTCTATTTATGACTTTCTGCCTTTTCTGTATTTCTGACTTTTCTCTATTTATGACTTTCTGCCTTTTCTGTATTTCTGACTTTTCTCTATTTATGACTTTGTGCCTTTTCGGTACTTCTGTCTTTTCTCTATTTCTGCATTTATGACTTTTCTCTATTTATGACTTTCTGCCTTTTCTGTATTTCTGACTTTTCACTATTTATGACTTTCTGCCTTTTCTGTATTTTCTCTATTACTGACTTTTCTCTATTTATGACTTTCTGCCTTTTCTGTATTTCTGACTTTTCTCTATTTATGACTTTCTGTCTTTTCTGTATTTCTGACTTTTCTCTATTTATGACTTTCTGCCTTTTCTGTATTTTCTCTATTTCTTACTTTTCTCTATTTATGACTTTCTGCCTTTTCTGTATTTCTATCTTTTCTCTATTTCTTACTTTTCTCTATTTATGAATTTCTGTCTTTTCTGTATTTCTGACTTTTCTCTATTTATGACTTTCTGTCTTTTCGGTAATTCTGATTTTTCTCTATTTATGACTTTTCTCTATTTATGAATTTCTGCCTTTTCTGTATTTCTGTCTTTTCTCTCTTTATGAATTTCTGTCTTTTCTGTATTTCTGACATTTCTCTATTTATGACTTTCTGCCTTTTCTGTATTTCTGTCTTTTCTCTCTTTCTTACTTTTCTCTATTTATGACTTTCTGCCTTTTCTGTATTTCTGTCTTTTCTCTATTTCTGACTTTTCTCTATTTATGAATTTCTGCCTTTTCTGTATTTCTGTCTTTTCTCTCTTTATGAATTTCTGTCTTTTCTGTATTTCTGACATTTCTCCATTTATGACTTTCTGCCTTTTCTGTATTTCTGTCTTTTCTCTCTTTCTTACTTTTCTCTATTTATGACTTTCTGCCTTTTCTGTATTTCTGTCTTTTCTCTATTTCTTACTTTTCTCTATTTATGAATTTCTGTCTTTTCTGTATTTCTGACTTTTCTCTATTTATGACTTTCTGTCTTTTTGGTATTTCTGATTTTTTTCTATTTCTGACTTTCTGTCTTTTCTGTATTTCTGACTTTTCTCTATTTATGAATTTCTGCCTGTTCTGTAATTCTGACTTTTCTCTATTTCTGACTTTTCTCTATTGATGAATTTCTGCCTTTTCTGTATTTCTGTCTTTTCTCTATTTCTTACTTTTCTCTATTTATGACTTTCTGCCTTTTCTGTATTTCTGTCTTTTCTCCTATTTCTTACTTTTCTCCATTTATGAATTTCTGTCTTTTCTGTATTTCTGACTTTTCTCTATTTATGACTTTCTGTCTTTTCGGTAATTCTGATTTTTCTATATTTATGACTTTCTGTCTTTTCTGTATTCATGACTTTTCTCTATTTCTGACTTTCCTCTATTTATGACTTTCTGTCTTTTCTGTATTTCTGACTTTTCTCTATTTATGACTTTCTGTCTTTTCTGTATTTATGATTTTTTTCTATATCTGTCTTTCTGTCTTTTCTCTATTTCTGACTTTTCTCCATTTATGACTTTCTGCCTTTTCTGTATTTCTGACTTTTCTCTATTTATGACTTTCTGCCTTTTCTGTATTTCTGTCTTTTCTCTATTTATGACGTTCTGCCTTTTATGTATTCCTGACTTTTCTCTATTTATGACTTTCTGCCTTTTCTGACTTTCTGACTTTTCACTATTTATGAATTTCTGCCTTTTCTGTAATTCTGACTTTTCTCTATTTCTGACTTTTCTCTATTTATGAATTTCTGCCTTTTCTGTATTTCTGTCTTTTCTCTCTTTATGACTTTCTGCCTTTTCTCTATATCTGACATTTCTCTATTTATGACTTTCTGCCTTTTCAGTATTTGTGTCTTTTCTCTATTTCTGACTTTCTCTATTTATGACCTTTCGCTATTTATGACTTTCTGCCTTTTCTCTATTTCTGTCTTTCTGTCTTTTCTCTATTTCTGACTTTTCGCTATTTCTGACTTTCTGCCTTTTCTGTATTTCTGACTTTTCTCTATTTATGACTTTCTGCCTTTTCTGTATTTCTGACGTTTCTCTATTTATGACTTTCTGCCTTTTCGGTACTTCTGTCTTTTCTCTATTTCTGACTTTCTGTCTTTTCTCTATTTCTGACTTTTCTCTATTTATGACTTTCTGCCTTTTCTGTATTTCTGACTTTTCTCTATTTATGACTTTCTGCCTTTTCAGTATTTGTGTCTTTTCTCTATTTCTGACTTTTCTCTATTTATGACCTTTCGCTATTTATGACTTTCTGCCTTTTCTCCATTTCTGCCTTTTCTCTATTTCTGTCTTTCTGTCTTTTCTCTATTTCTGACTTTTCGCAATTTATGACTTTCTGCCTTTTCTGTATTTCTGACTTTTCTCTATTTATGACTTTCTGCCTTTTCTGTATTTCTGACTTTTCTCTATTTATGACTTTCTGCCTTTTATGTATTCCTGACTTTTCTCTATTTATGACTTTCTGCCTTTTCTGTATTTCTGTCTTTTCTCTATTTATGACGTTCTGCCTTTTATGTATTCCTGACTTTTCTCTATTTATGACTTTCTGCCTTTTCTGACTTTTCACTATTTATGAATTTCTGCCTTTTCTGTAATTCTGACTTTTCTCTATTTCTGACTTTTCTCTATTTATGAATTTCTGCCTTTTCTGTATTTCTGTCTTTTCTCTCTTTATGACTTTCTGCCTTTTCTCTATATCTGACATTTCTCTATTTATGACTTTCTGCCTTTTCAGTATTTGTGTCTTTTCTCCATTACTGCCTTTACTCTATTTCTGTCTTTCTGTCTTTTCTCTATTTCTGACTTTCTGTCTTTTCTGTATTTCTGACTTTTCTCTATTTATGACTTTCTGCCTTTTCTGTATTTCTGACTTTTCTCTATTTACGACTTTCTGTCTTTTCTGTATTTCTGACTTTTCTCTATTTATGAATTTCTGCCTTTTCTGTATTTCTGACTTTTCTCTATTTATGACTTTCTGCCTTTTCAGTATTTCTGTCTGTTCTCTTTGTCTGACTTTTCTCTATTTATGACCTTTCGCTATTTATGACTTTCTGTCTTTTCTGTATTTCTGACTTTTCTCTATTTCTGACTTTCTGTCTTTTCGGTACTTCTGTCTTTTCTCTATTTCTGACTTTCTGTCTTTTCTCTATTTCTGACTTTTCTCTATTTATGACTTTCTGCCTTTTCTGTATTTCTGACTTTTCTCTATTTATGACTTTCTGCCTTTTCAGTATTTGTGTCTTTTCTCTATTTCTGACTTTTCTCTATTTATGACCTTTCGCTATTTATGACTTTCTGCCTTTTCTCCATTTCTGCCTTTTCTCTATTTCTGTCTTTCTGTCTTTTCTCTATTTCTGACTTTTCGCTATTTATGACTTTCTGCCTTTTCTGTATTTCTGACTTTTCTCTATTTATGACTTTCTGTCTTTTCTGTATTTCTGACTTTTCTCTATTTCTGACTTTCTGTCTTTTCGGTACTTCTGTCTTTTCTCTATTTCTGACTTTCTGTCTTTTCTCTATTTCTGACTTTTCTCTATTTATGACTTTCTGCCTTTTCTGTATTTCTGACTTTTCTCTATTTATGACTTTCTGCCTTTTCAGTATTTGTGTCTTTTCTTTATTTCTGACTTTTCTCTATTTATGACCTTTCGCTATTTATGACTTTCTGCCTTTTCTCCATTTCTGCCTTTTCTCTATTTCTGTCTTTCTGTCTTTTCTCTATTTCTGACTTTTCGCTATTTATGACTTTCTGCCTTTTCTGTATTTCTGACTTTTCTCTATTTATGACTTTCTGTCTTTTCGGTATTTCTGATTTTTCTCTATTTATGACTTTCTGTCTTTTCTGTATTCATGACTTTTCTCTATTTATGACTTTTCTCTATTTATGACTTTCTGTCTTTTCTGTATTTCTGACTTTTCTCTATTTCTGACTTTCTGTCTTTTCTGTATTTCTGACTTTTTTCTATTTCTGACTTTCTGCCTTTTCTTTATTTCTGTCTTTTCTCTATTTCTGTCTTTCTGTCTTTTCTCTATTTCTGACTTTTCTCTATTTATGACTTTCTGCCTTTTCTGTATTTCTGACTTTTCTCTATTTATGACTTTCTGCCTTTTCAGAATTTCTGTCTTTTCTCTTTGTCATTCTTTTCTCTATTTATGACCTTTCGCTATTTATGACTTTCTGCCTTTTCTCCATTTCTGCCTTTTCTCTATTTCTGTCTTTCTGTCTTTTCTCTATTTCTGACTTTTCGCAATTTATGACTTTCTGCCTTTTCTGTATTTCTGACTTTTCTCTATTTATGACTTTCTGCCTTTTCTGTATTTCTGACTTTTCTCTATTTATGACTTTCTGCCTTTTATGTATTCCTGACTTTTCTCTATTTATGACTTTCTGCCTTTTCTGTATTTCTGACTTTTCACTATTTATGAATTTCTGCCTTTTCTGTAATTCTGACTTTTCTCTATTTATGACTTTTCTCTATTTATGACTTTCTGCCTTTTCTGTATTTCTGTCTTTTCTCTATTTATGACTTTCTGTCTTTTCTGTATTTCTGACTTTTCTCTCTTTATGAATTTCTGTCTTTTCTGTATTTCTGACTTTTCTCTATTTATGACTTTCTGTCTTTTCTGCATTTCTGACTTTTCTCTATTTCTGACTTTTCTCTATTTATGACTTTCTGTCTTTTCTGTATTTATGACTTTTTTCTATTTCTGACTTTCTGTCTTTTCTGTATTTCTGACTTTTTTCTATTTGTGACTTTTCTCTATTTATGACCTTTCGCTATTTATGACTTTCTGTCTTTTCTGTATTTCTGACTTCTCTCTATTTATGACTTTCTGTCTTTTCTCCATTACTGCCTTTACTCTATTTCTGTCTTTCTGTCTTTTCTCTATTTCTGACTTTCTGTCTTTTCTGTATTTCTGACTTTTCTCTATTTATGACTTTCTGCCTTTTCTGTATTTCTGACTTTTCTCTATTTATGACTTTCTGTCTTTTCTGTATTTCTGACTTTTCTCTATTTATAAATTTCTGCCTTTTCTGTATTTCTGACTTTTCTCTATTTATGACTATCTGCCTTTTCTGTATTTCTGTCTTTTCTCTATTTATGACTTTCTGCCTTTTATGTATTCCTGACTTTTCTCTATTTATGACTTTCTGCCTTTTCTGTATTTCTGTCTTTTCTCTATTTCTTACTTTTCTCTATTTATGAATTTCTGTCTTTTCTGTATTTCTGACTTTTCTCTATTTATGACTTTCTGTCTTTTTGGTATTTCTGATTTTTTTCTATTTCTGACTTTCTGTCTTTTCTGTATTTCTGACTTTTCTCTATTTATGAATCTCTGCCTTTTCTGTAATTCTGACTTTTCTCTATTTCTGACTTTTCTCTATTGATGAATTTCTGCCTTTTCTGTATTTCTGTCTTTTCTCTCTTTATGAATTTCTGTCTTTTCTGTATTTCTGACTTTTCTCTATTTATGACTTTCTGCCTTTTCTGTATTTCTGTCTTTTCTCTATTTCTTACTTTTCTCTATTTATGACTTTCTGCCTTTTCTGTATTTCTGTCTTTTCTCTATTTCTTACTTTTCTCCTTTTATGAATTTCTGTCTTTTCTGTATTTATGACTTTTTTCTATTTCTGACTTTCTGTCTTTTCTGTATTTCTGACTTTTTTCTATTTCTGACTTTTCTCTATTTATGACCTTTCGCTATTTATGACTTTCTGTCTTTTCTGTATTTCTGACTTCTCTCTATTTAAGACTTTCTGTCTTTTCTCTATTACTGTCTTTTCTCTATTCCTGTCTTACTGTCTTTTCTCTATTTCTGAATTTTCAATTTTTCTGACTTTCAGCTTTTTCTCTATTTCTGACTTTTCTCTATTTATGACTTTCTGCCTTTTCTGTTTTTCTGTCTTTTCTGTATTTCTGACTTTTCTCTATTTATGACTTTCTGCCTTTTCTCTATATCTGACATTTCTCTATTTATGACTTTCTGTCTTTTCTGTATTTCTGACTTTTCTCTATTTATGACATTCTGCCTTTTCTCCATTACTGACTTTACTCTATTTCTGTCTTTCTGTCTTTTCTCTATTTCTGACTTTCTGTCTTTTCTGTATTTCTGACTTTTCTCTATTTATGACTTTCTGCCTTTTCTGTATTTCTGACTTTTCTCTATTTACGACTTTCTGTCTTTTCTGTATTTCTGACTTTTCTCTATTTATGAATTTCTGCCTTTTCTGTATTTCTGACTTTTCTCTATTTATGACTTTCTGCCTTTTCAGTATTTCTGTCTGTTCTCTTTGTCTGACTTTTCTCTATTTATGACCTTTCGCTATTTATGACTTTCTGTCTTTTCTGTATTTCTGACTTTTCTCTATTTCTGACTTTCTGTCTTTTCGGTACTTCTGTCTTTTCTCTATTTCTGACTTTCTGTCTTTTCTCTATTTCTGACTTTTCTCTATTTATGACTTTCTGCCTTTTCTGTATTTCTGACTTTTCTCTATTTATGACTTTCTGTCTTTTCTGTATTTCTGACTTTTCTCTATTTCTGACTTTCTGTCTTTTCGGTACTTCTGTCTTTTCTCTATTTCTGACTTTCTGCCTTTTCTGTATTTCTGACTTTTCTCTATTTATGACTTTCTGCCTTTTCAGTATTTGTGTCTTTTCTTTATTTCTGACTTTTCTCTATTTATGACCTTTCGCTATTTATGACTTTCTGCCTTTTCTCCATTTCTGCCTTTTCTCTATTTCTGTCTTTCTGTCTTTTCTCTATTTCTGACTTTTCGCTATTTATGACTTTCTGCCTTTTCTGTATTTCTGACTTTTCTCTATTTATGACTTTCTGTCTTTTCGGTATTTCTGATTTTTCTCTATTTATGACTTTCTGTCTTTTCTGTATTCATGACTTTTCTCTATTTATGACTTTTCTCTATTTATGACTTTCTGTCTTTTCTGTATTTCTGACTTTTCTCTATTTCTGACTTTCTGTCTTTTCTGTATTTCTGACTTTTTTCTATTTCTGACTTTCTGCCTTTTCTTTATTTCTGTCTTTTCTCTATTTCTGTCTTTCTGTCTTTTCTCTATTTCTGACTTTTCTCTATTTATGACTTTCTGCCTTTTCTGTATTTCTGACTTTTATCTATTTATGACTTTCTGCCTTTTCAGAATTTCTGTCTTTTCTCTTTGTCATTCTTTTCTCTATTTATGACCTTTCGCTATTTATGACTTTCTGCCTTTTCTCCATTTCTGCCTTTTCTCTATTTCTGTCTTTCTGTCTTTTCTCTATTTCTGACTTTTCGCAATTTATGACTTTCTGCCTTTTCTGTATTTCTGACTTTTCTCTATTTATGACTTTCTGCCTTTTCTGTATTTCTGACTTTTCTCTATTTATGACTTTCTGCCTTTTATGTATTCCTGACTTTTCTCTATTTATGACTTTCTGCCTTTTCTGTATTTCTGACTTTTCACTATTTATGAATTTCTGCCTTTTCTGTAATTCTGACTTTTCTCTATTTCTGACTTTTCTCTATTTATGACTTTCTGCCTTTTCTGTATTTCTGTCTTTTCTCTATTTATGACTTTCTGTCTTTTCTGTATTTCTGACTTTTCTCTCTTTATGAATTTCTGTCTTTTCTGTATTTCTGACTTTTCTCTATTTATGACTTTCTGTCTTTTCTGCATTTCTGACTTTTCTCTATTTCTGACTTTTCTCTATTTATGACTTTCTGTCTTTTCTGTATTTATGACTTTTTTCTATTTCTGACTTTCTGTCTTTTCTGTATTTCTGACTTTTTTCTATTTGTGACTTTTCTCTATTTATGACCTTTCGCTATTTATGACTTTCTGTCTTTTCTGTATTTCTGACTTCTCTCTATTTATGACTTTCTGTCTTTTCTCCATTACTGCCTTTACTCTATTTCTGTCTTTCTGTCTTTTCTCTATTTCTGACTTTCTGTCTTTTCTGTATGTCTGACTTTTCTCTATTTATGACTTTCTGCCTTTTCTGTATTTCTGACTTTTCTCTATTTATGACTTTCTGTCTTTTCTGTATTTCTGACTTTTCTCTATTTATAAATTTCTGCCTTTTCTGTATTTCTGACTTTTCTCTATTTATGACTTTCTGCCTTTTCTGTATTTCTGTCTTTTCTCTATTTATGACTTTCTGCCTTTTATGTATTCCTGACTTTTCTCTATTTATGACTTTCTGCCTTTTCTGTATTTCTGTCTTTTCTCTATTTCTTACTTTTCTCTATTTATGAATTTCTGTCTTTTCTGTATTTCTGACTTTTCTCTATTTATGACTTTCTGTCTTTTTGGTATTTCTGATTTTTTTCTATTTCTGACTTTCTGTCTTTTCTGTATTTCTGACTTTTCTCTATTTCTGAATTTCTGCCTTTTCTGTAATTCTGACTTTTCTCTATTTCTGACTTTTCTCTATTGATGAATTTCTGCCTTTTCTGTATTTCTGTCTTTTCTCTCTTTATGAATTTCTGTCTTTTCTGTATTTCTGACTTTTCTCTATTTATGACTTTCTGCCTTTTCTGTATTTCTGTCTTTTCTCTATTTCTTACTTTTCTCTATTTATGACTTTCTGCCTTTTCTGTATTTCTGTCTTTTCTCTATTTCTTACTTTTCTCCTTTTATGAATTTCTGTCTTTTCTGTATTTCTGACTTTTCTCTATTTATGACTTTCTGTCTTTTCGGTAATTCTGATTTTTCTATATTTATGACTTTCTGTCTTTTCTGTATTCATGACTTTTCTCTATTTCTGACTTTCCTCTATTTATGACTTTCTGTCTTTTCTGTATTTCTGACTTTTCTCTATTTATGACTTTCTGTCTTTTCTGTATTTATGATTTTTTTCTATATCTGTCTTCCTGTCTTTTCTCTATTTCTGACTTTTCTCCATTTATGACTTTCTGCCTTTTCTGTATTTCTGACTTTTCTCTATTTATGACTTTCTGCCTTTTCTGTATTTCTGTCTTTTCTCTATTTATGACGTTCTGCCTTTTATGTATTCCTGACTTTTCTCTATTTATGACTTTCTGCCTTTTCTGACTTTCTGACTTTTCACTATTTATGAATTTCTGCCTTTTCTGTAATTCTGACTTTTCTCTATTTCTGACTTTTCTCTATTTATGAATTTCTGCCTTTTCTGTATTTCTGTCTTTTCTCTCTTTATGACTTTCTGCCTTTTCTCTATATCTGACATTTCTCTATTTATGACTTTCTGTCTTTTCTGTATTTCTGACTTTTCTCTATTTATGACATTCTGCCTTTTCTGTATTTCTGACTTTTCTCTATTTATGACTTTCTGCCTTTTCAGTATTTGTTCTTTTCTCTATTTCTGACTTTCTCTATTTATGACCTTTCGCTATTTATGACTTTCTGCCTTTTCTCCATTTCTGCCTTTTCTCTATTTCTGTCTTTCTGTCTTTTCTCTATTTCTGACTTTTCGCTATTTCTGACTTTCTGCCTTTTCTATATTTCTGACTTTTCTCTATTTATGACTTTCTGCCTTTTCTGTATTTCTGACGTTTCTCTATTTATGACTTTCTGCCTTTTCGGTACTTCTGTCTTTTCTCTATTTCTGACTTTCTGTCTTTTCTCTATTTCTGACTTTTCTCTATTTATGACTTTCTGCCTTTTCTGTATTTCTGACTTTTCTCTATTTATGACTTTCTGCCTTTTCAGTATTTGTGTCTTTTCTCTATTTCTGACTTTTCTCTATTTATGACCTTTCGCTATTTATGACTTTCTGCCTTTTCTCCATTTCTGCCTTTTCTCTATTTCTGTCTTTCTGTCTTTTCTCTATTTCTGACTTTTCGCAATTTATGACTTTCTGCCTTTTCTGTATTTCTGACTTTTCTCTATTTATGACTTTCTGCCTTTTCTGTATTTCTGACTTTTCTCTATTTATGACTTTCTGCCTTTTATGTATTCCTGACTTTTCTCTATTTATGACTTTCTGCCTTTTCTGTATTTCTGACTTTCTGCCTTTTCTGTATTTCTGACTTTTCTCTATTTATGACTTTCTGCCTTTTCTGTATTTCTGACTTTTCTCTATTTATGACTTTCTGTCTTTTCTGCATTTCTGACTTTTCTCTATTTCTGACTTTTCTCTATTTATGACTTTCTGTCTTTTCTGTATTTATGACTTTTTTCTATTTCTGACTTTCTGTCTTTTCTGTATTTCTGACTTTTTTCTATTTCTGACTTTTCTCTATTTATGACCTTTCGCTATTTATGACTTTCTGTCTTTTCTGTATTTCTGACTTCTCTCTATTTATGACTTTCTGTCTTTTCTGTATTACTGTCTTTTCTCTATTCCTGTCTTACTGTCTTTTCTCTATTTCTGAATTTTCAATTTTTCTGACTTTCAGCTTTTTCTCTATTTCTGACTTTTCTCTATTTATGACTTTCTGCCTTTTCTGTTTTTCTGTCTTTTCTGTATTTCTGACTTTTCTCTATTTATGACTTTCTGCCTTTTCTCTATATCTGACATTTCTCTATTTATGACTTTCTGTCTTTTCTGTATTTCTGACTTTTCTCTATTTATGACATTCTGCCTTTTCTCCATTACTGCCTTTACTCTATTTCTGTCTTTCTGTCTTTTCTCTATTTCTGACTTTCTGTCTTTTCTGTATTTCTGACTTTTCTCTATTTATGACTTTCTGCCTTTTCTGTATTTCTGACTTTTCTCTATTTACGACTTTCTGTCTTTTCTGTATTTCTGACTTTTTTCTATTTCTGACTTTCTGCCTTTTCTTTATTTCTGTCTTTTCTCTATTTCTGTCTTTCTGTCTTTTCTCTATTTCTGACTTTTCTCTATTTATGACTTTCTGCCTTTTCTGTATTTCTGACTTTTCTCTATTTATGACTTTCTGCCTTTTCAGAATTTCTGTCTTTTCTCTTTGTCATTCTTTTCTCTATTTATGACCTTTCGCTATTTATGACTTTCTGCCTTTTCTCCATTTCTGCCTTTTCTCTATTTCTGTCTTTCTGTCTTTTCTCTATTTCTGACTTTTCGCAATTTATGACTTTCTGCCTTTTCTGTATTTCTGACTTTTCTCTATTTATGACTTTCTGCCTTTTCTGTATTTCTGACTTTTCTCTATTTATGACTTTCTGCCTTTTATGTATTCCTGACTTTTCTCTATTTATGACTTTCTGCCTTTTCTGTATTTCTGACTTTTCACTATTTATGAATTTCTGCCTTTTCTGTAATTCTGACTTTTCTCTATTTCTGACTTTTCTCTATTTATGACTTTCTGCCTTTTCTGTATTTCTGTCTTTTCTCTATTTATGACTTTCTGTCTTTTCTGTATTTCTGACTTTTCTCTCTTTATGAATTTCTGTCTTTTCTGTATTTCTGACTTTTCTCTATTTATGACTTTCTGTCTTTTCTGCATTTCTGACTTTTCTCTATTTCTGACTTTTCTCTATTTATGACTTTCTGTCTTTTCTGTATTTATGACTTTTTTCTATTTCTGACTTTCTGTCTTTTCTGTATTTCTGACTTTTTTCTATTTGTGACTTTTCTCTATTTATGACCTTTCGCTATTTATGACTTTCTGTCTTTTCTGTATTTCTGACTTCTCTCTATTTATGACTTTCTGTCTTTTCTCCATTACTGCCTTTACTCTATTTCTGTCTTTCTGTCTTTTCTCTATTTCTGACTTTCTGTCTTTTCTGTATTTCTGACTTTTCTCTATTTATGACTTTCTGCCTTTTCTGTATTTCTGACTTTTCTCTATTTATGACTTTCTGTCTTTTCTGTATTTCTGACTTTTCTCTATTTATAAATTTCTGCCTTTTCTGTATTTCTGACTTTTCTCTATTTATGACTTTCTGCCTTTTCTGTATTTCTGTCTTTTCTCTATTTATGACTTTCTGCCTTTTATGTATTCCTGACTTTTCTCTATTTATGACTTTCTGCCTTTTCTGTATTTCTGTCTTTTCTCTATTTCTTACTTTTCTCTATTTATGAATTTCTGTCTTTTCTGTATTTCTGACTTTTCTCTATTTATGACTTTCTGTCTTTTTGGTATTTCTGATTTTTTTCTATTTCTGACTTTCTGTCTTTTCTGTATTTCTGACTTTTCTCTATTTATGAATTTCTGCCTTTTCTGTAATTCTGACTTTTCTCTATTTCTGACTTTTCTCTATTGATGAATTTCTGCCTTTTCTGTATTTCTGTCTTTTCTCTCTTTATGAATATCTGTCTTTTCTGTATTTCTGACTTTTCTCTATTTATGACTTTCTGCCTTTTCTGTATTTCTGTCTTTTCTCTATTTCTTACTTTTCTCTATTTATGACTTTCTGCCTTTTCTGTATTTCTGTCTTTTCTCTATTTCTTACTTTTCTCCTTTTATGAATTTCTGTCTTTTCTGTATTTCTGACTTTTCTCTATTTATGACTTTCTGCCTTTTCGGTAATTCTGATTTTTCTATATTTATGACTTTCCGTCTTTTCTGTATTCATGACTTTTCTCTATTTCTGACTTTCCTCTATTTATGACTTTCTGTCTTTTCTGTATTTCTGACTTTTCTCTATTTATGACTTTCTGTCTTTTCTGTATTTATGATTTTTTTCTATATCTGTCTTTCTGTCTTTTCTCTATTTCTGACTTTTCTCCATTTATGACTTTCTGCCTTTTCTGTATTTCTGACTTTTCTCTATTTATGACTTTCTGCCTTTTCTGTATTTCTGTCTTTTCTCTATTTATGACGTTCTGCCTTTTATGTATTCCTGACTTTTCTCTATTTATGACTTTCTGCCTTTTCTGACTTTCTGACTTTTCACTATTTATTAATTTCTGCCTTTTCTGTAATTCTGACTTTTCTCTATTTCTGACTTTTCTCTATTTATGAATTTCTGCCTTTTCTGTATTTCTGTCTTTTCTCTCTTTATGACTTTCTGCCTTTTCTCTATATCTGACATTTCTCTATTTATGACTTTCTGTCTTTTCTGTATTTCTGACTTTTCTCTATTTATGACATTCTGCCTTTTCTGTATTTCTGACTTTTCTCTATTTATGACTTTCTGCCTTTTCAGTATTTGTGTCTTTTCTCTATTTCTGACTTTCTCTATTTATGACCTTTCGCTATTTATGACTTTCTGCCTTTTCTCCATTTCTGCCTTTTCTCTATTTCTGTCTTTCTGTCTTTTCTCTATTTCTGACTTTTCGCTATTTCTGACTTTCTGCCTTTTCTGTATTTCTGACTTTTCTCTATTTATGACTTTCTGCCTTTTCTGTATTTCTGACGTTTCTCTATTTATGACTTTCTGCCTTTTCGGTACTTCTGTCTTTTCTCTATTTCTGACTTTCTGTCTTTTCTCTATTTCTGACTTTTCTCTATTTATGACTTTCTGCCTTTTCTGTATTTCTGACTTTTCTCTATTTATGACTTTCTGCCTTTTCAGTATTTGTGTCTTTTCTCTATTTCTGACTTTTCTCTATTTATGACCTTTCGCTATTTATGACTTTCTGCCTTTTCTCCATTTCTGCCTTTTCTCTATTTCTGTCTTTCTGTCTTTTCTCTATTTCTGACTTTTCGCAATTTATGACTTTCTGCCTTTTCTGTATTTCTGACTTTTCTCTATTTATGACTTTCTGCCTTTTCTGTATTTCTGACTTTTCTCTATTTATGACTTTCTGCCTTTTATGTATTCCTGACTTTTCTCTATTTATGACTTTCTGCCTTTTCTGTATTTCTGACTTTCTGCCTTTTCTGTATTTCTGACTTTTCTCTATTTATGACTTTCTGCCTTTTCTGTATTTCTGACTTTTCTCTATTTATGACTTTCTGTCTTTTCTGCATTTCTGACTTTTCTCTATTTCTGACTTTTCTCTATTTATGACTTTCTGTCTTTTCTGTATTTATGACTTTTTTCTATTTCTGACTTTCTGTCTTTTCTGTATTTCTGACTTTTTTCTACTTCTGACTTTTCTCTATTTATGACCTTTCGCTATTTATGACTTTCTGTCTTTTCTGTATTTCTGACTTCTCTCTATTTATGACTTTCTGTCTTTTCTGTATTACTGTCTTTTCTCTATTCCTGTCTTACTGTCTTTTCTCTATTTCTGAATTTTCAATTTTTCTGACTTTCAGCTTTTTCTCTATTTCTGACTTTTCTCTATTTATGACTTTCTGCCTTTTCTGTTTTTCTGTCTTTTATGTATTTCTGACTTTTCTCTATTTATGACTTTCTGCCTTTTCTCTATATCTGACATTTCTCTATTTATGACTTTCTGTCTTTTCTGTATTTCTGACTTTTCTCTATTTATGACATTCTGCCTTTTCTCCATTACTGCCTTTACTCTATTTACGACTTTCTGTCTTTTCTGTATTTCTGACTTTTCTCTATTTATGAATTTCTGCCTTTTCTGTATTTCTGACTTTTCTCTATTTATGACTTTCTGCCTTTTCAGTATTTCTGTCTGTTCTCTTTGTCTGACTTTTCTCTATTTATGACCTTTCGCTATTTATGACTTTCTGTCTTTTCTGTATTTCTGACTTTTCTCTATTTCTGACTTTCTGTCTTTTCGGTACTTCTGTCTTTTCTCTATTTCTGACTTTCTGTCTTTTCTCTATTTCTGACTTTTCTCTATTTATGACTTTCTGCCTTTTCTGTATTTCTGACTTTTCTCTATTTATGACTTTCTGCCTTTTCAGTATTTGTGTCTTTTCTCTATTTCTGACTTTTCTCTATTTATGACCTTTCGCTATTTATGACTTTCTGCCTTTTCTCCATTTCTGCCTTTTCTCTATTTCTGTCTTTCTGTCTTTTCTCTATTTCTGACTTTTCGCTATTTATGACTTTCTGCCTTTTCTGTATTTCTGACTTTTCTCTATTTATGACTTTCTGTCTTTTCTGTATTTCTGACTTTTCTCTATTTCTGACTTTCTGTCTTTTCGGTACTTCTGTCTTTTCTCTATTTCTGACTTTCTGTCTTTTCTCTATTTCTGACTTTTCTCTATTTATGACTTTCTGCCTTTTCTGTATTTCTGACTTTTCTCTATTTATGACTTTCTGCCTTTTCAGTATTTGTGTCTTTTCTTTATTTCTGACTTTTCTCTATTTATGACCTTTCGCTATTTATGACTTTCTGCCTTTTCTCCATTTCTGCCTTTTCTCTATTTCTGTCTTTCTGTCTTTTCTCTATTTCTGACTTTTCGCTATTTATGACTTTCTGCCTTTTCTGTATTTCTGACTTTTCTCTATTTATGACTTTCTGTCTTTTCGGTATTTCTGATTTTTCTCTATTTATGACTTTCTGTCTTTTCTGTATTCATGACATTTCTCTATTTATGACTTTTCTCTATTTATGACTTTCTGTCTTTTCTGTATTTCTGACTTTTCTCTATTTCTGACTTTCTGTCTTTTCTGTTTTTCTGACTTTTTTCTATTTCTGACTTTCTGCCTTTTCTTTATTTCTGTCTTTTCTCTATTTCTGTCTTTCTGTCTTTTCTCTATTTCTGACTTTTCTCTATTTATGACTTTCTGCCTTTTCTGTATTTCTGACTTTTCTCTATTTATGACTTTCTGCCTTTTCAGAATTTCTGTCTTTTCTCTTTGTCATTCTTTTCTCTATTTATGACCTTTCGCTATTTATGACTTTCTGCCTTTTCTCCATTTCTGCCTTTTCTCTATTTCTGTCTTTCTGTCTTTTCTCTATTTCTGACTTTTCGCAATTTATGACTTTCTGCCTTTTCTGTATTTCTGACTTTTCTCTATTTATGACTTTCTGCCTTTTCTGTATTTCTGACTTTTCTCTATTTATGACTTTCTGCCTTTTATGTATTCCTGACTTTTCTCTATTTATGACTTTCTGCCTTTTCTGTATTTCTGACTTTTCACTATTTATGAATTTCTGCCTTTTCTGTAATTCTGACTTTTCTCTATTTCTGACTTTTCTCTATTTATGACTTTCTGCCTTTTCTGTATTTCTGTCTTTTCTCTATTTATGACTTTCTGTCTTTTCTGTATTTCTGACTTTTCTCTCTTTATGAATTTCTGTCTTTTCTGTATTTCTGACTTTTCTCTATTTATGACTTTCTGTCTTTTCTGCATTTCTGACTTTTCTCTATTTCTGACTTTTCTCTATTTATGACTTTCTGTCTTTTCTGTATTTATGACTTTTTTCTATTTCTGACTTTCTGTCTTTTCTGTATTTCTGACTTTTTTCTATTTGTGACTTTTCTCTATTTATGACCTTTCGCTATTTATGACTTTCTGTCTTTTCTGTATTTCTGACTTCTCTCTATTTATGACTTTCTGTCTTTTCTCCATTACTGCCTTTACTCTATTTCTGTCTTTCTGTCTTTTCTCTATTTCTGACTTTCTGTCTTTTCTGTATTTATGACTTTTCTCTATTTATGACTTTCTGCCTTTTCTGTATTTCTGACTTTTCTCTATTTATGACTTTCTGTCTTTTCTGTATTTCTGACTTTTCTCTATTTATAAATTTCTGCCTTTTCTGTATTTCTGACTTTTCTCTATTTATGACTTTCTGCCTTTTCTGTATTTCTGTCTTTTCTCTATTTATGACTTTCTGCCTTTTATGTATTCCTGACTTTTCTCTATTTATGACTTTCTGCCTTTTCTGTATTTCTGTCTTTTCACTATTTATGAATTTCTGCCTTTTCTGTAATTCTGACTTTTCTCTATTTCTGACTTTTCTCTATTTCTGACCTTCTGCCTTTTCTGTATTTCTGTCTTTTCTCTATTTATGACTTTCTGTCTTTTCTGTTTTTCTGACTTTTCTCTATTTATGACTTTCTGTCTTTTCTGTATTTCTGACTTTTCTCTATTTATAAATTTCTGCCTTTTCTGTATTTCTGACTTTTCTCTATTTATGACTTTCTGCCTTTTCTGTATTTCTGACTTTTCTCTATTTATGACTTTCTGCCTTTTCTGTATTTCTGACTTTTCTCTATTTATGAATTTCTGCCTTTTCTGTATTTCTGTCTTTTCTCTCTTTATGAATTTCTGTCTTTTCTGTATTTCTGACTTTTCGCTATGTATGACTTTCTGCCTTTTCTGTATTTCTGACTTTTCTCTATTTATAAATTTCTGCCTTTTCTGTATTTCTGACTTTTCTCTATTTATGACTTTCTGCCTTTTCTGTATTTCTGACTTTTCTCTATTTATGACTTTCTGTCTTTTCTGTATTTCTGACTTTTCTCTATTTATGACTTTCTGCCTTTTCTGTATTTTCTCTATTTCTTACTTTTCTCTATTTATGACTTTCTGCCTTTTCTGTATTTCTATCTTTTCTCTATTTCTTACTTTTCTCTATTTATGAATTTCTGTCTTTTCTGTATTTCTGACTTTTCTCTATTTATGACTTTCTGTCTTTTTGGTAATTCTGATTTTTCTCTATTTATGACTTTCTGTCTTTTCTGTATTCATGACTTTTCTCTATTTCTGACTTTCCTCTATTTATGACTTTCTGTCTTTTCTGTATTTCTGACTTCTCTATTTATGACTTTCTGTCTTTTCTATATTTATGATTTTTTTCTGTTTCTGACTTTCTGCCTTTTCTTTATTTCTGTCTTTACTCTATTTCTGTCTTTCTGTCTTTTCTCTATTTCTGACTTTTCTCCATTTATGACTTTCTGCCTTTTCTGTATTCTGTCTTTTCTCTATTTATGACGTTCTGCCTTTTATGTATTCCTGACTTTTCTCTATTTATGACTTTCTGCCTTTTCTGACTTTCTGACTTTTCACTATTTATGAATTTCTGCCTTTTCTGTAATTCTGACTTTTCTCTATTTCTGACTTTTCTCTATTTATGAATTTCTGCCTTTTCTGTATTTCTGTCTTTTCTCTCTTTATGAATTTCTGTCTTTTCTGTATTTCTGACATTTCTCTATTTATGACTTTCTGCCTTTTCTGTATTTCTGTCTTTTCTCTCTTTCTTACTTTTCTCTATTTATGACTTTCTGCCTTTTCTGTATTTCTGTCTTTTCTCTATTTCTTACTTTTCTCTATTTATGAATTTCTGTCTTTTCTGTATTTCTGACTTTTCTCTATTTATGACTTTCTGCCTTTTCTGTATTTCTGTCTTTTCTCTCTTTCTTACTTTTCTCTATTTATGACTTTCTGCCTTTTCTGTATTTCTGTCTTTTCTCTATTTCTTACTTTTCTCTATTTATGACTTTCTGTCTTTTCTGTATTCATGCCTTTTCTCTATTTCTGTCTTTTCTCTATTTATGACTTTCTGCCTTTTCTGTATTTCTGACTTTTCTCTATTTATGACTTTCTGCCTTTTCTGTATTTCTGACTTTTCTCTATTTATGACTTTCTGCCTTTTCTGTATTTCTGACCTTTCTCTATTTATGAATTTCTGCCTTTTCTGTATTTCTGTCTTTTCTCTCTTTATGAATTTCTGTCTTTTCTGTATTTCTGACTTTTCGCTATGTATGACTTTCTGCCTTTTCTGTATTTCTGTCTTTTCTCTATTTCTTACTTTTCTCAATTTATGACTTTCTGCCTTTTCTGTATTTCTGTCTTTTCTCTATTTCTTACTTTTCTCTATTTATGAATTTCTGTCTTTTCTGTATTTCTGACTTTTCTCTATTTATGACTTTCTGTCTTTTCTGAATTTCTGACTTTTCTCTATTTATGACTTTCTGCCTTTTCTGTATTTCTGACTTTTCTCTATTTATGACTTTCTGTCTTTTCTGTATTTCTGACTTTTCTCTATTTATGACTTTCTGCCTTTTCTGTATTTTCTCTATTTCTTACTTTTCTCTATTTATGACTTTCTGCCTTTTCTGTATTTCTATCTTTTCTCTATTTCTTACTTTTCTCTATTTATGAATTTCTGTCTTTTCTGTATTTCTGACTTTTCTCTATTTATGACTTTCTGTCTTTTTGGTAATTCTGATTTTTCTCTATTTATGACTTTCTGTCTTTTCTGTATTCATGACTTTTCTCTATTTCTGACTTTCCTCTATTTATGACTTTCTGTCTTTTCTGTATTTCTGACTTTTCTCTATTTATGACTTTCTGTCTTTTCTATATTTATGATTTTTTTCTATTTCTGACTTTCTGCCTTTTCTTTATTTCTGTCTTTACTCTATTTCTGTCTTTCTGTCTTTTCTCTATTTCTGACTTTTCTCCATTTATGACTTTCTGCCTTTTCTGTATTTCTGTCTTTTCTCTATTTATGACGTTCTGCCTTTTATGTATTCCTGACTTTTCTCTATTTATGACTTTCTGCCTTTTCTGACTTTCTGACTTTTCTCTATTTATGACTTTCTGCCTTTTCTGACTTTCTGACTTTTCACTATTTATGAATTTCTGCCTTTTCTGTAATTCTGACTTTTCTCTATTTCTGACTTTTCTCTATTTATGAATTTCTGCCTTTTCTGTATTTCTGTCTTTTCTCTCTTTATGAATTTCTGTCTTTTCTGTATTTCTGACATTTCTCTATTTATGACTTTCTGCCTTTTCTGTATTTCTGTCTTTTCTCTCTTTCTTACTTTTCTCTATTTATGACTTTCTGCCTTTTCTGTATTTCTGTCTTTTCTCTATTTCTTACTTTTCTCTATTTATGAATTTCTGTCTTTTCTGTATTTCTGACTTTTCTCTATTTATGACTTTCTGCCTTTTCTGTATTTCTGTCTTTTCTCTCTTTCTTACTTTTCTCTATTTATGACTTTCTGCCTTTTCTGTATTTCTGTCTTTTCTCTATTTCTTACTTTTCTCTATTTATGACTTTCTGTCTTTTCTGTATTCATGACTTTTCTCTATTTCTGTCTTTTCTCTATTTATGACTTTCTGTCTTTTCTGTATTTCTGACTTTTCTCTATTTATGACTTTCTGTCTTTTCTGTATTTGTGACTTTTCTCTATTTCTGAATTTTCTCTATTTCTGACTTTCTGCCTTTTCTGTATTTCTGTCTTTTCTCTATTTATGACTTTCTGTCTTTTCTGTATTTCTGACTTTTCTCTATTTATGACTTTCTGCCTTTTCTGTATTTCTGACTTTTCTCTATTTATGACTTTCTGCCTTTTCTGTATTTCTGACTTTTCTCTATTTATGACTTTCTGCCTTTTCTGTATTTCTGACTTTTCTCTATTTATGACTTTCTGCCTTTTCTGTATTTCTGTCTTTTCTCTATTTATGACGTTCTGCCTTTTATGCATTCCTGACTTTTCTCTATTTATGACTTTCTGCCTTTTCTGTCTTTCTGACTTTTCACTATTTATGAATTTCTGTCTTTTCTGTATTTCTGACTTTTCTCTATTTATGACTTTCTGCCTTTTCTGTATTTCTGACTTTTCTCTATTTATGACTTTCTGCCTTTTCTGTATTTCTGACTTTTCTCTATTTATGACTTTCTGTCTTTTCTGTATTTCTGACTTTTCTCTATTTATGACTTTCTGCCTTTTCTGTATTTCTATCTTTTCTCTATTTCTTACTTTTCTCTATTTATGAATTTCTGTCTTTTCTGTATTTCTGACTTTTCTCTATTTATGACTTTCTGTCTTTTCGGTAATTCTGATTTTTCTCTATTTCTGACTTTTCTCTATTTATGAATTTCTGCCTTTTCTGTATTTCTGTCTTTTCTCTCTTTATGAATTTCTGTCTTTTCTGTATTTCTGACATTTCTCTATTTATGACTTTCTGCCTTTTCTGTATTTCTGTCTTTTCTCTCTTTCTTACTTTTCTCTATTTATGACTTTCTGCCTTTTCTGTATTTCTGTCTTTTCTCTATTTCTGACTTTTCTCTATTTATGCATTTCTGCCTTTTCTGTATTTCTGTCTTTTCTCTCTTTATCAATTTCTGTCTTTTCTGTATTTCTGACATTTCTCTATTTATGACTTTCTGCCTTTTCTGTATTTCTGTCTTTTCTCTCTTTCTTACTTTTCTCTATTTATGACTTTCTGCCTTTTCTGAATTTCTATCTTTTCTCTATTTCTTACTTTTCTCTATTTATGAATTTCTGTCTTTTCTGTATTTCTGACTTTTCTCTATTTATGACTTTCTGTCTTTTTGGTATTTCTGATTTTTTTCTATTTCTGACTTTCTGTCTTTTCTGTATTTCTGACTTTTCTCTATTTATGACTTTCTGCCTTTTCTGTATTTCTGTCTTTTCTCTATTTATGACTTTCTGCCTTTTATGTATTCCTGACTTTTCTCTATTTATGAATTTCTGCATTTTCTGTATTTCTGACTTTTCTGTATTTCTGACTTTTCTCTATTTCTGACTTTCTGCCTTTTCTGTATTTCTGTCTTTTCTCTATTTATGACTTTCTGTCTTTTCTGTATTTCTGACTTTTCTCTATTTATGACTTTCTGCCTTTTCTGTATTTCTGACTTTTCTCTATTTATGACTTTCTGCCTTTTCTGTATTTCTGACTTTTCTCTATTTATGACTTTCTGCCTTTTCTGTATTTCTGACTTTTCTCTATTTATGACTTTCTGTCTTTTCTGTATTTCTGACTTTTCTCTATTTATGACTTTCTGCCTTTTCTGTATTTTCTCTATTTCTTACTTTTCTCTATTTATGACTTTCTGCCTTTTCTGTATTTCTATCTTTTCTCTATTTCTTACTTTTTTCTATTTATGAATTTCTGTCTTTTCTGTATTTCTGACTTTTCTCTATTTATGACTTTCTGTCTTTTCGGTAATTCTGATTTTTCTCTATTTCTGACTTTTCTCTATTTATGAATTTCTGCCTTTTCTGTATTTCTGTCTTTTCTCTCTTTATGAATTTCTGTCTTTTCTGTATTTCTGACATTTCTCTATTTATGACTTTCTGCCTTTTCTGTATTTCTGTCTTTTCTCTCTTTCTTACTTTTCTCTATTTATGACTTTCTGCCTTTTCTGTATTTCTGTCTTTTCTCTATTTCTGACTTTTCTCTATTTTTGAATTTCTGCCTTTTCTGTATTTCTGTCTTTTCTCTCTTTATGAATTTCTGTCTTTTCTGTATTTCTGACATTTCTCCATTTATGACTTTCTGCCTTTTCTGTATTTCTGTCTTTTCTCTCTTTCTTACTTTTCTCTATTTATGACTTTCTGCCTTTTCTGTATTTCTGTCTTTTCTCTATTTCTTACTTTTCTCTATTTATGAATTTCTGTCTTTTCTGTATTTCTGACTTTTCTCTATGACTTTCTGTCTTTTTGGTATTTCTGATTTTTTTCTATTTCTGACTTTCTGTCTTTTCTGTATTTCTGACTTTTCTCTATTTATGAATTTCTGCCTTTTCTGTAATTCTGACTTTTCTCTATTTCTGACTTTTCTCTATTGATGAATTTCTGCCTTTTCTGTATTTCTGTCTTTTCTCTCTTTATGAATTTCTGTCTTTTCTGTATTTCTGACTTATCTCTATTTATGACTTTCTGACTTTTCTGTATTTCTATCTTTTCTCTATTTCTTACTTTTCTCTATTTATGACTTTCTGCCTTTTCTGTATTTCTGTCTTTTCTCTATTTCTTAATTTTCTCCATTTATGAATTTCTGTCTTTTCTGTATTTCTGACTTTTCTCTATTTATGACTTTCTGTCTTTTCGGTAATTCTGATTTTTCTATATTTATGACTTTCTGTCTTTTTGGTATTTCTGATTTTTTTCTATTTCTGACTTTCTGTCTTTTCTGTATTTCTGACTTTTCTCTATTTATGACTTTCTGCCTTTTCTGTATTTCTGTCTTTTCTCTATTTATGACTTTCTGCCTTTTATGTATTCCTGACTTTTCTCTATTTATGAATTTCTGCATTTTCTGTATTTCTGTCTTTTCACTCTTTATGAATTTCTGCCTTTTCTGTATTTCTGACTTTTCTCTATTTCTGACTTTTCTCTATTTCTGACTTTCTGCCTTTTCTGTATTTCTGTCTTTTCTCTATTTATGACTTTCTGTCTTTTCTGTATTTCTGACTTTTCTCTATTTATGACTTTCTGCCTTTTCTGTATTTCTGACTTTTCTCTATTTATGACTTTCTGCCTTTTCTGTATTTCTGACTTTTCTCTATTTATGACTTTCTGCCTTTTCTGTATTTCTGACTTTTCTCTATTTATGACTTTCTGTCTTTTCTGTATTTCTGACTTTTCTCTATTTATGACTTTCTGCCTTTTCTGTATTTTCTCTATTTCTTACTTTTCTCTATTTATGACTTTCTGCCTTTTCTGTATTTCTATCTTTTCTCTATTTCTTACTTTTCTCTATTTATGAATTTCTGTCTTTTCTGTATTTCTGACTTTTCTCTATTTATGACTTTCTGTCTTTTCGGTAATTCTGATTTTTCTCTATTTCTGACTTTTCTCTATTTATGAATTTCTGCCTTTTCTGTATTTCTGTCTTTTCTCTCTTTATGAATTTCTGTCTTTTCTGTATTTCTGACATTTCTCTATTTATGACTTTCTGCCTTTTCTGTATTTCTGTCTTTTCTCTCTTTCTTACTTTTCTCTATTTATGACTTTCTGCCTTTTCTGTATTTCTGTCTTTTCTCTATTTCTGACTTTTCTCTATTTTTGAATTTCTGCCTTTTCTGTATTTCTGTCTTTTCTCTCTTTATGAATTTCTGTCTTTTCTGTATTTCTGACATTTCTCCATTTATGACTTTCTGCCTTTTCTGTATTTCTGTCTTTTCTCTCTTTCTTACTTTTCTCTATTTATGACTTTCTGCCTTTTCTGTATTTCTGTCTTTTCTCTATTTCTTACTTTTCTCTATTTATGAATTTCTGTCTTTTCTGTATTTCTGACTTTTCTCTATTTATGACTTTCTGTCTTTTTGGTATTTCTGATTTTTTTCTATTTCTGACTTTCTGTCTTTTCTGTATTTCTGACTTTTCTCTATTTATGAATTTCTGCCTTTTCTGTAATTCTGACTTTTCTCTATTTCTGACTTTTCTCTAGTGATGAATTTCTGCCTTTTCTGTATTTCTGTCTTTTCTCTCTTTATGAATTTCTGTCTTTTCTGTATTTCTGACTTTTCTCTATTTATGACTTTCTGACTTTTCTGTATTTCTGTCTTTTCTCTATTTCTTACTTTTCTCTATTTATGACTTTCTGCCTTTTCTGTATTTCTGTTTTTTCTCTATTTCTTACTTTTCTCCATTTATGAATTTCTGTCTTTTCTGTATTTCTGACTTTTCTCTATTTATGACTTTCTGTCTTTTCGGTAATTCTGATTTTTCTATATTTATTACTTTCTGTCTTTTCTGTATTCATGACTTTTCTCTATTTCTGACTTTCCTCTATTTATGACTTTCTGTCTTTTCTGTATTTCTGACTTTTCTCTATTTATGACTTTCTGTCTTTTCTGTATTTATGATTTTTTTCTATTTCTGACTTTCTGCCTTTTCTTTATTTCTGTCTTTACTCTATATCTGTCTTTCTGTCTTTTCTCTATTTCTGACTTTTCTCCCTTTATGACTTTCTGCCTTTTCTGTATTTCTGACTTTTCTCTATTTATGACTTTCTGCCTTTTCTGTATTTCTGTCTTTTCTCTATTTATGACGTTCTGCCTTTTATGTATTCCTGACTTTTCTCTATTTATGACTTTCTGCCTTTTCTGACTTTCTGACTTTTCACTATTTATGAATTTCTGCCTTTTCTGTAATTCTGACTTTTCTCTATTTCTGACTTTTCTCTATTTATGAATTTCTGCCTTTTCTGTATTTCTGTCTTTTTTCTATTTCTTACTTTTCTCTGTTTATGAATTTCTGTCTTTTCTGTATTTCTGACTTTTCTCTATTTATGACTTTCTGTCTTTTTGGTATTTCTGATTTTTTTCTATTTCTGACTTTCTGTCTTTTCTGTATTTCTGACTTTTCTCTATTTATGAATTTCTGCCTTTTCTGTAATTCTGACTTTTCTCTATTTCTGACTTTTCTCTATTGATGAATTTCTGCCTTTTCTGTATTTCTGACTTTTCTCTATTTATGACTTTCTGACTTTTCTGTATTTCTGTCTTTTCTCTATTTCTTACTTTTCTCTATTTATGACTTTCTGCCTTTTCTGTATTTCTGTCTTTTCTCTATTTCTTACTTTTCTCCATTTATGAATTTCTGTCTTTTCTGTATTTCTGACTTTTCTCTATTTATGACTTTCTGTCTTTTCGGTAATTCTGATTTTTCTATATTTATGACTTTCTGTCTTTTTGGTATTTCTGATTTTTTTCTATTTCTGACTTTCTGTCTTTTCTGTATTTCTGACTTTTCTCTATTTATGACTTTCTGCCTTTTCTGTATTTCTGTCTTTTCTCTATTTATGACTTTCTGCCTTTTATGTATTCCTGACTTTTCTCTATTTATGAATTTCTGCATTTTCTGTATTTCTGTCTTTTCACTCTTTATGAATTTCTGCCTTTTCTGTATTTCTGACTTTTCTCTATTTCTGACTTTTCTCTATTTCTGACTTTCTGCCTTTTCTGTATTTCTGTCTTTTCTCTATTTATGACTTTCTGTCTTTTCTGTATTTCTGACTTTTCTCTATTTATGACTTTCTGCCTTTTCTGTATTTCTGACTTTTCTCTATTTATGACTTTCTGCCTTTTCTGTATTTCTGACTTTTCTCTATTTATGACTTTCTGCCTTTTCTGTATTTCTGACTTTTCTCTATTTATGACTTTCTGTCTTTTCTGTATTTCTGACTTTTCTCTATTTATGACTTTCTGCCTTTTCTGTATTTTCTCTATTTCTTACTTTTCTCTATTTATGACTTTCTGCCTTTTCTGTATTTCTATCTTTTCTCTATTTCTTACTTTTCTCTATTTATGAATTTCTGTCTTTTCTGTATTTCTGACTTTTCTCTATTTATGACTTTCTGTCTTTTCGGTAATTCTGATTTTTCTCTATTTCTGACTTTTCTCTATTTATGAATTTCTGCCTTTTCTGTATTTCTGTCTTTTCTCTCTTTATGAATTTCTGTCTTTTCTGTATTTCTGACATTTCTCTATTTATGACTTTCTGCCTTTTCTGTATTTCTGTCTTTTCTCTCTTTCTTACTTTTCTCTATTTATGACTTTCTGCCTTTTCTGTATTTCTGTCTTTTCTCTATTTCTGACTTTTCTCTATTTTTGAATTTCTGCCTTTTCTGTATTTCTGTCTTTTCTCTCTTTATGAATTTCTGTCTTTTCTGTATTTCTGACATTTCTCCATTTATGACTTTCTGCCTTTTCTGTATTTCTGTCTTTTCTCTCTTTCTTACTTTTCTCTATTTATGACTTTCTGCCTTTTCTGTATTTCTGTCTTTTCTCTATTTCTTACTTTTCTCTATTTATGAATTTCTGTCTTTTCTGTATTTCTGACTTTTCTCTATTTATGACTTTCTGTCTTTTTGGTATTTCTGATTTTTTTCTATTTCTGACTTTCTGTCTTTTCTGTATTTCTGTCTTTTCTCTATTTATGAATTTCTGCCTTTTCTGTAATTCTGACTTTTCTCTATTTCTGACTTTTCTCTATTGATGAATTTCTGCCTTTTCTGTATTTCTGTCTTTTCTCTCTTTATGAATTTCTGTCTTTTCTGTATTTCTGACTTTTCTCTATTTATGACTTTCTGACTTTTCTGTATTTCTGTCTTTTCTCTATTTCTTACTTTTCTCTATTTATGACTTTCTGCCTTTTCTGTATTTCTGTCTTTTCTCTATTTCTTACTTTTCTCCATTTATGAATTTCTGTCTTTTCTGTATTTCTGACTTTTCTCTATTTATGACTTTCTGTCTTTTCGGTAATTCTGATTTTTCTATATTTATTACTTTCTGTCTTTTCTGTATTCATGACTTTTCTCTATTTCTGACTTTCCTCTATTTATGACTTTCTGTCTTTTCTGTATTTCTGACTTTTCTCTATTTATGACTTTCTGTCTTTTCTGTATTTATGATTTTTTTCTATTTCTGACTTTCTGCCTTTTCTTTATTTCTGTCTTTACTCTATATCTGTCTTTCTGTCTTTTCTCTATTTCTGACTTTTCTCCATTTATGACTTTCTGCCTTTTCTGTATTTCTGACTTTTCTCTATTTATGACTTTCTGCCTTTTCTGTATTTCTGTCTTTTCTCTATTTATGACGTTCTGCCTTTTATGTATTCCTGACTTTTCTCTATTTATGACTTTCTGCCTTTTCTGACTTTCTGACTTTTCACTATTTATGAATTTCTGCCTTTTCTGTAATTCTGACTTTTCTCTATTTCTGACTTTTCTCTATTTATGAATTTCTGCCTTTTCTGTATTTCTGTCTTTTCTCTCTTTATGAATTTCTGTCTTTTCTGTATTTCTGACTTTTCTCTATTTATGACTTTCTGCCTTTTCTGTATTTCTGTCTTTTCTCTATTTCTTACTTTTCTCTATTTATGACTTTCTGCCTTTTCTGTATTTCTGTCTTTTCTCTATTTCTTACTTTTCTCTATTTATGAATTTCTGTCTTTTCTGTATTTCTGACTTTTCTCTATTTATGACTTTCTGTCTTTTCGGTATTTCTGATTTTTCTCTATTTATGACTTTCTGTCTTTTCTGTATTCATGACTTTTCTCTATTTCTGACTTTCCTCTATTTATGACCTTCTGTCTTTTCTGACTTTCTGACTTTTCTCTATTTATGACTTTCTGTCTTTTCTGTATTTATGATTTTTTTCTATTTCTGACTTTCTGCCTTTTCTTTATTTCTGTCTTTTCTCTATTTCTGTCTTTCTGTCTTTTCTCTATTTCTGACTTTTCTCTATTTATGACTTTCTGCCTTTTCTGTATTTCTGACTTTTCTCTATTTATGACTTTCTGCCTTTTCAGTATTTCTGTCTTTTCTCTTTGTCTGACTTTTCTCTATTTATGACCTTTCGCTATTTATGACTTTCTGCCTTTTCTGTACTTCTGTCTTTTCTCTATTTATGACTTTCTGCCTTTTCTCTATTTCTGACATTTCTCTATTTATGACTTTCTGTCTTTTCTGTATTTCTGACTTTTCTCTATTGATGACATTCTGCCTTTTCTCCATTACTGCCTTTACTCTATTTCTGTCTTTCTGTCTTTTCTCTATTTCTGACTTTTCTCTATTTATGACTTTCTGCCTTTTCTGTATTTCTGACTTTTCTCTATTTATGACATTCTGCCTTTTCTGTATTTCTGACTTTTCTCTATTTATGACTTTCTGCCTTTTCTGCATTTCTGTCTTTTCTCTATTTATGACGTTCTGCCTTTTATGTATTCCTGACTTTTCTCTATTTATGACTTTCTGTCTTTTCTGTATTTCTGACTTTTCTCTATTTATGACTTTCTGCCTTTTCTGTATTTCTGTCATTTCTCTATTTCTTACTTTTCTCTATTTATGACTTTCTGCCTTTTCGGTATTTCTGTCTTTTCTCTATTTCTTACTTTTCTCTATTTATGAATTTCTGTTTTTTCTGTATTTCTGTCTTTTCTCTATTTATGACTTTCTGTCTTTTCTGTATTTCTGACTTTTCTCTATTTATGACTTTCTGCCTTTTCTGTATTTCTGACTTTTCTCTATTTATGACTTTCTGCCTTTTCTGTATTTCTGACTTTTCTCTATTTATGACTTTCTGCCTTTTCTGTATTTCTGACTTTTCTCTATTTATGACTTTCTGCCTTTTCTGTATTTCTGACTTTTCTCTATTTATGACTTTCTGCCTTTTCTGTATTTCTGACTTTTCTCTATTTATGACTTTCTGTCTTTTCGGTATTTCTGATTTTTCTCTATTTATGACTTTCTGTCTTTTCTGTATTCATGACTTTTCTCTATTTCTGACTTTCCTCTATTTATGACCTTCTGTCTTTTCTGTATTTCTGACTTTTCTCTATTTATGACTTTCTGTCTTTTCTGTATTTATGATTTTTTTCTATTTCTGACTTTCTGCCTTTTCTTTATTTCTGTCTTTTCTCTATTTCTGCCTTTCTGTCTTTTCTCTATTTCTGACTTTTCTCTATTTATGACTTTCTGCCTTTTCTGTATTTCTGACTTTTCTCTATTTATGACTTTCTGCCTTTTCAGTATTTCTGTCTTTTCTCTTTGTCTGACTTTTCTCTATTTATGACCTTTCGCTATTTATGACTTTCTGCCTTTTCTGTACTTCTGTCTTTTCTCTATTTATGACTTTCTGCCTTTTCTCTATTTCTGACATTTCTCTATTTATGACTTTCTGTCTTTTCTGTATTTCTGACTTTTCTCTATTGATGACATTATGCCTTTTCTGTATTTCTGTCTTTTCTCTATTTCTTACTTTTCTCTATTTATGAATTTCTGTCTTTTCTGTATTTCTGACTTTTCTCTATTTATGACTTTCTGTCTTTTTGGTATTTCTGATTTTTTTCTATTTCTGACTTTCTGTCTTTTCTGTATTTCTGACTTTTCTCTATTTATGACTTTCTGCCTTTTCTGTATTTCTGTCTTTTCTCTATTTATGACTTTCTGCCTTTTATGTATTCCTGACTTTTCTCTATTTATGAATTTCTGCATTTTCTGTATTTCTGTCTTTTCACTCTTTATGAATTTCTGCCTTTTCTGTATTTCTGACTTTTCTCTATTTCTGACTTTTCTCTATTTCTGACTTTCTGCCTTTTCTGTATTTCTGTCTTTTCTCTATTTATGACTTTCTGTCTTTTCTGAATTTCTGACTTTTCTCTATTTATGACTTTCTGCCTTTTCTGTATTTCTGACTTTTCTCTATTTATGACTTTCTGCCTTTTCTGTATTTCTGACTTTTCTCTATTTATGACTTTCTGCCTTTTCTGTATTTCTGACTTTTCTCTATTTATGACTTTCTGTCTTTTCTGTATTTCTGACTTTTCTCTATTTATGACTTTCTGCCTTTTCTGTATTTTCTCTATTTCTTACTTTTCTCTATTTATGACTTTCTGCCTTTTCTGTATTTCTATCTTTTCTCTATTTCTTACTTTTCTCTATTTATGAATTTCTGTCTTTTCTGTATTTCTGACTTTTCTCTATTTATGACTTTCTGTCTTTTCGGTAATTCTGATTTTTCTCTATTTCTGACTTTTCTCTATTTATGAATTTCTGCCTTTTCTGTATTTCTGTCTTTTCTCTCTTTATGAATTTCTGTCTTTTCTGTATTTCTGACATTTCTCTATTTATGACTTTCTGCCTTTTCTGTATTTCTGTCTTTTCTCTCTTTCTTACTTTTCTCTATTTATGACTTTCTGCCTTTTCTGTATTTCTGTCTTTTCTCTATTTCTGACTTTTCTCTATTTTTGAATTTCTGCCTTTTCTGTATTTCTGTCTTTTCTCTCTTTATGAATTTCTGTCTTTTCTGTATTTCTGACATTTCTCCATTTATGACTTTCTGCCTTTTCTGTATTTCTGTCTTTTCTCTCTTTCTTACTTTTCTCTATTTATGACTTTCTGCCTTTTCTGTATTTCTGTCTTTTCTCTATTTCTTACTTTTCTCTGTTTATGAATTTCTGTCTTTTCTGTATTTCTGACTTTTCTCTATTTATGACTTTCTGTCTTTTTGGTATTTCTGATTTTTTTCTATTTCTGACTTTCTGTCTTTTCTGTATTTCTGACTTTTCTCTATTTATGAATTTCTGCCTTTTCTGTAATTCTGACTTTTCTCTATTTCTGACTTTTCTCTATTGATGAATTTCTGCCTTTTCTGTATTTCTGTCTTTTCTCTCTTTATGAATTTCTGTCTTTTCTGTATTTCTGACTTTTCTCTATTTATGACTTTCTGACTTTTCTGTATTTCTGTCTTTTCTCTATTTCTTACTTTTCTCTATTTATGACTTTCTGCCTTTTCTGTATTTCTGTCTTTTCTCTATTTCTTACTTTTCTCCATTTATGAATTTCTGTCTTTTCTGTATTTCTGACTTTTCTCTATTTATGACTTTCTGTCTTTTCGGTAATTCTGATTTTTCTATATTTATTACTTTCTGTCTTTTCTGTATTCATGACTTTTCTCTATTTCTGACTTTCCTCTATTTATGACTTTCTGTCTTTTCTGTATTTCTGACTTTTCTCTATTTATGACTTTCTGTCTTTTCTGTATTTATGATTTTTTTCTATTTCTGACTTTCTGCCTTTTCTTTATTTCTGTCTTTACTCTATATCTGTCTTTCTGTCTTTTCTCTATTTCTGACTTTTCTCCATTTATGACTTTCTGCCTTTTCTGTATTTCTGACTTTTCTCTATTTATGACTTTCTGCCTTTTCTGTATTTCTGTCTTTTCTCTATTTATGACGTTCTGCCTTTTATGTATTCCTGACTTTTCTCTATTTATGACTTTCTGCCTTTTCTGACTTTCTGACTTTTCACTATTTATGAATTTCTGCCTTTTCTGTAATTCTGACTTTTCTCTATTTCTGACTTTTCTCTATTTATGAATTTCTGCCTTTTCTGTATTTCTGTCTTTTCTCTCTTTATGAATTTCTGTCTTTTCTGTATTTCTGACTTTTCTCTATTTATGACTTTCTGCCTTTTCTGTATTTCTGTCTTTTCTCTATTTCTTACTTTTCTCTATTTATGACTTTCTGCCTTTTCTGTATTTCTGTCTTTTCTCTATTTCTTACTTTTCTCTATTTATGAATTTCTGTCTTTTCTGTATTTCTGACTTTTCTCTATTTATGACTTTCTGTCTTTTCGGTATTTCTGATTTTTCTCTGTTTATGACTTTCTGTCTTTTCTGTATTCATGACTTTTCTCTATTTCTGACTTTCCTCTATTTATGACCTTTTGTCTTTTCTGTATTTCTGACTTTTCTCTATTTATGACTTTCTGTCTTTTCTGTATTTATGATTTTTTTCTATTTCTGACTTTCTGCCTTTTCTTTATTTCTGTCTTTACTCTATATCTGTCTTTCTGTCTTTTCTCTATTTCTGACTTTTCTCCATTTATGACTTTCTGCCTTTTCTGTATTTCTGACTTTTCTCTATTTATGACTTTCTGCCTTTTCTGTATTTCTGTCTTTTCTCTATTTATGACGTTCTGCCTTTTATGTATTCCTGACTTTTCTCTATTTATGACTTTCTGCCTTTTCTGACTTTCTGACTTTTCACTATTTATGAATTTCTGCCTTTTCTGTAATTCTGACTTTTCTCTATTTCTGACTTTTCTCTATTTGTGAATTTCTGCCTTTTCTGTATTTCTGTCTTTTCTCTCTTTATGAATTTCTGTCTTTTCTGTATTTCTGACTTTTCTCTATTTATGACTTTCTGCCTTTTCTGTATTTCTGTCTTTTCTCTATTTCTTACTTTTCTCTATTTATGACTTTCTGCCTTTTCTGTATTTCTGTCTTTTCTCTATTTCTTACTTTTCTCTATTTATGAATTTCTGTCTTTTCTGTATTTCTGACTTTTCTCTATTTATGACTTTCTGTCTTTTCGGTATTTCTGATTTTTCTCTATTTATGACTTTCTGTCTTTTCTGTATTTCTGACTTTTCTCTATTGATGACATTCTGCCTTTTCTCCATTACTGCCTTTACTCTATTTCTGTCTTTCTGTCTTTTCTCTATTTCTGACTTTTCTCTATTTATGACTTTCTGCCTTTTCTGTATTTCTGACTTTTCTCTATTTATGACATTCTGCCTTTTCTGTATTTCTGACTTTTCTCTATTTATGACTTTCTGCCTTTTCTGTATTTCTGACTTTTCTCTATTTATGACTTTCTGCCTTTTCTGCATTTCTGTCTTTTCTCTATTTATGACGTTCTGCCTTTTATGTATTCCTGACTTTTCTCTATTTATGACTTTCTGTCTTTTCTGTATTTCTGACTTTTCTCTATTTATGACTTTCTGCCTTTTCTGTATTTCTGTCATTTCTCTATTTCTTACTTTTCTCTATTTATGACTTTCTGCCTTTTCTGTATTTCTGTCTTTTCTCTATTTCTTACTTTTCTCTATTTATGAATTTCTGTTTTTTCTGTATTTCTGTCTTTTCTCTATTTATGACTTTCTGTCTTTTCTGTATTTCTGACTTTTCTCTATTTATGACTTTCTGCCTTTTCTGTATTTCTGACTTTTCTCTATTTATGACTTTCTGCCTTTTCTGTATTTCTGACTTTTCTCTATTTATGACTTTCTGCCTTTTCTGTATTTCTGACTTTTCTCTATTTATGACTTTCTGCCTTTTCTGTATTTCTGACTTTTCTCAATTTATGACTTTCTGCCTTTTCTGTATTTCTGTCTTTTCTCTATTTATGACGTTCTGCCTTTTATGTATTCCTGACTTTTCTCTATTTATGACTTTCTGTCTTTTCTGTATTTCTGACTTTTCTCTATTTATGACTTTCTGTCTTTTCGGTATTTCTGATTTTTCTCTGTTTATGACTTTCTGTCTTTTCTGTATTCATGACTTTTCTCTATTTCTGACTTTCCTCTATTTATGACCTTCTGTCTTTTCTGTATTTCTGACTTTTCTCTATTTATGACTTTCTGTCTTTTCTGAATTTATGATTTTTTTCTATTTCTGACTTTCTGCCTTTTCTTTATTTCTGTCTTTTCTCTATTTCTGTCTTTCTGTCTTTTCTCTATTTCTGACTTTTCTCTATTTATGACTTTCTGCCTTTTCTGTATTTCTGACTTTTCTCTACTTATGACTTTCTGCCTTTTCAGTATTTCTGTCTTTTCTCTTTGTCTGACTTTTCTCTATTTATGACCTTTCGCTATTTATGACTTTCTGCCTTTTCTGTACTTCTGTCTTTTCTCTATTTATGACTTTCTGCCTTTTCTCTATTTCTGACATTTCTCTATTTATGACTTTCTGTCTTTTCTGTATTTCTGACTTTTCTCTATTGATGACATTCTGCCTTTTCTCCATTACTGCCTTTACTCTATTTCTGTCTTTCTGTCTTTTCTCTATTTCTGACTTTTCTCTATTTATGACTTTCTGCCTTTTCTGTATTTCTGACTTTTCTCTATTTATGACATTCTGCCTTTTCTGTATTTCTGACTTTTCTCTATTTATGACTTTCTGCCTTTTCTGTATTTCTGACTTTTCTCTATTTATGACTTTCTGCCTTTTCTGCATTTCTGTCTTTTCTCTATTTATGACGTTCTGCCTTTTATGTATTCCTGACTTTTCTCTATTTATGACTTTCTGTCTTTTCTGTATTTCTGACTTTTCTCTATTTATGACTTTCTGCCTTTTCTGTATTTCTGTCATTTCTCTATTTCTTACTTTTCTCTATTTATGACTTTCTGCCTTTTCTGTATTTCTGTCTTTTCTCTATTTCTTACTTTTCTCTATTTATGAATTTCTGTTTTTTCTGTATTTCTGTCTTTTCTCTATTTATGACTTTCTGTCTTTTCTGTATTTCTGACTTTTCTCTATTTATGACTTTCTGCCTTTTCTGTATTTCTGACTTTTCTCTATTTATGACTTTCTGCCTTTTCTGTATTTCTGACTTTTCTCTATTTATGACTTTCTGCCTTTTCTGTATTTCTGACTTTTCTCTATTTATGACTTTCTGCCTTTTCTGTATTTCTGACTTTTCTCTATTTATGACTTTCTGCCTTTTCTGTATTTCTGTCTTTTCTCTATTTATGACTTTCTGCCTTTTATGTATTCCTGACTTTTCTCTATTTATGACTTTCTGTCTTTTCTGTATTTCTGACTTTTCTCTATTTATGAATTTCTGCCTTTTCTGTATTTCTGACTTTTCTCTATTTATGACTTTCTGCCTTTTCTGTATTTCTGTCTTTTCACTATTTATGAATTTCTGCCTTTTCTGTAATTCTGACTTTTCTCTATTTCTGACTTTTCTCTATTTCTGACTTTCTGCCTCCTCTGTATTTCTGTCTTTTCTCTCTTTATGAATTTCTGTCTTTTCTGTATTTCTGACTTTTCGCTATTTATGACTTTCTGCCTTTTCTGTATTTCTGACTTTTCTCTATTTCTGACTATTCTCTATTTAGGACTTTCTGTCTTTTCTGTATTTATGACTTTTTTCTATTTCTGACTTTCTGTCTTTTCTGTATTTCTGACTTTTTTCTATTTCTGACTTTTCTCTATTTATGACTTTCTGTCTTTTCTGTATTTCTGACTTTTCTCTATTTATGACTTTCTGCCTTTTCTGTATTTCTGACTTTTCTCTATTTATGACTTTCTGTCTTTTCTGTATTTCTGACTTTTCTCTATTTATGAATTTCTGCCTTTTCTGCATTTCTGTCTTTTCTCTATTTATGACGTTCTGCCTTTTATGTATTTCTGTCTTTTCTCTATTTATGATGTTCTGCCTTTTATGTATTTCTGTCTTTTCACTATTTATGAATTTCTGCCTTTTCTGTAATTCTGACTTTTCTCTATTTATGACTTTTCTCTATTTCTGACTTTCTGCCTTTTCTGTATTTCTGTCTTTTCTCTATTTATGACTTTCTGTCTTTTCTGTATTTCTGACTTTTCTCTATTTATGACTTTCTGCCTTTTCTGTATTTCTGACTTTTCTCTATTTTTGACTTTCTGCCTTTTCTGTATTTCTGACTTTTCTCTATTTATGACTTTCTGCCTTTTCTGTATTTCTGACTTTTCTCTATTTATGACTTTCTGCCTTTTCTGTATTTCTGTCTTTTCTCTATTTATGACGTTCTGCCTTTTATGTATTCCTGACTTTCTCTATTTATGACTTTCTGCCTTTTCTGTCTTTCTGACTTTTCACTATTTATGAATTTCTGCCTTTTCTGTAATTCTGACTTTTCTCTCTTTATGACTTTCTGCCTTTTCTGTATTTCTGTCTTTTCTCTATTTCTTACTTTTCTCTATTTATGACATTCTGCCTTTTCTGTATTTCTGTCTTTTCTCTATTTCTTACTTTTCTCTATTTATGAATTTCTGTCTTTTCTGTATTTCTGACTTTTCTCCATTTATGACTTTCTGCCTTTTCTGTATTTCTGTCTTTTCTCTATTTCTTACTTTTCTCTATTTATGAATTTCTGTCTTTTCTGTATTTCTGACTTTTCTCTATTTATGACTTTCTGTCTTTTCGGTATTTCTGATTTTTCTCTATTTATGACTTTCTGTCTTTTCTGTATTCATGAATTTTCTCTATTTCAGACTTTCCTCTATTTATGACTTTCTGTCTTTTCTGTATTTCTGACTTTTCTCTATTTATGACTTTCTGTCTTTTCTGTATTTATGATTTTTCTCTATTTATGAATTTCTGCCTTTTCTGCATTTCTGTCTTTTCTCTATTTATGACGTTCTGCCTTTTATGTATTTCTGTCTTTTCTCTATTTATGATGTTCTGCCTTTTATGTATTTCTGTCTTTTCACTATTTATGAATTTCTGCCTTTTCTGTAATTCTGACTTTTCTCTATTTATGACTTTTCTCTATTTCTGACTTTCTGCCTTTTCTGTATTTCTGTCTTTTCTCTATTTATGACTTTCTGTCTTTTCTGTATTTCTGACTTTTCTCTATTTATGACTTTCTGCCTTTTCTGTATTTCTGACTTTTCTCTATTTTTGACTTTCTGCCTTTTCTGTATTTCTGACTTTTCTCTATTTATGACTTTCTGCCTTTTCTGTATTTCTGACTTTTCTCTATTTATGACTTTCTGCCTTTTCTGTATTTCTGTCTTTTCTCTATTTATGACGTTCTGCCTTTTATGTATTCCTGACTTTCTCTATTTATGACTTTCTGCCTTTTCTGTCTTTCTGACTTTTCACTATTTATGAATTTCTGCCTTTTCTGTAATTCTGACTTTTCTCTCTTTATGACTTTCTGCCTTTTCTGTATTTCTGTCTTTTCTCTATTTCTTACTTTTCTCTATTTATGACATTCTGCCTTTTCTGTATTTCTGTCTTTTCTCTATTTCTTACTTTTCTCTATTTATGAATTTCTGTCTTTTCTGTATTTCTGACTTTTCTCCATTTATGACTTTCTGCCTTTTCTGTATTTCTGTCTTTTCTCTATTTCTTACTTTTCTCTATTTATGAATTTCTGTCTTTTCTGTATTTCTGACTTTTCTCTATTTATGACTTTCTGTCTTTTCGGTATTTCTGATTTTTCTCTATTTATGACTTTCTGTCTTTTCTGTATTCATGAATTTTCTCTATTTCAGACTTTCCTCTATTTATGACTTTCTGTCTTTTCTGTATTTCTGACTTTTCTCTATTTATGACTTTCTGTCTTTTCTGTATTTATGATTTTTTTCTATTTCTGACTTTCTGCCTTTTCTTTATTTCTGTCTTTTCTCTATTTCTGTCTTTCTGTCTTTTCTCTATTTCTTACTTTTCTCTATTTATGACATTCTGCCTTTTCTGTATTTCTGACTTTTCTCTATTTATGACTTTCTGCCTTTTCAGTATTTCTGTCTTTTCTCTTTGTCTGACTTTTCTCTATTTATGACCTTTCGCTATTTATGACTTTCTGCCTTTTCTGTACTTCTGTCTTTTCTCTATTTATGATTTTCTGCCTTTTCTCTATTTCTGACATTTCTCTATTTATGACTTTCTGTCTTTTCTGTATTTCTGACTTTTCTCTATTGATGACATTCTGCCTTTTCTCCATTACTGCCTTTACTCTATTTCTGTCTTTCTGTCTTTTCTCTATTTCTGACTTTTCTCTATTTATGACTTTCTGCCTTTTCTGTATTTCTGTCTTTTCTCTATTTATGACTTTCTGTCTTTTCTGTATTTCTGACTTTTCTCTATTTATGACTTTCTGCCTTTTCTGTATTTCTGACTTTTCTCTATTTATGACATTCTGCCTTTTCTGTATTTCTGACTTTTCTCTATTTATGACTTTCTGCCTTTTCTGTATTTCTGACTTTTCACTATTTATGAATTTCTGCCTTTTCTGTAATTCTGACTTTTCTCTATTTCTGACTTTTCTCTATTTATGAATTTCTGCCTTTTCTGTGTTTCTGTCTTTTCTCTCTTTATGAATTTCTGTCTTTTCTGTATTTCTGACTTTTCTCTATTTATGACTTTCTGCCTTTTCTGTATTTCTGACTTTTCTCTATTTATGACTTTCTGCCTTTTCTGTATTTCTGACTTTTCTCTATTTATGACTTTCTGCCTTTTCTGTATTTCTGTCTTTTCTCTATTTATGACGTTCTGCCTTTTATGTATTCCTGACTTTCTCTATTTATGACTTTCTGCCTTTTCTGTCTTTCTGACTTTTCACTATTTATGAATTTCTGCCTTTTCTGTAATTCTGACTTTTCTCTCTTTATGACTTTCTGCCTTTTCTGTATTTCTGTCTTTTCTCTATTTCTTACTTTTCTCTATTTATGACATTCTGCCTTTTCTGTATTTCTGTCTTTTCTCTATTTCTTACTTTTCTCTATTTATGAATTTCTGTCTTTTCTGTATTTCTGACTTTTCTCCATTTATGACTTTCTGCCTTTTCTGTATTTCTGTCTTTTCTCTATTTCTTACTTTTCTCTATTTATGAATTTCTGTCTTTTCTGTATTTCTGACTTTTCTCTATTTATGACTTTCTGTCTTTTCGGTATTTCTGATTTTTCTCTATTTATGACTTTCTGTCTTTTCTGTATTCATGAATTTTCTCTATTTCAGACTTTCCTCTATTTATGACTTTCTGTCTTTTCTGTATTTCTGACTTTTCTCTATTTATGACTTTCTGTCTTTTCTGTATTTATGATTTTTTTCTATTTCTGACTTTCTGCCTTTTCTTTATTTCTGTCTTTTCTCTATTTCTGTCTTTCTGTCTTTTCTCTATTTCTTACTTTTCTCTATTTATGACATTCTGCCTTTTCTGTATTTCTGACTTTTCTCTATTTATGACTTTCTGCCTTTTCAGTATTTCTGTCTTTTCTCTTTGTCTGACTTTTCTCTATTTATGACCTTTCGCTATTTATGACTTTCTGCCTTTTCTGTACTTCTGTCTTTTCTCTATTTATGATTTTCTGCCTTTTCTCTATTTCTGACATTTCTCTATTTATGACTTTCTGTCTTTTCTGTATTTCTGACTTTTCTCTATTGATGACATTCTGCCTTTTCTCCATTACTGCCTTTACTCTATTTCTGTCTTTCTGTCTTTTCTCTATTTCTGACTTTTCTCTATTTATGACTTTCTGCCTTTTCTGTATTTCTGTCTTTTCTCTATTTATGACTTTCTGTCTTTTCTGTATTTCTGACTTTTCTCTATTTATGACTTTCTGCCTTTTCTGTATTTCTGACTTTTCTCTATTTATGACATTCTGCCTTTTCTGTATTTCTGACTTTTCTCTATTTATGACTTTCTGCCTTTTCTGTATTTCTGACTTTTCACTATTTATGAATTTCTGCCTTTTCTGTAATTCTGACTTTTCTCTATTTCTGACTTTTCTCTATTTATGAATTTCTGCCTTTTCTGTGTTTCTGTCTTTTCTCTCTTTATGAATTTCTGTCTTTTCTGTATTTCTGACTTTTCTCTATTTATGACTTTCTGCCTTTTCTGTATTTCTGACTTTTCTCTATTTATGACTTTCTGCCTTTTCTGTATTTCTGACTTTTCTCTATTTATGACTTTCTGCCTTTTCTGTATTTCTGACTTTTCTCTATTTATGACTTTCTGTCTTTTCTGTATTTCTGACTTTTCTCTATTTATGAATTTCAGCCTTTTCTGCATTTCTGTCTTTTCTCTATTTATGACGTTCTGCCTTTTATGTATTTCTGTCTTTTCTCTATTTATGATGTTCTGCCTTTTATGTATTTCTGTCTTTTCACTATTTATGAATTTCTGCCTTTTCTGTAATTCTGACTTTTCTCTATTTATGACTTTTCTCTATTTCTGACTTTCTGCCTTTTCTGTATTTCTGTCTTTTCTCTATTTATGACTTTCTGTCTTTTCTGTATTTCTGACTTTTCTCTATTTATGACTTTCTGCCTTTTCTGTATTTCTGACTTTTCTCTATTTATGACGTTCTGCCTTTTATGTATTCCTGACTTTCTCTATTTATGACTTTCTGCCTTTTCTGTATTTCTGACTTTTCTCTATTTATGAATTTCAGCCTTTTCTGCATTTCTGTCTTTTCTCTATTTATGACGTTCTGCCTTTTATGTATTTCTGTCTTTTCTCTATTTATGATGTTCTGCCTTTTATGTATTTCTGTCTTTTCACTATTTATGAATTTCTGCCTTTTCTGTAATTCTGACTTTTCTCTATTTATGACTTTTCTCTATTTCTGACTTTCTGCCTTTTCTGTATTTCTGTCTTTTCTCTATTTATGACTTTCTGTCTTTTCTGTATTTCTGACTTTTCTCTATTTATGACTTTCTGCCTTTTCTGTATTTCTGACTTTTCTCTATTTATGACGTTCTGCCTTTTATGTATTCCTGACTTTCTCTATTTATGACTTTCTGCCTTTTCTGTCTTTCTGACTTTTCACTATTTATGAATTTCTGCCTTTTCTGTAATTCTGACTTTTCTCTATTTCGACTTTTCTCTATTTATGACTTTCTGCCTTTTCTGTATTTCTGTCTTTTCTCTCTTTATGAATTTCTGTCTTTTCTGTATTTCAGACTTTTCTCTATTTATGACTTTCTGCCTTTTCTGTATTTCTGTCTTTTCTCTATTTCTTACTTTTCTCTATTTATGACTTTCTGCCTTTTCTGTATTTCTGTCTTTTCTCTATTTCTTACTTTTCTCTATTTATGAATTTCTGTCTTTTCTGTATTTCTGACTTTTCTCCATTTATGACTTTCTGCCTTTTCTGTATTTCTGTCTTTTCTCTATTTCTTACTTTTCTCTATTTATGAATTTCTGTCTTTTCTGTATTTCTGACTTTTCTCTATTTATGACTTTCTGTCTTTTCGGTATTTCTGATTTTTCTCTATTTATGACTTTCTGTCTTTTCTGTATTCATGAATTTTCTCTATTTCAGACTTTCCTCTATTTATGACTTTCTGTCTTTTCTGTATTTCTGACTTTTCTCTATTTATGACTTTCTGTCTTTTCTGTATTTATGATTTTTTTCTATTTCTGACTTTCTGCCTTTTCTTTATTTCTGTCTTTTCTCTATTTCTGTCTTTCTGTCTTTTCTCTATTTCTTACTTTTCTCTATTTATGACATTCTGCCTTTTCTGTATTTCTGACTTTTCTCTATTTATGACTTTCTGCCTTTTCAGTATTTCTGTCTTTTCTCTTTGTCTGACTTTTCTCTATTTATGACCTTTCGCTATTTATGACTTTCTGCCTTTTCTGTACTTCTGTCTTTTCTCTATTTATGATTTTCTGCCTTTTCTCTATTTCTGACATTTCTCTATTTATGACTTTCTGTCTTTTCTGTATTTCTGACTTTTCTCTATTGATGACATTCTGCCTTTTCTCCATTACTGCCTTTACTCTATTTCTGTCTTTCTGTCTTTTCTCTCTTTCTGACTTTTCTCTATTTATGACTTTATGCCTTTTCTGTATTTCTGTCTTTTCTCTATTTATGACTTTCTGTCTTTTCTGTATTTCTGACTTTTCTCTATTTATGACTTTCTGCCTTTTCTGTATTTCTGACTTTTCTCTATTTATGACATTCTGCCTTTTCTGTATTTCTGACTTTTCTCTATTTATGACTTTCTGCCTTTTCTGTATTTCTGACTTTTCACTATTTATGAATTTCTGCCTTTTCTGTAATTCTGACTTTTCTCTATTTCTGACTTTTCTCTATTTATGAATTTCTGCCTTTTCTGTGTTTCTGTCTTTTCTCTCTTTATGAATTTCTGTCTTTTCTGTATTTCTGACTTTTCTCTATTTATGACTTTCTGCCTTTTCTGTATTTCTGACTTTTCTCTATTTATGACTTTCTGCCTTTTCTGTATTTCTGACTTTTCTCTATTTATGACTTTCTGCCTTTTCTGTATTTCTGACTTTTCTCTATTTATGACTTTCTGTCTTTTCTGTATTTCTGACTTTTCTCTATTTATGAAATTCTGCCTTTTCTGCATTTCTGTCTTTTCTCTATTTATGACGTTCTGCCTTTTATGTATTTCTGTCTTCTCTCTATTTATGATGTTCTGCCTTTTATGTATTTCTGTCTTTTCACTATTTATGAATTTCTGCCTTTTCTGTAATTCTGACTTTTCTCTATTTATGACTTTTCTCTATTTCTGACTTTCTGCCTTTTCTGTATTTCTGTCTTTTCTCTATTTATGACTTTCTGTCTTTTCTGTATTTCTGACTTTTCTCTATTTATGACTTTCTGCCTTTTCTGTATTTCTGACTTTTCTCTATTTATGACTTTCTGCCTTTTCTGTATTTCTGTCTTTTCTCTATTTATGACGTTCTGCCTTTTATGTATTCCTGACTTTCTCTATTTATGACTTTCTGCCTTTTCTGTCTTTCTGACTTTTCACTATTTATGAATTTCTGCCTTTTCTGTAATTCTGACTTTTCTCTATTTCGACTTTTCTCTATTTATGACTTTCTGCCTTTTCTGTATTTCTGTCTTTTCTCTCTTTATGAATTTCTGTCTTTTCTGTATTTCAGACTTTTCTCTATTTATGACTTTCTGCCTTTTCTGTATTTCTGTCTTTTCTCTATTTCTTACTTTTCTCTATTTATGACTTTCTGCCTTTTCTGTATTTCTGTCTTTTCTCTATTTCTTACCTTTCTCTATTTATGAATTTCTGCCTTTTCTGTATTTCTGTCTTTTCTCTATTTCTTACTTTTCTCTATTTATGAATTTCTGTCTTTTCTGTATTTCTGACTTTTCTCCATTTATGACTTTCTGCCTTTTCTGTATTTCTGTCTTTTCTCTATTTCTTACTTTTCTCTATTTATGAATTTCTGTCTTTTCTGTATTTCTGACTTTTCTCTATTTATGACTTTCTGTCTTTTCGGTATTTCTGATTTTTCTCTATTTATGACTTTCTGTCTTTTCTGTATTCATGAATTTTCTCTATTTCAGACTTTCCTCTATTTATGACTTTCTGTCTTTTCTGTATTTCTGACTTTTCTCTATTTATGACTTTCTGTCTTTTCTGTATTTATGATTTTTTTCTATTTCTGACTTTCTGCCTTTTCTTTATTTCTGTCTTTTCTCTATTTCTGTCTTTCTGTCTTTTCTCTATTTCTTACTTTTCTCTATTTATGACATTCTGCCTTTTCTGTATTTCTGACTTTTCTCTATTTATGACTTTCTGCCTTTTCAGTATTTCTGTCTTTTCTCTTTGTCTGACTTTTCTCTATTTATGACCTTTCGCTATTTATGACTTTCTGCCTTTTCTGTACTTCTGTCTTTTCTCTATTTATGATTTTCTGCCTTTTCTCTATTTCTGACATTTCTCTATTTATGACTTTCTTTCTTTTCTGTATTTCTGACTTTTCTCTATTGATGACATTCTGCCTTTTCTCCATTACTGCCTTTACTCTATTTCTGTCTTTCTGTCTTTTCTCTATTTCTGACTTTTCTCTATTTATGACTTTCTGCCTTTTCTGTATTTCTGTCTTTTCTCTATTTATGACTTTCTGCCTTTTCTGTATTTCTGTCTTTTCTCTATTTCTTACTTTTCTCTATTTATGACTTTCTGCCTTTTCTGTATTTCTGTCTTTTCTCTATTTCTTACCTTTCTCTATTTATGAATTTCTGCCTTTTCTGTATTTCTGTCTTTTCTCTATTTCTTACTTTTCTCTATTTATGAATTTCTGTCTTTTCTGTATTTCTGACTTTTCTCCATTTATGACTTTCTGCCTTTTCTGTATTTCTGTCTTTTCTCTATTTCTTACTTTTCTCTATTTATGAATTTCTGTCTTTTCTGTATTTCTGACTTTTCTCTATTTATGACTTTCTGTCTTTTCGGTATTTCTGATTTTTCTCTATTTATGACTTTCTGTCTTTTCTGTATTCATGAATTTTCTCTATTTCAGACTTTCCTCTATTTATGACTTTCTGTCTTTTCTGTATTTCTGACTTTTCTCTATTTATGACTTTCTGTCTTTTCTGTATTTATGATTTTTTTCTATTTCTGACTTTCTGCCTTTTCTTTATTTCTGTCTTTTCTCTATTTCTGTCTTTCTGTCTTTTCTCTATTTCTTACTTTTCTCTATTTATGACATTCTGCCTTTTCTGTATTTCTGACTTTTCTCTATTTATGACTTTCTGCCTTTTCAGTATTTCTGTCTTTTCTCTTTGTCTGACTTTTCTCTATTTATGACCTTTCGCTATTTATGACTTTCTGCCTTTTCTGTACTTCTGTCTTTTCTCTATTTATGATTTTCTGCCTTTTCTCTATTTCTGACATTTCTCTATTTATGACTTTCTTTCTTTTCTGTATTTCTGACTTTTCTCTATTGATGACATTCTGCCTTTTCTCCATTACTGCCTTTACTCTATTTCTGTCTTTCTGTCTTTTCTCTATTTCTGACTTTTCTCTATTTATGACTTTCTGCCTTTTCTGTATTTCTGTCTTTTCTCTATTTATGACTTTCTGTCTTTTCTGTATTTCTGACTTTTCTCTATTTATGACTTTCTGCCTTTTCTGTATTTCTGACTTTTCTCTATTTATGACATTCTGCCTTTTCTGTATTTCTGACTTTTCTCTATTTATGACTTTCTGCCTTTTCTGTATTTCTGACTTTTCACTATTTATGAATTTCTGCCTTTTCTGTAATTCTGACTTTTCTCTATTTCTGACTTTTCTCTATTTATGAATTTCTGCCTTTTCTGTGTTTCTGTCTTTTCTCTCTTTATGAATTTCTGTCTTTTCTGTATTTCTGACTTTTCTCTATTTATGACTTTCTGCCTTTTCTGTATTTCTGACTTTTCTCTATTTATGACTTTCTGCCTTTTCTGTATTTCTGACTTTTCTCTATTTATGACTTTCTGCCTTTTCTGTATTTCTGACTTTTCTCTATTTATGACTTTCTGTCTTTTCTGTATTTCTGACTTTTCTCTATTTATGAATTTCTGCCTTTTCTGCATTTCTGTCTTTTCTCTATTTATGACGTTCTGCCTTTTATGTATTTCTGTCTTTTCTCTATTTATGATGTTCTGCCTTTTATGTATTTCTGTCTTTTCACTATTTATGAATTTCTGCCTTTTCTGTAATTCTGACTTTTCTCTATTTATGACTTTTCTCTATTTCTGACTTTCTGCCTTTTCTGTATTTCTGTCTTTTCTCTATTTATGACTTTCTGTCTTTTCTGTATTTCTGACTTTTCTCTATTTATGACTTTCTGCCTTTTCTGTATTTCTGACTTTTCTCTATTTATGAATTTCTGCCTTTTCTGCATTTCTGTCTTTTCTCTATTTATGACGTTCTGCCTTTTATGTATTTCTGTCTTTTCTCTATTTATGATGTTCTGCCTTTTATGTATTTCTGTCTTTTCACTATTTATGAATTTCTGCCTTTTCTGTAATTCTGACTTTTCTCTATTTATGACTTTTCTCTATTTCTGACTTTCTGCCTTTTCCGTATTTCTGTCTTTTCTCTATTTATGACTTTCTGTCTTTTCTGTATTTCTGACTTTTCTCTATTTATGACTTTCTGCCTTTTCTGTATTTCTGACTTTTCTCTATTTTTGACTTTCTGCCTTTTCTGTATTTCTGACTTTTCTCTATTAATGACTTTCTGCCTTTTCTGTATTTCTGACTTTTCTCTATTTATGACTTTCTGCCTTTTCTGTATTTCTGTCTTTTCTCTACTTATGACGTTCTGCCTTTTATGTATTCCTGACTTTCTCTATTTATGACTTTCTGCCTTTTCTGTCTTTCTGACTTTTCACTATTTATGAATTTCTGCCTTTTCTGTAATTCTGACTTTTCTCTATTTCGACTTTTCTCTATTTATGACTTTCTGCCTTTTCTGTATTTCTGTCTTTTCTCTCTTTATGAATTTCTGTCTTTTCTGTATTTCAGACTTTTCTCTATTTATGACTTTCTGCCTTTTCTGTATTTCTGTCTTTTCTCTATTTCTTACTTTTCTCTATTTATGACTTTCTGCCTTTTCTGTATTTCTGTCTTTTCTCTATTTCTTACTTTTCTCTATTTATGAATTTCTGTCTTTTCTGTATTTCTGACTTTTCTCCATTTATGACTTTCTGCCTTTTCTGTATTTCTGTCTTTTCTCTATTTCTTACTTTTCTCTATTTATGAATTTCTGTCTTTTCTGTATTTCTGACTTTTCTCTATTTATGACTTTCTGTCTTTTCGGTATTTCTGATTTTTCTCTATTTATGACTTTCTGTCTTTTCTGTATTCATGAATTTTCTCTATTTCAGACTTTCCTCTATTTATGACTTTCTGTCTTTTCTGTATTTCTGACTTTTCTCTATTTATGACTTTCTGTCTTTTCTGTATTTATGATTTTTTTCTATTTCTGACTTTCTGCCTTTTCTTTATTTCTGTCTTTTCTCTATTTCTGTCTTTCTGTCTTTTCTCTATTTCTTACTTTTCTCTATTTATGACATTCTGCCTTTTCTGTATTTCTGACTTTTCTCTATTTATGACTTTCTGCCTTTTCAGTATTTCTGTCTTTTCTCTTTGTCTGACTTTTCTCTATTTATGACCTTTCGCTATTTATGACTTTCTGCCTTTTCTGTACTTCTGTCTTTTCTCTATTTATGATTTTCTGCCTTTTCTCTATTTCTGACATTTCTCTATTTATGACTTTCTGTCTTTTCTGTATTTCTGACTTTTCTCTATTGATGACATTCTGCCTTTTCTCCATTACTGCCTTTACTCTATTTCTGTCTTTCTGTCTTTTCTCTATTTCTGACTTTTCTCTATTTATGACTTTATGCCTTTTCTGTATTTCTGTCTTTTCTCTATTTATGACTTTCTGTCTTTTCTGTATTTCTGACTTTTCTCTATTTATGACTTTCTGCCTTTTCTGTATTTCTGACTTTTCTCTATTTATGACATTCTGCCTTTTCTGTATTTCTGACTTTTCTCTATTTATGACTTTCTGCCTTTTCTGTATTTCTGACTTTTCACTATTTATGAATTTCTGCCTTTTCTGTAATTCTGACTTTTCTCTATTTCTGACTTTTCTCTATTTATGAATTTCTGCCTTTTCTGTGTTTCTGTCTTTTCTCTCTTTATGAATTTCTGTCTTTTCTGTATTTCTGACTTTTCTCTATTTATGACTTTCTGCCTTTTCTGTATTTCTGACTTTTCTCTATTTATGACTTTCTGCCTTTTCTGTATTTCTGACTTTTCTCTATTTATGACTTTCTGCCTTTTCTGTATTTCTGACTTTTCTCTATTTATGACTTTCTGTCTTTTCTGTATTTCTGACTTTTCTCTATTTATGAAATTCTGCCTTTTCTGCATTTCTGTCTTTTCTCTATTTATGACGTTCTGCCTTTTATGTATTTCTGTCTTCTCTCTATTTATGATGTTCTGCCTTTTATGTATTTCTGTCTTTTCACTATTTATGAATTTCTGCCTTTTCTGTAATTCTGACTTTTCTCTATTTATGACTTTTCTCTATTTCTGACTTTCTGCCTTTTCTGTATTTCTGTCTTTTCTCTATTTATGACTTTCTGTCTTTTCTGTATTTCTGACTTTTCTCTATTTATGACTTTCTGCCTTTTCTGTATTTCTGACTTTTCTCTATTTATGACTTTCTGCCTTTTCTGTATTTCTGTCTTTTCTCTATTTATGACGTTCTGCCTTTTATGTATTCCTGACTTTCTCTATTTATGACTTTCTGCCTTTTCTGTCTTTCTGACTTTTCACTATTTATGAATTTCTGCCTTTTCTGTAATTCTGACTTTTCTCTATTTCGACTTTTCTCTATTTATGACTTTCTGCCTTTTCTGTATTTCTGTCTTTTCTCTCTTTATGAATTTCTGTCTTTTCTGTATTTCAGACTTTTCTCTATTTATGACTTTCTGCCTTTTCTGTATTTCTGTCTTTTCTCTATTTCTTACTTTTCTCTATTTATGACTTTCTGCCTTTTCTGTATTTCTGTCTTTTCTCTATTTCTTACTTATCTCTATTTATGAATTTCTGCCTTTTCTGTATTTCTGTCTTTTCTCTATTTCTTACTTTTCTCTATTTATGAATTTCTGTCTTTTCTGTATTTCTGACTTTTCTCTATTTATGACTTTCTGTCTTTTCGGTATTTCTGATTTTTCTCTATTTATGACTTTCTGTCTTTTCTGTATTCATGAATTTTCTCTATTTCAGACTTTCCTCTATTTATGACTTTCTGTCTTTTCTGTATTTCTGACTTTTCTCTATTTATGACTTTCTGTCTTTTCTGTATTTATGATTTTTTTCTATTTCTGACTTTCTGCCTTTTCTTTATTTCTGTCTTTTCTCTATTTCTGTCTTTCTGTCTTTTCTCTATTTCTTACTTTTCTCTATTTATGACATTCTGCCTTTTCTGTATTTCTGACTTTTCTCTATTTATGACTTTCTGCCTTTTCAGTATTTCTGTCTTTTCTCTTTGTCTGACTTTTCTCTATTTATGACCTTTCGCTATTTATGACTTTCTGCCTTTTCTGTACTTCTGTCTTTTCTCTATTTATGATTTTCTGCCTTTTCTCTATTTCTGACATTTCTCTATTTATGACTTTCTGTCTTTTCTGTATTTCTGACTTTTCTCTATTGATGACATTCTGCCTTTTCTCCATTACTGCCTTTACTCTATTTCTGTCTTTCTGTCTTTTCTCTATTTCTGACTTTTCTCTATTTATGACTTTCTGCCTTTTCTGTATTTCTGTCTTTTCTCTATTTATGACTTTCTGTCTTTTCTGTATTTCTGACTTTTCTCTATTTATGACTTTCTGCCTTTTCTGTATTTCTGACTTTTCTCTATTTATGACATTCTGCCTTTTCTGTATTTCTGACTTTTCTCTATTTATGACTTTCTGCCTTTTCTGTATTTCTGACTTTTCACTATTTATGAATTTCTGCCTTTTCTGTAATTCTGACTTTTCTCTATTTCTGACTTTTCTCTATTTATGAATTTCTGCCTTTTCTGTGTTTCTGTCTTTTCTCTCTTTATGAATTTCTGTCTTTTCTGTATTTCTGACTTTTCTCTATTTATGACTTTCTGCCTTTTCTGTATTTCTGTCTTTTCTCGATTTCTTACTTTTCTCTATTTATGAATTTCTGCCTTTTCTGTATTTCTGACTTTTCTCTATTTATGACTTTCTGCCTTTTCTGTATTTCTGACTTTTCTCTATTTATGAATTTCTGCCTTTTCTGTATTTCTGACTTTTCGCTATTTATGACTTTCTGCCTTTTCTGTATTTCTGTCTTTTCTCTATTTCTTACTTTTCTCTATTTATGACTTTCTGCCTTTTCTGTATTTCTGACTTTTCACTATTTCTGACTTTTCTCTATTTATGACATTCTGTCTTTTCTGTATTTATGACTTTTTTCTATTTCTGGCTTTCTGTCTTTTCTGTATTTCTGACTTTTTTCTATTTCTGACTTTTCTCTATTTATGACCTTTCGCTATTTATGACTTTCTGTCTTTTCTGTATTACTGTCTTTTCTCTATTCCTGTCTTACTGTCTTTTCTCTATTTCTGAATTTTCAATTTTTCTGACTTTCAGCTTTTTCTCTATTTCTGACTTTTCTCTATTTATGACTTTCTGCCTTTTCTGTTTTTCTGTCTTTTCTGTATTTCTGACTTTTCTCTATTTATGACTTTCTGCCTTTTCTATATTTCTGACATTTCTCTATTTATGACTTTCTGTCTTTTCTGTATTTCTGACTTTTCTCTATTTATGACATTCTGCCTTTTCTCCATTACTGCCTTTACTCTATTTCTGTCTTTCTGTCTTTTCTCTATTTCTGACTTTCTGTCTTTTCTGTATTTCTGACTTTTCTCTATTTATGACTATCTGCCTTTTCTGTATTTCTGACTTTTCTCTATTTATGACTTTCTGTCTTTTCTGTATTTCTGTCTTTTCTCAATTTATGAATTTCTGCCTTTTCTGTATTTCTGACTTTTCTCTATTTATGACTTTCTGCCTTTTCTCTATTTCTGTCTTTTCTCTATTTATGACTTTCTGCCTTTTATGTATTCCTGACTTTTCTCTATTTATGGCTTTCTGCCTTTTCTGTATTTCTGTCTTTTCACTTTTTATGAATTTCTGCCTTTTCTGTAATTCTGACTTTTCTCTATTTCTGACTTTTCTCTATTTCTGACTTTCTGCCTTTTCTGTATTTCTGTCTTTTCTCTATTTATGACTTTCTGTCTTTTCTGTATTTCTGACTTTTCTCTATTTATGACTTTCTGCCTTTTCTGTATTTCTGTCTTTTCTCTATTTCTTACTTTTCTCTATTTATGACTTTCTGCCTTTTCTGTATTTCTGTCTTTTCTCTATTTCTTACCTTTCTCTATTTATGAATTTCTGTCTTTTCTGTATTTCTGACTTTTCTCTATTTATGACTTTCTGCCTTTTATGTATTCCTGACTTTTCTCTATTTATGACTTTCTGCCTTTTCTGTATTTCTGTCTTTTCACTATTTATGAATTTCTGCCTTTTCTGTAATTCTGACTTTTCTCTATTTCAGACTTTTCTCTATTTCTGGCTTTCTGCCTTTTCTGTATTTCTGTCTTTTCTCTATTTATGACTTTCTGTCTTTTCTGTATTTCTGACATTTCTCTATTTATGACTTTCTGCCTTTTCTGTATTTCTGACTTTTATCTATTTATGACTTTCTGCCTTTTCTGTATTTCTGATTTTTCTCTATTTATGACTTTCTGCCTTTTCTGTATTTCTGACTTTTCTCTGTTTATGAATTTCTGCCTTTTCTGTATTTCTGTCTTTTCTCTCTTTATGAATTTCTGTCTTTTCTGTATATCTGACTTTTCTCTATTTATGACTTTCTGCCATTTCTGTATTTCTGTCTTTTCTGTATTTCTGACTTTTCTCTATTTATGACTTTCTGCCTTTTCTGTATTTCTGTCTTTTCTCTATTTCTTACTTTTCTCTATTTATGAATTTCTGTCTTTTCTGTATTTCTGACTTTTCTCTATTTATGACTTTCTGTCTTTTCGGTATTTCTGATTTTTCTCTATTTATGACTTTCTGTCTTTTATGTATTCCTGACTTTTCTCTATTTATGACTTTCTGCATTTTCTGTATTTCTGTCTTTTCACTTTTTATGAATTTCTGCCTTTTCTGTATTTCTGTCTTTTCTCTCTTTATGAATTTCTGTCTTTTCTGTATTTCTGACTTTTCGCTATTTATGACTTTCTGCCTTTTCTGTATTTCTGTCTTTTCTCTATTTCTTACTTTTCTCTATTTATGACTTTCTGCCTTTTCTGTATTTCTGACTTTTCTCTATTTCTGACTTTTCTCTATTTATGACTTTCTGTCTTTTCTGTATTTATGACTTTTTTCTATTTCTGGCTTTCTGTCTTTTCTGTATTTCTGACTTTTTTCTATTTCTGACTTTTCTCTATTTATGACCTTTCGCTATTTATGACTTTCTGTCTTTTCTGTATTACTGTCTTTTCTCTATTCCTGTCTTACTGTCTTTTCTGTATTTCTGACTTTTCTCTATTTATGACATTCTGCCTTTTCTCCATTACTGCCTTTACTCTATTTCTGTCTTTCTGTCTTTTCTCTATTTCTGACTTTCTGTCTTTTCTGTATTTCTGACTTTTCTCTATTTATGACTTTCTGCCTTTTCTGTATTTCTGACTTTTCTCTATTTATGACTTTCTGTCTTTTCTGTATTTCTGACTTTTCTCTATTTATGAATTTCTGCCTTTTCTGTATTTCTGACTTTTCTCTATTTATGACTTTCTGCCTTTTCTCTATTTCTGTCTTTTCTCTATTTATGACTTTCTGCCTTTTATGTATTCCTGACTTTTCTCTATTTATGACGTTCTGCCTTTTCTGTATTTCTGTCTTTTCACTTTTTATGAATTTCTGCCTTTTCTGTAATTCTGACTTTTCTCTATTTCTGACTTTTCTCTATTTCTGACTTTCTGCCTTTTCTGTATTTCTGTCTTTTCTCTATTTATGACTTTCTGTCTTTTCTGTATTTCTGACTTTTCTCTATTTATGACTTTCTGCCTTTTCTGTATTTCTGTCTTTTCTCTATTTCTTACTTTTCTCTATTTATGACTTTCTGCCTTTTCTGTATTTCTGTCTTTTCTCTATTTCTTACCTTTCTCTATTTATGAATTTCTGTCTTTTCTGTATTTCTGACTTTTCTCTATTTATGACTTTCTGCCTTTTATGTATTCCTGACTTTTCTCTATTTATGACTTTCTGCCTTTTCTGTATTTCTGTCTTTTCACTATTTATGAATTTCTGCCTTTTCTGTAATTCTGACTTTTCTCTATTTCTGACTTTTCTCTATTTCTGACTTTCTGCCTTTTCTGTATTTCTGTCTTTTCTCTATTTATGACTTTCTGTCTTTTCTGTATTTCTGACTTTTCTCTATTTATGACTTTCTGCCTTTTCTGTATTTCTGACTTTTATCTATTTATGACTTTCTGCCTTTTCTGTATTTCTGACTTTTCTCTATTTATGACTTTCTGCCTTTTCTGTATTTCTGACTTTTCTCTGTTTATGAATTTCTGCCTTTTCTGTATTTCTGTCTTTTCTCTCTTTATGAATTTCTGTCTCTTCTGTATATCTGACTTTTCTCTATTTCTTACTTTTCTCTATTTATGACTTTCTGCCTTTTCTGTATTTCTGTCTTTTCTCTATTTCTTACTTTTCTCTATTTATGAATTTCTGTCTTTTCTGTATTTCTGACTTTTCTCTATTTATGACTTTCTGTCTTTTCGGTATTTCTGATTTTTCTCTATTTATGACTTTCTGTCTTTTATGTATTCCTGACTTTTCTCTATTTATGACTTTCTGCATTTTCTGTATTTCTGTCTTTTCACTTTTTATGAATTTCTGCCTTTTCTGTAATTCTGACTTTTCTCTGTTTATGAATTTCTGCCTTTTCTGTATTTCTGACTTTTCTCTATTTATGACTTTCTGCCTTTTCTGTATTTCTGTCTTTTCTCTATTTCTTACTTTTCTCTATTTATGAATTTCTGCCTTTTCTGTATTTCTGACTTTTCTCTATTTATGACTTTCTGCCTTTTCTGTATTTCTGACTTTTCTCTATTTATGAATTTCTGCCTTTTCTGTATTTCTGTCTTTTCTCTCTTTATGAATTTCTGTCTTTTCTGTATTTCTGACTTTTCGCTATTTATGACTTTCTGCCTTTTCTGTATTTCTGTCTTTTCTCTATTTCTTACTTTTCTCTATTTATGACTTTCTGCCTTTTCTGTATTTCTGACTTTTCTCTATTTCTGACTTTTCTCTACTTATGACTTTCTGTCTTTTCTGTATTTATGACTTTTTTCTATTTCTGGCTTTCTGTCTTTTCTGTATTTCTGACTTTTTTCTATTTCTGACTTTTCTCTATTTATGACCTTTCGCTATTTATGACTTTCTGTCTTTTCTGTATTACTGTCTTTTCTCTATTCCTGTCTTACTGTCTTTTCTCTATTTCTGAATTTTCAATTTTTCTGACTTTCAGCTTTTTCTCTATTTCTGACTTTTCTCTATTTATGACTTTCTGCCTTTTCTGTTTTTCTGTCTTTTCTGTATTTCTGACTTTTCTCTATTTATGACTTTCTGCCTTTTCTATATTTCTGACATTTCTCTATTTATGACTTTCTGTCTTTTCTGTATTTCTGACTTTTCTCTATTTATGACATTCTGCCTTTTCTCCATTACTGCCTTTACTCTATTTCTGTCTTTCTGTCTTTTCTCTATTTCTGACTTTCTGTCTTTTCTGTATTTCTGACTTTTCTCTATTTATGACTTTCTGCCTTTTCTGTATTTCTGACTTTTCTCTATTTATGACTTTCTGTCTTTTCTGTATTTCTGACTTTTCTCTATTTATGAATTTCTGCCTATTCTGTATTTCTGACTTTTCTCTATTTATGACTTTCTGCCTTTTCTCTATTTCTGTCTTTTCTCTATTTATGACTTTCTGCCTTTTATGTATTCCTGACTTTTCTCTATTTATGACTTTCTGCCTTTTCTGTATTTCTGTCTTTTCACTTTTTATGAATTTCTGCCTTTTCTGTAATTCTGACTTTTCTCTATTTCTGACTTTTCTCTATTTCTGACTTTCTGCCTTTTCTGTATTTCTGTCTTTTCTCTATTTATGACTTTCTGTCTTTTCTGTATTTCTGACTTTTCTCTATTTATGACTTTCTGCCTTTTCTGTATTTCTGTCTTTTCTCTATTTCTTACTTTTCTCTATTTATGACTTTCTGCCTTTTCTGTATTTCTGTCTTTTCTCTATTTCTTACTTTTCTCTATTTATGAATTTCTGTCTTTTCTGTATTTCTGACTTTTCTCTATTTATGACTTTCTGCATTTTATGTATTCCTGACTTTTCTCTATTTATGACTTTCTGCCTTTTCTGTATTTCTGTCTTTTCACTATTTATGAATTTCTGCCTTTTCTGTAATTCTGACTTTTCTCTATTTCTGACTTTTCTCTATTTCTGACTTTCTGCCTTTTCTGTATTTCTGTCTTTTCTCTATTTATGACTTTCTGTCTTTTCTGTATTTCTGACTTTTCTCTATTTATGACTTTCTGCCTTTTCTGTATTTCTGACTTTTATCTATTTATGACTTTCTGCCTTTTCTGTATTTCTGACTTTTCTCTATTTATGACTTTCTGCCTTTTCTGTATTTCTGACTTTTCTCTGTTTATGAATTTCTGCCTTCTCTGTATTTCTGTCTTTTCTCTCTTTATGAATTTCTGTCTTTTCTGTATTTCTGACTTTTCTCTATTTATGACTTTCTGCCATTTCTGTATTTCTGTCTTTTCTCTATTTCTTACTTTTCTCTATTTATGACTTTCTGCCTTTTCTGTATTTCTGTCTTTTCTCTATTTCTTACTTTTCTCTATTTATGAATTTCTGTCTTTTCTGTATTTCTGACTTTTCTCTATTTATGACTTTCTGTCTTTTCGGTATTTCTGATTTTTCTCTATTTATGACTTTCTGTCTTTTATGTATTCCTGACTTTTCTCTATTTATGACTTTCTGCATTTTCTGTATTTCTGTCTTTTCACTTTTTATGAATTTCTGCCTTTTCTGTAATTCTGACTTTTCTCTATTTCTGACTTTTCTCTATTTCTGACTTTCTGCCTTTTCTGTATTTCTGTCTTTTCTCTATTTATGACTTTTTGTCTTTTCTGTATTTCTGACTTTTCTCTATTTATGACTTTCTGCCTTTTCTGTATTTCTGACTTTTCTCTATTTATGACTTTCTGCCTTTTCTGTATTTCTGACTTTTCTCTATTTATGACTTTCTGCCTTTTCTGTATTTCTGTCTTTTCTCTATTTATGACGTTCTGCCTTTTATGTATTCCTGACTTTTCTCTATTTATGACTTTCTGTCTTTTCTGTATTTCTGACTTTTCTCTATTTATGAATTTCTGCCTTTTCTGTATTTCTGACTTTTCTCTATTTATGACTTTCTGCCTTTTCTGTATTTCTGTCTTTTCACTATTTATGAATTTCTGCCTTTTCTGTAATTCTGACTTTTCTCTATTTCTGACTTTTCTCTATTTCTGACTTTCTGCCTCCTCTGTATTTCTGTCTTTTCTCTATTTATGACTTTCTGTCTTTTCTGTATTTCTGACTTTTCTCTATTTATGACTTTCTGCCTTTTCTGTATTTCTGACTTTTCTCTATTTATGACTTTCTGCCTTTTCTGTATTTCTGACTTTTCTCTATTTATGACTTTCTGCCTTTTCTGTATTTCTGTCTTTTCTCTATTTATGACTTTCTGTCTTTTCTGTATTTCTGACTTTTCTCTATTTATGACTTTCTGCCTTTTCTGTATTTCTGTCTTTTCTCTATTTCTTACTTTTCTCTATTTATGACTTTCTGCCTTTTCTGTATTTCTGTCTTTTCTCTATTTCTTACTTTTCTCTATTTATGAATTTCTGTCTTTTCTGTATTTCTGACTTTTCTCTATTTATGACTTTCTGCATTTTATGTATTCCTGACTTTTCTCTTTTTATGACTTTCTGCCTTTTCTGTATTTCTGTCTTTTCACTATTTATGAATTTCTGCCTTTTCTGTAATTCTGACTTTTCTCTATTTCTGACTTTTCTCTATTTCTGACTTTCTGCCTTTTCTGTATTTCTGTCTTTTCTCTATTTATGACTTTCTGTCTTTTCTGTATTTCTGACTTTTCTCTATTTATGACTTTCTACCTTTTCTGTATTTCTGACTTTTATCTATTTATGACTTTCTGCCTTTTCTGTATTTCTGACTTTTCTCTGTTTATGAATTTCTGCCTTCTCTGTATTTCTGTCTTTTCTCTCTTTATGAATTTCTGTCTTTTCTGTATTTCTGACTTTTCTCTATTTATGACTTTCTGCCATTTCTGTATTTCTGTCTTTTCTCTATTTCTTACTTTTCTCTATTTATGACTTTCTGCCTTTTCTGTATTTCTGTCTTTTCTCTATTTCTTACTTTTCTCTATTTATGAATTTCTGTCTTTTCTGTATTTCTGACTTTTCTCTATTTATGACTTTCTGTCTTTTCGGTATTTCTGATTTTTCTCTATTTATGACTTTCTGTCTTTTATGTATTCCTGACTTTTCTCTATTTATGACTTTCTGCATTTTCTGTATTTCTGTCTTTTCACTTTTTATGAATTTCTGCCTTTTCTGTAATTCTGACTTTTCTCTATTTCTGACTTTTCTCTATTTCTGACTTTCTGCCTTTTCTGTATTTCTGTCTTTTCTCTATTTATGACTTTTTGTCTTTTCTGTATTTCTGACTTTTCTCTATTTATGACTTTCTGCCTTTTCTGTATTTCTGACTTTTCTCTATTTATGACTTTCTGCCTTTTCTGTATTTCTGACTTTTCTCTATTTATGACTTTCTGCCTTTTCTGTATTTCTGTCTTTTCTCTATTTATGACGTTCTGCCTTTTATGTATTCCTGACTTTTCTCTATTTATGACTTTCTGTCTTTTCTGTATTTCTGACTTTTCTCTATTTATGAATTTCTGCCTTTTCTGTATTTCTGACTTTTCTCTATTTATGACTTTCTGCCTTTTCTGTATTTCTGTCTTTTCACTATTTATGAATTTCTGCCTTTTCTGTAATTCTGACTTTTCTCTATTTCTGACTTTTCTCTATTTCTGACTTTCTGCCTCCTCTGTATTTCTGACTTTTCTCTATTTATGACTTTCTGCCTTTTCTGTATTTCTGACTTTTCTCTGTTTATGAATTTCTGCCTTTTCTGTATTTCTGTCTTTTCTCTCTTTATGACATTCTGTCTTTTCTGTATTTCTGACTTTTCTCTATTTCTGACTTTCTGCCTTTTCTGTATTTCTGTCTTTTCTCTATTTCTTACTTTTCTCTATTTATGACTTTCTGCCTTTTCTGTATTTCTGTCTTTTCTCTATTTCTTACTTTTCTCTATTTATGAATTTCTGTCTGTTCTGTATTTCTGACTTTTCTCTATTTATGACTTTCTGTCTTTTTGGTATTTCTGATTTTTCTCTATTTATGACTTTCTGTCTTTTCAGTATTCCTGACTTTTCTCTATTTCTGACATTTCTCTATTTATGACTTTCTGCCTTTTATGTATTCCTGACTTTTCTCTATTTATGACTTTCTGCATTTTCTGTATTTCTGTCTTTTCACTATTTATGAATTTCTGCCTTTTCTGTAATTCTGACTTTTCTCTATTTATGACTTTTCTCTATTTCTGACTTTCTGCCTTTTCTGTATTTCTGTCTTTTCTCTATTTATGACTTTCTGTCTTTTCTGTATTTCTGACTTTTCTCTATTTATGACTTTCTGCCTTTTCTGTATTTCTGACTTTTCTCTGTTTATGACTTTCTGCCTTTTCTGTATTTCTGACTTTTCTCTATTTATGACTTTCTGCCTTTTCTGTATTTCTGACTTTTCTCTATTTATGACTTTCTGCCTTTTCTGTATTTCTGTCTTTTCTCTATTTATGACGTTCTGCCTTTTATGTATTCCTGACTTTTCTCTATTTATGACTTTCTGCCTTTTCTGTCTTTCTGACTTTTCACTATTTATGAATTTCTGCCTTTTCTGTAATTCTGACTTTTCTCTATTTCGACTTTTCTCTATTTATGACTTTCTGCCTTTTCTGTATTTCTGTCTTTTCTCTCTTTATGAATTTCTGTCTTTTCTGTATTTCTGACTTTTCTCTATTTATGACTTTCTGCCTGTTCTGTATTTCTGTCTTTTCTCTATTTCTTACTTTTCTCTATTTATGACTTTCTGCCTTTTCTGTATTTCTGTCTTTTCTCTATTTCTTACTTTTCTCTATTTATGAATTTCTGTCTTTTCTGTATTTCTGACTTTTCTCTATTTATGACTTTCTGTCTTTTCGGTATTTCTGATTTTTCTCTATTTATGACTTTCTGTCTTTTCTGTATTCATGAATTTTCTCTATTTCAGACTTTCCTCTATTTATGACTTTCTGTCTTTTCTGTATTTCTGACTTTTCTCTATTTATGACTTTCTGTCTTTTCTGTATTTATGATTTTTTTCTATTTCTGACTTTCTGCCTTTTCTTTATTTCTGTCTTTTCTCTATTTCTGTCTTTCTGTCTTTTCTCTATTTCTGACTTTTCTCTATTTATGACTTTCTGCCTTTTCTGTATTTCTGACTTTTCTCTATTTATGACTTTCTGCCTTTTCAGTATTTCTGTCTTTTCTCTTTGTCTGACTTTTCTCTATTTATGACCTTTCGCTATTTATGACTTTCTGCCTTTTCTGTACTTCTGTCTTTTCTCTATTTATGACTTTCTGCCTTTTCTCTATTTCTGACATTTCTCTATTTATGACCTTTCGCTATTTATGACTTTCTGCCTTTTCTGTACTTCTGACTTTTCTCTATTGATGACATTCTGCCTTTTCTCCATTACTGCCTTTACTCTATTTCTGTCTTTCTGTCTTTTCTCTATTTCTGACTTTTCTCTATTTATGACTTTCTGCCTTTTCTGTATTTCTGTCTTTTCTCTATTTATGACTATCTGTCTTTTCTGTATTTCTGACTTTTCTCTATTTATGACTTTCTGCCTTTTCTGCATTTCTGTCTTTTCTCTATTTATGACTTTTCTCTATTTATGACTTTCTGCCTTTTCTGTATTTCTGTCTTTTCTCTATTTATGACTATCTGTCTTTTCTGTATTTCTGACTTTTCTCTATTTATGACTTTCTGCCTTTTCTGCATTTCTGTCTTTTCTCTATTTATGACGTTCTGCCTTTTCTGTATTTCTGACTTTTCTCTATTTATGACTTTCTGCATTTTCTGTATTTCTGACTTTTCACTATTTATGAATTTCTGCCTTTTCTGTAATTCTGACTTTTCTCTATTTCTGACTTTTCTCTATTTATGAATTTCTGCCTTTTCTGTATTTCTGTCTTTTCTCTCTTTATGAATTTCTGTCTTTTCTGTATTTCTGACTTTTCTCTATTTATGACTTTCTGCCTTTTCTGTATTTCTGTCTTTTCTCTATTTCTTACTTTTCTCTATTTATGAATTTCTGCCTTTTCTGTATTTCTGACTTTTCTCTATTTATGACTTTCTGCCTTTTCTGTATTTCTGACTTTTCTCTATTTATGAATTTCTGCCTTTTCTGTATTTCTGTCTTTTCTCTCTTTATGAATTTCTGTCTTTTCTGTATTTCTGACTTTTCGCTATTTATGACTTTCTGCCTTTTCTGTATTTCTGTCTTTTCTCTATTTCTTACTTTTCTCTATTTATGACTTTCTGCCTTTTCTGTATTTCTGACTTTTCTCTATTTCTGACTTTTCTCTATTTATGACTTTCTGTCTTTTCTGTATTTATGACTTTTTTCTATTTCTGGCTTTCTGTCTTTTCTGTATTTCTGACTTTTTTCTATTTCTGACTTTTCTCTATTTATGACTTTCTGCCTTTTCTGTATTTCTGACTTTTCTCTATTTCTGACTTTTCTCTATTTATGACTTTCTGTCTTTTCTGTATTTATGACTTTTTTCTATTTCTGGCTTTCTGTCTTTTCTGTATTTCTGTCTTTTCTCTATTTATGACTTTCTGTCTTTTCTGTATTTCTGACTTTTCTCTATTTATGACTTTCTGCCTTTTCTGTATTTCTGACTTTTATCTATTTATGACTTTCTGCCTTTTCTGTATTTCTGACTTTTCTCTGTTTATGAATTTCTGCCTTCTCTGTATTTCTGTCTTTTCTCTCTTTATGAATTTCTGTCTTTTCTGTATTTCTGACTTTTCTCTATTTATGACTTTCTGCCATTTCTGTATTTCTGTCTTTTCTCTATTTCTTACTTTTCTCTATTTATGACTTTCTGCCTTTTCTGTATTTCTGTCTTTTCTCTATTTCTTACTTTTCTCTATTTATGAATTTCTGTCTTTTCTGTATTTCTGACTTTTCTCTATTTATGACTTTCTGTCTTTTATGTATTCCTGACTTTTCTCTATTTATGACTTTCTGCATTTTCTGTATTTCTGTCTTTTCACTTTTTATGAATTTCTGCCTTTTCTGTAATTCTGACTTTTCTCTATTTCTGACTTTTCTCTATTTCTGACTTTCTGCCTTTTCTGTATTTCTGTCTTTTCTCTATTTATGACTTTTTGTCTTTTCTGTATTTCTGACTTTTCTCTATTTATGACTTTCTGCCTTTTCTGTATTTCTGACTTTTCTCTATTTATGACTTTCTGCCTTTTCTGTATTTCTGACTTTTCTCTATTTATGACTTTCTGCCTTTTCTGTATTTCTGTCTTTTCTCTATTTATGACGTTCTGCCTTTTATGTATTCCTGACTTTTCTCTATTTATGACTTTCTGTCTTTTCTGTATTTCTGACTTTTCTCTATTTATGAATTTCTGCCTTTTCTTTATTTCTGACTTTTCTCTATTTATGACTTTCTGCCTTTTCTGTATTTCTGTCTTTTCACTATTTATGAATTTCTGCCTTTTCTGTAATTCTGACTTTTCTCTATTTCTGACTTTTCTCTATTTCTGACTTTCTGCCTCCTCTGTATTTCTGACTTTTCTCTATTTATGACGTTCTGCCTTTTCTGTATTTCTGACTTTTCTCTGTTTATGAATTTCTGCCTTTTCTGTATTTCTGTCTTTTCTCTCTTTATGACATTCTGTCTTTTCTGTATTTCTGACTTTTCTCTATTTCTGACTTTCTGCCTTTTCTGTATTTCTGTCTTTTCTCTATTTCTTACTTTTCTCTATTTATGACTTTCTGCCTTTTCTGTATTTCTGTCTTTTCTCTATTTCTTACTTTTCTCTATTTATGAATTTCTGTCTGTTCTGTATTTCTGACTTTTCTCTATTTATGACTTTCTGTCTTTTTGGTATTTCTGATTTTTCTCTATTTATGACTTTCTGTCTTTTCAGTATTCCTGACTTTTCTCTATTTCTGACATTTCTCTATTTATGACTTTCTGCCTTTTATGTATTCCTGACTTTTCTCTATTTATGACTTTCTGCATTTTCTGTATTTCTGTCTTTTCACTATTTATGAATTTCTGCCTTTTCTGTAATTCTGACTTTTCTCTATTTATGACTTTTCTCTATTTCTGACTTTCTGCCTTTTCTGTATTTCTGTCTTTTCTCTATTTATGACTTTCTGTCTTTTCTGTATTTCTGACTTTTCTCTATTTATGACTTTCTGCCTTTTCTGTATTTCTGACTTTTCTCTGTTTATGACTTTCTGCCTTTTCTGTATTTCTGACTTTTCTCTATTTATGACTTTCTGCCTTTTCTGTATTTCTGACTTTTCTCTATTTATGACTTTCTGCCTTTTCTGTATTTCTGTCTTTTCTCTATTTATGACGTTCTGCCTTTTATGTATTCCTGACTTTTCTCTATTTATGACTTTCTGCCTTTTCTGTCTTTCTGACTTTTCACTATTTATGAATTTCTGCCTTTTCTGTAATTCTGACTTTTCTCTATTTCGACTTTTCTCTATTTATGACTTTCTGCCTTTTCTGTATTTCTGTCTTTTCTCTCTTTATGAATTTCTGTCTTTTCTGTATTTCTGACTTTTCTCTATTTATGACTTTCTGCCTGTTCTGTATTTCTGTCTTTTCTCTATTTCTTACTTTTCTCTATTTATGACTTTCTGCCTTTTCTGTATTTCTGTCTTTTCTCTATTTCTTACTTTTCTCTATTTATGAATTTCTGTCTTTTCTGTATTTCTGACTTTTCTCTATTTATGACTTTCTGTCTTTTCGGTATTTCTGATTTTTCTCTATTTATGACTTTCTGTCTTTTCTGTATTCATGAATTTTCTCTATTTCAGACTTTCCTCTATTTATGACTTTCTGTCTTTTCTGTATTTCTGACTTTTCTCTATTTATGACTTTCTGTCTTTTCTGTATTTATGATTTTTTTCTATTTCTGACTTTCTGCCTTTTCTTTATTTCTGTCTTTTCTCTATTTCTGTCTTTCTGTCTTTTCTCTATTTCTGACTTTTCTCTATTTATGACTTTCTGCCTTTTCTGTATTTCTGACTTTTCTCTATTTATGACTTTCTGCCTTTTCAGTATTTCTGTCTTTTCTCTTTGTCTGACTTTTCTCTATTTATGACCTTTCGCTATTTATGACTTTCTGCCTTTTCTGTACTTCTGTCTTTTCTCTATTTATGACTTTCTGCCTTTTCTCTATTTCTGACATTTCTCAATTTATGACCTTTCGCTATTTATGACTTTCTGCCTTTTCTGTACTTCTGACTTTTCTCTATTGATGACATTCTGCCTTTTCTCCATTACTGCCTTTACTCTATTTCTGTCTTTCTGTCTTTTCTCTATTTCTGACTTTTCTCTATTTATGACTTTCTGCCTTTTCTGTATTTCTGTCTTTTCTCTATTTATGACTATCTGTCTTTTCTGTATTTCTGACTTTTCTCTATTTATGACTTTCTGCCTTTTCTGCATTTCTGTCTTTTCTCTATTTATGACTTTTCTCTATTTATGACTTTCTGCCTTTTCTGTATTTCTGTCTTTTCTCTATTTATGACTATCTGTCTTTTCTGTATTTCTGACTTTTCTCTATTTATGACTTTCTGCCTTTTCTGCATTTCTGTCTTTTCTCTATTTATGACGTTCTGCCTTTTCTGTATTTCTGACTTTTCTCTATTTATGACTTTCTGCATTTTCTGTATTTCTGACTTTTCACTATTTATGAATTTCTGCCTTTTCTGTAATTCTGACTTTTCTCTATTTCTGACTTTTCTCTATTTATGAATTTCTGCCTTTTCTGTATTTCTGTCTTTTCTCTCTTTATGAATTTCTGTCTTTTCTGTATTTCTGACTTTTCTCTATTTATGACTTTCTGCCTTTTCTGTATTTCTGTCTTTTCTCTATTTCTTACTTTTCTCTATTTATGAATTTCTGCCTTTTCTGTATTTCTGACTTTTCTCTATTTATGACTTTCTGCCTTTTCTGTATTTCTGACTTTTCTCTATTTATGAATTTCTGCCTTTTCTGTATTTCTGTCTTTTCTCTCTTTATGAATTTCTGTCTTTTCTGTATTTCTGACTTTTCGCTATTTATGACTTTCTGCCTTTTCTGTATTTCTGACTTTTCTCTATTTCTGACTTTTCTCTATTTATGACTTTCTGTCTTTTCTGTATTTATGACTTTTTTCTATTTCTGGCTTTCTGTCTTTTCTGTATTTCTGACTTTTTTCTATTTCTGACTTTTCTCTATTTATGACCTTTCGCTATTTATGACTTTCTGTCTTTTCTGTATTTCTGACTTCTCTCTATTTATGACTTTCTGTCTTTTCTGTATTACTGTCTTTTCTCTATTCCTGTCTTACTGTCTTTTCTCTATTTATGAATTTTCTCTATTTATGACTTTCTGCCTTTTCTGTTTTTCTGTCTTTTCTGTATTTCTGACTTTTCTCTATTTATGACTTTCTGCCTTTTCTATATTTCTGACATTTCTCTATTTATGACTTTCTGTCTTTTCTGTATTTCTGACTTTTCTCTATTTATGACATTCTGCCTTTTCTCCATTACTGCCTATACTCTATTTCTGTCTTTCTGTCTTTTCTCTATTTCTGACTTTCTGTCTTTTCTGTATTTCTGACTTTTCTCTATTTATGACTTTCTGCCTTTTCTGTATTTCTGACTTTTCTCTATTTATGACTTTCTGTCTTTTCTGTATTTCTGACTTTTCTCTATTTATGAATTTCTGCCTTTTCTGTATTTCTGACTTTTCTCTATTTATGACTTTCTGCCTTTTCTGTATTTCTGTCTTTTCTCTATTTATGACTTTCTGCCTTTTCTGTAATTCTGACTTTTCTCTATTTCTGACTTTTCTCTATTTATGAATTTTTGCCTTTTCTGTATTTCTGTCTTTTCAATTTTTATGAATTTCTGCCTTTTCTGTAATTCTGACTTTTCTCTATTTCTGACTTTTCTCTATTTCTGACTTTCTGCCTTTTCTGTATTTCTGTCTTTTCTCTATTTATGACTTTCTGTCTTTTCTGTATTTCTGACTTTTCTCTATTTATGACTTTCTGCCTTTTCTGTATTTCTGACTTTTCTCTATTTATGACTTTCTGCCTTTTCTGTATTTCTCACTTTTCTCTATTTATGATTTTCTGTCTTTTCTGTATTTCTGTCTTTTCTCTCTTTATGAATTTCTGTCTTTTCTGTATTTCTGACTTTTCGCTATTTATGACTTTCTGCCTTTTCTGTATTTCTGTCTTTTCTCTATTTCTTACTTTTCTCTATTTATGAATTTCTGCCTTTTCTGTATTTCTGACTTTTCTCTATTTATGACTTTCTGCCTTTTCTGTATTTCTGACTTTTCTCTATTTATGAATTTCTGCCTTTTCTGTATTTCTGTCTTTTCTCTCTTTATGAATTTCTGTCTTTTCTGTATTTCTGACTTTTCGCTATTTATGACTTTCTGCCTTTTCTGTATTTCTGACTTTTCTCTATTTCTGACTTTTCTCTATTTATGACTTTCTGTCTTTTCTGTATTTATGACTTTTTTCTATTTCTGGCTTTCTGTCTTTTCTGTATTTCTGACTTTTTTCTATTTCTGACTTTTCTCTATTTATGACCTTTCGCTATTTATGACTTTCTGTCTTTTCTGTATTTCTGACTTCTCTCTATTTATGACTTTCTGTCTTTTCTGTATTACTGTCTTTTCTCTATTCCTGTCTTACTGTCTTTTCTCTATTTATGAATTTTCTCTATTTATGACTTTCTGCCTTTTCTGTTTTTCTGTCTTTTCTGTATTTCTGACTTTTCTCTATTTATGACTTTCTGCCTTTTCTATATTTCTGACATTTCTCTATTTATGACTTTCTGTCTTTTCTGTATTTCTGACTTTTCTCTATTTATGACATTCTGCCTTTTCTCCATTACTGCCTATACTCTATTTCTGTCTTTCTGTCTTTTCTCTATTTCTGACTTTCTGTCTTTTCTGTATTTCTGACTTTTCTCTATTTATGACTTTCTGCCTTTTCTGTATTTCTGACTTTTCTCTATTTATGACTTTCTGTCTTTTCTGTATTTCTGACTTTTCTCTATTTATGAATTTCTGCCTTTTCTGTATTTCTGACTTTTCTCTATTTATGACTTTCTGCCTTTTCTGTATTTCTGTCTTTTCTCTATTTATGACTTTCTGCCTTTTCTGTAATTCTGACTTTTCTCTATTTCTGACTTTTCTCTATTTATGAATTTTTGCCTTTTCTGTATTTCTGTCTTTTCAATTTTTATGAATTTCTGCCTTTTCTGTAATTCTGACTTTTCTCTATTTCTGACTTTTCTCTATTTCTGACTTTCTGCCTTTTCTGTATTTCTGTCTTTTCTCTATTTATGACTTTCTGTCTTTTCTGTATTTCTGACTTTTCTCTATTTATGACTTTCTGCCTTTTCTGTATTTCTGACTTTTCTCTATTTATGACTTTCTGCCTTTTCTGTATTTCTCACTTTTCTCTATTTATGATTTTCTGTCTTTTCTGTATTTCTGTCTTTTCTCTCTTTATGAATTTCTGTCTTTTCTGTATTTCTGACTTTTCGCTATTTATGACTTTCTGCCTTTTCTGTATTTCTGTCTTTTCTCTATTTCTTACTTTTCTCTATTTATGACTTTCTGCCTTTTCTGTATTTCTGTCTTTTCTCTATTTCTTACTTTTCTCTATTTATGATTTTCTGTCTTTTCTGTATTTCTGACTTTTCTCTATTTATGACTTTCTGTCTTTTCTGTATTTCTGACTCTTCTCTATTTATGACTTTCTGCCTTTTCTGTATTTCTGACTTTTCTCTATTTATGACTTTCTGTCTTTTCTGTATTTCTGACTTTTCTCTATTTATGACTTTCTGCCTTTTCTGTATTTTCTCTATTTCTTACTTTTCTCTATTTACGACTTTCTGCCTTTTCTGTATTTCTGTCTTTTCTGTATTTCTTACTTTTCTCTATTTATGACTTTCTGTCTTTTCTGTATTTCTGACTTTTCTCTATTTATGGCTTTCTGTCTTTTCGGTATTTCTGATTTTTCTCTATTTATGACTTTCTGTCTTTTCTGTATTCATGACTTTTCTCTATTTCTGACTTTTCTCTATTTATGGCTTTCTGTCTTTTCTGTATTTATGCCTTTTTTCTATTTCTGACTTTCTGTCTTTTCTGTATTTCTGACTTTTTTCTATTTCTGACTTTTCTCTATTTATGACCTTTCGCTATTTATGACTTTCTGTCTTTTCTGTATTTCTGACTTCTCTCTATTTATGACTTTCTGCCTTGTCTGTATTTCTGACTTTTCTCTATTTATGACTTTCTGCCTTTTCTGTATTTCTGACTTTTCTCTATTTATGACGTTCTGCCTTTTATGTATTCCTGACTTTTCTCTATTTATGACTTTCTGCCTTTTCTGTATTTCTGACTTTTCACTATTTATGAATTTCTGCCTTTTCTGTAATTCTGACTTTTCTCTATTTCTGACTTTTCTCTATTTATGAATTTCTGCCTTTTCTGTATTTCTGTCTTTTCTCTCTTTATGAATTTCTGTCTTTTCTGTATTTCTGACTTTTCTCTATTTATGACTTTCTGACTTTGCTGTATTTCTGTCTTTTCTCTATTTCTTACTTTTCTCTATTTATGACTTTCTGCCTTTTCTGTATTTCTATCTTTTCTCTATTTCTTACTTTTCTCTATTTATGAATGTCTGTCTTTTCTGTATTTCTGACTTTTCTCTATTTATGACTTTCTGACTTTTCGGTATTTCTGATTTTTCTCTTTTTATGACTTTCTGTCTTTTCTGTATTCATGACTTTTCTCTATTTCAGACTTTCCTCTATTTATGACTTTCTGTCTTTTCTGTATTTCTGACTTTTCTCTATTTATGACTTTCTGTCTTTTCTGTATTTATGATTTTTTTCTATTTCTGACTTTCTGCCTTTTCTTTTTTTCTGTCTTTTCTCTATTTCTGTCTTTCTGTCTTTTCTCTATTTCTGACTTTTCTCTATTTATGACTTTCTGCCTTTTCTGTATTTCTGACTTTTCTCTATTTATGACTTTCTGCCTTTTCAGTATTTCTGTCTTTTCTCTCTGTCTGACTTTTCTCTATTTATGACTTTTCGCTATTTATGACTTTCTGCCTTTTCTGTACTTCTGTCTTTTCTCTATTTATGACTTTCTGCCTTTTCTCTATTTCTGACATTTCTCTATTTATGACTTTCTGCCTTTTCTCTATTTCTGACTTTTCTCTATTGATGACATTCTGCCTTTTCTGTATTTCTGACTTTTCTCTATTGATGACATTCTGCCTTTTCTCCATTACTGCCTTTACTCTATTTCTGTCTTTCTGTCTTTTCTCTATTTCTGACTTTTCTCTATTTATGACTTTCTGCCTTTTCTGTATTTCTGTCTTTTCTCTATTTATGACTTCCTGTCTTTTCTGTATTTCTGACTTTTCTCTATTTATGACTTTCTGCCTTTTCTGTATTTCTGACTTTTCTCTATTTATGACTTGCTGCCTTTTCTGTATTCCTGACTTTTCTCTATTTATGACTTTCTGCCTTTTCTGTATTTCAGACTTTTCACTATTTATGAATTTCTGCCTTTTCTGTAATTCTGACTTTTCTCTATTTCTGACTTTTCTCTATTTCTGACTTTCTGCCTTTTCTGTATTTCTGTCTTTTCTCTATTTATGACTTTCTGTCTTTTCTGTATTTCTGACTTTTCTCTATTTATGACTTTCTGCCTTTTCTGTATTTCTGACTTTTCTCTATTTATGACTTTCTGCCTTTTCTGCATTTCTGTCTTTTCTCTATTTATGACGTTCTGCCTTTTATGTATTCCTGACTTTTCTCTATTTATGACTTTCTGCCTTTTCTGTATTTCTGACTTTTCACTATTTATGAATTTCTGCCTTTTCTGTAATTCTGACTTTTCTCTATTTCTGACTTTTCTCTATTTATGAATTTCTGCCTTTTCTGTATTTCTGTCTTTTCTCTCTTTATGAATTTCTGTCTTTTCTGTATTTCTGACTTTTCTCTATTGATGACTTTCTGCCTTTTCTGTATTTCTGTCTTTTCTCTATTTCTTACTTTTCTCTATTTATGACTTTCTGCCTTTTCTGTATTTCTGTCTTTTCTCTATTTCTTACTTTTCTCTATTTATGAATTTCTGTCTTTTCTGTATTTCTGACTTTTCTCTATTTATGACTTTCTGTCTTTTCGGTATTTCTGATTTTTCTCTATTTATGACTTTCTGTCTTTTCTGTATTCATGACTTTTCTCTATTTATGACTTTTCTCTATTTATGACTTTCTGTCTTTTCTGTATTTCTGACTTTTCTCTATTTCTGACTTTCTGTCTTTTCTGTATTTCTGACTTTCTGCCTTTTCTTTATTTCTGTCTTTTCTCTATTTCTGTCTTTCTGTCTTTTCTCTATTTCTGACTTTTCTCTATTTATGACTTTCTGCCTTTTCTGTATTTCTGACTTTTCTCTATTTATGACTTTCTGCCTTTTCAGTATTTCTGTCTTTTCTCTTTGTCTGACTTTTCTCTATTTATGACCTTTCGCTATTTATGACTTTCTGCCTTTTCTGTACTTCTGTCTTTTCTCTATTTATGACTTTTCTCTATTTATGACTTTCTGCCTTTTCTGTATTTCTGTCTTTTCTCTATTTCTTACTTTTCTCTATTTATGAATTTTTGCCTTTTCTGTATTTCTGTCTTTTCTCTCTTTATGAATTTCTGTCTTTTCTGTATTTCTGACTTTTCTCTATTTATGACTTTCTGCCTTTTCTGTATTTCTGTCTTTTTTCTATTTCTGACTTTCTGCCTTTTCTTTATTTCTGTCTTTTCTCTATTTCTGTCTTTCTGTCTTTTCTCTATTTCTGACTTTTCTCTATTTATGACTTTCTGCCTTTTCTGTATTTCTGTCTTTTCTCTATTTATGACTTTCTGTCTTTTCTCTATTTATGACTTTTCTCTATTTATGACTTTCTGCCTTTTCTGTATTTCTGTCTTTTCTCTATTTCTTACTTTTCTCTATTTATGAATTTTTGCCTTTTCTGTATTTCTGTCTTTTCTCTCTTTATGAATTTCTGTCTTTTCTGTATTTCTGACTTTTCTCTATTTATGACTTTCTGCCTTTTCTGTATTTCTGTCTTTTTTCTATTTCTGACTTTCTGCCTTTTCTTTATTTCTGTCTTTTCTCTATTTCTGTCTTTCTGTCTTTTCTCTATTTCTGACTTTTCTCTATTTATGACTTTCTGCCTTTTCTGTATTTCTGTCTTTTCTCTATTTATGACTTTCTGTCTTTTCTGTATTTCTGACTTTTCTCTATTTATGACTTTCTGCCTTTTCTGTATTTCTGACTTTTCTCTATTTTTGACATTCTGCCTTTTCTGTATTTCTGACTTTTCTCTATTTATGACTTTCTGCCTTTTCTGTATTCCTGACTTTTCTCTATTTATGACTTTCTGCCTTTTCTGTATTTCAGACTTTTCACTATTTATGAATTTCTGCCTTTTCTGTAATTCTGACTTTTCTCTATTTCTGACTTTTCTCTATTTCTGACTTTCTGCCTTTTCTGTATTTCTGTCTTTTCTCTATTTATGACTTTCTGTCTTTTCTGTATTTCTGACTTTTCTCTATTTATGACTTTCTGCCTTTTCTGTATTTCTGACTTTTCTCTATTTATGACTTTCTGCCTTTTCTGCATTTCTGTCTTTTCTCTATTTATGACGTTCTGCCTTTTATGTATTCCTGACTTTTCTCTATTTATGACTTTCTGCCTTTTCTGTATTTCTGACTTTTCACTATTTATGAATTTCTGCCTTTTCTGTAATTCTGACTTTTCTCTATTTCTGACTTTTCTCTATTTATGAATTTCTGCCTTTTCTGTATTTCTGTCTTTTCTCTCTTTATGAATTTCTGTCTTTTCTGTATTTCTGACTTTTCTCTATTGATGACTTTCTGCCTTTTCTGTATTTCTGTCTTTTCTCTATTTCTTACTTTTCTCTATTTATGACTTTCTGCCTTTTCTGTATTTCTGTCTTTTCTCTATTTCTTACTTTTCTCTATTTATGAATTTCTGTCTTTTCTGTATTTCTGACTTTTCTCTATTTATGACTTTCTGTCTTTTCGGTATTTCTGATTTTTCTCTATTTATGACTTTCTGTCTTTTCTGTATTCATGACTTTTCTCTATTTATGACTTTTCTCTATTTATGACTTTCTGTCTTTTCTGTATTTCTGACTTTTCTCTATTTCTGACTTTCTGTCTTTTCTGTATTTCTGACTTTCTGCCTTTTCTTTATTTCTGTCTTTTCTCTATTTCTGTCTTTCTGTCTTTTCTCTATTTCTGACTTTTCTCTATTTATGACTTTCTGCCTTTTCTGTATTTCTGACTTTTCTCTATTTATGACTTTCTGCCTTTTCAGTATTTCTGTCTTTTCTCTTTGTCTGACTTTTCTCTATTTATGACCTTTCGCTATTTATGACTTTCTGCCTTTTCTGTACTTCTGTCTTTTCTCTATTTATGACTTTTCTCTATTTATGACTTTCTGCCTTTTCTGTATTTCTGTCTTTTCTCTATTTCTTACTTTTCTCTATTTATGAATTTTTGCCTTTTCTGTATTTCTGTCTTTTCTCTCTTTATGAATTTCTGTCTTTTCTGTATTTCTGACTTTTCTCTATTTATGACTTTCTGCCTTTTCTGTATTTCTGTCTTTTTTCTATTTCTGACTTTCTGCCTTTTCTTTATTTCTGTCTTTTCTCTATTTCTGTCTTTCTGTCTTTTCTCTATTTCTGACTTTTCTCTATTTATGACTTTCTGCCTTTTCTGTATTTCTGTCTTTTCTCTATTTATGACTTTCTGTCTTTTCTGTATTTCTGACTTTTCTCTATTTATGACTTTCTGCCTTTTCTGTATTTCTGACTTTTCTCTATTTTTGACATTCTGCCTTTTCTGTATTTCTGACTTTTCTCTATTTATGACTTTCTGCCTTTTCTGCATTTCTGTCTTTTCTCTATTTATGACGTTCTGCCTTTTATGTATTCCTGACTTTTCTCTATTTATGACTTTCTGCCTTTTCTGTATTTCTGACTTTTCACTATTTATGAATTTCTGCCTTTTCTGTAATTCTGACTTTTCTCTATTTCTGACTTTTCTCTATTTATGAATTTCTTCCTTTTCTGTATTTCTGTCTTTTCTCTCTTTATGAATTTCTGTCTTTTCTGTATTTCTGACTTTTCTCTATTTATGACTTTCTGCCTTTTCTGTATTTCTGTCTTTTCTCTATTTCTTACTTTTCTCTATTTATGACTTTCTGCCTTTTCTGTATTTCTGTCTTTTCTCTATTTCTTACTTTTCTCTATTTATGAATTTCTGTCTTTTCTGTATTTCTGACTTTTCTCTATTTATGACTTTCTGTCTTTTCGGTATTTCTGATTTTTCTCTATTTATGACTTTCTGTCTTTTCTGTATTCATGACTTTTCTCTATTTATGACTTTTCTCTATCTATGACTTTCTGTCTTTTCTGTATTTCTGACTTTTCTCTATTTCTGACTTTCTGTCTTTTCTGTATTTCTGACTTTTTTCTCTTTCTGACTTTCTGCCTTTTCTTTATTTCTGTCTTTTCTCTATTTCTGTCTTTCTGTCTTTTCTCTATATCTGACTTTTCTCTATTTATGACTTTCTGCCTTTTCTGTATTTCTGACTTTTCTCTATTTATGACTTTCTGCCTTTTCAGTATTTCTGTCTTTTCTCTTTGTCTGACTTTTCTCTATTTATGACCTTTCGCTATTTATGACTTTCTGCCTTTTCTGTACTTCTGTCTTTTCTCTATTTATGACTTTCTGCCTTTTCTCTATTTCTGACATTTCTCTATTTATGACTTTCTGTCTTTTCTGTATTTCTGACTTTTCTCTATTGATGACATTCTGCCTTTTCTCCATTACTGCCTTTACTCTATTTCTGTCTTTCTGTCTTTTCTCTATTTCTGACTTTTCTCTATTTATGACTTTCTGCCTTTTCTGTATTTCTGTCTTTTCTCTATTTATGACTTTCTGTCTTTTCTGTATTTCTGACTTTTCTCTATTTATGACTTTCTGCCTTTTCTGTATTTCTGACTTTTCTCTATTTATGACTTTCTGCCTTTTCTGTATTTCTGACTTTTCTCTATTTATGACTTTCTGCCTTTTCTGTATTTCTGTCTTTTCTCTATTTATGACGTTCTGCCTTTTATGTATTCCTGACTTTTCTCTATTTATGACTTTCTGCCTTTTCTGTATTTCTGACTTTTCACTATTTATGAATTTCTGCCTTTTCTGTAATTCTGACTTTTCTCTATTTCTGACTTTTCTCTATTTATGAATTTTTGCCTTTTCTGTATTTCTGTCTTTTCTCTCTTTATGAATTTCTGTCTTTTCTGTATTTCTGACTTTTCTCTATTTATGACTTTCTGCCTTTTCTGTATTTCTGTCTTTTCTCTATTTCTTACTTTTCTCTATTTATGACTTTCTGCCTTTTCTGTATTTCTGTCTTTTCTCTATTTCTTACTTTTCTCTATTTATGACTTTCTGTCTTTTCGGTATTTCTGATTTTTCTCTATTTATGACTTTCTGTCTTTTCTGTATTCATGACTTTTCTCTATTTCTGACTTTTCTCTATTTATGACTTTCTGTCTTTTCTGTATTTCTGACTTTTCTCTATTTATGACTTTCTGTCTTTTCTGTATTTCTGACTTTTTTCTATTTTTGACTTTCTGTCTTTTCTGTATTTCTGACTTTTTTCTATTTCTGACTTTCTGCCTTTTCTTTATTTCTGTCTTTTCTCTATTTCTGTCTTTCTGCCTTTTCTGTATTTCTGACTTTTCTCTATTTATGACATTCTGCCTTTTCTGTATTTCTGACTTTTCTCTATTTATGACTTTCTGCCTTTTCTGTATTTCTGACTTTTCTCTATTTATGACTTTCTGCCTTTTCTGCATTTCTGTCTTTTCTCTATTTATGACGTTCTGCCTTTTCTGTATTCCTGACTTTTCTCGATTTATGACTTTCTGCCTATTCTGTATTTCTGTCTTTTCTCTATTTATGACTTTCTGTCTTTTCTGTATTTCTGACTTTTCTCTATTTATGAATTTCTGCCTTTTCTGTAATTCTGACTTTTCTCTATTTATGACTTTCTGTCTTTTCTGTATTCATGACTTTTCTCTATTTATGACTTTTCTCTATTTATGACTTTCTGTCTTTTCTGTATTTCTGACTTTTCTCTATTTCTGACTTTCTGTCTTTTCTGTATTTCTGACTTTTTTCTATTTCTGACTTTCTGCCTTTTCTTTATTTCTTTCTTTTCTCTATTTCTGTCTGTCTGTCTTTTCTGTATTTCTGTCTTTTCTCTATTTCTTACTTTTCTCTATTTATGACTTTCTGCCTTTTCTGTAATTCTGACTTTTCTCTATTTCTGACTTTTCTCTATTTATGAATTTCTGCCTTTTCTGTATTTCTGTCTTTTCTCTCTTTATGAATTTCTGTCTTTTCTGTATTTCTGACTTTTCTCTATTTATGACTTTCTGCCTTTTCTGTATTTCTGTCTTTTCTCTATTTCTTACATTTCTCTATTTATGACTTTCTGCCTTTTCTGTATTTCTGTCTTTTCTCTATTTCTTACTTTTCTCTATTTATGAATTTCTGTCTTTTCTGTATTTCTGACTTTTCTCTATTTATGACTTTCTGTCTTTTCGGTATTTCTGATTTTTCTCTATTTATGACTTTCTGTCTTTTCTGTATTCATGACTTTTCTCTATTTATGACTTTTCTCTATTTATGACTTTCTGTCTTTTCTGTATTTCTGACTTTTCTCTATTTCTGACTTTCTGTCTTTTCTGTATTTCTGACTTTTTTCTATTTCTGACTTTCTGCCTTTTCTTTATTTCTGTCTTTTCTCTATTTCTGTCTTTCTGTCTTTTCTCTATATCTGACTTTTCTCTATTTATGACTTTCTGCCTTTTCTGTATTTCTGACTTTTCTCTATTTATGACTTTCTGCCTTTTCAGTATTTCTGTCTTTTCTCTTTGTCTGACTTTTCTCTATTTATGACCTTTCGCTATTTATGACTTTCTGCCTTTTCTGTACTTCTGTCTTTTCTCTATTTATGACTTTCTGCCTTTTCTCTATTTCTGACATTTCTCTATTTATGACTTTCTGTCTTTTCTGTATTTCTGACTTTTCTCTATTGATGACATTCTGCCTTTTCTCCATTACTGCCTTTACTCTATTTCTGTCTTTCTGTCTTTTCTCTATTTCTGACTTTTCTCTATTTATGACTTTCTGCCTTTTCTGTATTTCTGTGTTTTCTCTATTTATGACTTTCTGTCTTTTCTGTATTTCTGACTTTTCTCTATTTATGACTTTCTGCCTTTTCCGTATTTCTGACTTTTCTCTATTTATGACTTTCTGCCTTTTCTGTATTTCTGACTTTTCTCTATTTATGACTTTCTGCCTTTTCTGTATTTCTGTCTTTTCTCTATTTATGACGTTCTGCCTTTTATGTATTCCTGACTTTTCTCTATTTATGACTTTCTGCCTTTTCTGTATTTCTGACTTTTCACTATTTATGAATTTCTGCCTTTTCTGTAATTCTGACTTTTCTCTATTTCTGACTTTTCTCTATTTATGAATTTTTGCCTTTTCTGTATTTCTGTCTTTTCTCTCTTTATGAATTTCTGTCTTTTCTGTATTTCTGACTTCTCTCTATTTATGACTTTCTGCCTTTTCTGTATTTCTGTCTTTTCTCTATTTCTTACTTTTCTCTATTTATGACTTTCTGCCTTTTCGGTATTTCTGATTTTTCTCTATTTATGACTTTCTGTCTTTTCTGTATTCATGACTTTTCTCTATTTCTGACTTTTCTCTATTTATGACTTTCTGTCTTTTCTGTATTTCTGACTTTTCTCTATTTATGACTTTCTGTCTTTTCTGTATTTCTGACTTTTTTCTATTTTTGACTTTCTGTCTTTTCTGTATTTCTGACTTTTTTCTATTTCTGACTTTCTGCCTTTTCTTTATTTCTGTCTTTTCTCTATTTCTGTCTTTCTGCCTTTTCTGTATTTCTGACTTTTCTCTATTTATGACATTCTGCCTTTTCTGTATTTCTGACTTTTCTCTATTTATGACTTTCTGCCTTTTCTGTATTTCTGACTTTTCTCTATTTATGACGTTCTGCCTTTTCTGTATTCCTGACTTTTCTCGATTTATGACTTTCTGCCTATTCTGTATTTCTGTCTTTTCTCTATTTATGACTTTCTGCCTTTTCTGTATTTCTGACTTTTCTCTATTTATGACTTTCTGCCTTTTCTGTAATTCTGACTTTTCTCTATTTCTGACTTTTCTCTATTTATGACTTTCTGCCTTTTCTCTATTTCTGACATTTCTCTATTTATGACTTTCTGTCTTTTCTGTATTTCTGACTTTTCTCTATTGATGACATTCTGCCTTTTCTCCATTACTGCCTTTACTCTATTTCTGTCTTTCTGTCTTTTCTCTATTTCTGACTTTTCTCTATTTATGACTTTCTGCCTTTTCTGTATTTCTGTCTTTTCTCTATTTATGACTTTCTGTCTTTTCTGTATTTCTGACTTTTCTCTATTTATGACTTTCTGCCTTTTCTGTATTTCTGACTTTTCTCTATTTATGACTTTCTGTCTTTTCTGTATTCATGACTTTTCTCTATTTCTGACTTTCTGCCTCTTCTGTATTTCTGTCTTTTCTCTATTTATGACGTTCTGCCTTTTATGTATTCCTGGCTTTTCTCTATTTATGAGTTTCTGCCTTTTCTGTATTTCTGACTTTTCACTATTTATGAATTTCTGCCTTTTCTGTAATTCTGACTTTTCTCTATTTCTGACTTTTCTCTATTTCTGACTTTTCTCTATTTATGAATTTCTGCCTTTTCTGTATTTCTGTCTTTTCTCTCTTTATGAATTTCTGTCTTTTCTGTATTTCTGACTTTTCTCTATTTATGACTTTCTGCCTTTTCTGTATTTCTGTCTTTTCTCTATTTCTTACTTTTCTCTATTTATGACTTTCTGCCTTTTCTGTATTTCTGTCTTTTCTCTATTTCTTACTTTTCTCTATTTATGACTTTCTGTCTTTTCGGTATTTCTGATTTTTCTCTATTTATGACTTTCTGTCTTTTCTGTATTCATGACTTTTCTCTATTTCTGACTTTTCTCTATTTATGACTTTCTGTCTTTTCTGTATTTCTGACTTTTCTCTATTTATGACTTTCTGTCTTTTCTGTATTTCTGACTTTTTTCTATTTCTGACTTTCTGTCTTTTCTGTATTTCTGACTTTTTTCTATTTCTGACTTTCTGCCTTTTCTTTATTTCTGTCTTTTCTCTATTTCTGTCTTTCTGCCTTTTCTGTATTTCTAACTTTTCTCTATTTATGACATTCTGCCTTTTCTGTATTTCTGACTTTTCTCTATTTATGACTTTCTGCCTTTTCTGTATTTCTGACTTTTCTCTATTTATGACTTTCTGCCTTTTCTGCATTTCTGTCTTTTCTCTATTTATGACGTTCTGCCTTTTATGTATTCCTGACTTTTCTCTATTTATGACTTTCTGCCTTTTCTGTATTTCTGACTTTTCACTATTTATGAATTTCTGCCTTTTCTGTAATTCTGACTTTTCTCTATTTCTGACTTTTCTCTATTTATGAATTTCTGCCTTTTCTGTATTTCTGTCTTTTCTCTCTTTATGAATTTCTGTCTTTTCTGTATTTCTGACTTTTCTCTATTTATGACTTTCTGCCTTTTCTGTATTTCTGTCTTTTCTCGATTTCTTACTTTTCTCTATTTATGACTTTCTGCCTTTTCTGTATTTCTGTCTTTTCTCTATTTCTTACTTTTCTCTATTTATGAATTTCTGTCTTTTCTGTATTTCTGACTTTTCTCTATTTATGACTTTCTGTCTTTTCGGTATTTCTGATTTTTCTCTATTTATGACTTTCTGTCTTTTCTGTATTCATGACATTTCTCTATTTATGACTTTTCTCTATTTATGACTTTCTGTCTTTTCTGTATTTCTGACTTTTCTCTATTTCTGACTTTCTGCCTTTTCTGTATTTCTGTCTTTTCTCTATTTATGACTTTCTGTCTTTTCTGTATTTCTGACTTTTCTCTATTTATGACTTTCTGCCTTTTCTGTATTTCTGACTTTTCTCTATTTTTGACATTCTGCCTTTTCTGTATTTCTGACTTTTCTCTATTTATGACTTTCTGCCTTTTCTGTATTTCTGACTTTTCTCTATTTATGACTTTCTGCCTTTTCTGCATTTCTGTCTTTTCTCTATTTATGACGTTCTGCCTTTTATGTATTCCTGACTTTTCTCTATTTATGACTTTCTGCCTTTTCTGTATTTCTGACTTTTCACTATTTATGAATTTCTGCCTTTTCTGTAATTCTGACTTTTCTCTATTTCTGACTTTTCTCTATTTATGAATTTCTGCCTTTTCTGTATTTCTGTCTTTTCTCTCTTTATGAATTTCTGTCTTTTCTGTATTTCTGACTTTTCTCTATTTATGACTTTCTGCCTTTTCTGTATTTCTGTCTTTTCTCTATTTCTTACTTTTCTCTATTTATGACTTTCTGCCTTTTCTGTATTTCTGTCTTTTCTCTATTTCTTACTTTTCTCTATTTATGAATTTCTGCCTTTTCTGTATTTCTGACTTTTCTCTATTTATGACTTTCTGTCTTTTCTGTATTTCTGACTTTTCTCTATTTATGACTTTCTGCCTTTTCTGTATTTCTGACTTTTCTCTATTTTTGACATTCAGCCTTTTCTGTATTTCTGACTTTTCTCTATTTATGACTTTCTGCCTTTTCTGTATTTCTGACTTTTCTCTATTTATGACTTTCTGCCTTTTCTGCATTTCTGTCTTTTCTCTATTTATGACGTTCTGCCTTTTATGTATTCCTGACTTTTCTCTATTTATGACTTTCTGCCTTTTCTGTATTTCTGACTTTTCACTATTTATGAATTTCTGCCTTTTCTGTAATTCTGACATTTCTCTATTTATGACTTTCTGTCTTTTCTGTATTTCTGACTTTTCTCTATTGATGACATTCTGCCTTTTCTCCATTACTGCCTTTACTCTATTTCTGTCTTTCTGTCTTTTCTCTATTTCTGACTTTTCTCTATTTATGACTTTCTGCCTTTTCTGTATTTCTGTCTTTTCTCTATTTATGACTTTCTGTCTTTTCTGTATTTCTGACTTTTCTCTATTTATGACTTTCTGCCTTTTCTGTATTCATGACTTTTCTCTATTTCTGACTTTCTGCCTTTTCTGTATTTCTGTCTTTTCTCTATTTATGACGTTCTGCCTTTTATGTATTCCTGGCTTTTCTCTATTTATGACTTTCTGCCTTTTCTGTATTTCTGACTTTTCACTATTTATGAATTTCTGCCTTTTCTGTAATTCTGACTTTTCTCTATTTCTGACTTTTCTCTATTTATGAATTTCTGCCTTTTCTGTATTTCTGTCTTTTCTCTCTTTATGAATTTCTGTCTTTTCTGTATTTCTGACTTTTCTCTATTTATGACTTTCTGCCTTTTCTGTATTTCTGTCTTTTCTCTATTTCTTACTTTTCTCTATTTATGACTTTCTGCCTTTTCTGTATTTCTGTCTTTTCTCTATTTCTTACTTTTCTCTATTTATGACTTTCTGTCTTTTCGGTATTTCTGATTTTTCTCTATTTATGACTTTCTGTCTTTTCTGTATTCATGACTTTTCTCTATTTCTGACTTTTCTCTATTTATGACTTTCTGTCTTTTCTGTATTTCTGACTTTTCTCTATTTATGACTTTCTGTCTTTTCTGTATTTGTGACTTTTTTCTATTTCTGACTTTCTGTCTTTTCTGTATTTCTGACTTTTTTCTATTTCTGACTTTCTGCCTTTTCTTTATTTCTGTCTTTTCTCTATTTCTGTCTTTCTGCCTTTTCTGTATTTCTGACTTTTCTCTATTTATGACATTCTGCCTTTTCTGTATTTCTGACTTTTCTCTATTTATGACTTTCTGCCTTTTCTGTATTTCTGACTTTTCTCTATTTATGACTTTCTGCCTTTTCTTTATTTCTGTCTTTTCTCTATTTATGACTTTCTGTCTTTTCTGTATTTCTGACTTTTCTCTATTTATGAATTTCTGCCTTTTCTGTAATTCTGACTTTTCTCTATTTATGACTTTCTGTCTTTTCTGTATTCATGACTTTTCTCTATTTATGACTTTTCTCTATTTATGACTTTCTGTCTTTTCTGTATTTCTGACTTTTCTCTATTTCTGACTTTCTGTCTTTTCTGTATTTCTGACTTTTTTCTATTTCTGACTTTCTGCCTTTTCTTTATTTCTTTCTTTTCTCTATTTCTGTCTGTCTGTCTTTTCTCTATTTCTGACTTTTCTCTATTTATGACTTTCTGCCTTTTCTGTATTTCTGACTTTTCTCTATTTCTGACTTTTCTCTATTTATGAATTTCTGCCTTTTCTGTATTTCTGTCTTTTCTCTCTTTATGAATTTCTGTCTTTTCTGTATTTCTGACTTTTCTCTATTTATGACTTTCTGCCTTTTCTGTATTTCTGTCTTTTCTCTATTTCTTACTTTTCTCTATTTATGACTTTCTGCCTTTTCTGTATTTCTGTCTTTTCTCTATTTCTTACTTTTCTCTATTTATGAATTTCTGTCTTTTCTGTATTTCTGACTTTTCTCTATTTATGACTTTCTGTCTTTTCGGTATTTCTGATTTTTCTCTATTTATGACTTTCTGTCTTTTCTGTATTCATGACTTTTCTCTATTTATGACTTTTCTCTATTTTTGACTTTCTGTCTTTTCTGTATTTCTGACTTTTCTCTATTTCTGACTTTCTGTCTTTTCTGTATTTCTGACTTTTTTCTATTTCTGACTTTCTGCCTTTTCTTTATTTCTGTCTTTTCTCTATTTCTGTCTTTCTGTCTTTTCTCTATATCTGACTTTTCTCTATTTATGACTTTCTGCCTTTTCTGTATTTCTGTCTTTTCTCTATTTCTTACTTTTCTCTATTTATGACTTTCTGCCTTTTCTGTATTTCTGTCTTTTCTCTATTTCTTACTTTTCTCTATTTATGACTTTCTGTCTTTTCGGTATTTCTGATTTTTCTCTATTTATGACTTTCTGTCTTTTCTGTATTCATGACTTTTCTCTATTTCTGACTTTTCTCTATTTATGACTTTCTGTCTTTTCTGTATTTCTGACTTTTCTCTATTTATGACTTTCTGTCTTTTCTGTATTTGTGACTTTTTTCTATTTCTGACTTTCTGTCTTTTCTGTATTTCTGACTTTTTCTATTTCTGACTTTCTGCCTTTTCTTTATTTCTGTCTTTTCTCTATTTCTGTCTTTCTGCCTTTTCTGTATTTCTGACTTTTCTCTATTTATGACATTCTGCCTTTTCTGTATTTCTGACTTTTCTCTATTTATGACTTTCTGCCTTTTCTGCATTTCTGTCTTTTCTCTATTTATGACGTTCTGCCTTTTCTGTATTCCTGACTTTTCTCGATTTATGACTTTCTGCCTATTCTGTATTTCTGTCTTTTCTCTATTTATGACTTTCTGTCTTTTCTGTATTTCTGACTTTTCTCTATTTATGAATTTCTGCCTTTTCTGTAATTCTGACTTTTCTCTATTTATGACTTTCTGTCTTTTCTGTATTCATGACTTTTCTCTATTTATGACTTTTCTCTATTTATGACTTTCTGTCTTTTCTGTATTTCTGACTTTTCTCTATTTCTGACTTTCTGTCTTTTCTGTATTTCTGACTTTTTTCTATTTCTGACTTTCTGCCTTTTCTTTATTTCTTTCTTTTCTCTATTTCTGTCTGTCTGTCTTTTCTCTATTTCTGACTTTTCTCTATTTATGACTTTCTGCCTTTTCTGTATTTCTGACTTTTCTCTATTTCTGACTTTTCTCTATTTATGAATTTCTGCCTTTTCTGTATTTCTGTCTTTTCTCTCTTTATGAATTTCTGTCTTTTCTGTATTTCTGACTTTTCTCTATTTATGACTTTCTGCCTTTTCTGTATTTCTGTCTTTTCTCTATTTCTTACTTTTCTCTATTTATGACTTTCTGCCTTTTCTGTAATTCTGACTTTTCTCTATTTCTGACTTTTCTCTATTTATGAATTACTGCCTTTTCTGTATTTCTGTCTTTTCTCTCTTTATGAATTTCTGTCTTTTCTGTATTTCTGACTTTTCTCTATTTATGACTTTCTGCCTTTTCTGTATTTCTGTCTTTTCTCTATTTCTTACTTTTCTCTATTTATGACTTTCTGCCTTTTCTGTATTTCTGTCTTTTCTCTATTTCTTACTTTTCTCTATTTATGAATTTCTGTCTTTTCTGTATTTCTGACTTTTCTCTATTTATGACTTTCTGTCTTTTCGGTATTTCTGATTTTTCTCTATTTATGACTTTCTGTCTTTTCTGTATTCATGACTTTTCTCTATTTATGACTTTTCTCTATCTATGACTTTCTGTCTTTTCTGTATTTCTGACTTTTCTCTATTTCTGACTTTCTGTCTTTTCTGTATTTCTGACTTTTTTCTCTTTCTGACTTTCTGCCTTTTCTTTATTTCTGTCTTTTCTCTATTTCTGTCTTTCTGTCTTTTCTCTATATCTGACTTTTCTCTATTTATGACTTTCTGCCTTTTCTGTATTTCTGACTTTTCTCTATTTATGACTTTCTGCCTTTTCAGTATTTCTGTCTTTTCTCTTTGTCTGACTTTTCTCTATTTATGACCTTTCGCTATTTATGACTTTCTGCCTTTTCTGTACTTCTGTCTATTCTCTATTTATGACTTTCTGCCTTTTCTCTATTTCTGACATTTCTCTATTTATGACTTTCTGTCTTTTCTGTATTTCTGACTTTTCTCTATTGATGACATTCTGCCTTTTCTCCATTACTGCCTTTACTCTATTTCTGTCTTTCTGTCTTTTCTCTATTTCTGACTTTTCTCTATTTATGACTTTCTGCCTTTTCTGTATTTCTGTCTTTTCTCTATTTATGACTTTCTGTCTTTTCTGTATTTCTGACTTTTCTCTATTTATGACTTTCTGCCTTTTCTGTATTTCTGACTTTTCTCTATTTATGACTTTCTGCCTTTTCTGTATTTCTGACTTTTCTCTATTTATGACTTTCTGCCTTTTCTGTATTTCTGTCTTTTCTCTATTTATGACGTTCTGCCTTTTATGTATTCCTGACTTTTCTCTATTTATGACTTTCTGCCTTTTCTGTATTTCTGACTTTTCACTATTTATGAATTTCTGCCTTTTCTGTAATTCTGACTTTTCTCTATTTCTGACTTTTCTCTATTTATGAATTTTTGCCTTTTCTGTATTTCTGTCTTTTCTCTCTTTATGAATTTCTGTCTTTTCTGTATTTCTGACTTTTCTCTATTTATGACTTTCTGCCTTTTCTGTATTTCTGTCTTTTCTCTATTTCTTACTTTTCTCTATTTATGACTTTCTGCCTTTTCTGTATTTCTGTCTTTTCTCTATTTCTTACTTTTCTCTATTTATGACTTTCTGTCTTTTCGGTATTTCTGATTTTTCTCTATTTATGACTTTCTGTCTTTTCTGTATTCATGACTTTTCTCTATTTCTGACTTTTCTCTATTTATGACTTTCTGTCTTTTCTGTATTTCTGACTTTTCTCTATTTATGACTTTCTGTCTTTTCTGTATTTCTGACTTTTTTCTATTTTTGACTTTCTGTCTTTTCTGTATTTCTGACTTTTTTCTATTTCTGACTTTCTGCCTTTTCTTTATTTCTGTCTTTTCTCTATTTCTGTCTTTCTGCCTTTTCTGTATTTCTGACTTTTCTCTATTTATGACATTCTGCCTTTTCTGTATTTCTGACTTTTCTCTATTTATGACTTTCTGCCTTTTCTGTATTTCTGACTTTTCTCTATTTATGACTTTCTGCCTTTTCTGCATTTCTGTCTTTTCTCTATTTATGACGTTCTGCCTTTTCTGTATTCCTGACTTTTCTCGATTTATGACTTTCTGCCTATTCTGTATTTCTGTCTTTTCTCTATTTATGACTTTCTGTCTTTTCTGTATTTCTGACTTTTCTCTATTTATGAATTTCTGCCTTTTCTGTAATTCTGACTTTTCTCTATTTATGACTTTCTGTCTTTTCTGTATTCATGACTTTTCTCTATTTATGACTTTTCTCTATTTATGACTTTCTGTCTTTTCTGTATTTCTGACTTTTCTCTATTTCTGACTTTCTGTCTTTTCTGTATTTCTGACTTTTTTCTATTTCTGACTTTCTGCCTTTTCTTTATTTCTTTCTTTTCTCTATTTCTGTCTGTCTGTCTTTTCTGTATTTCTGTCTTTTCTCTATTTCTTACTTTTCTCTATTTATGACTTTCTGCCTTTTCTGTAATTCTGACTTTTCTCTATTTCTGACTTTTCTCTATTTATGAATTTCTGCCTTTTCTGTATTTCTGTCTTTTCTCTCTTTATGAATTTCTGTCTTTTCTGTATTTCTGACTTTTCTCTATTTATGACTTTCTGCCTTTTCTGTATTTCTGTCTTTTCTCTATTTCTTACATTTCTCTATTTATGACTTTCTGCCTTTTCTGTATTTCTGTCTTTTCTCTATTTCTTACTTTTCTCTATTTATGAATTTCTGTCTTTTCTGTATTTCTGACTTTTCTCTATTTATGACTTTCTGTCTTTTCGGTATTTCTGATTTTTCTCTATTTATGACTTTCTGTCTTTTCTGTATTCATGACTTTTCTCTATTTATGACTTTTCTCTATTTATGACTTTCTGTCTTTTCTGTATTTCTGACTTTTCTCTATTTCTGACTTTCTGTCTTTTCTGTATTTCTGACTTTTTTCTATTTCTGACTTTCTGCCTTTTCTTTATTTCTGTCTTTTCTCTATTTCTGTCTTTCTGTCTTTTCTCTATATCTGACTTTTCTCTATTTATGACTTTCTGCCTTTTCTGTATTTCTGACTTTTCTCTATTTATGACTTTCTGCCTTTTCAGTATTTCTGTCTTTTCTCTTTGTCTGACTTTTCTCTATTTATGACCTTTCGCTATTTATGACTTTCTGCCTTTTCTGTACTTCTGTCTTTTCTCTATTTATGACTTTCTGCCTTTTCTCTATTTCTGACATTTCTCTATTTATGACTTTCTGTCTTTTCTGTATTTCTGACTTTTCTCTATTGATGACATTCTGCCTTTTCTCCATTACTGCCTTTACTCTATTTCTGTCTTTCTGTCTTTTCTCTATTTCTGACTTTTCTCTATTTATGACTTTCTGCCTTTTCTGTATTTCTGTGTTTTCTCTATTTATGACTTTCTGTCTTTTCTGTATTTCTGACTTTTCTCTATTTATGACTTTCTGCCTTTTCCGTATTTCTGACTTTTCTCTATTTATGACTTTCTGCCTTTTCTGTATTTCTGACTTTTCTCTATTTATGACTTTCTGCCTTTTCTGTATTTCTGTCTTTTCTCTATTTATGACGTTCTGCCTTTTATGTATTCCTGACTTTTCTCTATTTATGACTTTCTGCCTTTTCTGTATTTCTGACTTTTCACTATTTATGAATTTCTGCCTTTTCTGTAATTCTGACTTTTCTCTATTTCTGACTTTTCTCTATTTATGAATTTTTGCCTTTTCTGTATTTCTGTCTTTTCTCTCTTTATGAATTTCTGTCTTTTCTGTATTTCTGACTTCTCTCTATTTATGACTTTCTGCCTTTTCTGTATTTCTGTCTTTTCTCTATTTCTTACTTTTCTCTATTTATGACTTTCTGCCTTTTCGGTATTTCTGATTTTTCTCTATTTATGACTTTCTGTCTTTTCTGTATTCATGACTTTTCTCTATTTCTGACTTTTCTCTATTTATGACTTTCTGTCTTTTCTGTATTTCTGACTTTTCTCTATTTATGACTTTCTGTCTTTTCTGTATTTCTGACTTTTTTCTATTTTTGACTTTCTGTCTTTTCTGTATTTCTGACTTTTTTCTATTTCTGACTTTCTGCCTTTTCTTTATTTCTGTCTTTTCTCTATTTCTGTCTTTCTGCCTTTTCTGTATTTCTGACTTTTCTCTATTTATGACATTCTGCCTTTTCTGTATTTCTGACTTTTCTCTATTTATGACTTTCTGCCTTTTCTGTATTTCTGACTTTTCTCTATTTATGACGTTCTGCCTTTTCTGTATTCCTGACTTTTCTCGATTTATGACTTTCTGCCTATTCTGTATTTCTGTCTTTTCTCTATTTATGACTTTCTGTCTTTTCTGTATTTCTGACTTTTCTCTATTTATGACTTTCTGCCTTTTCTGTATTTCTGTCTTTTCTCTATTTCTTACTTTTCTCTATTTATGAATTTCTGTCTTTTATGTATTTCTGACTTTTCTCTATTTATGACTTTCTGCCTTTTCTGTAATTCTGTCTTTTCTCTATTTATGACTTTTCTCTATTTCTGACTTTCTGTCTTTTCTGTATTTCTGACTTTTTTCTATTTCTGACTTTCTGCCTTTTCTTTATTTCTTTCTTTTCTCTATTTCTGTCTGTCTGTCTTTTCTCTATTTCTGACTTTTCTCTATTTATGACTTTCTGCCTTTTCTGTATTTCTGACTTTTCTCTATTTATGACTTTCTGCCTTTTCAGTATTTCTGTCTTTTCTCTTTGTCTGACTTTTCTCTATTTATGACCTTTCGCTATTTATGTCTTTCTGCCTTTTCTGTACTTCTGTCTTTTCTCTATTTATGACTTTCTGCCTTTTCTCTATTTCTGACATTTCTCTATTTATGACTTTCTGTCTTTTCTGTCTTTCTGTCTTTTCTCTATTTCTGACTTTTCTCTATTTATGACTTTCTGCCTTTTCTGTATTTCTGTCTTTTCTCTATTTATGACTTTCTGCCTTTTCTGTATTTCTGTCTTTTCTCTATTTCTTACTTTTCTCTATTTATGAATTTCTGTCTTTTCTGTATTTCTGACTTTTCTCTATTTATGACTTTCTGTCTTTTCGGTATTTCTGATTTTTCTCTATTTATGACTTTCTGTCTTTTCTGTATTCATGACTTTTCTCTATTTATGACTTTTCTCTATTTATGACTTTCTGTCTTTTCTGTATTTCTGACTTTTCTCTATTTCTGACTTTCTGTCTTTTCTGTATTTCTGACTTTTTTCTATTTCTGACTTTCTGCCTTTTCTTTATTTCTGTCTTTTCTCTATTTCTGTCTTTCTGTCTTTTCTCTATTTCTGACTTTTCTCTATTTATGACTTTCTGCCTTTTCTGTATTTCTGTCTTTTCTCTATTTATGACTTTCTGTCTTTTCTGTATTTCTGACTTTTCTCTATTTATGACTTTCTGCCTTTTCTGTATTTCTGACTTTTCTCTATTTTTGACATTCTGCCTTTTCTGTATTTCTGACTTTTCTCTATTTATGACTTTCCGCCTTTTCTGTATTTCTGACTTTTCTCTATTTATGACTTTCTGCCTTTTCTGCATTTCTGTCTTTTCTCTATTTATGACGTTCTGCCTTTTATGTATTCCTGACTTTTCTCTATTTATGACTTTCTGCCTTTTCTGTATTTCTGACTTTTCACTATTTATGAATTTCTGCCTTTTCTGTAATTCTGACTTTTCTCTATTTCTGACTTTTCTCTATTTATGACTTTCTGCCTTTTCTCTATTTCTGACATTTCTCTATTTATGACTTTCTGTCTTTTCTGTATTTCTGACTTTTCTCTATTGATGACATTCTGCCTTTTCTCCATTACTGCCTTTACTCTATTTCTGTCTTTCTGTCTTTTCTCTATTTCTGACTTTTCTCTATTTATGACTTTCTGCCTTTTCTGTATTTCTGTCTTTTCTCTATTTATGACTTTCTGTCTTTTCTGTATTTCTGACTTTTCTCTATTTATGACTTTCTGCCTTTTCTGTATTTCTGACTTTTCTCTATTTATGACTTTCTGTCTTTTCTGTATTCATGACTTTTCTCTATTTCTGACTTTCTGCCTCTTCTGTATTTCTGTCTTTTCTCTATTTATGACGTTCTGCCTTTTATGTATTCCTGGCTTTTCTCTATTTATGAGTTTCTGCCTTTTCTGTATTTCTGACTTTTCACTATTTATGAATTTCTGCCTTTTCTGTAATTCTGACTTTTCTCTATTTCTGACTTTTCTCTATTTCTGACTTTTCTCTATTTATGAATTTCTGCCTTTTCTGTATTTCTGTCTTTTCTCTCTTTATGAATTTCTGTCTTTTCTGTATTTCTGACTTTTCTCTATTTATGACTTTCTGCCTTTTCTGTATTTCTGTCTTTTCTCTATTTCTTACTTTTCTCTATTTATGACTTTCTGCCTTTTCTGTATTTCTGTCTTTTCTCTATTTCTTACTTTTCTCTATTTATGACTTTCTGTCTTTTCGGTATTTCTGATTTTTCTCTATTTATGACTTTCTGTCTTTTCTGTATTCATGACTTTTCTCTATTTCTGACTTTTCTCTATTTATGACTTTCTGTCTTTTCTGTATTTCTGACTTTTCTCTATTTATGACTTTCTGTCTTTTCTGTATTTCTGACTTTTTTCTATTTCTGACTTTCTGTCTTTTCTGTATTTCTGACTTTTTTCTATTTCTGACTTTCTGCCTTTTCTTTATTTCTGTCTTTTCTCTATTTCTGTCTTTCTGCCTTTTCTGTATTTCTAACTTTTCTCTATTTATGACATTCTGCCTTTTCTGTATTTCTGACTTTTCTCTATTTATGACTTTCTGCCTTTTCTGTATTTCTGACTTTTCTCTATTTATGACTTTCTGCCTTTTCTGCATTTCTGTCTTTTCTCTATTTATGACGTTCTGCCTTTTATGTATTCCTGACTTTTCTCTATTTATGACTTTCTGCCTTTTCTGTATTTCTGACTTTTCACTATTTATGAATTTCTGCCTTTTCTGTAATTCTGACTTTTCTCTATTTCTGACTTTTCTCTATTTATGAATTTCTGCCTTTTCTGTATTTCTGTCTTTTCTCTCTTTATGAATTTCTGTCTTTTCTGTATTTCTGACTTTTCTCTATTTATGACTTTCTGCCTTTTCTGTATTTCTGTCTTTTCTCGATTTCTTACTTTTCTCTATTTATGACTTTCTGCCTTTTCTGTATTTCTGTCTTTTCTCTATTTCTTACTTTTCTCTATTTATGAATTTCTGTCTTTTCTGTATTTCTGACTTTTCTCTATTTATGACTTTCTGTCTTTTCGGTATTTCTGATTTTTCTCTATTTATGACTTTCTGTCTTTTCTGTATTCATGACATTTCTCTATTTATGACTTTTCTCTATTTATGACTTTCTGTCTTTTCTGTATTTCTGACTTTTCTCTATTTCTGACTTTCTGCCTTTTCTGTATTTCTGTCTTTTCTCTATTTATGACTTTCTGTCTTTTCTGTATTTCTGACTTTTCTCTATTTATGACTTTCTGCCTTTTCTGTATTTCTGACTTTTCTCTATTTTTGACATTCTGCCTTTTCTGTATTTCTGACTTTTCTCTATTTATGACTTTCTGCCTTTTCTGTATTTCTGACTTTTCTCTATTTATGACTTTCTGCCTTTTCTGCATTTCTGTCTTTTCTCTATTTATGACGTTCTGCCTTTTATGTATTCCTGACTTTTCTCTATTTATGACTTTCTGCCTTTTCTGTATTTCTGACTTTTCACTATTTATGAATTTCTGCCTTTTCTGTAATTCTGACTTTTCTCTATTTCTGACTTTTCTCTATTTATGAATTTCTGCCTTTTCTGTATTTCTGTCTTTTCTCTCTTTATGAATTTCTGTCTTTTCTGTATTTCTGACTTTTCTCTATTTATGACTTTCTGCCTTTTCTGTATTTCTGTCTTTTCTCTATTTCTTACTTTTCTCTATTTATGACTTTCTGCCTTTTCTGTATTTCTGTCTTTTCTCTATTTCTTACTTTTCTCTATTTATGAATTTCTGCCTTTTCTGTATTTCTGACTTTTCTCTATTTATGACTTTCTGTCTTTTCTGTATTTCTGACTTTTCTCTATTTATGACTTTCTGCCTTTTCTGTATTTCTGACTTTTCTCTATTTTTGACATTCAGCCTTTTCTGTATTTCTGACTTTTCTCTATTTATGACTTTCTGCCTTTTCTGTATTTCTGACTTTTCTCTATTTATGACTTTCTGCCTTTTCTGCATTTCTGTCTTTTCTCTATTTATGACGTTCTGCCTTTTATGTATTCCTGACTTTTCTCTATTTATGACTTTCTGCCTTTTCTGTATTTCTGACTTTTCACTATTTATGAATTTCTGCCTTTTCTGTAATTCTGACATTTCTCTATTTATGACTTTCTGTCTTTTCTGTATTTCTGACTTTTCTCTATTGATGACATTCTGCCTTTTCTCCATTACTGCCTTTACTCTATTTCTGTCTTTCTGTCTTTTCTCTATTTCTGACTTTTCTCTATTTATGACTTTCTGCCTTTTCTGTATTTCTGTCTTTTCTCTATTTATGACTTTCTGTCTTTTCTGTATTTCTGACTTTTCTCTATTTATGACTTTCTGCCTTTTCTGTATTCATGACTTTTCTCTATTTCTGACTTTCTGCCTTTTCTGTATTTCTGTCTTTTCTCTATTTATGACGTTCTGCCTTTTATGTATTCCTGGCTTTTCTCTATTTATGACTTTCTGCCTTTTCTGTATTTCTGACTTTTCACTATTTATGAATTTCTGCCTTTTCTGTAATTCTGACTTTTCTCTATTTCTGACTTTTCTCTATTTATGAATTTCTGCCTTTTCTGTATTTCTGTCTTTTCTCTCTTTATGAATTTCTGTCTTTTCTGTATTTCTGACTTTTCTCTATTTATGACTTTCTGCCTTTTCTGTATTTCTGTCTTTTCTCTATTTCTTACTTTTCTCTATTTATGACTTTCTGCCTTTTCTGTATTTCTGTCTTTTCTCTATTTCTTACTTTTCTCTATTTATGACTTTCTGTCTTTTCGGTATTTCTGATTTTTCTCTATTTATGACTTTCTGTCTTTTCTGTATTCATGACTTTTCTCTATTTCTGACTTTTCTCTATTTATGACTTTCTGTCTTTTCTGTATTTCTGACTTTTCTCTATTTATGACTTTCTGTCTTTTCTGTATTTGTGACTTTTTTCTATTTCTGACTTTCTGTCTTTTCTGTATTTCTGACTTTTTTCTATTTCTGACTTTCTGCCTTTTCTTTATTTCTGTCTTTTCTCTATTTCTGTCTTTCTGCCTTTTCTGTATTTCTGACTTTTCTCTATTTATGACATTCTGCCTTTTCTGTATTTCTGACTTTTCTCTATTTATGACTTTCTGCCTTTTCTGTATTTCTGACTTTTCTCTATTTATGACTTTCTGCCTTTTCTTTATTTCTGTCTTTTCTCTATTTATGACTTTCTGTCTTTTCTGTATTTCTGACTTTTCTCTATTTATGAATTTCTGCCTTTTCTGTAATTCTGACTTTTCTCTATTTATGACTTTCTGTCTTTTCTGTATTCATGACTTTTCTCTATTTATGACTTTTCTCTATTTATGACTTTCTGTCTTTTCTGTATTTCTGACTTTTCTCTATTTCTGACTTTCTGTCTTTTCTGTATTTCTGACTTTTTTCTATTTCTGACTTTCTGCCTTTTCTTTATTTCTTTCTTTTCTCTATTTCTGTCTGTCTGTCTTTTCTCTATTTCTGACTTTTCTCTATTTATGACTTTCTGCCTTTTCTGTATTTCTGACTTTTCTCTATTTCTGACTTTTCTCTATTTATGAATTTCTGCCTTTTCTGTATTTCTGTCTTTTCTCTCTTTATGAATTTCTGTCTTTTCTGTATTTCTGACTTTTCTCTATTTATGACTTTCTGCCTTTTCTGTATTTCTGTCTTTTCTCTATTTCTTACTTTTCTCTATTTATGACTTTCTGCCTTTTCTGTATTTCTGTCTTTTCTCTATTTCTTACTTTTCTCTATTTATGAATTTCTGTCTTTTCTGTATTTCTGACTTTTCTCTATTTATGACTTTCTGTCTTTTCGGTATTTCTGATTTTTCTCTATTTATGACTTTCTGTCTTTTCTGTATTCATGACTTTTCTCTATTTATGACTTTTCTCTATTTTTGACTTTCTGTCTTTTCTGTATTTCTGACTTTTCTCTATTTCTGACTTTCTGTCTTTTCTGTATTTCTGACTTTTTTCTATTTCTGACTTTCTGCCTTTTCTTTATTTCTGTCTTTTCTCTATTTCTGTCTTTCTGTCTTTTCTCTATATCTGACTTTTCTCTATTTATGACTTTCTGCCTTTTCTGTATTTCTGTCTTTTCTCTATTTCTTACTTTTCTCTATTTATGACTTTCTGCCTTTTCTGTATTTCTGTCTTTTCTCTATTTCTTACTTTTCTCTATTTATGACTTTCTGTCTTTTCGGTATTTCTGATTTTTCTCTATTTATGACTTTCTGTCTTTTCTGTATTCATGACTTTTCTCTATTTCTGACTTTTCTCTATTTATGACTTTCTGTCTTTTCTGTATTTCTGACTTTTCTCTATTTATGACTTTCTGTCTTTTCTGTATTTGTGACTTTTTTCTATTTCTGACTTTCTGTCTTTTCTGTATTTCTGACTTTTTCTATTTCTGACTTTCTGCCTTTTCTTTATTTCTGTCTTTTCTCTATTTCTGTCTTTCTGCCTTTTCTGTATTTCTGACTTTTCTCTATTTATGACATTCTGCCTTTTCTGTATTTCTGACTTTTCTCTATTTATGACTTTCTGCCTTTTCTGCATTTCTGTCTTTTCTCTATTTATGACGTTCTGCCTTTTCTGTATTCCTGACTTTTCTCGATTTATGACTTTCTGCCTATTCTGTATTTCTGTCTTTTCTCTATTTATGACTTTCTGTCTTTTCTGTATTTCTGACTTTTCTCTATTTATGAATTTCTGCCTTTTCTGTAATTCTGACTTTTCTCTATTTATGACTTTCTGTCTTTTCTGTATTCATGACTTTTCTCTATTTATGACTTTTCTCTATTTATGACTTTCTGTCTTTTCTGTATTTCTGACTTTTCTCTATTTCTGACTTTCTGTCTTTTCTGTATTTCTGACTTTTTTCTATTTCTGACTTTCTGCCTTTTCTTTATTTCTTTCTTTTCTCTATTTCTGTCTGTCTGTCTTTTCTCTATTTCTGACTTTTCTCTATTTATGACTTTCTGCCTTTTCTGTATTTCTGACTTTTCTCTATTTCTGACTTTTCTCTATTTATGAATTTCTGCCTTTTCTGTATTTCTGTCTTTTCTCTCTTTATGAATTTCTGTCTTTTCTGTATTTCTGACTTTTCTCTATTTATGACTTTCTGCCTTTTCTGTATTTCTGTCTTTTCTCTATTTCTTACTTTTCTCTATTTATGACTTTCTGCCTTTTCTGTAATTCTGACTTTTCTCTATTTCTGACTTTTCTCTATTTATGAATTACTGCCTTTTCTGTATTTCTGTCTTTTCTCTCTTTATGAATTTCTGTCTTTTCTGTATTTCTGACTTTTCTCTATTTATGACTTTCTGCCTTTTCTGTATTTCTGTCTTTTCTCTATTTCTTACTTTTCTCTATTTATGACTTTCTGCCTTTTCTGTATTTCTGTCTTTTCTCTATTTCTTACTTTTCTCTATTTATGAATTTCTGTCTTTTCTGTATTTCTGACTTTTCTCTATTTATGACTTTCTGTCTTTTCGGTATTTCTGATTTTTCTCTATTTATGACTTTCTGTCTTTTCTGTATTCATGACTTTTCTCTATTTATGACTTTTCTCTATTTTTGACTTTCTGTCTTTTCTGTATTTCTGACTTTTCTCTATTTCTGACTTTCTGTCTTTTCTGTATTTCTGACTTTTTTCTATTTCTGACTTTCTGCCTTTTCTTTATTTCTGTCTTTTCTCTATTTCTGTCTTTCTGTCTTTTCTCTAAATCTGACTTTTCACTATTTATGACTTTCTGCCTTTTCTGTATTTCTGACTTTTCTCTATTTATGACTTTCTGCCTTTTCAGTATTTCTGTCTTTTCTCTTTGTCTGACTTTTCTCTATTTATGACCTTTCGCTATTTATGACTTTCTGCCTTTTCTGTACTTCTGTCTTTTCTCTATTTATGACTTTCTGCCTTTTCTCTATTTCTGACATTTCTCTATTTATGACTTTCTGTCTTTTCTGTATTTCTGACTTTTCTCTATTGATGACATTCTGCCTTTTCTCCATTACTGCCTTTACTCTATTTCTGTCTTTCTGTCTTTTCTCTATTTCTGACTTTTCTCTATTTATGACTTTCTGCCTTTTCTGTATTTCTGTGTTTTCTCTATTTATGACTTTCTGTCTTTTCTGTATTTCTGACTTTTCTCTATTTATGACTTTCTGCCTTTTCTGTATTTCTGACTTTTCTCTATTTATGACTTTCTGCCTTTTCTGTATTTCTGACTTTTCTCTATTTATGACTTTCTGCCTTTTCTGTATTTCTGTCTTTTCTCTATTTATGACGTTCTGCCTTTTATGTATTCCTGACTTTTCTCTATTTATGACTTTCTGCCTTTTCTGTATTTCTGACTTTTCACTATTTATGAATTTCTGCCTTTTCTGTAATTCTGACTTTTCTCTATTTCTGACTTTTCTCTATTTATGAATTTTTGCCTTTTCTGTATTTCTGTCTTTTCTCTCTTTATGAATTTCTGTCTTTTCTGTATTTCTGACTTTTCTCTATTTATGACTTTCTGCCTTTTCTGTATTTCTGTCTTTTCTCTATTTCTTACTTTTCTCTATTTATGACTTTCTGCCTTTTCTGTATTTCTGTCTTTTCTCTATTTCTTACTTTTCTCTATTTATGACTTTCTGTCTTTTCGGTATTTCTGATTTTTCTCTATTTATGACTTTCTGTCTTTTCTGTATTCATGACTTTTCTCTATTTCTGACTTTTCTCTATTTATGACTTTCTGTCTTTTCTGTATTTCTGACTTTTCTCTATTTATGACTTTCTGTCTTTTCTGTATTTCTGACTTTTTTCTATTTTTGACTTTCTGTCTTTTCTGTATTTCTGACTTTTTTCTATTTCTGACTTTCTGCCTTTTCTTTATTTCTGTCTTTTCTCTATTTCTGTCTTTCTGCCTTTTCTGTATTTCTGACTTTTCTCTATTTATGACATTCTGCCTTTTCTGTATTTCTGACTTTTCTCTATTTATGACTTTCTGCCTTTTCTGTATTTCTGACTTTTCTCTATTTATGACTTTCTGCCTTTTCTGCATTTCTGTCTTTTCTCTATTTATGACGTTCTGCCTTTTCTGTATTCCTGACTTTTCTCGATTTATGACTTTCTGCCTATTCTGTATTTCTGTCTTTTCTCTATTTATGACTTTCTGTCTTTTCTGTATTTCTGACTTTTCTCTATTTATGAATTTCTGCCTTTTCTGTAATTCTGACTTTTCTCTATTTATGACTTTCTGTCTTTTCTGTATTCATGACTTTTCTCTATTTATGACTTTTCTCTATTTATGACTTTCTGTCTTTTCTGTATTTCTGACTTTTCTCTATTTCTGACTTTCTGTCTTTTCTGTATTTCTGACTTTTTTCTATTTCTGACTTTCTGCCTTTTCTTTATTTCTTTCTTTTCTCTATTTCTGTCTGTCTGTCTTTTCTCTATTTCTGACTTTTCTCTATTTATGACTTTCTGCCTTTTCTGTATTTCTGACTTTTCTCTATTTATGACTTTCTGCCTTTTCAGTATTTCTGTCTTTTCTGTATTTCTGACTTTTCTCTATTTATGACCTTTCGCTATTTATGACTTTCTGCCTTTTCTGTACTTCTGTCTTTTCTCTATTTATGACTTTCTGCCTTTTCTCTATTTCTGACATTTCTCTATTTATGACTTTCTGTCTTTTCTGTCTTTCTGTCTTTTCTCTATTTCTGACTTTTCTCTATTTATGACTTTCTGCCTTTTCTGTATTTCTGTCTTTTCTCTATTTATGACTTTCTGCCTTTTCTGTATTTCTGTCTTTTCTCTATTTCTTACTTTTCTCTATTTATGAATTTCTGTCTTTTCTGTATTTCTGACTTTTCTCTATTTATGACTTTCTGTCTTTTCGGTATTTCTGATTTTTCTCTATTTATGACTTTCTGTCTTTTCTGTATTCATGACTTTTCTCTATTTATGACTTTTCTCTATTTATGACTTTCTGTCTTTTCTGTATTTCTGACTTTTCTCTATTTCTGACTTTCTGTCTTTTCTGTATTTCTGACTTTTTTCTATTTCTGACTTTCTGCCTTTTCTTTATTTCTGTCTTTTCTCTATTTCTGTCTTTCTGTCTTTTCTCTATTTCTGACTTTCTGCCTTTTCTGTATTTCTGTCTTTTCTCTATTTATGACTTTCTGTCTTTTCTGTATTTCTGACTTTTCTCTATTTATGACTTTCTGCCTTTTCTGTATTTCTGACTTTTCTCTATTTTTGACATTCTGCCTTTTCTGTATTTCTGACTTTTCTCTATTTATGACTTTCTGCCTTTTCTGTATTTCTGACTTTTCTCTATTTATGACTTTCTGCCTTTTCTGCATTTCTGTCTTTTCTCTATTTATGACGTTCTGCCTTTTATGTATTCCTGACTTTTCTCTATTTATGACTTTCTGCCTTTTCTGTATTTCTGACTTTTCACTATTTATGAATTTCTGCCTTTTCTGTAATTCTGACTTTTCTCTATTTCTGACTTTTCTCTATTTATGACTTTCTGCCTTTTCTCTATTTCTGACATTTCTCTATTTATGACTTTCTGTCTTTTCTGTATTTCTGACTTTTCTCTATTGATGACATTCTGCCTTTTCTCCATTACTGCCTTTACTCTATTTCTGTCTTTCTGTCTTTTCTCTATTTCTGACTTTTCTCTATTTATGACTTTCTGCCTTTTCTGTATTTCTGACTTTTCTCTATTTACGACTTTCTGTCTTTTCTGTATTTCTGACTTTTCTCTATTTATGAATTTCAGCCTTTTCTGTATTTCTGACTTTTCTCTATTTATGACTTTCTGCCTTTTCTGCATTTCTGTCTTTTCTCTATTTATGACGTTCTGCCTTTTATGTATTCCTGACTTTTCTCTATTTATGACTTTCTGCCTTTTCTGTATTTCTGACTTTTCACTATTTATGAATTTCTGCCTTTTCTGTAATTCTGACTTTTCTCTATTTCTGACTTTTCTCTATTTATGAATTTCTGCCTTTTCTGTATTTCTGTCTTTTCTCTCTTTATGAATTTCTGTCTTTTCTGTATTTCTGACTTTTCTCTATTTATGACTTTCTGCCTTTTCTGTATTTCTGTCTTTTCTCTATTTCTTACTTTTCTCTATTTATGACTTTCTGCCTTTTCTGTATTTCTGTCTTTTCTCTATTTCTTACTTTTCTCTATTTATGAATTTCTGCCTTTTCTGTATTTCTGACTTTTCTCTATTTATGACTTTCTGTCTTTTCTTTATTTCTGACTTTTCTCTATTTATGACTTTCTGCCTTTTCTGTATTTCTGACTTTTCTCTATTTTTGACATTCAGCCTTTTCTGTATTTCTGACTTTTCTCTATTTATGACTTTCTGCCTTTTCTGTATTTCTGACTTTTCTCTATTTATGACTTTCTGCCTTTTCTGCATTTCTGTCTTTTCTCTATTTATGACGTTCTGCCTTTTATGTATTCCTGACTTTTCTCTATTTATGACTTTCTGCCTTTTCTGTATTTCTGACTTTTCACTATTTATGAATTTCTGCCTTTTCTGTAATTCTGACATTTCTCTATTTATGACTTTCTGTCTTTTCTGTATTTCTGACTTTTCTCTATTGATGACATTCTGCCTTTTCTCCATTACTGCCTTTACTCTATTTCTGTCTTTCTGTCTTTTCTCTATTTCTGACTTTTCTCTATTTATGACTTTCTGCCTTTTCTGTATTTCTGTCTTTTCTCTATTTATGACTTTCTGTCTTTTCTGTATTTCTGACTTTTCTCTATTTATGACTTTCTGCCTTTTCTGTATTTCTGACTTTTCTCTATTTATGACTTTCTGTCTTTTCTGTATTCATGACTTTTCTCTATTTCTGACTTTCTGCCTTTTCTGTATTTCTGTCTTTTCTCTATTTATGACGTTCTGCCTTTTATGTATTCCTGGCTTTTCTCTATTTATGACTTTCTGCCTTTTCTGTATTTCTGACTTTTCACTATTTATGAATTTCTGCCTTTTCTGTAATTCTGACTTTTCTCTATTTCTGACTTTTCTCTATTTATGAATTTCTGCCTTTTCTGTATTTCTGTCTTTTCTCTCTTTATGAATTTCTGTCTTTTCTGTATTTCTGACTTTTCTCTATTTATGACTTTCTGCCTTTTCTGTATATCTGTCTTTTCTCTATTTCTTACTTTTCTCTATTTATGACTTTCTGCCTTTTCTGTATTTCTGTCTTTTCTCTATTTCTTACTTTTCTCTATTTATGACTTTCTGTCTTTTCGGTATTTCTGATTTTTCTCTATTTATGACTTTCTGTCTTTTCTGTATTCATGACTTTTCTCTATTTCTGACTTTTCTCTATTTATGACTTTCTGTCTTTTCTGTATTTCTGACTTTTCTCTATTTATGACTTTCTGTCTTTTCTGTATTTGTGACTTTTTTCTATTTCTGACTTTCTGTCTTTTCTTTATTTCTGTCTTTTCTCTATTTCTGTCTTTCTGCCTTTTCTGTATTTCTGACTTTTCTCTATTTATGACATTCTGCCTTTTCTGTATTTCTGACTTTTCTCTATTTATGACTTTCTGCCTTTTCTGTATTTCTGACTTTTCTCTATTTATGACTTTCTGCCTTTTCTGCATTTCTGTCTTTTCTCTATTTATGACGTTCTGCCTTTTCTGTATTCCTGACTTTTCTCGATTTATGACTTTCTGCCTATTCTGTATTTCTGTCTTTTCTCTATTTATGACTTTCTGTCTTTTCTGTATTTCTGACTTTTCTCTATTTATGAATTTCTGCCTTTTCTGTAATTCTGACTTTTCTCTATTTATGACTTTCTGTCTTTTCTGTATTCATGACTTTTCTCTATTTATGACTTTTCTCTATTTATGACTTTCTGTCTTTTCTGTATTTCTGACTTTTCTCTATTTCTGACTTTCTGTCTTTTCTGTATTTCTGACTTTTTTCTATTTCTGACTTTCTGCCTTTTCTTTATTTCTTTCTTTTCTCTATTTATGACTTTCTGCCTTTTCAGTATTTCTGTCTTTTCTCTTTGTCTGACTTTTCTCTATTTATGACCTTTCGCTATTTATGACTTTCTGCCTTTTCTGTACTTCTGTCTTTTCTCTATTTATGACTTTCTGCCTTTTCTCTATTTCTGACATTTCTCTATTTATGACTTTCTGTCTTTTCTGTATTTCTGACTTTTCTCTATTGATGACATTCTGCCTTTTCTCCATTACTGCCTTTACTCTATTTCTGTCTTTCTGTCTTTTCTCTATTTCTGACTTTTCTCTATTTATGACTTTCTGCCTTTTCTGTATTTCTGTGTTTTCTCTATTTATGACTTTCTGTCTTTTCTGTATTTCTGACTTTTCTCTATTTATGACTTTCTGCCTTTTCTGTATTTCTGACTTTTCTCTATTTATGACTTTCTGCCTTTTCTGTATTTCTGACTTTTCTCTATTTATGACTTTCTGCCTTTTCTGTATTTCTGTCTTTTCTCTATTTATGACGTTCTGCCTTTTATGTATTCCTGACTTTTCTCTATTTATGACTTTCTGCCTTTTCTGTATTTCTGACTTTTCACTATTTATGAATTTCTGCCTTTTCTGTAATTCTGACTTTTCTCTATTTCTGACTTTTCTCTATTTATGAATTTTTGCCTTTTCTGTATTTCTGTCTTTTCTCTCTTTATGAATTTCTGTCTTTTCTGTATTTCTGACTTTTCTCTATTTATGACTTTCTGCCTTTTCTGTATTTCTGTCTTTTCTCTATTTCTTACTTTTCTCTATTTATGACTTTCTGCCTTTTCTGTATTTCTGTCTTTTCTCTATTTCTTACTTTTCTCTATTTATGACTTTCTGTCTTTTCGGTATTTCTGATTTTTCTCTATTTATGACTTTCTGTCTTTTCTGTATTCATGACTTTTCTCTATTTCTGACTTTTCTCTATTTATGACTTTCTGTCTTTTCTGTATTTCTGACTTTTCTCTATTTATGACTTTCTGTCTTTTCTGTATTTCTGACTTTTTTCTATTTTTGACTTTCTGTCTTTTCTGTATTTCTGACTTTTTTCTATTTCTGACTTTCTGCCTTTTCTTTATTTCTGTCTTTTCTCTATTTCTGTCTTTCTGCCTTTTCTGTATTTCTGACTTTTCTCTATTTATGACATTCTGCCTTTTCTGTATTTCTGACTTTTCTCTATTTATGACTTTCTGCCTTTTCTGTATTTCTGACTTTTCTCTATTTATGACTTTCTGCCTTTTCTGCATTTCTGTCTTTTCTCTATTTATGACGTTCTGCCTTTTCTGTATTCCTGACTTTTCTCGATTTATGACTTTCTGCCTATTCTGTATTTCTGTCTTTTCTCTATTTATGACTTTCTGTCTTTTCTGTATTTCTGACTTTTCTCTATTTATGAATTTCTGCCTTTTCTGTAATTCTGACTTTTCTCTATTTATGACTTTCTGTCTTTTCTGTATTCATGACTTTTCTCTATTTATGACTTTTCTCTATTTATGACTTTCTGTCTTTTCTGTATTTCTGACTTTTCTCTATTTCTGACTTTCTGTCTTTTCTGTATTTCTGACTTTTTTCTATTTCTGACTTTCTGCCTTTTCTTTATTTCTTTCTTTTCTCTATTTCTGTCTGTCTGTCTTTTCTCTATTTCTGACTTTTCTCTATTTATGACTTTCTGCCTTTTCTGTATTTCTGACTTTTCTCTATTTATGACTTTCTGCCTTTTCAGTATTTCTGTCTTTTCTGTATTTCTGACTTTTCTCTATTTATGACCTTTCGCTATTTATGACTTTCTGCCTTTTCTGTACTTCTGTCTTTTCTCTATTTATGACTTTCTGCCTTTTCTCTATTTCTGACATTTCTCTATTTATGACTTTCTGTCTTTTCTGTCTTTCTGTCTTTTCTCTATTTCTGACTTTTCTCTATTTATGACTTTCTGCCTTTTCTGTATTTCTGTCTTTTCTCTATTTATGACTTTCTGCCTTTTCTGTATTTCTGTCTTTTCTCTATTTCTTACTTTTCTCTATTTATGAATTTCTGTCTTTTCTGTATTTCTGACTTTTCTCTATTTATGACTTTCTGTCTTTTCGGTATTTCTGATTTTTCTCTATTTATGACTTTCTGTCTTTTCTGTATTCATGACTTTTCTCTATTTATGACTTTTCTCTATTTATGACTTTCTGTCTTTTCTGTATTTCTGACTTTTCTCTATTTCTGACTTTCTGTCTTTTCTGTATTTCTGACTTTTTTCTATTTCTGACTTTCTGCCTTTTCTTTATTTCTGTCTTTTCTCTATTTCTGTCTTTCTGTCTTTTCTCTATTTCTGACTTTCTGCCTTTTCTGTATTTCTGTCTTTTCTCTATTTATGACTTTCTGTCTTTTCTGTATTTCTGACTTTTCTCTATTTATGACTTTCTGCCTTTTCTGTATTTCTGACTTTTCTCTATTTTTGACATTCTGCCTTTTCTGTATTTCTGACTTTTCTCTATTTATGACTTTCTGCCTTTTCTGTATTTCTGACTTTTCTCTATTTATGACTTTCTGCCTTTTCTGCATTTCTGTCTTTTCTCTATTTATGACGTTCTGCCTTTTATGTATTCCTGACTTTTCTCTATTTATGACTTTCTGCCTTTTCTGTATTTCTGACTTTTCACTATTTATGAATTTCTGCCTTTTCTGTAATTCTGACTTTTCTCTATTTCTGACTTTTCTCTATTTATGACTTTCTGCCTTTTCTCTATTTCTGACATTTCTCTATTTATGACTTTCTGTCTTTTCTGTATTTCTGACTTTTCTCTATTGATGACATTCTGCCTTTTCTCCATTACTGCCTTTACTCTATTTCTGTCTTTCTGTCTTTTCTCTATTTCTGACTTTTCTCTATTTATGACTTTCTGCCTTTTCTGTATTTCTGACTTTTCTCTATTTACGACTTTCTGTCTTTTCTGTATTTCTGACTTTTCTCTATTTATGAATTTCAGCCTTTTCTGTATTTCTGACTTTTCTCTATTTATGACTTTCTGCCTTTTCTGCATTTCTGTCTTTTCTCTATTTATGACGTTCTGCCTTTTATGTATTCCTGACTTTTCTCTATTTATGACTTTCTGCCTTTTCTGTATTTCTGACTTTTCACTATTTATGAATTTCTGCCTTTTCTGTAATTCTGACTTTTCTCTATTTCTGACTTTTCTCTATTTATGAATTTCTGCCTTTTCTGTATTTCTGTCTTTTCTCTCTTTATGAATTTCTGTCTTTTCTGTATTTCTGACTTTTCTCTATTTATGACTTTCTGCCTTTTCTGTATTTCTGTCTTTTCTCTATTTCTTACTTTTCTCTATTTATGACTTTCTGCCTTTTCTGTATTTCTGTCTTTTCTCTATTTCTTACTTTTCTCTATTTATGAATTTCTGCCTTTTCTGTATTTCTGACTTTTCTCTATTTATGACTTTCTGTCTTTTCTTTATTTCTGACTTTTCTCTATTTATGACTTTCTGCCTTTTCTGTATTTCTGACTTTTCTCTATTTTTGACATTCAGCCTTTTCTGTATTTCTGACTTTTCTCTATTTATGACTTTCTGCCTTTTCTGTATTTCTGACTTTTCTCTATTTATGACTTTCTGCCTTTTCTGCATTTCTGTCTTTTCTCTATTTATGACGTTCTGCCTTTTATGTATTCCTGACTTTTCTCTATTTATGACTTTCTGCCTTTTCTGTATTTCTGACTTTTCACTATTTATGAATTTCTGCCTTTTCTGTAATTCTGACATTTCTCTATTTATGACTTTCTGTCTTTTCTGTATTTCTGACTTTTCTCTATTGATGACATTCTGCCTTTTCTCCATTACTGCCTTTACTCTATTTCTGTCTTTCTGTCTTTTCTCTATTTCTGACTTTTCTCTATTTATGACTTTCTGCCTTTTCTGTATTTCTGTCTTTTCTTAATTTATGACTTTCTGTCTTTTCTGTATTTCTGACTTTTCTCTATTTATGACTTTCTGCCTTTTCTGTATTTCTGACTTTTCTCTATTTATGACTTTCTGTCTTTTCTGTATTCATGACTTTTCTCTATTTCTGACTTTCTGCCTTTTCTGTATTTCTGTCTTTTCTCTATTTATGACGTTCTGCCTTTTATGTATTCCTGGCTTTTCTCTATTTATGACTTTCTGCCTTTTCTGTATTTCTGACTTTTCACTATTTATGAATTTCTGCCTTTTCTGTAATTCTGACTTTTCTCTATTTCTGACTTTTCTCTATTTATGAATTTCTGCCTTTTCTGTATTTCTGTCTTTTCTCTCTTTATGAATTTCTGTCTTTTCTGTATTTCTGACTTTTCTCTATTTATGACTTTCTGCCTTTTCTGTATATCTGTCTTTTCTCTATTTCTTACTTTTCTCTATTTATGACTTTCTGCCTTTTCTGTATTTCTGTCTTTTCTCTATTTCTTACTTTTCTCTATTTATGACTTTCTGTCTTTTCGGTATTTCTGATTTTTCTCTATTTATGACTTTCTGTCTTTTCTGTATTCATGACTTTTCTCTATTTCTGACTTTTCTCTATTTATGACTTTCTGTCTTTTCTGTATTTCTGACTTTTCTCTATTTATGACTTTCTGTCTTTTCTGTATTTGTGACTTTTTTCTATTTCTGACTTACTGTCTTTTCTTTATTTCTGTCTTTTCTCTATTTCTGTCTTTCTGCCTTTTCTGTATTTCTGACTTTTCTCTATTTATGACATTCTGCCTTTTCTGTATTTCTGACTTTTCTCTATTTATGACTTTCTGCCTTTTCTGTATTTCTGACTTTTCTCTATTTATGACTTTCTGCCTTTTCTGCATTTCTGTCTTTTCTCTATTTATGACGTTCTGCCTTTTCTGTATTCCTGACTTTTCTCGATTTATGACTTTCTGCCTATTCTGTATTTCTGTCTTTTCTCTATTTATGACTTTCTGTCTTTTCTGTATTTCTGACTTTTCTCTATTTATGAATTTCTGCCTTTTCTGTAATTCTGACTTTTCTCTATTTATGACTTTCTGTCTTTTCTGTATTCATGACTTTTCTCTATTTATGACTTTTCTCTATTTATGACTTTCTGTCTTTTCTGTATTTCTGACTTTTCTCTATTTCTGACTTTCTGTCTTTTCTGTATTTCTGACTTTTTTCTATTTCTGACTTTCTGCCTTTTCTTTATTTCTTTCTTTTCTCTATTTCTGTCTGTCTGTCTTTTCTCTATTTCTGACTTTTCTCTATTTATGACTTTCTGCCTTTTCTGTATTTCTGACTTTTCTCTATTTCTGACTTTTCTCTATTTATGAATTTCTGCCTTTTCTGTATTTCTGTCTTTTCTCTCTTTATGAATTTCTGTCTTTTCTGTATTTCTGACTTTTCTCTATTTATGACTTTCTGCCTTTTCTGTATTTCTGTCTTTTCTCTATTTCTTACTTTTCTCTATTTATGACTTTCTGCCTTTTCTGTAATTCTGACTTTTCTCTATTTCTGACTTTTCTCTATTTATGAATTTCTGCCTTTTCTGTATTTCTGTCTTTTCTCTCTTTATGAATTTCTGTCTTTTCTGTATTTCTGACTTTTCTCTATTTATGACTTTCTGCCTTTTCTGTATTTCTGTCTTTTCTCTATTTCTTACTTTTCTCTATTTATGACTTTCTGCCTTTTCTGTATTTCTGTCTTTTCTCTATTTCTTACTTTTCTCTATTTATGAATTTCTGTCTTTTCTGTATTTCTGACTTTTCTCTATTTATGACTTTCTGTCTTTTCGGTATTTCTGATTTTTCTCTATTTATGACTTTCTGTCTTTTCTGTATTCATGACTTTTCTCTATTTATGACTTTTCTCTATTTTTGACTTTCTGTCTTTTCTGTATTTCTGACTTTTCTCTATTTCTGACTTTCTGTCTTTTCTGTATTTCTGACTTTTTTCTATTTCTGACTTTCTGCCTTTTCTTTATTTCTGTCTTTTCTCTATTTCTGTCTTTCTGTCTTTTCTCTATATCTGACTTTTCTCTATTTATGACTTTCTGCCTTTTCTGTATTTCTGACTTTTCTCTATTTATGACTTTCTGCCTTTTCAGTATTTCTGTCTTTTCTCTTTGTCTGACTTTTCTCTATTTATGACCTTTCGCTATTTATGACTTTCTGCCTTTTCTGTACTTCTGTCTTTTCTCTATTTATGACTTTCTGCCTTTTCTCTATTTCTGACATTTCTCTATTTATGACTTTCTGTCTTTTCTGTATTTCTGACTTTTCTCTATTGATGACATTCTGCCTTTTCTCCATTACTGCCTTTACTCTATTTCTGTCTTTCTGTCTTTTCTCTATTTCTGACTTTTCTCTATTTATGACTTTCTGCCTTTTCTGTATTTCTGTGTTTTCTCTATTTATGACTTTCTGTCTTTTCTGTATTTCTGACTTTTCTCTATTTATGACTTTCTGCCTTTTCTGTATTTCTGACTTTTCTCTATTTATGACTTTCTGCCTTTTCTGTATTTCTGACTTTTCTCTATTTATGACTTTCTGCCTTTTCTGTATTTCTGTCTTTTCTCTATTTATGACGTTCTGCCTTTTATGTATTCCTGACTTTTCTCTATTTATGACTTTCTGCCTTTTCTGTATTTCTGACTTTTCACTATTTATGAATTTCTGCCTTTTCTGTAATTCTGACTTTTCTCTATTTCTGACTTTTCTCTATTTATGAATTTTTGCCTTTTCTGTATTTCTGTCTTTTCTCTCTTTATGAATTTCTGTCTTTTCTGTATTTCTGACTTTTCTCTATTTATGACTTTCTGCCTTTTCTGTATTTCTGTCTTTTCTCTATTTCTTACTTTTCTCTATTTATGACTTTCTGCCTTTTCTGTATTTCTGTCTTTTCTCTATTTCTTACTTTTCTCTATTTATGACTTTCTGTCTTTTCGGTATTTCTGATTTTTCTCTATTTATGACTTTCTGTCTTTTCTGTATTCATGACTTTTCTCTATTTCTGACTTTTCTCTATTTATGACTTTCTGTCTTTTCTGTATTTCTGACTTTTCTCTATTTATGACTTTCTGTCTTTTCTGTATTTCTGACTTTTTTCTATTTTTGACTTTCTGTCTTTTCTGTATTTCTGACTTTTTTCTATTTCTGACTTTCTGCCTTTTCTTTATTTCTGTCTTTTCTCTATTTCTGTCTTTCTGCCTTTTCTGTATTTCTGACTTTTCTCTATTTATGACATTCTGCCTTTTCTGTATTTCTGACTTTTCTCTATTTATGACTTTCTGCCTTTTCTGTATTTCTGACTTTTCTCTATTTATGACTTTCTGCCTTTTCTGCATTTCTGTCTTTTCTCTATTTATGACGTTCTGCCTTTTCTGTATTCCTGACTTTTCTCGATTTATGACTTTCTGCCTATTCTGTATTTCTGTCTTTTCTCTATTTATGACTTTCTGTCTTTTCTGTATTTCTGACTTTTCTCTATTTATGAATTTCTGCCTTTTCTGTAATTCTGACTTTTCTCTATTTATGACTTTCTGTCTTTTCTGTATTCATGACTTTTCTCTATTTATGACTTTTCTCTATTTATGACTTTCTGTCTTTTCTGTATTTCTGACTTTTCTCTATTTCTGACTTTCTGTCTTTTCTGTATTTCTGACTTTTTTCTATTTCTGACTTTCTGCCTTTTCTTGATTTCTTTCTTTTCTCTATTTCTGTCTGTCTGTCTTTTCTCTATTTCTGACTTTTCTCTATTTATGACTTTCTGCCTTTTCTGTATTTCTGACTTTTCTCTATTTATGACTTTCTGCCTTTTCAGTATTTCTGTCTTTTCTCTTTGTCTGACTTTTCTCTATTTATGACCTTTCGCTATTTATGACTTTCTGCCTTTTCTGTACTTCTGTCTTTTCTCTATTTATGACTTTCTGCCTTTTCTCTATTTCTGACATTTCTCTATTTATGACTTTCTGTCTTTTCTGTCTTTCTGTCTTTTCTCTATTTCTGACTTTTCTCTATTTATGACTTTCTGCCTTTTCTGTATTTCTGTCTTTTCTCTATTTATGACTTTCTGCCTTTTCTGTATTTCTGTCTTTTCTCTATTTCTTACTTTTCTCTATTTATGAATTTCTGTCTTTTCTGTATTTCTGACTTTTCTCTATTTATGACTTTCTGTCTTTTCGGTATTTCTGATTTTTCTCTATTTATGACTTTCTGTCTTTTCTGTATTCATGACTTTTCTCTATTTATGACTTTTCTCTATTTATGACTTTCTGTCTTTTCTGTATTTCTGACTTTTCTCTATTTCTGACTTTCTGTCTTTTCTGTATTTCTGACTTTTTTCTATTTCTGACTTTCTGCCTTTTCTTTATTTCTGTCTTTTCTCTATTTCTGTCTTTCTGTCTTTTCTCTATTTCTGACTTTTCTCTATTTATGACTTTCTGCCTTTTCTGTATTTCTGTCTTTTCTCTATTTATGACTTTCTGTCTTTTCTGTATTTCTGACTTTTCTCTATTTATGACTTTCTGCCTTTTCTGTATTTCTGACTTTTCTCTATTTTTGACATTCTGCCTTTTCTGTATTTCTGACTTTTCTCTATTTATGACTTTCTGCCTTTTCTGTATTTCTGACTTTTCTCTATTTATGACTTTCTGCCTTTTCTGCATTTCTGTCTTTTCTCTATTTATGACGTTCTGCCTTTTATGTATTCCTGACTTTTCTCTATTTATGACTTTCTGCCTTTTCTGTATTTCTGACTTTTCACTATTTCTGACTTTTCACTATTTATGACTTTCTGCCTTTTCTCTATTTCTGACATTTCTCTATTTCTGACTTTTCTCTATTTATGACTTTCTGCCTTTTCTCTATTTCTGACTTTTCTCTATTTCTGACTTTTCTCTATTTATGACTTTCTGCCTTTTCTCTATTTCTGACATTTCTCTATTTATGACTTTCTGTCTTTTCTGTATTTCTGACTTTTCTCTATTGATGACATTCTGCCTTTTCTCCATTACTGCCTTTACTCTATTTCTGTCTTTCTGTCTTTTCTCTATTTCTGACTTTTCTCTATTTATGACTTTCTGCCTTTTCTGTATTTCTGTCTTTTCTCTATTTATGACTTTCTGTCTTTTCTGTATTTCTGACTTTTCTCTATTTATGACTTTCTGCCTTTTCTGTATTCATGACTTTTCTCTATTTCTGACTTTTCTCTATTTATGACTTTCTGTCTTTTCTGTATTTCTGACTTTTCTCTATTTATGACTTTCTGTCTTTTCTGTATTTCTGACTTTTTTCTATTTTTGACTTTCTGTCTTTTCTGTATTTCTGACTTTTTTCTATTTCTGACTTTCTGCCTTTTCTTTATTTCTGTCTTTTCTCTATTTCTGTCTTTCTGCCTTTTCTGTATTTCTGACTTTTCTCTATTTATGACATTCTGCCTTTTCTGTATTTCTGACTTTTCTCTATTTATGACTTTCTGCCTTTTCTGTATTTCTGACTTTTCTCTATTTATGACTTTCTGCCTTTTCTGCATTTCTGTCTTTTCTCTATTTATGACGTTCTGCCTTTTCTGTATTCCTGACTTTTCTCGATTTATGACTTTCTGCCTATTCTGTATTTCTGTCTTTTCTCTATTTATGACTTTCTGTCTTTTCTGTATTTCTGACTTTTCTCTATTTATGAATTTCTGCCTTTTCTGTAATTCTGACTTTTCTCTATTTATGACTTTCTGCCTTTTCTCTATTTCTGACATTTCTCTATTTATGACTTTCTGTCTTTTCTGTATTTCTGACTTTTCTCTATTGATGACATTCTGCCTTTTCTCCATTACTGCCTTTACTCTATTTCTGTCTTTCTGTCTTTTCTCTATTTCTGACTTTTCTCTATTTATGACTTTCTGCCTTTTCTGTATTTCTGTCTTTTCTCTATTTATGACTTTCTGTCTTTTCTGTATTTCTGACTTTTCTCTATTTATGACTTTCTGCCTTTTCTGTATTCATGACTTTTCTCTATTTCTGACTTTTCTCTATTTATGACTTTCTGTCTTTTCTGTATTTCTGACTTTTCTCTATTTATGACTTTCTGTCTTTTCTGTATTTCTGACTTTTTTCTATTTTTGACTTTCTGTCTTTTCTGTATTTCTGACTTTTTTCTATTTCTGACTTTCTGCCTTTTCTTTATTTCTGTCTTTTCTCTATTTCTGTCTTTCTGCCTTTTCTGTATTTCTGACTTTTCTCTATTTATGACATTCTGCCTTTTCTGTATTTCTGACTTTTCTCTATTTATGACTTTCTGCCTTTTCTGTATTTCTGACTTTTCTCTATTTATGACTTTCTGCCTTTTCTGCATTTCTGTCTTTTCTCTATTTATGACGTTCTGCCTTTTCTGTATTCCTGACTTTTCTCGATTTATGACTTTCTGCCTATTCTGTATTTCTGTCTTTTCTCTATTTATGACTTTCTGTCTTTTCTGTATTTCTGACTTTTCTCTATTTATGAATTTCTGCCTTTTCTGTAATTCTGACTTTTCTCTATTTATGACTTTCTGTCTTTTCTGTATTCATGACTTTTCTCTATTTATGACTTTTCTCTATTTATGACTTTCTGTCTTTTCTGTATTTCTGACTTTTCTCTATTTCTGACTTTCTGTCTTTTCTGTATTTCTGATTTTTTTCTATTTCTGACTTTCTGCCTTTTCTTTATTTCTTTCTTTTCTCTATTTCTGTCTGTCTGTCTTTTCTCTATTTCTGACTTTTCTCTATTTATGACTTTCTGCCTTTTCTGTATTTCTGTCTTTTCTCTATTTCTTACTTTTCTCTATTTATGAATTTCTGTCTTTTCTGTATTTCTGACTTTTCTCTATTTATGACTTTCTGTCTTTTCGGTATTTCTGATTTTTCTCTATTTATGACTTTCTGTCTTTTCTGTATTCATGACTTTTCTCTATTTATGACTTTTCTCTATTTATGACTTTCTGTCTTTTCTGTATTTCTGACTTTTCTCTATTTCTGACTTTCTGTCTTTTCTGTATTTCTGACTTTTTTCTATTTCTGACTTTCTGCCTTTTCTTTATTTCTGTCTTTTCTCTATTTCTGTCTTTCTGTCTTTTCTCTATTTCTGACTTTTCTCTATTTATGACTTTCTGCCTTTTCTGTATTTCTGTCTTTTCTCTATTTATGACTTTCTGTCTTTTCTGTATTTCTGACTTTTCTCTATTTATGACTTTCTGCCTTTTCTGTATTTCTGACTATTCTCTATTTTTGACATTCTGCCTTTTCTGTATTTCTGACTTTTCTCTATTTATGACTTTCTGCCTTTTCTGTATTTCTGACTTTTCTCTATTTATGACTTTCTGCCTTTTCTGCATTTCTGTCTTTTCTCTATTTATGACGTTCTGCCTTTTATGTATTCCTGACTTTTCTCTATTTATGACTTTCTGCCTTTTCTGTATTTCTGACTTTTCACTATTTATGAATTTCTGCCTTTTCTGTAATTCTGACTTTTCTCTATTTCTGACTTTTCTCTATTTATGAATTTCTGCCTTTTCTGTATTTCTGTCTTTTCTCTCTTTATGAATTTCTGTCTTTTCTGTATTTCTGACTTTTCTCTATTTATGACTTTCTGCCTTTTCTGTATTTCTGTCTTTTCTCTATTTCTTACTTTTCTCTATTTATGACTTTCTGCCTTTTCTGTATTTCTGTCTTTTCTCTATTTCTTACTTTTCTCTATTTATGAATTTCTGTCTTTTCTGTATTTCTGACTTTTCTCTATTTATGACTTTCTGTCTTTTCGGTATTTCTGATTTTTCTCTATTTATGACTTTCTGTCTTTTCTGTATTCATGACTTTTCTCTATTTATGACTTTTCTCTATTTATGACTTTCTGTCTTTTCTGTATTTCTGACTTTTTTCTATTTCTGACTTTCTGCCTTTTCTTTATTTCTGTCTTTTCTCTATTTCTGTCTTTCTGTCTTTTCTCTATATCTGACTTTTCTCTATTTATGACTTTCTGCCTTTTCTGTATTTCTGACTTTTCTCTATTTATGACTTTCTGCCTTTTCAGTATTTCTGTCTTTTCTCTTTGTCTGACTTTTCTCTTTTTATGACCTTTCGCTATTTATGACTTTCTGCCTTTTCTGTACTTCTGTCTTTTCTCTATTTATGACTTTCTGCCTTTTCTCTATTTCTGACATTTCTCTATTTATGACTTTCTGTCTTTTCTGTATTTCTGACTTTTCTCTATTGATGACATTCTGCCTTTTCTCCATTACTGCCTTTACTCTATTTCTGTCTTTCTGTCTTTTCTCTATTTCTGACTTTTCTCTATTTATGACTTTCTGCCTTTTCTGTATTTCTGTGTTTTCTCTATTTATGACTTTCTGTCTTTTCTGTATTTCTGACTTTTCTCTATTTATGACTTTCTGCCTTTTCTGTATTTCTGACTTTTCTCTATTTATGACTTTCTGCCTTTTCTGTATTTCTGACTTTTCTCTATTTATGACTTTCTGCCTTTTCTGTATTTCTGTCTGTTCTCTATTTATGACGTTCTGCCTTTTATGTATTCCTGACTTTTCTCTATTTATGACTTTCTGCCTTTTCTGTATTTCTGACTTTTCACTATTTATGAATTTCTGCCTTTTCTGTAATTCTGACTTTTCTCTATTTCTGACTTTTCTCTATTTATGAATTTTTGCCTTTTCTGTATTTCTGTCTTTTCTCTCTTTATGAATTTCTGTCTTTTCTGTATTTCTGACTTTTCTCTATTTATGACTTTCTGCCTTTTCTGTATTTCTGTCTTTTCTCTATTTCTTACATTTCTCTATTTATGACTTTCTGCCTTTTCTGTATTTCTGTCTTTTCTCTATTTCTTACTTTTCTCTATTTATGACTTTCTGTCTTTTCGGTATTTCTGATTTTTCTCTATTTATGACTTTCTGTCTTTTCTGTATTCATGACTTTTCTCTATTTCTGACTTTTCTCTATTTATGACTTTCTGTCTTTTCTGTATTTCTGACTTTTCTCTATTTATGACTTTCTGTCTTTTCTGTATTTCTGACTTTTTTCTATTTTTGACTTTCTGTCTTTTCTGTATTTCTGACTTTTTTCTATTTCTGACTTTCTGCCTTTTCTTTATTTCTGTCTTTTCTCTATTTCTGTCTTTCTGCCTTTTCTGTATTTCTGACTTTTCTCTATTTATGACATTCTGCCTTTTCTGTATTTCTGACTTTTCTCTATTTATGACTTTCTGCCTTTTCTGTATTTCTGACTTTTCTCTATTTATGACTTTCTGCCTTTTCTGCATTTCTGTCTTTTCTCTATTTATGACGTTCTGCCTTTTCTGTATTCCTGACTTTTCTCGATTTATGACTTTCTGCCTATTCTGTATTTCTGACTTTTCACTATTTATGAATTTCTGCCTTTTCTGTAATTCTGACTTTTCTCTATTTATGACTTTCTGTCTTTTCTGTATTCATGACTTTTCTCTATTTATGACTTTTCTCTATTTATGACTTTCTGCCTTTTCTGCATTTCTGTCTTTTCTCTATTTATGACGTTCTGCCTTTTCTGTATTCCTGACTTTTCTCGATTTATGACTTTCTGCCTATTCTGTATTTCTGACTTTTCACTATTTATGAATTTCTGCCTTTTCTGTAATTCTGACTTTTCTCTACTTATGACTTTCTGTCTTTTCTGTATTCATGACTTTTCTCTATTTATGACTTTTCTCTATTTATGACTTTCTGTCTTTTCTGTATTTCTGACTTTTCTCTATTTCTGACTTTCTGTCTTTTCTGTATTTTTGACTTTTTTCTATTTCTGACTTTCTGCCTTTTCTTTATTTCTTTCTTTTCTCTATTTCTGTCTGTCTGTCTTTTCTCTATTTCTGACTTTTCTCTATTTATGACTTTCTGCCTTTTCTGTATTTCTGACTTTTCTCTATTTATGACTTTCTGCCTTTTCAGTATTTCTGTCTTTTCTCTTTGTCTGACTTTTCTCTATTTATGACCTTTCGCTATTTATGACTTTCTGCCTTTTCTGTACTTCTGTCTTTTCTCTATTTATGACTTTCTGCCTTTTCTCTATTTCTGACATTTCTCTATTTATGACTTTCTGTCTTTTCTGTATTTCTGACTTTTCTCTATTGATGACATTCTGCCTTTTCTCCATTACTGCCTTTACTCTATTTCTGTCTTTCTGTCTTTTCTCTATTTCTGACTTTTCTCTATTTATGACTTTCTGCCTTTTCTGTATTTCTGTCTTTTCTCTATTTATGACTTTCTGTCTTTTCTGTATTTCTGACTTTTCTCTATTTATGACTTTCTGCCTTTTCTGTATTTCTGACTTTTCTCTATTTATGACTTTCTGTCTTTTCTGTATTCATGACTTTTCTCTATTTCTGACTTTCTGCCTTTTCTGTATTCCTGGCTTTTCTCTATTTATGACTTTCTGCCTTTTCTGTATTTCTGACTTTTCACTATTTATGAATTTCTGCCTTTTCTGTAATTCTGACTTTTCTCTATTTCTGACTTTTCTCTATTTATGAATTTCTGCCTTTTCTGTATTTCTGTCTTTTCTCTCTTTATGAATTTCTGTCTTTTCTGTATTTCTGACTTTTCTCTATTTATGACTTTCTGCCTTTTCTGTATTTCTGTCTTTTCTCTATTTCTTACTTTTCTCTATTTATGACTTTCTGCCTTTTCTGTATTTCTGTCTTTTCTCTATTTCTTACTTTTCTCTATTTATGACTTTCTGTCTTTTCGGTATTTCTGTTTTTTCTCTATTTATGACTTTCTGTCTTTTCTGTATTCATGACTTTTCTCTATTTCTGACTTTCTGCCTTTTCTGCATTTCTGTCTTTTCTCTATTTATGACGTTCTGCCTTTTATGTATTCCTGACTTTTCTCTATTTATGACTTTCTGCCTTTTCTGTATTTCTGACTTTTCACTATTTATGAATTTCTGCCTTTTCTGTAATTCTGACTTTTCTCTATTTCTGACTTTTCTCTATTTATGAATTTCTGCCTTTTCTGTATTTCTGTCTTTTCTCTCTTTATGAATTTCTGTCTTTTCTGTATTTCTGACTTTTCTCTATTTATGACTTTCTGCCTTTTCTGTATTTCTGTCTTTTCTCTATTTCTTACTTTTCTCTATTTATGACTTTCTGCCTTTTCTGTATTTCTGTCTTTTCTCTATTTCTTTCTTATCTCTATTTATGAATTTCTGTCTTTTCTGTATTTCTGACTTTTCTCTATTTATGACTTTCTGTCTTTTCGGTATTTCTGATTTTTCTCTATTTATGACTTTCTGTCTTTTCTGTATTCATGACTTTTCTCTAATTATGACTTTTCTCTATTTATGACTTTCTGTCTTTTCTGTATTTCTGACTTTTTTCTATTTCTGACTTTCTGCCTTTTCTTTATTTCTGTCTTTTCTCTATTTCTGTCTTTCTGTCTTTTCTCTATATCTGACTTTTCTCTATTTATGACTTTCTGCCTTTTCTGTATTTCTGACTTTTCTCTATTTATGACTTTCTGCCTTTTCAGTATTTCTGTCTTTTCTCTTTGTCTGACTTTTCTCTTTTTATGACCTTTCGCTATTTATGACTTTCTGCCTTTTCTGTACTTCTGTCTTTTCTCTATTTATGACTTTCTGCCTTTTCTCTATTTCTGACATTTCTCTATTTATGACTTTCTGTCTTTTCTGTATTTCTGACTTTTCTCTATTGATGACATTCTGCCTTTTCTCCATTACTGCCTTTACTCTATTTCTGTCTTTCTGTCTTTTCTCTATTTCTGACTTTTCTCTATTTATGACTTTCTGCCTTTTCTGTATTTCTGTGTTTTCTCTATTTATGACTTTCTGTCTTTTCTGTATTTCTGACTTTTCTCTATTTATGACTTTCTGCCTTTTCTGTATTTCTGACTTTTCTCTATTTATGACTTTCTGCCTTTTCTGTATTTCTGACTTTTCTCTATTTATGACTTTCTGCCTTTTCTGTATTTCTGTCTTTTCTCTATTTATGACGTTCTGCCTTTTATGTATTCCTGACTTTTCTCTATTTATGACTTTCTGCCTTTTCTGTATTTCTGACTTTTCACTATTTATGAATTTCTGCCTTTTCTGTAATTCTGACTTTTCTCTATTTCTGACTTTTCTCTATTTATGAATTTTTGCCTTTTCTGTATTTCTGTCTTTTCTCTCTTTATGAATTTCTGTCTTTTCTGTATTTCTGACTTTTCTCTATTTATGACTTTCTGCCTTTTCTGTATTTCTGTCTTTTCTCTATTTCTTACATTTCTCTATTTATGACTTTCTGCCTTTTCTGTATTTCTGTCTTTTCTCTATTTCTTACTTTTCTCTATTTATGACTTTCTGTCTTTTCGGTATTTCTGATTTTTCTCTATTTATGACTTTCTGTCTTTTCTGTATTCATGACTTTTCTCTATTTCTGACTTTTCTCTATTTATGACTTTCTGTCTTTTCTGTATTTCTGACTTTTCTCTATTTATGACTTTCTGTCTTTTCTGTATTTCTGACTTTTTTCTATTTTTGACTTTCTGTCTTTTCTGTATTTCTGACTTTTTTCTATTTCTGACTTTCTGCCATTTCTTTATTTCTGTCTTTTCTCTATTTCTGTCTTTCTGCCTTTTCTGTATTTCTGACTTTTCTCTATTTATGACATTCTGCCTTTTCTGTATTTCTGACTTTTCTCTATTTATGACTTTCTGCCTTTTCTGTATTTCTGACTTTTCTCTATTTATGACTTTCTGCCTTTTCTGCATTTCTGTCTTTTCTCTATTTATGACGTTCTGCCTTTTCTGTATTCCTGACTTTTCTCGATTTATGACTTTCTGCCTATTCTGTATTTCTGACTTTTCACTATTTATGAATTTCTGCCTTTTCTGTAATTCTGACTTTTCTCTATTTATGACTTTCTGTCTTTTCTGTATTCATGACTTTTCTCTATTTATGACTTTTCTCTATTTATGACTTTCTGCCTTTTCTGCATTTCTGTCTTTTCTCTATTTATGACGTTCTGCCTTTTCTGTATTCCTGACTTTTCTCGATTTATGACTTTCTGCCTATTCTGTATTTCTGACTTTTCACTATTTATGAATTTCTGCCTTTTCTGTAATTCTGACTTTTCTCTATTTATGACTTTCTGTCTTTTCTGTATTCATGACTTTTCTCTATTTATGACTTTTCTCTATTTATGACTTTCTGTCTTTTCTGTATTTCTGACTTTTCTCTATTTCTGACTTTCTGTCTTTTCTGTATTTCTGACTTTTTTCTATTTCTGACTTTCTGCCTTTTCTTTATTTCTTTCTTTTCTCTATTTCTGTCTGTCTGTCTTTTCTCTATTTCTGACTTTTCTCTATTTATGACTTTCTGCCTTTTCTGTATTTCTGACTTTTCTCTATTTATGACTTTCTGCCTTTTCAGTATTTCTGTCTTTTCTCTATTTATGACTTTCTGCCTTTTCTCTATTTCTGACATTTCTCTATTTATGACTTTCTGTCTTTTCTGTATTTCTGACTTTTCTCTATTGATGACATTCTGCCTTTTCTCCATTACTGCCTTTACTCTATTTCTGTCTTTCTGTCTTTTCTCTATTTCTGACTTTTCTCTATTTATGACTTTCTGCCTTTTCTGTATTTCTGTCTTTTCTCTATTTATGACTTTCTGTCTTTTCTGTATTTCTGACTTTTCTCTATTTATGACTTTCTGCCTTTTCTGTATTTCTGACTTTTCTCTATTTATGACTTTCTGTCTTTTCTGTATTCATGACTTTTCTCTATTTCTGACTTTCTGCCTTTTCTGTATTCCTGGCTTTTCTCTATTTATGACTTTCTGCCTTTTCTGCATTTCTGACTTTTCACTATTTATGAATTTCTGCCTTTTCTGTAATTCTGACTTTTCTCTATTTCTGACTTTTCTCTATTTATGAATTTCTGCCTTTTCTGTATTTCTGTCTTTTCTCTCTTTATGAATTTCTGTCTTTTCTGTATTTCTGACTTTTCTCTATTTATGACTTTCTGCCTTTTCTGTATTTCTGTCTTTTCTCTATTTCTTACTTTTCTCTATTTATGACTTTCTGCCTTTTCTGTATTTCTGACTTTTCTCTATTTATGACTTTCTGCCTTTTCAGTATTTCTGTCTTTTCTCTATTTATGACTTTCTGCCTTTTCTCTATTTCTGACATTTCTCTATTTATGACTTTCTGTCTTTTCTGTATTTCTGACTTTTCTCTATTGATGACATTCTGCCTTTTCTCCATTACTGCCTTTACTCTATTTCTGTCTTTCTGTCTTTTCTCTATTTCTGACTTTTCTCTATTTATGACTTTCTGCCTTTTCTGTATTTCTGTCTTTTCTCTATTTATGACTTTCTGTCTTTTCTGTATTTCTGACTTTTCTCTATTTATGACTTTCTGCCTTTTCTGTATTTCTGACTTTTCTCTATTTATGACTTTCTGTCTTTTCTGTATTCATGACTTTTCTCTATTTCTGACTTTCTGCCTTTTCTGTATTCCTGGCTTTTCTCTATTTATGACTTTCTGCCTTTTCTGTATTTCTGACTTTTCACTATTTATGAATTTCTGCCTTTTCTGTAATTCTGACTTTTCTCTATTTCTGACTTTTCTCTATTTATGAATTTCTGCCTTTTCTGTATTTCTGTCCTTTCTCTCTTTATGAATTTCTGTCTTTTCTGTATTTCTGACTTTTCTCTATTTATGACTTTCTGCCTTTTCTGTATTTCTGTCTTTTCTCTATTTCTTACTTTTCTCTATTTATGACTTTCTGCCTTTTCTGTATTTCTGTCTTTTCTCTATTTCTTACTTTTCTCTATTTATGACTTTCTGTCTTTTCGGTATTTCTGTTTTTTCTCTATTTATGACTTTCTGTCTTTTCTGTATTCATGACTTTTCTCTATTTCTGACTTTTCTCTATTTATGACTTTCTGTCTTTTCTGTATTTCTGACTTTTCTCTATTTATGACTTTCTGTCTTTTCTGTATTTCTGACTTTTTTCTATTTCTGACTTTCTGTCTTTTCTGTATTTCTGACTTTTTTCTATTTCTGACTTTCTGCCTTTTCTTTATTTCTGTCTTTTCTCTATTTCTGTCTTTCTGCCTTTTCTGTATTTCTGACTTTTCTCTATTTATGACATTCTGCCTTTTCTGTATTTCTGACTTTTCTCTATTTATGACTTTCTGCCTTTTCTGTATTTCTGACTTTTCTCTATTTATGACTTTCTGCCTTTTCTGCATTTCTGTCTTTTCTCTATTTATGACGTTCTGCATTTTATGTATTCCTGACTTTTCTCTATTTATGACTTTCTGCCTTTTCTGTATTTCTGACTTTTCACTATTTATGAATTTCTGCCTTTTCTGTAATTCTGACTTTTCTCTATTTCTGACTTTTCTCTATTTATGAATTTCTGCCTTTTCTGTATTTCTGTCTTTTCTCTCTTTATGAATTTCTGTCTTTTCTGCATTTCTGACTTTTCTCTATTTATGACTTTCTGCCTTTTCTGTATTTCTGTCTTTTCTCGATTTCTTACTTTTCTCTATTTATGACTTTCTGCCTTTTCTGTATTTCTGTCTTTTCTCTATTTCTTACTTTTCTCTATTTATGAATTTCTGTCTTTTCTGTATTTCTGACTTTTCTCTATTTATGACTTTCTGTCTTTTCGGTATTTCTGATTTTTCTCTATTTATGACTTTCTGTCTTTTCTGTATTCATGACTTTTCTCTATTTATGACTTTTCTCTATTTATGACTTTCTGTCTTTTCTGTATTTCTGACTTTTCTCTATTTCTGACTTTCTGTCTTTTCTGTATTTCTGACTTTTTTCTATTTCTGACTTTCTGCCTTTTCTTTATTTCTGTCTTTTCTCTATTTCTGTCTTTCTGTCTTTTCTCTATTTCTGACTTTTCTCTATTTATGACTTTCTGCCTTTTCTGTATTTCTGACTTTTCTCTATTTATGACTTTCTGCCTTTTCAGTATTTCTGTCTTTTCTCTTTGTCTGACTTTTCTCTATTTATGACCTTTTCGCTATTTATGACTTTCTGCCTTTTCTGTACTTCTGTCTTTTCTCTATTTATGACTTCCTGCCTTTTCTCTATTTCTGACATTTCTTTATTTATGACTTTCTGTCTTTTCTGTATTTCTGACTTTTCCGCATTGATGACATTCTGCCTTTTCTCCATTACTGCCTTTACTCTATTTCTGTCTTTCTGTCTTTTCTCTATTTCTGACTTTTCTCTATTTATGACTTTCTGCCTTTTCTGTATTTCTGTCTTTTCTCTATTTATGACTTTCTGTCTTTTCTGTATTTCTGACTTTTCTCTATTTATGACTTTCTGCCTTTTCTGTATTTCTGACTTTTCTCTATTTATGACTTTCTGCCTTTTCTGTATTTCTGACTTTTCTCTATTTATGACTTTCTGCCTTTTCTGTATTTCTGTCTTTTCTCTATTTATGACGTTCTGCCTTTTATGTATTCCTGCCTTTTCTCTATTTATGACTTTCTGCCTTTTCTGTATTTCTGACTTTTCACTATTTATGAATTTCTGCCTTTTCTGTAATTCTGACTTTTCTCTATTTCTGACTCTTCTCTATTTATGAATTTCTGCCTTTTCTGTATTTCTGTCTTTTCTCTCTTTATGAATTTCTGTCTTTTCTGTATTTCTGACTTTTCTCTATTTATGACTTTCTGCCTTTTCTGTATTTCTGTCTTTTCTCTATTTCTTACTTTTCTCTATTTATGACTTTCGGTCTTTTCGGTATTTCTGACTTTTCTCTATTTATGACTTTCTGTCTTTTCTGTATTCATGACTATTCTCTATTTCTGACTTTTCTCTATTTATGACTTTCTGTCTTTTCTGTATTTCTGACTTTTCTCTATTTATGACTTTCTGTCTTTTCTGTATTTCTGACTTTTTTCTATTTCTGACTTTCTGTCTTTTCTGTATTTCTGACTTTTTTCTATTTCTGACTTTCTGCCTTTTCTTTATTTCTGTCTTTTCTCTATTTCTGTCTTTCTGTCTTTTCTCTATTTCTGACTTTTCTCTATTTATGACTTTCTGCCTTTTCTGTATTTCTGACTTTTCTCTATTTATGACTTTCTGCCTTTTCAGTATTTCTGTCTTTTCTCTTTGTCTGACTTTTCTCTATTTATGACCTTTCGCTATTTATGACTTTCTGCCTTTTCTCTATTTCTGACATTTCTCTATTTATGATTTTCTGTCTTTTCTCTATTTCTGACTTTTCTCTATTGATGACATTCTGCCTTTTCTCCATTACTGCCTTTACTCCATTTCTGTCTTTCTGTCTTTTCTCTATTTCTGACTTTTCTCTATTTCTGACATTCTGCCTTTTCTTTATTTCTGTCTTTTCTCTATTTCTGTCTTTCTGTCTTTTCTCTATTTCTGACTTTTCTCTATTTATGACTTTCTGCCTTTTCTGTATTTCTGACTTTTCTCTATTTATGACTTTCTGCCTTGTCAGTATTTCTGTCTTTTCTCTTTGTCTGACTTTTCTCTATTTATGACCTTTCGCTATTTATGACTATCTGCCTTTTCTGTACTTCTGTCTTTTCTCTATTTATGACTTTCTGCCTTTTCTCTATTTCTGACATTTCTCTATTTATGACTTTCTGTCTTTTCTGTATTTCTGACTTTTCTCTATTGATGACATTCTGCCTTTTCTCCATTACTGCCTTTACTCTATTTCTGTCTTTCTGTCTTTTCTCTATTTCTGACTTTTCTCTATTTATGACTTTCTGCCTTTTCTGTATTTCTGACTTTTCTCTATTTATGACTTTCTGTCTTTTCTGTATTTCTGACTTTTCTCTATTTATGACTTTCTGCCTTTTCTGTATTTCTGACTTTTCTCTATTTATGACTTTCTGCCTTTTCTGTATTTCTGACTTTTCTCTATTTATGACTTTCTGCCTTTTCTGTATTTCTGACTTTTCTCTATTTATGACTTTCTGTCTTTTCGGTATTTCTGATTTTTCTCTATTTATGACTTTCTGTCTTTTCTGTATTCATGACTTTTCTCTATTTCTGACTTTTCTCTATTTATGACTTTCTGTCTTTTCTGTATTTCTGACTTTTCTCTATTTATGAATTTCTGCCTTTTCTTTATTTCTGTCTTTTCTCTATTTCTGTCTTTCTGTCTTTTCTCTATTTCTGACTTTTCTCTATTTATGACTTTCTGCCTTTTCTGTATTTCTGACTTTTCTCTATTTATGACTTTCTGCCTTTTCAGTATTTCTGTCTTTTCTCTTTGTCTGACTTTTCTCTATTTATGACCTTTCGCTATTTATGACTTTCTGCCTTTTCTGTACTTCTGTCTTTTCTCTATTTATGACTTTCTGTCTTTTCTGTATTTCTGACTTTTCCGCATTGATGACATTCTGCCTTTTCTCCATTACTGCCTTTACTCTATTTCTGTCTTTCTGTCTTTTCTCTATTTCTGACTTTTCTCTATTTATGACTTTCTGCCTTTTCTGTATTTCTGTCTTTTCTCTATTTATGACTTTCTGTCTTTTCTGTATTTCTGACTTTTCTCTATTTCTGACTTTCTGCCTTTTCTGTATTTCTGACTTTTCTCTATTTATGACTTTCTGCCTTTTCTGTATTTCTGACTTTTCTCTATTTATGACTTTCTGCCTTTTCTGTATTTCTGTCTTTTCTCTATTTATGACGTTCTGCATTTTATGTATTCCTGCCTTTTCTCTATTTATGACTTTCTGCCTTTTCTGTATTTCTGACTTTTCACTATTTATGAATTTCTGCCTTTTCTGTAATTCTGACTTTTCTCTATTTCTGACTCTTCTCTATTTATGAATTTCTGCCTTTTCTGTATTTCTGTCTTTTCTCTCTTTATGAATTTCTGTCTTTTCTGTATTTCTGACTTTTCTCTATTTATGACTTTCTGCCTTTTCTGTATTTCTGTCTTTTCTCTATTTCTTACTTTTCTCTATTTATGACTTTCGGTCTTTTCGGTATTTCTGATTTTTCTCTATTTATGACTTTCTGTCTTTTCTGTATTCATGACTTTTCTCTATTTCTGACTTTTCTCTATTTATGACTTTCTGTCTTTTCTGTATTTCTGACTTTTCTCTATTTATGACTTTCTGTCTTTTCTGTATTTCTGACTTTTTTCTATTTCTGACTTTCTGTCTTTTCTGTATTTCTGACTTTTTTCTATTTCTGACTTTCTGCCTTTTCTTTATTTCTGTCTTTTCTCTATTTCTGTCTTTCTGTCTTTTCTCTATTTCTGACTTTTCTCTATTTATGACTTTCTGCCTTTTCTGTATTTCTGACTTTTCTCTATTTATGACTTTCTGCCTTTTCAGTATTTCTGTCTTTTCTCTTTGTCTGACTTTTCTCTATTTATGACTTTTCGCTATTTATGACTTTCTGCCTTTTCTCTATTTCTGACATTTCTCTATTTATGATTTTCTGTCTTTTCTGTATTTCTGACTTTTCTCTATTGATGACATTCTGCCTTTTCTCCATTACTGCCTTTACTCCATTTCTGTCTTTCTGTCTTTTCTCTATTTCTGACTTTTCTCTATTTCTGACTTTCTGCCTTTTCTTTATTTCTGTCTTTTCTCTATTTCTGTCTTTCTGTCTTTTCTCTATTTCTGACTTTTCTCTATTTATGACTTTCTGCCTTTTCTGTATTTCTGACTTTTCTCTATTTATGACTTTCTGCCTTTTCAGTATTTCTGTCTTTTCTCTTTGTCTGACTTTTCTCTATTTATGACCTTTCGCTATTTATGACTTTCTGCCTTTTCTGAACTTCTGTCTTTTCTCTATTTATGACTTTCTGCCTTTTCTCTATTTCTGACATTTCTCTATTTATGACTTTCTGTCTTTTCTGTATTTCTGACTTTTCTCTATTGATGACATTCTGCCTTTTCTCCATTACTGCCTTTACTCTATTTCTGTCTTTCTGTCTTTTCTCTATTTCTGACTTTTCTCTATTTATGACTTTCTGCCTTTTCTGTATTTCTGACTTTTCTCTATTTATGACTTTCTGTCTTTTATGTATTTCTGACTTTTCTCTATTTATGACTTTCTGCCTTTTCTGTATTTCTGACTTTTCTCTATTTATGACTTTCTGCCTTTTCTGTATTTCTGACTTTTCTCCATTTATGACTTTCTGCCTTTTCTGTATTTCTGACTTTTCTCTATTTATGACTTTCTGTCTTTTCGGTATTTCTGATTTTTCTCTATTTATGACTTTCTGTCTTTTCTGTATTTCTGACTTTTCTCTATTGATGACATTCTGCCTTTTCTCCATTACTGCCTTTACTCTATTTCTGTCTTTCTGTCTTTTCTCTATTTCTGACTTTTCTCTATTTATGACTTTCTGCCTTTTCTGTATTTCTGTCTTTTCTCTATTTATGACTTTCTGTCTTTTCTGTATTTCTGACTTTTCTCTATTTATGACTTTCTGCCTTTTCTGTATTCATGACTTTTCTCTATTTCTGACTTTTCTCTATTTATGACTTTCTGTCTTTTCTGTATTTCTGACTTTTCTCTATTTATGACTTTCTGTCTTTTCTGTATTTCTGACTTTTTTCTATTTTTGACTTTCTGTCTTTTCTGTATTTCTGACTTTTTTCTATTTCTGACTTTCTGCCTTTTCTTTATTTCTGTCTTTTCTCTATTTCTGTCTTTCTGCCTTTTCTGTATTTCTGACTTTTCTCTATTTATGACATTCTGCCTTTTCTGTATTTCTGACTTTTCTCTATTTATGACTTTCTGCCTTTTCTGTATTTCTGACTTTTCTCTATTTATGACTTTCTGCCTTTTCTGCATTTCTGTCTTTTCTCTATTTATGACGTTCTGCCTTTTCTGTATTCCTGACTTTTCTCGATTTATGACTTTCTGCCTATTCTGTATTTCTGTCTTTTCTCTATTTATGACTTTCTGTCTTTTCTGTATTTCTGACTTTTCTCTATTTATGAATTTCTGCCTTTTCTGTAATTCTGACTTTTCTCTATTTATGACTTTCTGCCTTTTCTCTATTTCTGACATTTCTCTATTTATGACTTTCTGTCTTTTCTGTATTTCTGACTTTTCTCTATTGATGACATTCTGCCTTTTCTCCATTACTGCCTTTACTCTATTTCTGTCTTTCTGTCTTTTCTCTATTTCTGACTTTTCTCTATTTATGACTTTCTGCCTTTTCTGTATTTCTGTCTTTTCTCTATTTATGACTTTCTGTCTTTTCTGTATTTCTGACTTTTCTCTATTTATGACTTTCTGCCTTTTCTGTATTCATGACTTTTCTCTATTTCTGACTTTTCTCTATTTATGACTTTCTGTCTTTTCTGTATTTCTGACTTTTCTCTATTTATGACTTTCTGTCTTTTCTGTATTTCTGACTTTTTTCTATTTTTGACTTTCTGTCTTTTCTGTATTTCTGACTTTTTTCTATTTCTGACTTTCTGCCTTTTCTTTATTTCTGTCTTTTCTCTATTTCTGTCTTTCTGCCTTTTCTGTATTTCTGACTTTTCTCTATTTATGACATTCTGCCTTTTCTGTATTTCTGACTTTTCTCTATTTATGACTTTCTGCCTTTTCTGTATTTCTGACTTTTCTCTATTTATGACTTTCTGCCTTTTCTGCATTTCTGTCTTTTCTCTATTTATGACGTTCTGCCTTTTCTGTATTCCTGACTTTTCTCGATTTATGACTTTCTGCCTATTCTGTATTTCTGTCTTTTCTCTATTTATGACTTTCTGTCTTTTCTGTATTTCTGACTTTTCTCTATTTATGAATTTCTGCCTTTTCTGTAATTCTGACTTTTCTCTATTTATGACTTTCTGTCTTTTCTGTATTCATGACTTTTCTCTATTTATGACTTTTCTCTATTTATGACTTTCTGTCTTTTCTGTATTTCTGACTTTTCTCTATTTCTGACTTTCTGTCTTTTCTGTATTTCTGATTTTTTTCTATTTCTGACTTTCTGCCTTTTCTTTATTTCTTTCTTTTCTCTATTTCTGTCTGTCTGTCTTTTCTCTATTTCTGACTTTTCTCTATTTATGACTTTCTGCCTTTTCTGTATTTCTGTCTTTTCTCTATTTCTTACTTTTCTCTATTTATGAATTTCTGTCTTTTCTGTATTTCTGACTTTTCTCTATTTATGACTTTCTGTCTTTTCGGTATTTCTGATTTTTCTCTATTTATGACTTTCTGTCTTTTCTGTATTCATGACTTTTCTCTATTTATGACTTTTCTCTATTTATGACTTTCTGTCTTTTCTGTATTTCTGACTTTTCTCTATTTCTGACTTTCTGTCTTTTCTGTATTTCTGACTTTTTTCTATTTCTGACTTTCTGCCTTTTCTTTATTTCTGTCTTTTCTCTATTTCTGTCTTTCTGTCTTTTCTCTATTTCTGACTTTTCTCTATTTATGACTTTCTGCCTTTTCTGTATTTCTGTCTTTTCTCTATTTATGACTTTCTGTCTTTTCTGTATTTCTGACTTTTCTCTATTTATGACTTTCTGCCTTTTCTGTATTTCTGACTATTCTCTATTTTTGACATTCTGCCTTTTCTGTATTTCTGACTTTTCTCTATTTATGACTTTCTGCCTTTTCTGTATTTCTGACTTTTCTCTATTTATGACTTTCTGCCTTTTCTGCATTTCTGTCTTTTCTCTATTTATGACGTTCTGCCTTTTATGTATTCCTGACTTTTCTCTATTTATGACTTTCTGCCTTTTCTGTATTTCTGACTTTTCACTATTTATGAATTTCTGCCTTTTCTGTAATTCTGACTTTTCTCTATTTCTGACTTTTCTCTATTTATGAATTTCTGCCTTTTCTGTATTTCTGTCTTTTCTCTCTTTATGAATTTCTGTCTTTTCTGTATTTCTGACTTTTCTCTATTTATGACTTTCTGCCTTTTCTGTATTTCTGTCTTTTCTCTATTTCTTACTTTTCTCTATTTATGACTTTCTGCCTTTTCTGTATTTCTGTCTTTTCTCTATTTCTTACTTTTCTCTATTTATGAATTTCTGTCTTTTCTGTATTTCTGACTTTTCTCTATTTATGACTTTCTGTCTTTTCGGTATTTCTGATTTTTCTCTATTTATGACTTTCTGTCTTTTCTGTATTCATGACTTTTCTCTATTTATGACTTTTCTCTATTTATGACTTTCTGTCTTTTCTGTATTTCTGACTTTTTTCTATTTCTGACTTTCTGCCTTTTCTTTATTTCTGTCTTTTCTCTATTTCTGTCTTTCTGTCTTTTCTCTATATCTGACTTTTCTCTATTTATGACTTTCTGCCTTTTCTGTATTTCTGACTTTTCTCTATTTATGACTTTCTGCCTTTTCAGTATTTCTGTCTTTTCTCTTTGTCTGACTTTTCTCTTTTTATGACCTTTCGCTATTTATGACTTTCTGCCTTTTCTGTACTTCTGTCTTTTCTCTATTTATGACTTTCTGCCTTTTCTCTATTTCTGACATTTCTCTATTTATGACTTTCTGTCTTTTCTGTATTTCTGACTTTTCTCTATTGATGACATTCTGCCTTTTCTCCATTACTGCCTTTACTCTATTTCTGTCTTTCTGTCTTTTCTCTATTTCTGACTTTTCTCTATTTATGACTTTCTGCCTTTTCTGTATTTCTGTGTTTTCTCTATTTATGACTTTCTGTCTTTTCTGTATTTCTGACTTTTCTCTATTTATGACTTTCTGCCTTTTCTGTATTTCTGACTTTTCTCTATTTATGACTTTCTGCCTTTTCTGTATTTCTGACTTTTCTCTATTTATGACTTTCTGCCTTTTCTGTATTTCTGTCTGTTCTCTATTTATGACGTTCTGCCTTTTATGTATTCCTGACTTTTCTCTATTTATGACTTTCTGCCTTTTCTGTATTTCTGACTTTTCACTATTTATGAATTTCTGCCTTTTCTGTAATTCTGACTTTTCTCTATTTCTGACTTTTCTCTATTTATGAATTTTTGCCTTTTCTGTATTTCTGTCTTTTCTCTCTTTATGAATTTCTGTCTTTTCTGTATTTCTGACTTTTCTCTATTTATGACTTTCTGCCTTTTCTGTATTTCTGTCTTTTCTCTATTTCTTACATTTCTCTATTTATGACTTTCTGCCTTTTCTGTATTTCTGTCTTTTCTCTATTTCTTACTTTTCTCTATTTATGACTTTCTGTCTTTTCGGTATTTCTGATTTTTCTCTATTTATGACTTTCTGTCTTTTCTGTATTCATGACTTTTCTCTATTTCTGACTTTTCTCTATTTATGACTTTCTGTCTTTTCTGTATTTCTGACTTTTCTCTATTTATGACTTTCTGTCTTTTCTGTATTTCTGACTTTTTTCTATTTTTGACTTTCTGTCTTTTCTGTATTTCTGACTTTTTTCTATTTCTGACTTTCTGCCTTTTCTTTATTTCTGTCTTTTCTCTATTTCTGTCTTTCTGCCTTTTCTGTATTTCTGACTTTTCTCTATTTATGACATTCTGCCTTTTCTGTATTTCTGACTTTTCTCTATTTATGACTTTCTGCCTTTTCTGTATTTCTGACTTTTCTCTATTTATGACTTTCTGCCTTTTCTGCATTTCTGTCTTTTCTCTATTTATGACGTTCTGCCTTTTCTGTATTCCTGACTTTTCTCGATTTATGACTTTCTGCCTATTCTGTATTTCTGACTTTTCACTATTTATGAATTTCTGCCTTTTCTGTAATTCTGACTTTTCTCTATTTATGACTTTCTGTCTTTTCTGTATTCATGACTTTTCTCTATTTATGACTTTTCTCTATTTATGACTTTCTGCCTTTTCTGCATTTCTGTCTTTTCTCTATTTATGACGTTCTGCCTTTTCTGTATTCCTGACTTTTCTCGATTTATGACTTTCTGCCTATTCTGTATTTCTGACTTTTCACTATTTATGAATTTCTGCCTTTTCTGTAATTCTGACTTTTCTCTACTTATGACTTTCTGTCTTTTCTGTATTCATGACTTTTCTCTATTTATGACTTTTCTCTATTTATGACTTTCTGTCTTTTCTGTATTTCTGACTTTTCTCTATTTCTGACTTTCTGTCTTTTCTGTATTTTTGACTTTTTTCTATTTCTGACTTTCTGCCTTTTCTTTATTTCTTTCTTTTCTCTATTTCTGTCTGTCTGTCTTTTCTCTATTTCTGACTTTTCTCTATTTATGACTTTCTGCCTTTTCTGTATTTCTGACTTTTCTCTATTTATGACTTTCTGCCTTTTCAGTATTTCTGTCTTTTCTCTTTGTCTGACTTTTCTCTATTTATGACCTTTCGCTATTTATGACTTTCTGCCTTTTCTGTACTTCTGTCTTTTCTCTATTTATGACTTTCTGCCTTTTCTCTATTTCTGACATTTCTCTATTTATGACTTTCTGTCTTTTCTGTATTTCTGACTTTTCTCTATTGATGACATTCTGCCTTTTCTCCATTACTGCCTTTACTCTATTTCTGTCTTTCTGTCTTTTCTCTATTTCTGACTTTTCTCTATTTATGACTTTCTGCCTTTTCTGTATTTCTGTCTTTTCTCTATTTATGACTTTCTGTCTTTTCTGTATTTCTGACTTTTCTCTATTTATGACTTTCTGCCTTTTCTGTATTTCTGACTTTTCTCTATTTATGACTTTCTGTCTTTTCTGTATTCATGACTTTTCTCTATTTCTGACTTTCTGCCTTTTCTGTATTCCTGGCTTTTCTCTATTTATGACTTTCTGCCTTTTCTGTATTTCTGACTTTTCACTATTTATGAATTTCTGCCTTTTCTGTAATTCTGACTTTTCTCTATTTCTGACTTTTCTCTATTTATGAATTTCTGCCTTTTCTGTATTTCTGTCTTTTCTCTCTTTATGAATTTCTGTCTTTTCTGTATTTCTGACTTTTCTCTATTTATGACTTTCTGCCTTTTCTGTATTTCTGTCTTTTCTCTATTTCTTACTTTTCTCTATTTATGACTTTCTGCCTTTTCTGTATTTCTGTCTTTTCTCTATTTCTTACTTTTCTCTATTTATGACTTTCTGTCTTTTCGGTATTTCTGTTTTTTCTCTATTTATGACTTTCTGTCTTTTCTGTATTCATGACTTTTCTCTATTTCTGACTTTCTGCCTTTTCTGCATTTCTGTCTTTTCTCTATTTATGACGTTCTGCCTTTTATGTATTCCTGACTTTTCTCTATTTATGACTTTCTGCCTTTTCTGTATTTCTGACTTTTCACTATTTATGAATTTCTGCCTTTTCTGTAATTCTGACTTTTCTCTATTTCTGACTTTTCTCTATTTATGAATTTCTGCCTTTTCTGTATTTCTGTCTTTTCTCTCTTTATGAATTTCTGTCTTTTCTGTATTTCTGACTTTTCTCTATTTATGACTTTCTGCCTTTTCTGTATTTCTGTCTTTTCTCTATTTCTTACTTTTCTCTATTTATGACTTTCTGCCTTTTCTGTATTTCTGTCTTTTCTCTATTTCTTTCTTATCTCTATTTATGAATTTCTGTCTTTTCTGTATTTCTGACTTTTCTCTATTTATGACTTTCTGTCTTTTCGGTATTTCTGATTTTTCTCTATTTATGACTTTCTGTCTTTTCTGTATTCATGACTTTTCTCTAATTATGACTTTTCTCTATTTATGACTTTCTGTCTTTTCTGTATTTCTGACTTTTTTCTATTTCTGACTTTCTGCCTTTTCTTTATTTCTGTCTTTTCTCTATTTCTGTCTTTCTGTCTTTTCTCTATATCTGACTTTTCTCTATTTATGACTTTCTGCCTTTTCTGTATTTCTGACTTTTCTCTATTTATGACTTTCTGCCTTTTCAGTATTTCTGTCTTTTCTCTTTGTCTGACTTTTCTCTTTTTATGACCTTTCGCTATTTATGACTTTCTGCCTTTTCTGTACTTCTGTCTTTTCTCTATTTATGACTTTCTGCCTTTTCTCTATTTCTGACATTTCTCTATTTATGACTTTCTGTCTTTTCTGTATTTCTGACTTTTCTCTATTGATGACATTCTGCCTTTTCTCCATTACTGCCTTTACTCTATTTCTGTCTTTCTGTCTTTTCTCTATTTCTGACTTTTCTCTATTTATGACTTTCTGCCTTTTCTGTATTTCTGTGTTTTCTCTATTTATGACTTTCTGTCTTTTCTGTATTTCTGACTTTTCTCTATTTATGAATTTCTGCCTTTTCTGTATTTCTGACTTTTCTCTATTTATGACTTTCTGCCTTTTCTGTATTTCTGACTTTTCTCTATTTATGACTTTCTGCCTTTTCTGTATTTCTGTCTTTTCTCTATTTATGACGTTCTGCCTTTTATGTATTCCTGACTTTTCTCTATTTATGACTTTCTGCCTTTTCTGTATTTCTGACTTTTCACTATTTATGAATTTCTGCCTTTTCTGTAATTCTGACTTTTCTCTATTTCTGACTTTTCTCTATTTATGAATTTTTGCCTTTTCTGTATTTCTGTCTTTTCTCTCTTTATGAATTTCTGTCTTTTCTGTATTTCTGACTTTTCTCTATTTATGACTTTCTGCCTTTTCTGTATTTCTGTCTTTTCTCTATTTCTTACATTTCTCTATTTATGACTTTCTGCCTTTTCTGTATTTCTGTCTTTTCTCTATTTCTTACTTTTCTCTATTTATGACTTTCTGTCTTTTCGGTATTTCTGATTTTTCTCTATTTATGACTTTCTGTCTTTTCTGTATTCATGACTTTTCTCTATTTCTGACTTTTCTCTATTTATGACTTTCTGTCTTTTCTGTATTTCTGACTTTTCTCTATTTATGACTTTCTGTCTTTTCTGTATTTCTGACTTTTTTCTATTTTTGACTTTCTGTCTTTTCTGTATTTCTGACTTTTTTCTATTTCTGACTTTCTGCCATTTCTTTATTTCTGTCTTTTCTCTATTTCTGTCTTTCTGCCTTTTCTGTATTTCTGACTTTTCTCTATTTATGACATTCTGCCTTTTCTGTATTTCTGACTTTTCTCTATTTATGACTTTCTGCCTTTTCTGTATTTCTGACTTTTCTCTATTTATGACTTTCTGCCTTTTCTGCATTTCTGTCTTTTCTCTATTTATGACGTTCTGCCTTTTCTGTATTCCTGACTTTTCTCGATTTATGACTTTCTGCCTATTCTGTATTTCTGACTTTTCACTATTTATGAATTTCTGCCTTTTCTGTAATTCTGACTTTTCTCTATTTATGACTTTCTGTCTTTTCTGTATTCATGACTTTTCTCTATTTATGACTTTTCTCTATTTATGACTTTCTGCCTTTTCTGCATTTCTGTCTTTTCTCTATTTATGACGTTCTGCCTTTTCTGTATTCCTGACTTTTCTCGATTTATGACTTTCTGCCTATTCTGTATTTCTGACTTTTCACTATTTATGAATTTCTGCCTTTTCTGTAATTCTGACTTTTCTCTATTTATGACTTTCTGTCTTTTCTGTATTCATGACTTTTCTCTATTTATGACTTTTCTCTATTTATGACTTTCTGTCTTTTCTGTATTTCTGACTTTTCTCTATTTCTGACTTTCTGTCTTTTCTGTATTTCTGACTTTTTTCTATTTCTGACTTTCTGCCTTTTCTTTATTTCTTTCTTTTCTCTATTTCTGTCTGTCTGTCTTTTCTCTATTTCTGACTTTTCTCTATTTATGACTTTCTGCCTTTTCTGTATTTCTGACTTTTCTCTATTTATGACTTTCTGCCTTTTCAGTATTTCTGTCTTTTCTCTATTTATGACTTTCTGCCTTTTCTCTATTTCTGACATTTCTCTATTTATGACTTTCTGTCTTTTCTGTATTTCTGACTTTTCTCTATTGATGACATTCTGCCTTTTCTCCATTACTGCCTTTACTCTATTTCTGTCTTTCTGTCTTTTCTCTATTTCTGACTTTTCTCTATTTATGACTTTCTGCCTTTTCTGTATTTCTGTCTTTTCTCTATTTATGACTTTCTGTCTTTTCTGTATTTCTGACTTTTCTCTATTTATGACTTTCTGCCTTTTCTGTATTTCTGACTTTTCTCTATTTATGACTTTCTGTCTTTTCTGTATTCATGACTTTTCTCTATTTCTGACTTTCTGCCTTTTCTGTATTCCTGGCTTTTCTCTATTTATGACTTTCTGCCTTTTCTGCATTTCTGACTTTTCACTATTTATGAATTTCTGCCTTTTCTGTAATTCTGACTTTTCTCTATTTCTGACTTTTCTCTATTTATGAATTTCTGCCTTTTCTGTATTTCTGTCTTTTCTCTCTTTATGAATTTCTGTCTTTTCTGTATTTCTGACTTTTCTCTATTTATGACTTTCTGCCTTTTCTGTATTTCTGTCTTTTCTCTATTTCTTACTTTTCTCTATTTATGACTTTCTGCCTTTTCTGTATTTCTGACTTTTCTCTATTTATGACTTTCTGCCTTTTCAGTATTTCTGTCTTTTCTCTATTTATGACTTTCTGCCTTTTCTCTATTTCTGACATTTCTCTATTTATGACTTTCTGTCTTTTCTGTATTTCTGACTTTTCTCTATTGATGACATTCTGCCTTTTCTCCATTACTGCCTTTACTCTATTTCTGTCTTTCTGTCTTTTCTCTATTTCTGACTTTTCTCTATTTATGACTTTCTGCCTTTTCTGTATTTCTGTCTTTTCTCTATTTATGACTTTCTGTCTTTTCTGTATTTCTGACTTTTCTCTATTTATGACTTTCTGCCTTTTCTGTATTTCTGACTTTTCTCTATTTATGACTTTCTGTCTTTTCTGTATTCATGACTTTTCTCTATTTCTGACTTTCTGCCTTTTCTGTATTCCTGGCTTTTCTCTATTTATGACTTTCTGCCTTTTCTGTATTTCTGACTTTTCACTATTTATGAATTTCTGCCTTTTCTGTAATTCTGACTTTTCTCTATTTCTGACTTTTCTCTATTTATGAATTTCTGCCTTTTCTGTATTTCTGTCCTTTCTCTCTTTATGAATTTCTGTCTTTTCTGTATTTCTGACTTTTCTCTATTTATGACTTTCTGCCTTTTCTGTATTTCTGTCTTTTCTCTATTTCTTACTTTTCTCTATTTATGACTTTCTGCCTTTTCTGTATTTCTGTCTTTTCTCTATTTCTTACTTTTCTCTATTTATGACTTTCTGTCTTTTCGGTATTTCTGTTTTTTCTCTATTTATGACTTTCTGTCTTTTCTGTATTCATGACTTTTCTCTATTTCTGACTTTTCTCTATTTATGACTTTCTGTCTTTTCTGTATTTCTGACTTTTCTCTATTTATGACTTTCTGTCTTTTCTGTATTTCTGACTTTTTTCTATTTCTGACTTTCTGTCTTTTCTGTATTTCTGACTTTTTTCTATTTCTGACTTTCTGCCTTTTCTTTATTTCTGTCTTTTCTCTATTTCTGTCTTTCTGCCTTTTCTGTATTTCTGACTTTTCTCTATTTATGACATTCTGCCTTTTCTGTATTTCTGACTTTTCTCTATTTATGACTTTCTGCCTTTTCTGTATTTCTGACTTTTCTCTATTTATGACTTTCTGCCTTTTCTGCATTTCTGTCTTTTCTCTATTTATGACGTTCTGCATTTTATGTATTCCTGACTTTTCTCTATTTATGACTTTCTGCCTTTTCTGTATTTCTGACTTTTCACTATTTATGAATTTCTGCCTTTTCTGTAATTCTGACTTTTCTCTATTTCTGACTTTTCTCTATTTATGAATTTCTGCCTTTTCTGTATTTCTGTCTTTTCTCTCTTTATGAATTTCTGTCTTTTCTGCATTTCTGACTTTTCTCTATTTATGACTTTCTGCCTTTTCTGTATTTCTGTCTTTTCTCGATTTCTTACTTTTCTCTATTTATGACTTTCTGCCTTTTCTGTATTTCTGTCTTTTCTCTATTTCTTACTTTTCTCTATTTATGAATTTCTGTCTTTTCTGTATTTCTGACTTTTCTCTATTTATGACTTTCTGTCTTTTCGGTATTTCTGATTTTTCTCTATTTATGACTTTCTGTCTTTTCTGTATTCATGACTTTTCTCTATTTATGACTTTTCTCTATTTATGACTTTCTGTCTTTTCTGTATTTCTGACTTTTCTCTATTTCTGACTTTCTGTCTTTTCTGTATTTCTGACTTTTTTCTATTTCTGACTTTCTGCCTTTTCTTTATTTCTGTCTTTTCTCTATTTCTGTCTTTCTGTCTTTTCTCTATTTCTGACTTTTCTCTATTTATGACTTTCTGCCTTTTCTGTATTTCTGACTTTTCTCTATTTATGACTTTCTGCCTTTTCAGTATTTCTGTCTTTTCTCTTTGTCTGACTTTTCTCTATTTATGACCTTTTCGCTATTTATGACTTTCTGCCTTTTCTGTACTTCTGTCTTTTCTCTATTTATGACTTCCTGCCTTTTCTCTATTTCTGACATTTCTTTATTTATGACTTTCTGTCTTTTCTGTATTTCTGACTTTTCCGCATTGATGACATTCTGCCTTTTCTCCATTACTGCCTTTACTCTATTTCTGTCTTTCTGTCTTTTCTCTATTTCTGACTTTTCTCTATTTATGACTTTCTGCCTTTTCTGTATTTCTGTCTTTTCTCTATTTATGACTTTCTGTCTTTTCTGTATTTCTGACTTTTCTCTATTTATGACTTTCTGCCTTTTCTGTATTTCTGACTTTTCTCTATTTATGACTTTCTGCCTTTTCTGTATTTCTGACTTTTCTCTATTTATGACTTTCTGCCTTTTCTGTATTTCTGTCTTTTCTCTATTTATGACGTTCTGCCTTTTATGTATTCCTGCCTTTTCTCTATTTATGACTTTCTGCCTTTTCTGTATTTCTGACTTTTCACTATTTATGAATTTCTGCCTTTTCTGTAATTCTGACTTTTCTCTATTTCTGACTCTTCTCTATTTATGAATTTCTGCCTTTTCTGTATTTCTGTCTTTTCTCTCTTTATGAATTTCTGTCTTTTCTGTATTTCTGACTTTTCTCTATTTATGACTTTCTGCCTTTTCTGTATTTCTGTCTTTTCTCTATTTCTTACTTTTCTCTATTTATGACTTTCGGTCTTTTCGGTATTTCTGACTTTTCTCTATTTATGACTTTCTGTCTTTTCTGTATTCATGACTATTCTCTATTTCTGACTTTTCTCTATTTATGACTTTCTGTCTTTTCTGTATTTCTGACTTTTCTCTATTTATGACTTTCTGTCTTTTCTGTATTTCTGACTTTTTTCTATTTCTGACTTTCTGTCTTTTCTGTATTTCTGACTTTTTTCTATTTCTGACTTTCTGCCTTTTCTTTATTTCTGTCTTTTCTCTATTTCTGTCTTTCTGTCTTTTCTCTATTTCTGACTTTTCTCTATTTATGACTTTCTGCCTTTTCTGTATTTCTGACTTTTCTCTATTTATGACTTTCTGCCTTTTCAGTATTTCTGTCTTTTCTCTTTGTCTGACTTTTCTCTATTTATGACCTTTCGCTATTTATGACTTTCTGCCTTTTCTCTATTTCTGACATTTCTCTATTTATGATTTTCTGTCTTTTCTCTATTTCTGACTTTTCTCTATTGATGACATTCTGCCTTTTCTCCATTACTGCCTTTACTCCATTTCTGTCTTTCTGTCTTTTCTCTATTTCTGACTTTTCTCTATTTCTGACATTCTGCCTTTTCTTTATTTCTGTCTTTTCTCTATTTCTGTCTTTCTGTCTTTTCTCTATTTCTGACTTTTCTCTATTTATGACTTTCTGCCTTTTCTGTATTTCTGACTTTTCTCTATTTATGACTTTCTGCCTTGTCAGTATTTCTGTCTTTTCTCTTTGTCTGACTTTTCTCTATTTATGACCTTTCGCTATTTATGACTATCTGCCTTTTCTGTACTTCTGTCTTTTCTCTATTTATGACTTTCTGCCTTTTCTCTATTTCTGACATTTCTCTATTTATGACTTTCTGTCTTTTCTGTATTTCTGACTTTTCTCTATTGATGACATTCTGCCTTTTCTCCATTACTGCCTTTACTCTATTTCTGTCTTTCTGTCTTTTCTCTATTTCTGACTTTTCTCTATTTATGACTTTCTGCCTTTTCTGTATTTCTGACTTTTCTCTATTTATGACTTTCTGTCTTTTCTGTATTTCTGACTTTTCTCTATTTATGACTTTCTGCCTTTTCTGTATTTCTGACTTTTCTCTATTTATGACTTTCTGCCTTTTCTGTATTTCTGACTTTTCTCTATTTATGACTTTCTGCCTTTTCTGTATTTCTGACTTTTCTCTATTTATGACTTTCTGTCTTTTCGGTATTTCTGATTTTTCTCTATTTATGACTTTCTGTCTTTTCTGTATTCATGACTTTTCTCTATTTCTGACTTTTCTCTATTTATGACTTTCTGTCTTTTCTGTATTTCTGACTTTTCTCTATTTATGAATTTCTGCCTTTTCTTTATTTCTGTCTTTTCTCTATTTCTGTCTTTCTGTCTTTTCTCTATTTCTGACTTTTCTCTATTTATGACTTTCTGCCTTTTCTGTATTTCTGACTTTTCTCTATTTATGACTTTCTGCCTTTTCAGTATTTCTGTCTTTTCTCTTTGTCTGACTTTTCTCTATTTATGACCTTTCGCTATTTATGACTTTCTGCCTTTTCTGTACTTCTGTCTTTTCTCTATTTATGACTTTCTGTCTTTTCTGTATTTCTGACTTTTCCGCATTGATGACATTCTGCCTTTTCTCCATTACTGCCTTTACTCTATTTCTGTCTTTCTGTCTTTTCTCTATTTCTGACTTTTCTCTATTTATGACTTTCTGCCTTTTCTGTATTTCTGTCTTTTCTCTATTTATGACTTTCTGTCTTTTCTGTATTTCTGACTTTTCTCTATTTCTGACTTTCTGCCTTTTCTGTATTTCTGACTTTTCTCTATTTATGACTTTCTGCCTTTTCTGTATTTCTGACTTTTCTCTATTTATGACTTTCTGCCTTTTCTGTATTTCTGTCTTTTCTCTATTTATGACGTTCTGCATTTTATGTATTCCTGCCTTTTCTCTATTTATGACTTTCTGCCTTTTCTGTATTTCTGACTTTTCACTATTTATGAATTTCTGCCTTTTCTGTAATTCTGACTTTTCTCTATTTCTGACTCTTCTCTATTTATGAATTTCTGCCTTTTCTGTATTTCTGTCTTTTCTCTCTTTATGAATTTCTGTCTTTTCTGTATTTCTGACTTTTCTCTATTTATGACTTTCTGCCTTTTCTGTATTTCTGTCTTTTCTCTATTTCTTACTTTTCTCTATTTATGACTTTCGGTCTTTTCGGTATTTCTGATTTTTCTCTATTTATGACTTTCTGTCTTTTCTGTATTCATGACTTTTCTCTATTTCTGACTTTTCTCTATTTATGACTTTCTGTCTTTTCTGTATTTCTGACTTTTCTCTATTTATGACTTTCTGTCTTTTCTGTATTTCTGACTTTTTTCTATTTCTGACTTTCTGTCTTTTCTGTATTTCTGACTTTTTTCTATTTCTGACTTTCTGCCTTTTCTTTATTTCTGTCTTTTCTCTATTTCTGTCTTTCTGTCTTTTCTCTATTTCTGACTTTTCTCTATTTATGACTTTCTGCCTTTTCTGTATTTCTGACTTTTCTCTATTTATGACTTTCTGCCTTTTCAGTATTTCTGTCTTTTCTCTTTGTCTGACTTTTCTCTATTTATGACTTTTCGCTATTTATGACTTTCTGCCTTTTCTCTATTTCTGACATTTCTCTATTTATGATTTTCTGTCTTTTCTGTATTTCTGACTTTTCTCTATTGATGACATTCTGCCTTTTCTCCATTACTGCCTTTACTCCATTTCTGTCTTTCTGTCTTTTCTCTATTTCTGACTTTTCTCTATTTCTGACTTTCTGCCTTTTCTTTATTTCTGTCTTTTCTCTATTTCTGTCTTTCTGTCTTTTCTCTATTTCTGACTTTTCTCTATTTATGACTTTCTGCCTTTTCTGTATTTCTGACTTTTCTCTATTTATGACTTTCTGCCTTTTCAGTATTTCTGTCTTTTCTCTTTGTCTGACTTTTCTCTATTTATGACCTTTCGCTATTTATGACTTTCTGCCTTTTCTGAACTTCTGTCTTTTCTCTATTTATGACTTTCTGCCTTTTCTCTATTTCTGACATTTCTCTATTTATGACTTTCTGTCTTTTCTGTATTTCTGACTTTTCTCTATTGATGACATTCTGCCTTTTCTCCATTACTGCCTTTACTCTATTTCTGTCTTTCTGTCTTTTCTCTATTTCTGACTTTTCTCTATTTATGACTTTCTGCCTTTTCTGTATTTCTGACTTTTCTCTATTTATGACTTTCTGTCTTTTATGTATTTCTGACTTTTCTCTATTTATGACTTTCTGCCTTTTCTGTATTTCTGACTTTTCTCTATTTATGACTTTCTGCCTTTTCTGTATTTCTGACTTTTCTCCATTTATGACTTTCTGCCTTTTCTGTATTTCTGACTTTTCTCTATTTATGACTTTCTGTCTTTTCGGTATTTCTGATTTTTCTCTATTTATGACTTTCTGTCTTTTCTGTATTCATGACTTTTCTCTATTTCTGACTTTTCTCTATTTATGACTTTCTGTCTTTTCTGTATTTCTGACTTTTCTCTATTTATGACTTTCTGTCTTTTCTGTATTTCTGACTTTTTTCTATTTCTGACTTTCTGTCTTTTCTGTATTTCTGACTTTTTTCTATTTCTGACTTTCTGCCTTTTCTTTATTTCTGTCTTTTCTCTATTTCTGTCTTTCTGCCTTTTCTGTATTTCTGACTTTTCTCTATTTATGACATTCTGCCTTTTCTGTATTTCTGACTTTTCTCTATTTATGACTTTCTGCCTTTTCTGTATTTCTGACTTTTCTCTATTTATGACTTTCTGCCTTTTCTGCATTTCTGTCTTTTCTCTATTTATGACGTTCTGCATTTTATGTATTCCTGACTTTTCTCTATTTATGACTTTCTGCCTTTTCTGTATTTCTGACTTTTCACTATTTATGAATTTCTGCCTTTTCTGTAATTCTGACTTTTCTCTATTTCTGACTTTTCTCTATTTATGAATTTCTGCCTTTTCTGTATTTCTGTCTTTTCTCTCTTTATGAATTTCTGTCTTTTCTGTATTTCTGACTTTTCTCTATTTATGACTTTCTGCCTTTTCTGTATTTCTGTCTTTTCTCGATTTCTTACTTTTCTCTATTTATGACTTTCTGCCTTTTCTGTATTTCTGTCTTTTCTCTATTTCTTACTTTTCTCTATTTATGAATTTCTGTCTTTTCTGTATTTCTGACTTTTCTCTATTTATGACTTTCTGTCTTTTCGGTATTTCTGATTTTTCTCTATTTATGACTTTCTGTCTTTTCTGTATTCATGACTTTTCTCTATTTATGAATTTTCTCTATTTATGACTTTCTGTCTTTTCTGTATTTCTGACTTTTCTCTATTTCTGACTTTCTGTCTTTTCTGTATTTCTGACTTTTTTCTATTTCTAACTTTCTGCCTTTTCTTTATTTCTGTCTTTTCTCTATTTCTGTCTTTCTGTCTTTTCTCTATTTCTGACTTTTCTCTATTTATGACTTTCTGCCTTTTCTGTATTTCTGACTTTTCTCTATTTATGACTTTCTGCCTTTTCAGTATTTCTGTCTTTTCTCTTTGTCTGACTTTTCTCTATTTATGACCTTTCGCTATTTATGACTTTCTGCCTTTTCTGTACTTCTGTCTTTTCTCTATTTATGACTTCCTGCCTTTTCTCTATTTCTGACATTTCTTTATTTATGACTTTCTGTCTTTTCTGTATTTCTGACTTTTCCGCATTGATGACATTCTGCCTTTTCTCCATTACTGCCTTTACTCTATTTCTGTCTTTCTGTCTTTTCTCTATTTCTGACTTTTCTCTATTTATGACTTTCTGCCTTTTCTGTATTTCTGTCTTTTCTCTATTTATGACTTTCTGTCTTTTCTGTATTTCTGACTTTTCTCTATTTATGACTTTCTGCCTTTTCTGTATTTCTGACTTTTCTCTATTTATGACTTTCTGCCTTTTCTGTATTTCTGACTTTTCTCTATTTATGACTTTCTGCCTTTTCTGTATTTCTGTCTTTTCTCTATTTATGACGTTCTGCCTTTTATGTATTCCTGCCTTTTCTCTATTTATGACTTTCTGCCTTTTCTGTATTTCTGACTTTTCACTATTTATGAATTTCTGCCTTTTCTGTAATTCTGACTTTTCTCTATTTCTGACTCTTCTCTATTTATGAATTTCTGCCTTTTCTGTATTTCTGTCTTTTCTCTCTTTATGAATTTCTGTCTTTTCTGTATTTCTGACTTTTCTCTATTTATGACTTTCTGCCTTTTCTGTATTTCTGTCTTTTCTCTATTTCTTACTTTTCTCTATTTATGACTTTCGGTCTTTTCTGTATTTCTGACTTTTCTCTATTTATGACTTTCTGTCTTTTCTGTATTCATGACTTTTCTCTATTTCTGACTTTTCTCTATTTATGACTTTCTGTCTTTTCTGTATTTCTGACTTTTCTCTATTTATGACTTTCTGTCTTTTCTGTATTTCTGACTTTTTTCTGTTTCTGACTTTCTGTCTTTTCTGTATTTCTGACTTTTTTCTATTTCTGACTTTCTGCCTTTTCTTTATTTCTGTCTTTTCTCTATTTCTGTCTTTCTGTCTTTTCTCTATTTCTGACTTTTCTCTATTTATGACTTTCTGCCTTTTCTGTATTTCTGACTTTTCTCTATTTATGACTTTCTGCCTTTTCAGTATTTCTGTCTTTTCTCTTTGTCTGACTTTTCTCTATTTATGACCTTTCGCTATTTATGACTTTCTGCCTTTTCTCTATTTCTGACATTTCTCTATTTATGATTTTCTGTCTTTTCTGTATTTCTGACTTTTCTCTATTGATGACATTCTGCCTTTTCTCCATTACTGCCTTTACTCCATTTCTGTCTTTCTGTCTTTTCTCTATTTCTGACTTTTCTCTATTTCTGACTTTCTGCCTTTTCTTTATTTCTGTCTTTTCTCTATTTCTGTCTTTCTGTCTTTTCTCTATTTCTGACTTTTCTCTATTTATGACTTTCTGCCTTTTCTGTATTTCTGACTTTTCTCTATTTATGACTTTCTGCCTTTTCAGTATTTCTGTCTTTTCTCTTTGTCTGACTTTTCTCTATTTATGACCTTTCGCTATTTATGACTTTCTGCCTTTTCTGTACTTCTGTCTTTTCTCTATTTATGACTTTCTGCCTTTTCTCTATTTCTGACATTTCTCTATTTATGACTTTCTGTCTTTTCTGTATTTCTGACTTTTCTCTATTGATGACATTCTGCCTTTTCTCCATTACTGCCTTTACTCTATTTCTGTCTTTCTGTCTTTTCTCTATTTCTGACTTTTCTCTATTTATGACTTTCTGCCTTTTCTGTATTTCTGACTTTTCTCTATTTATGACTTTCTGTCTTTTATGTATTTCTGACTTTTCTCTATTTATGACTTTCTGCCTTTTCTGTATTTCTGACTTTTCTCTATTTATGACTTTCTGCCTTTTCTGTATTTCTGACTTTTCTCTATTTATGACTTTCTGCCTTTTCTGTATTTCTGACTTTTCTCTATTTATGACTTTCTGTCTTTTCGGTATTTCTGATTTTTCTCTATTTATGACTTTCTGTCTTTTCTGTATTCATGACTTTTCTCTATTTCTGACTTTTCTCTGTTTATGACTTTCTGTCTTTTCTGTATTTCTGACTTTTCTCTATTTATGACTTTCTGTCTTTTCTGTATTTCTGTCTTTTCTCTATTTCTGTCTTTCTGTCTTTTCTCTATTTCTGACTTTTCTCTATTTATGACTTTCTGTCTTTTCTGTATTTCTGACTTTTCTCTATTTATGACTTTCTGCCTTTTCAGTATTTCTGTCTTTTCTCTTTGTCTGACTTTTCTCTATTTGTGACCTTTCGCTATTTATGACTTTCTGCCTTTTCTGTACTTCTGTCTTTTCTCTATTTATGACTTTCTGTCTTTTCTGTATTTCTGAATTTTCCGCATTGATGACATTCTGCCTTTTCTCCATTACTGCCTTTACTCTATTTCTGTCTTTCTGTCTTTTCTCTATTTCTGACTTTTCTCTATTTATGACTTTCTGCCTTTTCTGTATTTCTGTCTTTTCTCTATTTATGACTTTCTGTCTTTTCTGTATTTCTGACTTTTCTCTATTTCTGACTTTCTGCCTTTTCTGTATTTCTGACTTTTCTCTATTTATGACTTTCTGCCTTTTCTGTATTTCTGACTTTTCTCTATTTATGACTTTCTGCCTTTTCTGTATTTCTGTCTTTTCTCTATTTATGACGTTCTGCCTTTTATGTATTCCTGCCTTTTCTCTATTTATGACTTTCTGCCTTTTCTGTATTTCTGACTTTTCACTATTTATGAATTTCTGCCTTTTCTGTAATTCTGACTTTTCTCTATTTCTGACTCTTCTCTATTTATGAATTTCTGCCTTTTCTGTATTTCTGTCTTTTCTCTCTTTATGAATTTCTGTCTTTTCTGTATTTCTGACTTTTCTCTATTTATGACTTTCTGCCTTTTCTGTATTTCTGTCTTTTCTCTATTTCTTACTTTTCTCTATTTATGACTTTCGGTCTTTTCGGTATTTCTGATTTTTCTCTATTTATGACTTTCTGTCTTTTCTGTATTCATGACTTTTCTCTATTTCTGACTTTTCTCTATTTATGACTTTCTGTCTTTTCTGTATTTCTGACTTTTCTCTATTTATGACTTTCTGTCTTTTCTGTGTTTCTGACTTTTTTCTATTTCTGACTTTCTGTCTTTTCTGTATTTCTGACTTTTTTCTATTTCTGACTTTCTGCCTTTTCTTTATTTCTGTCTTTTCTCTATTTCTGTCTTTCTGTCTTTTCTCCATTTCTGACTTTTCTCTATTTATGACTTTCTGCCTTTTCTGTATTTCTGACTTTTCTCTATTTATGACTTTCTGCCTTTTCAGTATTTCTGTCTTTTCTCTTTGTCTGACTTTTCTCTATTTATGACCTTTCGCTATTTATGACTTTCTGCCTTTTCTCTATTTCTGACATTTCTCTATTTATGATTTTCTGTCTTTTCTGTATTTCTGACTTTTCTCTATTGATGACATTCTGCCTTTTCTCCATTACTGCCTTTACTCCATTTCTGTCTTTCTGTCTTTTCTCTATTTCTGACCTTTCTCTATTTCTGACTTTCTGCCTTTTCTTTATTTATGTCTTTTCTCTATTTCTGTCTTTCTGTCTTTTCTCTATTTCTGACTTTTCTCTATTTATGACTTTCTGCCTTTTCTGTATTTCTGACTTTTCTCAATTTATGACTTTCTGCCTTTTCAGTATTTCTGTCTTTTCTCTTTGTCTGACTTTTCTCTATTTATGACCTTTCGCTATTTATGACTTTCTGCCTTTTCTGTACTTCTGTCTTTTCTCTATTTATGACTTTCTGCCTTTTCTCTATTTCTGACATTTCTCTATTTATGACTTTCTGTCTTTTCTGTATTTCTGACTTTTCTCTATTGATGACATTCTGCCTTTTCTCCATTACTGCCTTTACTCTATTTCTGTCTTTCTGTCTTTTCTCTATTTCTGACTTTTCTCTATTTATGACTTTCTGCCTTTTCTGTATTTCTGACTTTTCTCTATTTATGACTTTCTGTCTTTTATGTATTTCTGACTTTTCTCTATTTATGACTTTCTGCCTTTTCTGTATTTCTGACTTTTCTCTATTTATGACTTTCTGCCTTTTCTGTATTTCTGACTTTTCTCTATTTATGACTTTCTGCCTTTTCTGTATTTCTGACTTTTCTCTATTTATGACTTTCTGTCTTTTCGGTATTTCTGATTTTTCTCTATTTATGACTTTCTGTCTTTTCTGTATTCATGACTTTTCTCTATTTCTGACTTTTCTCTATTTATGACTTTCTGTCTTTTCTGTATTTCTGACTTTTCTCTATTTATGACTTTCTGTCTTTTCTGTATTTCTGACTTTTTTCTTTTTCTGACTTTCTGTCTTTTCTTTATTTCTGTCTTTTCTCTATTTATGTCTTTCTGTCTTTTCTGTATTTCTGACTTTTCTCTATTTATGACTTTCTGTCTTTTCTGTATTTCTGACTTTTCTCTATTGAGGACATTCTGCCTTTTCTCCATTACTGCCTTTACTCTATTTCTGTCTTTCTGTCTTTTCTCTATTTCTGACTTTTCTCTATTTATGACTTTCTGCCTTTTCTGTATTTCTGTCTTTTCTCTGTTTATGACTTTCTGTCTTTTCTGTATTTCTGACTTTTCTCTATTTATGACTTTCTGCCTTTTCTGTATTTCTGACTTTTCTCTATTTATGACTTTCTGCCTTTTCTGTATTTCTGACTTTTCTCTATTTATGACTTTCTGCCTTTTCTGTATTTCTGACTTTTCTCTATTTATGACTTTCTGCCTTTTCTGTATTTCTGTCTTTTCTCTATTTATGACGTTCTGCCTTTTATGTATTCCTGACTTTTCTCTATTTATGACTTTCTGCCTTTTCTGTATTTCTGACTTTTCACTATTTATGAATTTCTGCCTTTTCTGTAATTCTGTCTTTTCTCTATTTCTGACTTTTCTCTATTTATGAATTTCTGCCTTTTCTGTATTTCTGTCTTTTCTCTCTTTGTGAATTTCTGTCTTTTCTGTATTTCTGACTTTTCTCTATTTATGACTTTCTGCCTTTTCTGTATTTCTGTCTTTTCTCTATTTCTTAATTTTCTCTATTTATGACTTTCTGCCTTTTCTGTATTTCTGTCTTTTCTCTATTTCTTACTTTTCTCTATTTCTGATTTTCTGTCTTTTCTGTATTTCTGACTTTTCTCTATTGATGACTTTCTGTCTTTTCGGTATTTCTGATTTTTCTCTATTGATGACTTTCTGTCTTTTCTGTATTCATGACTTTTCTCTATTTCTGACTTTTCTCTATTTATGACTTTCTGTCTTTTCTGTATTTCTGACTTTTCTCTCTTTATGACATTCTGTCTTTTCTGTATTTATGACTTTTTTCTATTTCTGACTTTCTGTCTTTTCTGTATTTCTGTCTTTTCTCTCTTTATGACATTCTGTCTTTTCTGTATTTCTGACTTTTTTCTATTTCTGACTTTCTGCCTTTTCTTTATTTCTGTCTTTTCTCTATTTCTGTCTTTCTGTCTTTTCTCTATTTCTAACTTTTCTCTATTTATGACTTTCTGCCTTTTCTGTATTTCTGACATTTCTCTATTTATGACTTTCTGCCTTTTCAGTATTTCTGTCTTTTCTCTTTGTCTGACTTTTCTCTATTTATGACCTTTCGCTATTCATGACTTTCTGCCTTTTCTCTATTTCTGACATTTCTCTATTTATGACTTTCTGTCTTTTCTGTATTTCTGACTTTTCTCTATTGATGACATTCTGCCTTTTCTCCATTACTGCCTTTACTCTATTTCTGTCTTTCTGTCTTTTCTCTATTTCTGACTTTTCTCTATTTATGACTTTCTGCCTTTTCTGTATTTCTGTCTTTTCTCTATTTATGACTTTCTGCCTTTTATGTATTTCTGACTTTTCTCTATTGATGACATTCTGCCTTTTCTCCAATACTGCCTTTACTCTATTTCTGTCTTTCTGTCTTTTCTCTATTTATGACTTTCTGCCTTTTCTGTATTTCTGTCTTTTCTCTATTTATGACTTTCTGTCTTTTCTGTATTTCTGACTTTTCTCTATTTATGTCTTTCTGCCTTTTCTGTATTTCTGACTTTTCTCTATTTATGACTTTCTGTCTTTTTTGTATTTCTGACTTTTCTCTATTTATGAATTTCTGCCTTTTCTGTATTTCTGACTTTTCTCTATTTATGACTTTCTGCCTTTTCTGCATTTCTGTCTTTTCACTATTTATGAATTTCTGCCTTTTCTGTAATTCTGACTTTTCTCTATTTCTGACTTTTCTCTATTTCTGACTTTCTGCCTTTTCTGTATTTCTGTCTTTTCTCTATTTATGACTTTCTGTCTTTTCTGTATTTCTGACTTTTCTCTATTTATGACTTTCTGCCTTTTCTGCATTTCTGACTTTTCTCTATTTATGACTTTCTGCCTTTTCTGTATTTCTGACTTTTCTCTATTTATGTCTTTCTGCCTTTTCTGTATTTCTGTCTTTTCTCTATTTCTTACTTTTCTCTATTTATGACTTTCTGTCTTTTCGGTATTTCTGATTTTTCTCTATTTATGACTTTCTTTATTTTCTGTATTCATGACTTTTCTCTATTTATGACTTTCTGTCTTTTCTGTATTTCTGACTTTTCTGTATTTCTGACTTTTCTCTATTTATGAGTTTCAATCTTTTCTGTATTTATGATTTTTTCTATTTCTGACTTTCTGTCTTTTCTGTATTTCTTACTTTTTTCTATTTCTGACTTTCTGCCTTTTCTTTATTTCTGTCTTTTCTCTATTTATGACTTTCTGTCTTTTCTGTATTTATGACTTTTCTCTATGACTTTCTGCCTTTTCTGTATTTCTGACTTTTCTCTATTTTTGACTTTCTGCCTTTTCTGTATTTCTGACTTTTCTCTATTTATGACTTTCTGTCTTTTCTGTATTTCTGACTTTTCTCTATTTCTGACTTTTCTCTATTTATGACTTTCTGTCTTTTCTGTATTTATGACTTTTTTCTATTTCTGTCTTTCTGCCTTTTCTTTATTTCTGTCTTTTCTCTATTTCAGACTTTCCGTCTTCTCTCTATTTCTCTGTCTGTTTCTATCTTTTCTCTCATTCTATTTCTCTCCCTTCTTTGTCTCTTTCATTTTCTTTCTCTCTATTTGTCTCTTTCTATCCTCTCTCTTTCTTTTTCAATCTTTTCTCTCCTTTCTCTCTCTTTCTTTCTCTTCCTATTTTTTCTCTCTTTATTTTTCTCTATCTTTTTCTAACCCCATTCACTCTCCCCATAATTTCCCGCCTCCCACAATTGCCCCCAATGGAAAATCCCATCCAGTATTCCCCCCTCTGTCTCCCCACCCGCGCAGTTCCCCACCCCCACGATTTGTCCCCCCGCAATTTCCCTCCCACCGGCAATTTCCCCCCTCCGGAAATTGCTTCCCCCACGAAATTTCCCCACACCCGCTATTTCCCCCCCTCAATTTCCCGCCCCGCTATTTCCGCCCGCCCCTGTAAATTCCCCCCCCCGCAATATTTCCCCCAGCAATATTTTCCCCTGCAATTTACTCCCCCCTCAATTTATTTGCTCCCCTGAGAATTTCCATCCCCCACAATTTTTATCCACCATGCAATTTTCCCCACTTTGTGCAGGCCCCCATCTAATTATCCCCTTATAATACCCCTGTTACAGAAAACCCCCCACCCCCCGGCAACAGATCCCCATCTAAATACCCCCCGGGGACAGACTCACATCTGAATACCCCCCACCCTGGGAACCGACTCCCATCTGAAGACCCGTCTGGGAACTGACTCCCATCTAAATACGCCCACCCCCCAGGAACAGGCCCCCATCTAATACCGCCCCCCCCCGGATCATACTCCCATCTAACCACCAACCCCCACCGGAAACAGACCGCGATCTAAACAACCCCCCCCCCCCCCGGGAACAGACTCCCATATAAATAACACTCCCCCACCGCCCCACCCCGGGAACAGATCCACATCTAAATAGTCCTCCGGGAACAGTCCCCCATCAAAATAAGCCACCCCGCTAGCTGACCCTAATCTAATTCTCCCCCCTACCCCCACTGTAAACACTTCCCCCTTTCTAAATACCCTCCCTGTCCTGTTATAGCCCCCACTCTACTAATTCCCACCCTGTATAATCTCCCCCGTGAACAGCCGCTTCCGCGCCCCCCTCCGTGTTACCCCCGTCCCAGACACCAGCCCCATCTCCCCCCCTGTGTAATTACCACATCCATCACTTTCCTGGGTTTGGCTCCGTCTCCTGACAGTCTTTAATTCACTTTAATTCCTGGTCTGGATTCGCCTCTGGAATTCCATCAAATGTCTCCCAGACCCCCCGGCACCATTAACTCATGTCCAGCCAGACACAGGGCTGGGCGTTGAGCAAGGACCTCCAGAGGCTAACTGCCATTCTGAGCTTTTAACGCACAGGAAGATCCCAGCCCCAGACACATCCCTCTCTGCAGAAAGGTGTTTCACCTGTTCTGCCCATCGGCTTCAGGGAATCAAACAGAGGGAGACACACACAAATACACACACACTGACTGGCACAGGGAGGGGAGGAGGCCATTCAGCCCGTTGAACCTGTCCCACCCCGTGTTCGATCATGGCTGATCTGTCCCTTCCCCCATTGGGCCACAAGGAGACAGGCAGAGACAGTCGGGGAGCAGATACACAGAGAGGCAAAGAAACACTGGGCTGGAATCGGGCTTGGTACCAATGGTGCAAACCAGGGAGGAGGGTGGTTGTGGATCGGCCTCTCGTTCAGCATCTCTCCCCTGTTTTTACCTCAATGGAAGCAAAACTGGGCAGAGATGTAAAGCAGGATCCCGGTTCACAATCACCCTGTACAAAACCAAGGTAGCGACTTTCCATGACTTTATCTGTGTCTCGCTCACACTATCTCTCCCTCTCCCTCTTTTAATCACTCTCTCCTTCCCTCTCTCCTTGGACAACCATGCTTTCAGCCATTTCGTGGTGAATTTCGAACCTGTAACTCTTGCCCTTGCTGGGAAAGTCACTGTAGTTTGAAAATATCAAACATAGATCCAATACTCACCCTAAAATACTCACACGAAAGCCCCAATAATGAACTGAACAGAACGTGGGGTTAATTGCTAAGGTTCTGCCAAGCACTCCTTACACACCGTCTCCCTTCTTCCCTGCTTGTAAAGTGTATCAGCTTTTTAAAATAATATTTTTTCAACAACATTATATGTAAAAGTAAATGAAACCTGTGGCTCAGCATCAATAGCCATTTGTGTCAGAAAGTTCCAAACAAATATCACACCTGGTGTGTTGATATCTTTCTTCATTTCACTCCTGAAAGGTTTTTAAGCTTTGTTTAGATTTTTAGACTATGTCGCAAAGTTCCTGGCTCCGCAGCCAGTGAGAATGGTTACTCTCTGCACACCTTATCATTTTCCCTTATTATCTTGAAAACAGTTATCAAATTGCCCTTTAATCTTCTAAATTCCAGGGCTACACAGTAAATAGCCACCGACAATGTCCCAGTAAACACTCCCAAGGCAAGCACAAAGGGAACACAGAGAGGGGAAACCTGGGGTGAGATACAGGGTTAAGACAGGGCCTATTGTGTTATAAACATGGAAATGGTCTTATGCAGTACAAACTGAGACCGGGTGAAACCAAGCAGAACCAGAGACATGGCAGAGTGTAACAAACCGAGACATTGTCTCGTGCAGTAATAATGAAGGCAGGGTCTCGTGTTTTACGAGCAGAGGCCGGATCTAGTGCAGTAATAACTGAAACAGATTGTTGGTCTTAAACAGATGAAGACAAGGTCGCTTATCGTGGGGCTGTTTGATTGGGGGATGAAGGGATGGAGTGTAATGTATCCAGTTAGCTTATAACACAAATTGAGGTGAGACAGTAAGCTGTGAGGAGGACACAGAGAGGGTATGGAGTATGGACTTCTTCAGTGATTGGGCAAGAAAGTGGCTGTTGGGATATACTGTGGTGAAAAGTCAGGTATTCAGATTGGCTGAAAGAAAAAATCATTGACATTGAAATGATTGTGTTCTCTTCAACACATTATTTACATCAGAGTCAAATCTGCTGATGTAATATGTTTGGTCAAGTGAGTGTAAATAATAGCAATAATCAGGGGTATAACCGTGTCAGTGGAGACGTATCCCCAGGATAAATCAGCACCCATTGGAATGGATCAGCTCATAGTGCTGGAGCTGTGTGTTCCAGGCTAACAGAAGTCTGTGCTTCTCACAGAAATGGGATATCCAGTAATCGGTCAGATCAAACTCATTTATTATCCTGTACTTGCTGCAATTGGAGTTCCTGGTAAGACTGTACATCAGTTGATAATGGTGTAAATCGATGTTAACTGTGCTGCTGTACTCAGTATTATTTCTCACTGTGTGTTTTAAACAGCCACCTGTACTTTATCAGCAATTTACTGCTGGAATCTCCTCATTGTCTACTCTTTCAGTCTTGCAGGAGCCGTATTATATTTTATAGTATAGGTTTTAATAACCCTGGAATAGTTACTGGATTATTCTGTTTATTTAATATATTTGAATCAAATGTCTCATTTTCATTGAGCAGCTTTTTCGGGAGCAGAGAGTGCGAGCGAGTGAGCAGCTGGGAAGGTCAGTTTAAAGTAAACTTAATTTCTTTTTGTTTTCGGCGGAGACCAGGGGGCTGCTGGGTAAGTAAAACACTATATATTTGGGCCGATTAAAACAGCTTGCCTTTCATTGCAGCAGCTTTTTCGGGATTAGAGAGTGCGAGCAAGTGAGCAGCTGGGAAGGTCAGTTTAAAGTAAACTTAATTTCTTTTTGTTTTCGGCGGAGACCAGGGGGCTGCTGGGTAAGTAAAACCCTATATATCTGGGCCGTTTAAAATAACTTGCCTTTCATTGCAGCAGCTTTTTCGGGAGCAGAGAGTGCGAGCGAGTGAGCAGCTGGGAAGGTCAGTTTAAAGTCAACTTAATTTTTTTTTGTTTTCGGCGGAGACCAGGGGGCTGCTGGGTAAGTAAAACCCTATATATTTGGGCCTTTTAAAATAACTTGCCTTTCATTGCAGCAGCTTTTTCGGGAGCAGAGAGTGCGAGCGAATGAGCAGCTGGGAAGGTCAGTTCAAAGTAAACTTAATTTCTTTTTGTTTTCGGCGGAGACCAGGGGGCTGCTGGGTAAGTAAAACCCTATATATTTGGGCCTTTTAAAATAACTTGCCTTTCATTGCAGCAGCTTTTTCGGGAGTAGAGAGTGCGAGCGAGTGAGCAGCTGGGAAGGTCAGTTTAAAGTAAAGTTAATTTCTTTTTGTTTTCGGTGGAGACCAGGGGGCTGCTGGGTAAGTAAAACCCTATATATTTGGGCCGTTTAAAATAACTTGCCTTTCATTGCTGCAGATACTTCGGGAGCAGAGAGTGCGAGCGAGTGAGCAGCTAGGAAGGTCAGTTTAAAGTAAACTTAATTTATTTTTGTTTTCGGCAGAGACCAGGGGGCTGCTGGGTAAGTAAAACCCTATATATTTGGGCCGTTTAAAATAACTTGCCTTTCATTGCAGCAGCTTTCTCGGGAGCAGAGAGTGCGAGCGAGTGAGCAGCTAGGAAGGTCAGTTTGAAGTAAATTTGATTTCTTTTTGTTTTCGGCGGAGACCAGGGGGCTGCTGGGTAAGTAAAACCCTATATATTTGGGCCGTTTAAAATAACTTGCCTTTCATTGCAGCAGCTTTCTCGGGAGCAGAGAGTGCGAGCGAGTGAGCAGCTAGGAAGGTCAGTTTGAAGTAAATTTGATTTCTTTTTGTTTTCGGCGGAGACCAGGGGGCTGCTGGGTAAGTAAAACCCTATATATTTGGGCCGTTTCTGAACCCGACACACTACACCTGTAGTGTCTCCCACCCGCCCTCCTCCTCTAGCCAAACAAAAAGGACTCGGTAGTGTATAGATAAGGTCAGGCTTTTCCTATTTCTCTTTTTTTTATCGTGTGATTGGCTAAACACTTTTCGTTCCGTTTTCATTTAACTAAGTTTAAGCTTAAGATTAAAAATGGCCGGCTTTCTAATTGACTGTGCAAACTTAATATATTGACTATATTGTATAACCAATGACACGTTCTCCAGCACCAATATTATTTTTTGAATAAATCAATTGAGTTTTGTTACTGGGATCTATAAATTGCACGAACACTTTGCTTCAGTCTCTCCCTCAAAGCTCAGCTTCTCCTCTCACTGTATTGACTCCTCTGCCCATTGCTTCAATTTATCCACTTTCCCAAACCATCTGCACCTGTCTGCCCTCCAGCTCTAACATGACCTTTTCCTTCTCTCCATCCGAATCTCACTCACTGGCTCCACCTCCAGCTTCCTCTTCCAAATAAATTCCAACCCTCAAACTCACCGCAGCAGCTCCCAGACATTTCCCTTTTTGGACCAGCCTCTGTCGGGTCTCTTAACCCACAGAAACGAACCAGCTGCACATCCCGCTGTTCTCAAACCTTCCCGACCGGCAATCTGGAGATAAATCCCCATTTAACCCATTGGATTCCATCTCTGTAAAACCACTTCTCATTTCCCCACCGGTACTGCATCCTCACTCAGTACTTTCAGTTGATCCAGTGCTGACTTTATTCGCTTTCCAGATCAATTTCCCAATTCATTAATAATAATTGTGCTTCAAACATTTCACTGAGGCAAAGCACTGCCCAGGTCAATAAATCAGTTTTCACAGCTCGATGCAGCGACAAAGCTGGGAATTTCAGCCCAGATTCTGTCAAGCTGCTGCTTTGTCTCCAAGTCTGATCAGTAATTTCTCTGCTTCCTTTTCTCTATCTTACAGTTAACTTGGTGGCGATTGTGATCCTGTCTCGAGGAATGTGCGGTCTCTCCAAACGTATCACTGTCTACCTGGTGGGAACGGCAGTGTCTGATCTCCTGGTCGTTGTCACTGGTCCCATATTGACTTGGATTGTTTTCATTTAGTTCCCAGATTCATTCCTGACAATTACTCCCATGTGTTGTCTCATGGCCGTTATTTTTAATGCACGCACATTTATTTCTGTCTGGCTCACAGTCTCTTTCACCTTTGATCGATTTGTGGCCATTTGTTGTGATAAGCTGAAAACAAAATATTGCACCGAGAAAACGGCGGCTGTGGTTGCAGGAACAGGGAGTGTGCTGGGATGTTCAGAGTATGTCCCAGTTTACTTTGCATTTAAACCAAGGTATTTTATTGGTAATGTTCCCAGGCTTTGTCTTCATTATCCGAGCTTCTTCACTTCCCCCACATGGGCCACATTTGAATTGCTTCACCGCATTTTAACCCCTTATGTGCCGGCTTTGCTGATTTTGCTGCTCAATGTTCTGACTGTCAGACGTATTTTACTCTCCAGTAAAGTCCGCATTGGATTCCGGGGTCTCAGCAAAGGTGAGAATCACAAGGACCCAGAGATGGAGATTCGGAGAAAATCAATTGTTTTACTCTTCAGTATATCCGTCAGTTTTATACTGTGATGGCTGTCCCGGGTTGTGTATGTCATTTATGAGCGAATTACAGATATTCGGGATAAATTCTCCCACACTGAGCCTCATGATACCGCAAATTGCACATCAATAATGCTGCAGATTCTCAGTTCCTGCACCAACACGTGTATTTACGTTGTGACCCAGACTAAATTCAGAGAGGAGCTGAAGAAGGTGGAGAAATACTTTCTCAATCTCATTGTAAAATTAGTGAAATCATAGAAAGAGCTGAAGGGTTTCAAACACTGAAACTAAATCACATTTCATATTCCATTCACTACACTCCCCACAGGACAGAAAGTACATTTTATATTCGCAGCACAGAGCCCTGAAAATATTTTAAATCTGATTCTGAGCTCACATTTTACTGATAATCTGACCTATTGTGGTGGGATTTCCTCTGCAGATGATTCATGAATTGTTTTGAAAATGTGTCACTGGAATGCGCAGCTGAATTCAACTAAACCACCCCTGGACCCACAGCAAAATGGACAAAGTTGCAAGTCACAGCGATTGTGAGATGGTGAGAGGCAGAAACTGCAGTGAATCATAACACCAGCAGATGAAAATGGTGAGAAGGGCAGAAAGTTCAGAGACACCAGCAGATGGAGATGGTGAGAGGGGCAGAAACTGCAGTGAATCAGGGACAGCAGCAGATGGAGATGGTGAGAGGAGCAGAAACTGCAGTGAATCAGGGACAGCAGCAGATGGAGATGGTGAGAAAGGCAGAAAGTGCGGTGAGGCAGGGACACCAGCAAATGGAGATGGTGAGAGGGGCAGTAACTGCAGTGAATCAGGGACAGCAGCAGATGGAGATGTTGAGAGGGGTAGTAACTGGAGTCAGACGGGGCACTAGCAGATGGAGATGGTGAGTGGGGTAGAAACGTCAGTGATACAGGAGCACCAATAGATGAAGATGGTAAGAGGGGGCAGTGCCTGCAGTGAGGTAGGGACACCATCAGATTGAGGTGGTGAGTGGGGTCAGAAACTGCACTAAGACAGGGAGAACTTGCAAACTGCACACATGCAGTACCCAGAACCAACCCCGGGTTGCTGGAGCTGTTGTGCTAACCACTGTGCCATCTGAGTGATTTATTTTAGAACCAGGAATTAGGGATGTTTTAATGAACTTTCATGTTTTGGTTCATGGGGTAATGTGAGAATTTGATTTGTGTCCCTTGCAAATGCACAGAATTGAATGTATTAATGGTGCACGACATTTAAGAAACAATATACAAAACCAGAGACAGTCAGACAATAGCAGTAGGAAAGTCAATCACTTTTTAATGGTTTTAATTTGAAGACCTGAGCTGATGACTGAAAAAACCACAATTCAAATCCCAATGGGCTGTTGTGAATTTGAATTCCGTTTTTTTCCCCTAAAAACGAAAACATAAATCTGGATTTAAAGAAAAACTCCAGGATGGAATGATTCATTCCTGTCTGCTAGTGCAAAAACCGTCTGTGTCACAGATTTGCTACATTTATTAACGATTGAAGATGAGTGGTTGATTACCTCAAGTTCGCCAATGACACAAAAATAGGCATCATTGTGAGCAGTGTGGCAGGAAGCATACATTTACAGAGATAATAATATTTTAAGTGAATGGGCAAAACTGTGGTGGATGGATTTCAATGTTAGGTGAAAAAAGAACAGAACAGAGTTATTTATAAATGCTGAAAAACTGGAAACACTGGAGGTGCAAAAAGACTTGGTGAGAGGGAGCAGTACCTGCAGTGAGAAAGGGACACCAGCAGATGGAGATGGTGAGGGTGCAGCAACTGCAGTGAGACAAGGACATCAGTTGATGGAAATGGTGCCAGGGGACAGTAACTGCAGTGAGACAGTTACACTAGTAGATGGAGACAGTGAGAGAGAGAACAGTAACTGCAGTGAGAGAGGAACACCAGCAGATGATGTTACTGAGGATTTGGAAGTTTACACAGTTTGTGCAATTTATTTTAAGTAAACTTGAGATTCTGAATAAAAAAAACAATTTGCGTTCAATGGATGTTTTGCAACTATCTAAACACTTGTAACATTAACCTGCTTCCTGTTTGGATAATTATTTGGAGTGATTCACCGTAATGCATAAATTAACAACTGCATCAAATAAAACCCAATCACTTACAAATAAAAACTCTCTAAATAGGTTCTGTTGAGTTCATCATCACTAAAGTTATGGCATCTTTCTCTTCCACATCTCTTTTATGCTGGTATCGTCTCTACTATAACTAAGAGTAATTGAAGTTTTGATCCAGTTGTTTATTGTTTATTGAAAGTTAATATTTAATCTGCTTGCAGTAACCTGTCAGAGAGTAAATTGTCTGCAAATTATGAATTTTACTCCTGCTTCCAACCCCCTGGAAATTCTATAATGGGTGAATAAGAGTGGCACAAGTGCCAATGCTTGGGGAATATCAATGACAACCTTCTGTCAAGGTGAGAACACCAGCTAGAAGTTCATTCTGCTTCTTGTCCCTGAACTCCACTTGCTCTGAGATTAGTCAAGAATCTGCTGTGTGGTGCCTTATCGAAGGCCGTTGGAATGCTAATGTATATTACATATACCATATTATATTTGTATCTATTATTTCTGACACTTATTCAAATAATTCTATCAGGTTGACCAAGGATAAATATCCTTTTGGAATGTCTGTTGGCTTCTCTTCATTATGTCATGTGTTTGTATTAGATGTTTATCTATTTCATCTTTGAATGAGGGTTCCATTATTTTTCCTACCATTGATGTTATGTGAACTGGAATATAGTTCCTTGAACTTGTTCTATCTACTTTTTTTAAATACCAGGCTCACAGTAGCTGTTCATCATTCCTCTGTTAGTATTCCCTATTCTGATGATTATTAATGAACAGATAATCGTGCCTCTACTATCTCTCCCCTATCTTTTCAGTCTGTGGATGCAATCCATCCGAAGCAGAAAGTTTACCTTCTTTTTGATAACTTGACCAAATATCTCCCACTGAAAATCTTGAAGGATTTTTATGTCGAATTTATTCACTCTTATTTCAGAATTTACTTCCACCCCTCAGAGATCTCTGTCCCTCCTCCCTCAAGCTCAGAATCCTTATCCACGGGTTCATTCAGCCCCGATGGTCCCACAACACACGAGCCTTACTTTCTTCTGAGTTCAAAGGTGTGCTCCAGAATTTCATCTACATTTCTGTCCATGTCAGTCTGCCTCTCTCTGATCCAAATTCCAGTACACCCGAGCTTAAAGTCATAGTGGATGTGATCCTACCTGACAGACACTACGAGGCCATTTGAAGCCAGTTCCCCTTCACCATCTCCAGCTGATACATTCCGAGGGCTCCATTTGTAATTGATTGTTTTCATTCACTCGCTATTCCTGTTGCAACACCTCCTTTCCTCTGCGACTCTCATCTGGGAATGGAAATCCTCCCAGGATCCTGATCTTGACCTGAAGGCAATGACCCTGTTGTAAAGTGGACGTCTCGAGTATAAACATTGGAATATTCCACACTCAAAGGCTGTCGCTAAGGAAGCCTGTTTGGGTCCGAGAGATGAGACTTTGTGTAGGATAAATGGACCATTCTTAGTTCCAATTCTACTCAGCTTCTTCCCTTTACATATTTTTTTTCTGATACTTTGATGACTGTGCTGGTGCAATTTCCTTCTGCTGCCTTGAAATGGACTCGTTCGTCAAATTTGCTTCTAATTTCTAACCATCCCCCGTCTAAAAAGTGTTCATCTCTGACACTCCCCTTCTCTTCCTCGACTTCTCCACCTCCATTGCAGTAAATTGACTTCCCACTAATATCCACGATTATCCCACTGACTCCCACAACTACCTTGACTATACTAACTCCCGAAGAAATTCAATGAAAGACTCTGTTCCATTTTCCCAGTTTCTCCACCTCCGTTACATCTTTTAGATGATGATGCTTCCTTCCACACCAGTGCTTACAAAATATATTCATTATTTGTCAACCAGATATTCCCCTATACTGTGGTTAACAGGGCCCTCGACCGTTTCCCACTTTACTGCCTTTCCCTTCCCCTCCAATATGATCGATTCGTCCTCGCCTTCCATCCTACCAGCCTTCATATTCAAAGCACCATCCGCCCGATTTTTGCCACATTCGGCTATGTCCATGTATAACCGTATATTCTGCTCCCCTCCCGTCCACCTGCTCATTATGAAACCCTGGTCAACTCCTCAATTCCCCCAATAACTGCTTCCTTTCCTGCAGCACCTTTCCATGCAAGCACAGGAGATGCAACACCTGGACTTTCAGCTCCTCCCTTCCCACTATCCAAGAACAAGCACTCCTTCCAGGTGAAACAGAGATTTGCTCCCACTTCTTCTTCTTATTTGGCCTCCTTGTCTCGGGAGACAATGGGCAAGCGCCTGGAGGTGGTCAGTGGTTTGTGGAGCAGCGCCTGGAGTGGCTATAAAAGCCAATTCTATTCACTTCTTACAAGCTAGTAATTGTATTCAATACACGCAATGGAGTTCCCTGGACATTGGGGATATGAGCGAATGGAGATTATGTGATTGCTTTGCTGGACTCCTCCGATCTGTCTGCAAACGTGACCGTGAGCTCCCAGTCCCTTGTCACGTTAATTCTACATCCAGTCCCACTCTGACCTCTCTAACCCCGACCAATACCACGCTTCCGCTGAAGCTCAATGAAGAAGGGCACCACATATTTCAATGAGGCACTTTATTGCCTGTCAGATTATAATCATTGCTTCTACTTTCTCGGACGTTTGTGCTGTTAATGGGGGATGGCTACACCAGACACACTGAGAGTGGAGGCAGTGCAGGCTGGTACTTTCCCTGGGGATCACCTCTTGATGCACAGCTGGCAGACTGGTCCATGCCCCTGGGGTTTACTCACCATTCTCTATCACTTCTCCAGTCGAATGGAACCTTCTACTCTTTGCCAGATTTTCCATACTTCCCTCCCACTCTGTTATTCTGTAATCATTTACACCTCCTCTGGACCCAGCCTCTTGCTCTTTAATTATCTCATTCGCCTTGCACCATCATCCTTTTTGTCGTTGAATCATTCTTGCCCTCCATTCGATCACAGACCTTCCCCTTTGTTATTTCCACCCTATACCCAACTTTTCACTGGATTAACCATTGCTTTAAAGCTGTTATTCTGCAATACATTCAAATTATGATGAAAAGTTTTCAGCCTGAAGCTATAACTCTCTTTTCTCTTTCCACAGATGCTGCCAGACCTACTGAATGTTTTCAGCATTCTCCTAATTTTATCAGATTTAAAACCGTTCCATTAATTTATTTTTAATCCAGTAATTAGGCCTGGGTATTACAGAGGCGAGTGACATAGGTGGGGTGCGAGTTGTCAGAGTTTGAGCTCCATAAACTGTCTGTTGTTACCTTGACTTGCTCCCATCCTGAAGTCTGAGGTCAGGCTGATTGTAATTGCCTTGGCTTGGCTTTCGGTCGGATGGGGGGGTGCGGATTCTCTGGAGCAGGACTCGGGCCCAGGATTGTCCAAACAATGAGTCCGAGGTACAGGGAGCTCCCTGATATTGGGGAGTGTCAAATCCCAACTCCGGAGGTGGGGAGGGTTGTGATACTACTGATCGCCGGCCAGTCGAACTGCAAACCCTGGAGCCGTCTCCTATCGGGCAGTGCAGTCCGAGTCTTGAGAGGTGAAGTCAGGGAAGCGTCTCCCATGATGGATATTGGACTGACACCTGGGACAGGGAAGGGACTGGAGGAGGGAGAGTGATTCCCAACAGCGGGAGGGATCTCCCATGCTGGAGTGTGGTCTGACACCTGGGACAGAGAAAGGTCTGGGGGAGGGAGAGTGATTCCCAAACCTGGGGAGGGGTCTCCCATACTGGAGTGTTGTCTGATAACTGGGACAGAGAAGGGTCTGGAGGAGGGAGAGTTATCCACAAACCTGGGGAGGGGTCTCCCATACTGGAGTGTTGTCTGATAACTGGGACAGAGAAGGGTCTGGAGGAGGGAGAGTTATCCACAAACCGGAGGAGGGGTTCCCATACTGGAGTCTGGTCCGATAACAGGGACAGAGAATGGTCTGGAGGAGGAGAGTGATTCCAAAATCTGGGGAGTGGTCTCCCATTCTGGAGTGTGATCTGATAACTGGGACCCAGAATGGTCTGGAGGAGGGAGAGTGATTCCCAACAGTGGGAGGGATCTCCCAAGCTGGAGTGCGGTCTGGCACCTGGGACAGGTTAGGGTCTGGGGGAGGGAGAGTGATTCCAAAACCTGGGGAGTGGTCTCCCATACTGGAGTGTGGTCTGACAACTTGGACAGAGAAGGGTCGGGGGTGGGGGAGGTGGTGGGAGTGATTCCCAACAGCGGGAGGGTTTCCCAAGCTGGAGTTTGGTCTGACACCTGGGACAGGGAAGGGTCTGGAGCAGGGAGAGTGATTCCCAAACCTGGGGAGCGGTGTCCCAAGCTGGAGTGTAATCTGACAACTGGGACAGAGAAGGGTCTGGGGGAGGGAGAGTGATTCCCAGAACTGGGGAGGGGTCTCCCATGCTGGAGTGTGATCTGACAACTGGGACCGAGAAGGATCTGGAGTAGGGAGAGTGATTCCCAACAGAGGGAGGGGTCTCCCATACTGTAGTGTGATCAGACAACTGGGACAGAGAAGGGTCTCTAGGAGGGAGAGTGACTCCCAAACCCGGGGAGGGGTCTCCCATACTGGAGTGTGGTCCGATATCTGGGACAGAGAAGAGTCTGGGGGAGGGGGGAGAGTGATTCCCAAACATGAGTAGGGGTCTCCCATGCTGGAGTGTCGTCTGACAATTGGGACAGAGAAGGGTCTGTGGGAGGCAGAATGATTCCAAAACTCGGGTAGGGGTCTCCCAAACTGGAGTGTGATCTTACAACTGGGACACAGAAGTTTCTGGGGGATTGAGAGTGATTCCCAAACCCGGGGAGCGGTCTCCCATGTTAGTCTGTGGTCTGACAACTAGGACACAAAAGGGTGTGGGGGAGGGAGAGTGATCCCCAGACCTGGGGAGGTGTCTCTCATACTGGAGTGTGCTCTGACAACTGGGACACAGAATGGTCTGGGGAGGGAGAGTGATTCCCAAGCACGGGGAGGGGTCTCCCATACTGGAGTGTGAACTGACAACCGGGACATAGAAGGGTATGGGGGGGTGAAGAGTGATTCCCAAACGTGAGTAGGGGTCTCCCATATTGGAGTGTGGTCCGAGTCCGGAAGTTGGATGGGGCACGCGGAGTGTCTGATTCCAGACTTGATGTACGGCTCTGACACCCGGGATGTCCGATCCATGGGCGGTGTTGCAGTCCCGTGTGGGTGGTCTAATCCCTGCGGGATTTCTGCTCCCAGAATATCCAATCCCGGGAGGGGCTTGTGAGTACCCTGTCCTGCTTAGTGGGTGTGATAAATCTCTGGGAGGGATCTGACCTCAGGGTTTAAATGCTGTGGAGGCGAGATGTCAGACCAGGGCGGGCAATCTGATCCTGGGGAGAATCCAATCTCAGGGGATATCCAATCTTGGTGGAGGGGAAGTGTCTGATCCTGGGAAGAATCCAATCTCAGGGGATATCCAATCTTGGTGGAGGGGAAGCGTCTGATCCTGGGGATAATCCAATCTCAGGGGATATCCAATCTTGGTGGAGGGGAAGTGTCTGATCCGGGGGAGAATCCAATCTCAGGGGATATCCAATCTTGATGGAGGGGAGTGGCTGATCCTGGGGAGAATCCAATCTCAGGGGATATCCAAACTTGGTGGAGGGGAAGTGTCTGCTCCTGGAGTGGGTGTCAGTTCTGACTCTGCCAATACTGGGTGCTTCTGTTTGCGGTGTGTGTTATAATGGAGATCACCAGGGGCCAGAGTTATATGTCTAACACAGATTAAATCAGAAAATTCCAGTCTCATTTAAATATTTGCATTTCCAACGTGCCCCCTGTGAGCAGTTGCCTGCCTCCCCCTGTTTCGTCTCAGTTAAACCCAGAACTGGGTGGCTTGGAGGTCAGTTGTGATTTGCTTATTAATTTCTACCTCTGACCGGCCTCCAACAATCCTGTTTTTGGTACTAAAGTCCTTCCCTTACTCTATGGCTCAGACACGCAGAATTTTTGATTAGTAATTCGAGTCCATTTTCCCTTCTCTCTCTTGCAGTTAATTTACTGACGACTGTGATGCTAAACCGCGGAAATTGCAGCCTCTCCACCTGTCCCAGTGGCGACCTAGTGCCCATTGCAAAGGCGGATCCACTGCTCATTACTACTGCCGTGATAATGAAACGTATCAATTCGTATTACTTTCCAATATCTTTCCTGGATATCACCCCTGTGTTTATAGTGGCCACTGTCCTGCCTGGTGCTGCCGGAGACTTTTCAGTCTGGTTCACCATCACTTTCACCTTTGATCAATTTGTGGCCATTTGTTGCCAGAAGCTGGAAGGAACATATTGCACCGAGAAAATTGCGACTGTGGCTCGATCAGCAATCTGCATTCTGCTCAGTTCAGAAAACGTCTGCTTCTACTTTGTACATCAGCCTGCAGAGATCATCAACAATATATCATGCTTCTGTTTTTCAAAGACATGCTATTTTACTGATCCAGGATCAGTCTGAATTGACAGGTTTGAAATGTTTTTAACTCTATTGCACCCAATCGCTTTAATTCTGTTCCTCAACGCTCTGTCAGTCAGACACATTTTAGTGACCATTTGAGTCCGTAGGGGACTGAGGGATTACAGCAAGGGAGAAAATCACAGTGACCCAGAGATGGAGAGCAGAAGGAAATCTGTCATTTTACTCTTCACCATATCCGATAATTTCATGTTCCTGTGGTTGGTATTTGTAACAGATTTCTTATATTACAACATTGCAGCAAGAGGTCCCTTGTATTGCAGGCTCTCCGAATGTATATTCCAATAAGTCGGATGGATGTTGCTGAACTTAAGTTGCTACGCAAACACACTTAATTCTGTGGTGACTCAGTCCAAGGTCATAGAGTGGTTCGAGAGTGCGGTGACATATCCAGTTACATCAATTAATGTATAAACAAAACGAATCGCGAGCAGCCCAGAGACTGTCCTAGTTTTTCCAGTCCATGAATGTAATAGTATCCCGAATTTCCAAGGGGTGACTGACTGTTGGATGCCCCAAAATGCACTGGCAGGGGTAGGTCACACACACCCAACAGTAGCAGCAGCAGAAAAGAGGTGACTGACAGCTAAATGACCGGAAATCCACGGATGAGGGTGGGTGGCTCGTGGTCACACACAGCAAAGGACAGAGGGGCAGCAGGAAGATTTCACTTTTAGAGGGCCCGACAGAAAGGTGGCAGGATGATTGTCAGAGCGCTCCCTGCAGGACAGGAGGCGGAACAGAAACCATACTCTCTCTTCCAACTCCATTGATTGCATTCTCAGTTCCACAGATCTGCTCGGAAAACAAGACTTGCTCTTATAAAAGCTGTTATATGATTCCTTCTATCTTTCTTCGAAAACAATGCTTTAAGGGCTGATATTTGAATTGTGGACTGAGTGCATTGAGCTCAGACTGCAATGCACCTGTTTTAAACAAGTCAACAGGGAAATGACAGGAAAGTATATGACTGTCATGTGACATGATTGTTGAAAAAGTTAGTTTCACTTTTGGATTGAGTTCAGTCGCTGTTAGACCTTCCAGAAATAAAGCCAATAATGTTTTTCTCTTGAAAATAATTCCTGCATCAATTGTAATTGCAATTTCCTCATGAAGTTAAACAAACATTGAATGAGTGCGAATTAAATGCATGGGAGCTAAACCCTTGTTGCTGTGTCTGTCTGGAGAGAGGACGCCTATCTTTCACTTGCAACAGATTACTGTTGCCCCTTGTCTCTGAAAAATCTCTGAATTTAGCTGTACTGTTTCCTCTAGTGTTTGGAGAAGTCCTGAATTTGCAGAAATCATGCATTTTTTCTAGGGAACTTTTGCATTGAGTGTGAGAACTGACAGCTGTTGCTGCAGCTCTAATGGCACACCTTGTGTGATGCCTGCTGCGAACGAATTGCCTTGACGTCCAACCCATCACAGACTGCTCATCAACGTCGCCTGCAGTTACGTCGAGTGGAATCTGTCTGCTTGACTCTGGGACGCTTCACTGACCCGGAAATACCCAACTGGACCGTGAAAACTCAGTTATCGTATTATTTCCAAGAAACAGCTATAATTCAAAAAAGCCTTTTACCTGGTTAACCTGTTTTTTGAGTGCATGCCTGTGTACATGAGGGTTAAGAAGAATAAGGAGTTCAAAATCTTTCAGATATAGATTTATATCATTATTGTTTAAGATTTAGTTTATTAATAAATAGTTAATGTTGTTGTTAAATTAAACCTAATTTGGTGCACTTCATTCTGGTGCACATGTAGAGTACTCAATTTGTCTATTTACCACTAGCTGGTAAACTTTCCATTATATGCTACTACCTGTGGAGAAGTGGGACTGAATTAACAGTGCATTACTCACGTATTGGTCGTAACATATTAATTGAGGACTCTTGTTGGGATCGTTTCCAAGAATAATTGTGTGAAGTACAAATGAAGTAAATAATTGAAAGAGAAAATAAATAGCCAGCTTTCCCATTTAATAGGTTAAAGGCTATACCATCAGAATGATATTTGCAGTTGCAGCAGTTCGTTTTTTTTTCTGGGAGAGGAGAATATGTCCATCAGTGACTTGAAATCTTTAAGAAACAAGAAAGCTAAAATAGTTGGCAGCACAATTGGGGTTAAAATTGAAATCAGGTAGGAAAAAAAACCAGAGATAATTAATGAAATAGACCAACATCAGAAATTGGAAGAAGAAGAATAGAGTACGTCAGTGAGTGATGCAGTTGAATTGGCTGGAATTCAGTAAGAAATGGAAAAAGAAAAACTTGAGGCTGAAAAATAATTTTCAAAACTTGACTTGGAAAACGAGGGAAGGGAGAAAGAGAGAGTATTTTAGCGGGAAAGTGAAAGGGAAGCAAGGAAATACATATTTAAAAAAGATGGAATGAAGACAAAGGACAATCTTGGCACCTCCTTGGCGAATCCTTGTTCACCACTTTCCAATTTTAAGGCAAAGAAACCAGCACAAACAAGCTTTCTTAGGTTTAAAGAAGAAAAGTTGACATGTATTAAACTTGGACTCTAATTTGGTTGATGTCTACAGATACGAGACGCACCGGGCTTGCATGCATACACGATACACGCATGCAAATAGTGACAGAAAAGAGCAGAATAAAAAAGGAGAAATGTTTGAGGAAATATCTGAAGAGTTGTTGTTACTGTTATTTGAGTTCACTTTAGAGTCCTTTATTGTCGGTAATCTTGCTTTTCGTTGGGCCCAGTATTCTTCTTAAACCTTGTTCACTGTAGGAGACCTTTCTCTCTTGGGGTGCTTGTGAGAAAGAGATGGGAGCAGACAGGAGAGAAATCTTCTCAGTCCATAAGCAAAGAGATTTCCGCCTTTTGAAGGCTCTCAGGAGAAGGAGCCAAAGAGAAAGCGCTAAAGAAATAAAAAGCAAGAGGAAGAGAGAGAAAAAAAAGACAGAAATGGAAAGAGTTGGCTAGAGGAGAATGAGAAAGCCACAGAGAAACAGCCAAAGAGTAAGAGCCAGGGATAAAAAGCCAGCGAAAGAGCGAAAAACGACAGACATAGAGAGAAAGAGAAAAAAGGCCAGAGAAAGATAGAGAGAGAAAAAACCATGGAAAGAGAGAAAGAGAGAGAGAGAACCGAAGAAAAAGAGCCCAATATAAAGAGAGAAAATGCCAGATAAAGACAGGGAAAGCAAGGAAAAAGAGAAGGAGCCAAAGAAGTAGATAAAATGGAAGTCAGAGAACGGGACAGAGAGGCACCAAATGAAAGTGTCAGAGAGAGAGCCAAAGAAAGACAGAGAAAAAGGGACAAATGGGAAGCCAGAGAAAGAGAAAATGCAACTAAGAGAGAGAGAGAGCAAAGCCAGAGAAAGAAAGAGAACGCCAGAGAAAATGAAAATCAAAGCAACAGCAGAAGAGAAAGTCAGAAAACAGAGAGAAGGAGCCAAAGAGAGAGATGGAGATGGAGAGATGAAAGCCGAAGAGTGAGAGAGTGATAGAGGGACAGAGACAGAGCCTGTGAAGGAGAGAGATATAAAGAGGAACAGAGAGAGGAAGCAATGCAGGGAACGAACTAAAGAGAAAGCCAGAGAGAAAAAGAGAGATCAGATATAGACAGAGAGAGAGAGAGAGAGAGAGACAGACAGACAGACAGACAGCGTAAGAGTCAGAGAGATAGAGAGAAAGAAAGCGAGAGAAGGGAGCGAAAGAGGCAAAGAAAGAAAGGGAAAAGAATGCCTGAGAGTGAGAGAGACATAAAGAAAACCAGTAAAAGAAAGAAAGAAAAAAGGGAATGCCAGAGAAAGAGACAGAGAACCAGAGGGTAAAGAAAGCCAGAGAGAGAGAGAGAGAGAGAGAGAGAGAGAGAGACTGAGAGCGAAAGAGAGACAGAAAGAAGGAAAGTCAGAGAAAGAAAGAGGCACAAAGAAGGTGAAAGAGACAGACAAAGAGAGATAGAGGGAGAAAGACGGTGAGGGACATTAAATATTTAGTACTCAGCATCCCACACGGTCTGTGCTCTTTCGTTGGACTCTCTCCCCTTCCGTCCATCAGCTTGTCCATGATGGGGGTGGGAGGGGGGGAGTGGGTCGGTGAAAAATCCTGAAAAACAGGGGGACATTGGGGTTGGAGTTGGGAGAAGGGGTTAAAACTGGGACAACGAGAGGGGGATGAAAGCTGGACTCTCTGTCTCTCACACACACTCACACTATAATTAGTTACAATTCACCTGGGCACACAGACGCAGAGACTGAAACACAGAAACTCACCTTGACATAGTGGCTGAAATGCAAAGTTATGTAAAGGCTTGTTATTATTCACGAATAATGTCGGTATTTCTGGCTGATGGCTGAATTTGACAGTGAAATGTCACACCTGGGGGATATTTAAATTCACATTTTCAGGGCTCAGAATGTGGATTTCACTCTCTAGCCTTCTACGGGAAAGGGGATGGGGTCAGCGGTGTTTGTGTATTTTTACAATGAGGCAGAAACAATGTAGAGACACACACGCAGAAATGGAGAGAGACAGAGAGAGAGAGTGAGAGAAACAGCTGGAGGTAACAGGGTAAGCAGAGAGGGAGACACACAGGCTCTGGGGGGTCAGCAGTGTTTAGTCACTGCCCAGCTCCCAGTTCCTGCAGAGAAGCTCCACAGCCCAACGAAACCCTGCAAACCACATTTCCCACTCCTGAGAGTGTCTTGACCTTTAGTTAAATTAAACGCTGGGGCAGTGATTAAGTGTTGGCACGTTAATCTCAGTTTTATTTTTTTAAAGAGAATTTCACAGATTCTGGGAGCAGAATGGAACTGATTGCTGCAAATGTTTGTCTGTAAATTACAGCAATGTTGTCCACAATAGCGTTAGGACTGAAAAGTTTGCAGGTCACCAGGAAGCAGCTCCTTGTCATGCCTCTGCCCAGACCTGGCTTTGTTACATGGACTAACAGGACAATGGGCATGTACTCAGCTCCAAAAACCCTCTCACACATCTCACATCACCTACCATTCTCTGCATTGGGGGATGTGTTTGTGTGATGGGGAGTCACTGAGATATTGATTTATGTCAGTGTGTGAGAGAAAGAGCCCTGGGCTGTTGCTATGTTTGTTTGACGTTCAACAATGTTTTGCTTTGTTTTAATCATTTCTTATTTCTCTTATTTCCAAGGAGAATCTTTCCAGAAGTTGCAGCTTTGATGATGCAGAGGGATAATCCTTTGGCACGTGGAATTCTCAGAAAAGAGCTTTAACCAGAGAGGAAAATAATAATAAATACATTAGTGTTATTTTCTCATTCATTTTTAGATTCAGAAAAGAAGACCATGCGTTTTCGTGGCTGATTTAAAATCAAAGTGCTGGAAATGCTCAATATTTCCAGCACAGTGTTTATTTCAGATTTCCAGCATCTGCAGTATTTTGATTTTGTGCTTTGGGAATCGGGGCCTTTTTACCACAAGGGAGGGGACTGGAGGGGCCTCTGAAGCATATAGTTTGGGAAGCATTGGCCCAGAACAGTCATTGTAATCCCGTACATTTCCCTCCCTCCATCTCTTGCTACAACTATTTCTCTGGTCCTTCCCTCCTTGTTCATAGCTCTGTTTCTTCACATCTCTAAATCCCTATCTCTGCATCTCTCAATATCGTTTATATCTCTGCCTTTGTCTTGGATCTCACAAGTTTCGACTTTCTTTCTCTCTCGGCGACTCTTTGCATCTTTATCTGCCTCTCAGTGCATTTCTCTCTCACTCAGTTCCACATATCATTTCCTGCAAGATGATCTCTGCATTTCCCACACCCCTTCCCAAGACAGCCCTCTCTATTCTGAATCTACACCTTACTTTGCATCTCTGCTGCTCGACATCTTTCTGTCTCGGTATCTCTCTATTTTTCTAGGATCGTTCTCAATATCACCATCAATGCTGCGTTCTCTCGCTACACCTCCATTTCTCCATTTGTCCTTCTTTGTATTTCTGCCCTCTGCTCTTAGTTTATCTCACTGTTTCTGACTCCCTGCCTCTCTTTCATTCTCCATTTCCCTCTCCATTTGTTTCTCTCTCACTCTCTCCCTCAGTCAGTTCTGTTGTGATCCCTGGATCTCTGTTTTTTGTGCCTCTGTTCCTCTCTCTGGGGATGGATTTGAACTCGCTGCCATGGTATTGTACAGGGTGAGTGTGAACCGGGATCCTGCTTTCCACCTATTCTGAGTTCTCCTTCCAATGGAGTTAAATAGCAGAGAGATGCTGAACCAGCTGCCCCCACCGTGGTTTATACTATTGGCACCAAGTCCGAGTCCAGCCCAGCGTTTCTTTGCCTCTCTGTGTATCCGCTCCCCGACTGCCTCTGCCTGTCTTCTTATGTCTCAGGGGGAATGGGAAATATCAGCCATGATCTAACATCGAATGGACAAGTTCAAAGGGCTGAATATCCTCGTCCTGTCCCTGCTTCAACCAGTGTCTCTGTGTGTGCGTGCACCTCAGTCTGATTCACTGATGCTAACGGGGGTGATGGGCAGAACAGGTGAAACACCTTTCTGCAGGGAGAGATGTGTCTGGGGCTGGGATATTGCTGGGCATAAAAGGTTCAGAATGCAACGTAGCCTCTTCGCATCCCTGCTGTCTGCTTGGCCCTGTGTTTGGCCAGAACAAATTATAGGTGCCAGGGGCCTGAGAGCCATTTGATAGAATTCCAGCAGCTTATCCAGACCGGAATTAAAACGAATTAAAGACTGTCTGGAGATGGAGCCACACCCAGGAATGTGATGGAGGTTGGGATTACACAGGGGGCTGTTCACTGGGACAGGAGTAACACAGAGGGGGGATGTTCACAAGGGAGATGATACAGAGTGGGAATTCGTAGAGACGGTCGGTTTTTACTGGGCCGAAAGGGTAACTTAGAAAGGGAGGTGTGTTTACAGTGGAGGCACGGGAAGAATTAGAAGGCGATGCCCACAGAGTGAATTAGGTAATGTTTAAAATGGGAGGGACAATTTTCCAAGTTGAAAATGGGAGGGGGGCTCTCCAGGTTTAAATTGGGCTGGGGATTCTCTCGGTTTCAAATGGGAGGTGAGACTATCCCTGTTCCAATTGGGAGGGGGTATTCAGGTTTGACATGGGAGCTGGGTCTACTGCAGGTTTAAAATAGGAGGTGGGGGTCTCTCCAGGTTTAAAATGGGACGTGGATCTACGCCAGGTTTAAAATCGCAAGGGAGTCTACTGCAGGTTTAAAAACGGAGCGGGGTTTACTCCAGGTTTAAAATGTGTGGGGCGTCTACACCAGGTTTAACATCGGAAGGGTGTCTTTTTCAGGTTTAAAATGGGAGGTGGGTCTTCTCCAGGGTTTAATTTGAATTGTGAAGGGGCTTTTATTGTCTGTTCATGGAGGGTTTAGATACGGGACTGTTCACGGGATGGGGGGCGGAGGGCGTGTGGGGGCGTGGGGATTGGGGGTGGAATTAGATTGGGGGAACCCATTCACAGGAGAAATTATATGGGGGTCAGTTCCCGGGAGTGGGGGTGGGGGTTTGGGAGGGGTAATTTGCTGTGCTGGGGAATTTACAGAAGGGGGAGGCAGAGAAAGTGTCAGAAAGCAGAGAAAGAGACAGAAATCAGAGAAAGAGACAGAAATCAGAGACAGAATCAGAAAGCAGAGAAAAATACTCAAAGCAGAGAAAGAGACAGAACGCACAGAAAGAGATAGAAAGCAGAGGAAGAGGCAGAAACCAGAGAAAGAGTCAGAAAGCAGAGAAAGCCACAGAAAGCAGAGAAAGAGACAGAAATCAGAGAAAGCGACAGATTGCATAGAAAGAGACAGAAAACGGAGAAAGAGACAGAAAGCCAAGAAAGAGACGGAAAGCAGAGAATGAGAAAGAAATCAGAGACAGAATCCGAAAGCAGAGAAAAATAAGCAAAACAGAGAAAGAGACAGAAAGCACAGAAGGAGATGGAAAGCAGAGGAAGAGGCAGAAACTAGAGAAAGCGACAGAAAGCAGAGGAAGTGACAGAAAGCAGAGAAAGAGACAGAAAGCAGAGAAAGAGACATAAATCAGAGAAAGCGACAGATTGCAGAGAAAGAGACAGAAAACAGAGAAAGAGACAGAAAGCCAAGAAAAAGATGGAAAGCAGAGAAAGAGACAGAAAGCACAGAAGGAGATGGAAAGCAGAGGAAGAGGCAGAAACTAGAGAAAGCGACAGAAAGCAGAGGAAGTGACAGAAAGCAGGGAAAGAGACAGAAAGCAGAGAAAGAGACAGAAATCAGAGAAAGCGACAGATTGCAGAGAAAGAGACAGAAAACAGAGAAAGAGACAGAAAGCCAAGAAAAAGACGGAAAGCAGAGAAAGAGACAGAAATCAGAGAAAGCGACAGATTGCAGAGAAAGAGACAGAATGCAGAGAAAGCGACAGAAAGCAGAGAAATGCACAGAAAGCAGAGAAATAGACAGAAAGCAGAGAAAGAGACAGAAAGTAGATAACGAGACAAAAATCAGAGAAAGAGACACATTGCAGAGAAAGAGAGAAAGCAGAGAAAGCGACAGAAAGCAGAGAAAGAGACTGAAAGCGGAGAAAGAGGCTGAAAGCGGACAGAGACAGAAAGCAGAGAAAGAGACTGAAAGCAGAGAAAGAGACAGAAAGCAGAGAAAGAGACATAAAGCAAAGAAAGAGACTGAAAGCAGAGGAAATGACAGAAAGAACAGAAGAGTCATAAAGCAGAGAAAGAGTCAGAAAGCAGAGAAAGAGACAGAAGACAGAAATATAGACTGTAACCAGAGAAAGATTCAGAAAGCAGAGCAAGAGTCAAAAACAGAGAAAGTGACAGAATGCAGAGAAAGATACAGAAGCCGGGAAAGTGTCAGAAAGCAGAAAAAGAGTCAGAAAGCAGAGAAAGAGACAGAATTCAGAGAAAAAGTCAGAAAGCAATGAAAGAAACAAAGTTCGAGAGGATAGAATATCAGAAAGAGCCAAAGAAAGAGACAGAAAAAGTCAGAGAAATAGTGAAGAGATAGAAAGAAATTAGAGCAATAGAGAAAAGACAGCACGAGACATAAAATAAACTGGAGGTAAAAAGCGGAGGGAAGGAATGGAGGCACAAAGATATTGCAGGCACCAGAGAGACAAGACAGAAAGCCAGAGAGAGAGAAAGACTCATAGAGAATCACAGAGAGAGAAACACACACATAAAGAAAGAAAGAGAGAGACAGAGAGAGAGATTGAGAGAGAGAGGTTGAACAAGAGAAAAACACTGAGAGAGAAAGACACACACAGAATCATAAGGGGCGGCACAATGGCGCAGTGGTTAGCACCGCAGCCTCACAGCTCCAGTCACCCGGGTTCAATTCTGGGTACTGCCTGTGTGGAGTTTGCAAGTTCTCCCTGTGTTTGCGTGGGTTTCCTCCGGGTGCTCCGGTTTCTTCCCACATGCCAAAAACTTGCAGGTTGATAGGTAAATTGGCCAGTAGCAATTGCCCCTAGTATAGGTAGGTGGCAGGGAAATATAGGGACAGGTGGGGATGTGGTAGGAATATGGAATTAGTGTAGGATTAGTATAGATGGGTGGTTGATGGTCGGCACAGACTCGGTGGGCCGAATGGCCTGTTTCAGTGCTGTATCTCTAAACTAAACTAAACTAAACATACAGATAGAAACACGGCATGAGAGAAAGAAAGATAAAGAGAGAGAAGGAACACAAAGTGGCAGAAAGTTAGAGAGAGAGATAGATTGACATTAAGAGAGTTTGAAAGAAAACCAGTAAGGGAGAAAAACACAGATAGAGAGAGATTGCGAGCGAGAGATTGAGTCAGAATGAGGGAGAAGGACAGAGGGAGACAACAAACTTGTGACACTCACCATCCCACATTGTCTTCGCTCCATTGTTGGACTCTAGCATCTTCCCTCCATCAGCTCGCCCATGGGGAAAAAATCCTGTACAGGGGCAGTGGGGTGGAATTGTAGAAAAGTGTCAGGACTGGGACGGAGAGAGGGGGATTCAGGCTGGAATCTCTCTCTCTCTAATACACACACACACACACACACACACACACACACACACACACACACACACACACACACACACATATACACACACACATATACACACACACACACACTAATCCGCTCCAATTCACCAGGGCACAGAGATACATAGACTGAGACACAGAAACTCACCTGCAGACACTAGCCGCATGGAAAGAAAGAATGGTGGATGATGTTGTCCCAATATATCCCAGAATCGGTCACTCATATAGCTAGTCCACCCAAAATGCTGCTCATGCAACTCGCTCTCAGCTTCCTCTATTTGGCCACTCCATCCCAGGTATGGGACAGCCCAAGGTGAGTATCTGTCTAAATAGGGAATGAGAGAGTGAGGGTTTATTACAGCCATATCCCAAATGGACCATTCCAGACAGAAAGCTCACTGCCTGTCTGTCTCTCTCCTTCCCGCAAAACATCATTAACAGTGCAGAAAAGCTGCTGTAATTTTAAACCTGGAGGGGTCGCTTTGGATAATGGTCATTTGTCTCAAATTGCTTTAATGTCTTTCAATATTCATCTCCAGTGAACAGAAAGTTCATAAAATGACTGAAAATGTCTCATTGTATTTACCTTGAAATTCTGACAGTTTTTTTTCTTGAGAGGCCTGTTTGACTGCAGCACAAACTGGCAGTTTGTAATCGGTTAATGATGCAGCCAAGAGAACTTTTACAACTGCTACCATTTCACACAACAATCTTGACCCGTATTTGCAATTATATTTGTCAATGATTGTTTGCACTTTATTTGATACTGCCGTATTTATGTATTATGCTGTAATCAATTGAATAAACTTTCTTAACATTTATCACTTTAATGTTACAGGTGTAAAAAAGCTGGAAAATGGCCATTTAGTGCACATTGTATGAAAGATCTTCCACTTTTCACCACCTGTTTATATAAAGCTTAGCAATAAAGACCTCCACATTCTCACAAAGAGTTTCTGCTTCTGCAATAAAGTGTCACTTGTTTCCCTTTGCTTCCTGTCTGTTTCTTTCCTCTGCTCTCCTGGGGGATTCAGAAGGATTTTTGATCATCGCTTGTCCACATTCAGGAGTTTCCAGTTCCTCTGCAGCTGTTGTCCTGGAGAAATAAATTGCATTCAATATCTTTCCCTCAGTTTGGAAAGATGAGCAGAGACTATTTACACAAGTAGAGAGAAGAAACAAATAGGCAGGGAGTTGTTATGGTCTGGAATTCACTCTCTGACAGGTTACTGAAAACAGATTAAATACTGGCTTTCAATAAACAATAAATAATTTGATCAAAACTTCAATATCTCTAGGTTATATTAGAGTAGATACCAGCATAAAAGAGACGTGAAAGGGAAAGATGCCATAACTTTAGTGATGAAGAACTCAATAGAACTTATTTAGAATGTTTTTATTTGTAAGTGATTGAGTTTTATTTGATGCAGTTGTTAATTTATGCATTGCCTTGCATCACTCAAAATAATTATCCAAACAGGAACCAGGTTCATGTTACAAGTGTTTAGAGAGTTGCAAAACATCCATTTAACACAAATTGTTTTTTTATTCTGCATCTCAAATTTACATAAAATAAATTGCACAAACTTGTGGAAACTTTCAAACCCTCAGTAACAAAGAATGGCCCATCAGCAATAGCTCAGCATCTCCATCTGCTGGTGTTCCTGTCTCACTGCAGTAACTGCATCCTCACCATCTCCATCTTCTGTTGTCACTGTCCCACTTCAGTTACTGTTCTCCCTCTCACTATCTCCATCTGCTGGTGTCCCTGTCTCACTGCACTACTGTCCCCTCTCACCATCTTCATCTGCTGGTGGCCCTGTCTCACTGCAGGTACTGCTCCCTCTAACCAAATCTGTTTGCACCTCCAGTGTTTCTAGTTTTTCCGCATTTCAAAAGTGCTCTGTTTTTTCCCCTAACATTGAAATCCATTCACCACAGTTTTGTCCATTCACTTAAGGTGTTAATATGTCTGTAAATGTATGCTTCCTGCTTCACTGCTCACAATGCTGACTATTTTTGTGTCATTGGCGAACTTGGATATGTGGCATTCAACCCCGTATCTTCAATCGTTAATAAATATAGAAAAACTGTAACACAGACGGGTTTTGCACTCGCAGACAGGAGTGAATCATTCCATCCTGGAGTTTTCTTTGATTCCAGATTTATGTTTTAGTTTTTAGGAAAGAAAAAACAGAATTCAAATTCACAACAGCCCAGTGGGATTTGAACTGCGGCTTTTTCAACCATCAGTTCCGGCTTTCATATCAAAACCATTAAAGATTATAGAGACATATAAGATAATCAGAGGGTTAGATAGGGTGGATAGTGGGAGTCTTTTTCCTCGGATGGTGATGGCAAACACGAGGGGACATAGCTTTAAGTTGAGGGGTGATAGATATAGGACAGATGTCAGAGGTAGTTTCTTTACTCAGAGAGTAGTCGGGGCGTGGAACGCCCTGCCTGCAGCAGTAGTAGACTCGCCAACTTTAAGGGCATTTAAGTGGTCATTGGATAGACATACGGATGAAAATGGAATAGTGTAGGTCAGATGGTTTCACAGGTCGGCGCAACATCGAGGGCTGAAGGGCCTGTACTGCGCTGTAATGTTCTAATTCTAATTCTAATCTGTTGTGGATTTTCCTTTGTTCAGTGAAGAGGCATCTGGACAGCCCAGTGACCTGCTCCCCGCTGGCGTAACTCAATGAACTGTTTGACATTGGAGCAAGTCCATTAAAACACCCGTATTCGCTGGTTCTACAAAAATCACTCAGGTTTTGCAGTGGTTATCACCACAGCTCCAGCAACCCAGGTTTGGTTCTGTGTACTGCATGTGTGGAGTTTGCAAGTTCTCCCTGTATCCACGTGGCTTTCCACCGGGTACTCTGATTTCCTCCCACAGCCAAAGATTTGCAAGTTGATAAGTAAATTGGCCATTGTAACCCCCTGGTTTAGGTAGGAGAATGGTGAGGATGCGGTAGAGAAAATGGGATTAATATAGGATTAGTATAATTGGTTGGTTGTTATTCAGCACAGAGTCGGTGGGCATGAGAGCCTGTTTCAGTGCTGTATCTCTCTATGACTTCCTCAATGCAACAATAGAACAAAGAGCAAAGAACAGTACAGCACAGAAACAGGCCATTCGGCCCTCCAGGCCTGAGCCGATCTTGATGCCTGCCGAAACTAAAAACTTCTGCACTTCCGGGGCCCATATCCCTCTATTCCCTCCCTCTTCATGTATTTGTCAAGATGTCTCTTAAACGTCGCTATTGTATCTGCTTCCACCACCTACCCTGGCAGCAAGTTCCAGGCACTCACCACCCTCTGATCCCGTGTGATTTCACCTTTTGTACCAGTCTGCCATGCGGGACCTTGTCAAAGGCTTTAATAAATTCGATATAGATAACATCCACTGCCCTTCCTTCATCCATCATCTTCGTCACTTCCTCAAAAAACTCAATCAAATTAGTAAGACACGACCTCCCCTTCACAAAACCATGCTGTCTCTCGCTAATAAGTACGTTTCATTCCAAAAGGGAGTAAATCCTGTCCCGAATAATTTACTGGTTTCCCTACCACTGACGTAAGGCTCACTGGCCTATAATTTCCTGGATATCCTTGCCACCCTTCTTAAACAAAGGAACAGCATTGGCTATTCTCCAGTCCTCTGGGACCTCACCCGCAGCCAATGAGGATGCAAAGATTTCTGTCAAGGCCCCAGCAATTTCCTCCCTTGCCTCCCCCAGTATTCTAGGGTGGATACAATCAGACCCTGGGGACTTATCTACCTTAATGCTCTGCAAGACACCCAACACCTCCTCCTTTTTGATAATGAGATGACTGAGTCTATCTGCACTCCCTTCCCTCGGCTCATCATCCACTAAATCCTTCTCGTTGGTGAGGTCAGATGCAAAGTACTCATTTAGCACGGAGCCCATTTGCTCTGGCTCCAAACATAGATTCCCATCTCTGTCCTTGAGTGGGCGAACCCTTTCCCTGGGTCCCCTCTTGCTCTTTATATCCGTATAAAAAGCCTTGGGATTTTCCTTAATCCTGTTTGCCAATGACTTTTCATAACCACTTTTAGCCCTCCCAACTCCTTGCTGAAGTTCCTTCCTTCTGTCTTTATATTCCTCAAGTGCTTCGTCTGTTCCTAGCCTTCCAGCCCTTACAAATGCTTCCTTTTTCTTTTTGACTAGGCTCACAATATCCCGTGTTATCCAAGCTTCCCGAAACTTGCCAAACTTGTCTTTCTGCCTCACAGGAACATGCTGGTCCTGGATTATAATCAGCTGACGTTTGAAAGACTCCCACATGTCAGATGTTGATTTGCCCTCAAACAACCGCTCCCAATCTAAATTCTTCAGTTCCTGCCTAATATTGTTATAATTAGCCTTCGCCCAATATAGCACCTTAACCCAAGGACTACTCCTATCCTTATCTACAAGTACCTTAAAACTTATGGAATTATGGTCACTGCACCCGAAACGCTCCCCCACTGAATATTAAACCACCTGGCCGGGCTCATTCCCCAATACCAGGTCCAGAATGGCCCCATCCCTAGTTGTACTATCTACATACTGTTTCTCGAAGCCCTCCTGGATGCTCATCACAAATTCTGCCCCATCCAAACCCCTAGCACTAAGTGAGTCCCAGTCAATATAGGGGAAGTTAAAATCACCCACCACCACAACCCTGTTACCTTTACATTTTTCCAAAATCCGTCTACAGATCTGCTCCTCTACCTCCCGCTGGCTGTTGGGAGGCCTGTAGTACAACCCCAACATCGTGACTGCACCCTTCCTATTCCTGAGCTCCACCCATATTGCCTCGCTGCATGATCCCTCTGAGGTTTCCTCCCTCAGTCCAGCTGTGATATTCTCCTTAACCAGTAATGCAACTCCCCACGACTTTTCCATCCCCTTCTATCCCGCCTGAAGCTTCTAAAGCCTAGAACATTTAGCTGCCAATCCTGCCATTCCCTCAACCAAGTCTGTGCAATCGCAACAACATCATATTTCCAAGTACTAATCCAAGATCTAAGTTCATCTGCCTTACCTGTTATACTTCTCGCATTGAAACAAATGCACTTCAGACCACCAGTCCCGCTATGCTCAGCAACATCTCCCTGCCTGCTCTTCCTCTTAGTCCTACTGGCCTTATTTACTATGTCCTCCTCATTTATACCATTAGCTGTCCTACTGCTCTGGTTCCCATCCCCCTGCCACACTAGTTTGAACCCTCCCGAGTGACGCTAGCAAACCTTGCAGCCAGGATATTAGTGCCCATCCAGTTTAGATGAAACCCGTCCTTCTTGTACAAGTCCCATCTGTCCCTGAAGAGAGCCCAATGGTCCAGATATCTGAAACCCACCTTTCTGCAAAAGCTGCTCAGCCACGTGTTTATGCACTATCTTCCTATTTCACGCCTCACTGGCATGTGGCACAGGGAGTAATCCAGAGATTACAACCCTAGAGATCTAAAGGGAGAGCTATGAAGAGCAAGGAGAGGACACGAGAAGTCATTGGCGGATAGGATCAGGTAAAACCCTAAGGCTTTCTACAGGTATATCAGGAATAAAAGAATGACTAGAGTTAGATTAGGGCCAATCAAGGATAGTAGTGGGAAGTTGTGTGTAGAATCAGAGGAGATAGGGGAAGCGTTAAATGAATATTTTGCGTCAGTATTTACAGCAGAGAAAGAAAATGTTGTCGAGGAGAATACTGAGATTCAGGCGACTAGGCTAGATGGGATTGAGGTTCACAAGGAGGAGGTGTTATCAATTTTGGAAAGTGTGAAAATAGATAAGTCCCCTGGGCCAGATGGGATTCATCCTAGGATTCTCTGGGAAGCTAGGGAGGAGATTGCAAAGCCTTTGTCCTTGATCTTTATGTCGTCATTGTCGACAGGAATAGTGCCGGAAGACTGGAGGATAGCAAATGTTGTCCCCTTGTTCAAGAAGGGGAGTAGAGACAGCCCTGGTAATTATAGACCTGTGAGCCTTACTTCGGTTGTGGGTAAAATGTTGGAAAAGGTTATAAGAGACAGGATTTATAATCATCTTGAAAAGAATAAGTTCATTAGCGATAGTCAGCACGGTTTTGTGACGGGTAGGTCGTGCCTCACAAACCTTATTGAGTTTTACGAGAAAGTGACCAAACAGGTGGATGAGGGTAAAGCAGTGGATGTGGTGTATATGGATTTCAGTAAGGCGTTTGATAAGGTTCCCCACGGTAGGCTATTGCAGAAAATACGGAAGTATGGGGTTGAAGGTGATTTAGAGCTTTGGATCAGAAATTGGCTAGCTGAAAGAAGACAGAGGGTGGTGGTTGATGGCAAATGTTCATCCTGGAGTTTAGTTACTAGTGGTGTACCGCAAGGATCTGTTTTGGGGCCACTGCTGTTTGTCATTTTTATAAGTGACCTGGATGAGGGTGTAGAAGGGTGGGTTGGTAAATTTGCGGATGACACTAAGGTCGGTGGAGTTGTGGATAGTGCCGAAGGATGTTGTAGGGTACAGAGGGACATAGATAGGCTGCAGAGCTGGGCTGAGAGATGGCAAATGGAGTTTAATGCGGAAAAGTGCGAGGTGATTCACTTTGGAAGGAGTAACAGGAATGCAGAGTACTGGGCTAATGGGAAGATTCTTGGTAGTGTAGATGAACAGAGAGATCATGGTGTTCAGGTGCATAAATACCCGAAGGTTGCCACCCAGGTTAATAGGGCTGTTAAGAAGGCATATGGTGTGTTAGCTTTTATTAGTAGGGGGATCGAGTTTCGGAGCCACGAGGTCATGCTGCAGCTGAACAAAACTCTGGTGAGACCACACCTGGAGTATTGCGTGCAGTTCTGGTCACCTCATTGTAGGAAGGATGTGGAAGCTATGGAAAGGGTGCAGAGGAGATTTACTAGGATGTTGCCTGGAATGGAGGGAAGGTCTTCCGAGGAAAGGCTGAGGGACTTGAGGTTGTTTTCGTTGGAGAGAAGGAGGAGGAGAGGTGACTTAATAGAGACATATCAGATAATCAGAGGGTTAGATAGGGTGGATAGTGAGAGTCTTTTTCCTCGGATGGTGATGGCAAACACGAGGGGACATAGCTTTAAGTTGAGGGGTGATAGATATAGGACAGATGTCAGAGGTAGTTTCTTTACTCAGAGAGTAGTCGGGGCGTGGAACGCCCTGCCTGCAGCAGTAGTAGACTCGCCAACTTTAAGGGCATTTAAGTGGTCATTGGATAGACATATGGATGAAAATGGAATAGTGCAGGTCAGCTGGTTTCACAGGTCGGCGCAACATCGAGGGCCGAAGGGCCTGTACTGCGCTGTAATGTTCTAATTCTAATTCTAATTCTAAAAGAGGTCCTGTTTTTTAACTTAATACCTAACTCCCTAATCTCTCCCTGCTGGACCTCATCACTCTTCCTGCCTATGTCTTGGAACCGATGTGTACCACAACCTCTGTCTGTTCACCCTCCCCCTTCAGAATGCCCCTGTCCGTTCAGAGACATCCTTAAACGTGGCACCAGGGAGGCAACATACCATCCTGGAGTCTCTTTCATGTCCACAGAAGCGTCTATCTGTGCCCCTGACTAGTGAGTCCCCTATAACTATTGCTCTTCTACGCTTTGTCTCTCCCTGCTGAACAATAGTGCCAGCCGTGGTGTCATTGCTCTGGATGCTGCTGTTTTCCCCTGATAGGCCAATCCTCCTAACAGTATCCAAAACGGTATACTTGTTAGAGAGGGGGATTGCCACAGGGGATCCTGCACTGACTGCCTGCCCCTTCTAGCGGTCACCCATCTATCTGCCTGCACCTTGGATGTAACCACTTCTCTAAAACCCCTGTCTGTGACGCTTTCTGCCACCTGCATGCTCCTAAGTGCATCCACTTGCCGCTCCAACCGATCCATGCGGTCTGTGAGGAGCTGGAACTGGGTACACGTCCTGCAGATGAAGTCGCCCGGAACGCTGAAAGCGTCATGGACAATGTCTGACTGTCTGAATGGAACAAACTTATGACACATTACCTAACCCGTTTGCTAAGACTGGATTCAGCTGAGAAATCCAAGCCCCAAATTGAATCATTAAGACAGAAAAAGTCTGTCCCTGCACCCATTTTAACATTGTATCATTTATGTTATATCACTTCTCCTCATCATTCCTTCAATAATGCTTCATTTCACATTTCTCAGCATTGACATTATCCTGCCGTGCGTCTGTCCATTTCACCAGACTGCCTCTATCCTCCTGAAGTCTGCAACTCTTCCCTGTTCTGTTTAATACATTGCAGATGGCACGATATTGATATTATGCCGCGTAAACTCAAGTCCAAGTTATTAATATATGTCAAAAACATCATTCGTCCTAATCCAAACGTCTGGGAAAACCACTGTCCCACAGTTTACCCTCTGTACCGTGATTACAAAAGCAGGGAGGTTATGTTGAACGTTTATAAAGCTGTGGTTAGGCATCAACTGGAGTATTGTGTCCAGTTCTGTTTCCCAAACTTTAGAAAGGAGGTGAGAATCCTTGTGAGAGGGTGCAGAGGTGATTTACCAGAATGGTTCCAGGGATGAGGTATTTTAGCGACAAGGTTAGTTTGGCAAAGCTGAGTGTGTACTCCTTAGAACAAAGGAGATTGAGGGATGATTCAATAGACGTGTACAAGATTATGTCAGGTAAAGACACCGCTCTCCATTCTGAAACAGCCATTCAAAACTACTCTGGGGATAGGTTGTCTACCAATATCCATTATAAGCCCACTGACTCCCACAGCTACCTCGACTACACTTCTTCACACCCTACCTCCTGTAAGGACTCCATTCCATTCTCCCAGTTTCTCCATCTCCGACGCATCTGCTCTGATGATGCTACCTTCCATGACGGTGCTTCTGATATGACCTCCTTTTTCCTCAACCGAGGATTCCCCCCACTATGGTTGACAGGACCCTCAACCGTGTCCGACCCATTCCCCGCACCTCTACCCTCACCCCTTCCCCTCCCTCCCAGAAACGTGTCAGGGTTCCCCTTGTCCTCACTTTTCATCCCACCAGCCTCCATATCCAAGGGATCATCCTCTGCCATTTTCGCCCCCTCCAGCGTGATGCCACTACCAGTCGCATCTTCCCCTCCCTTCCTCTGTCAGCATTCTGAAGGGATCGTTCCCTCCGCGAAACCCTGGTCCACTCCTCCATTACCCCCACCACCTTGTCCCCGTCCCAGGGCACCTTCCCCTGCAATCGCAGGAGGTGTAATACCTGCCCATTTACCTCCTCTCTCCTCACTATCCCATGCCTCAAACACTCCTTTCAGGTGAAGCAGCGATTTACTTGTACTTCTTTCAATGTAGTATACTGTATTCGCTGCTCACAGTGTGGTCTCCTCTACATTGGGGAGACTAAGCGCAGACTGGTTGACCGCTTTGCAGAACATCTCCGCTCAGTCCGCAAACAGGACCCTGAGCTTCCGGTTGCTTGCCATTTCAACACTCCCCCCTGCTCTCATGCTCACATCTCTGTCCTGGGATTGCTGCAGTGTTCCAGTGAACATCAACGCAAGCTCGAGGAACAGCATCTCATCTACCGATTAGGCACACTACAGCCTGCCGGACTGAACATTGAGTTCAATAATTTCAGAGCATGACAGCCCCTCATTTTACTTTCATTTTTAGTTGTTTTTTCATAACTTTTACATTTTTTACAATCTTGTTTTGCATTTATTTCAATTCATCTTAGTTTGTTCAGTTTGCTTACCCACTGTTTTTTTCAGGTTGTTTTTCTTCAGGTTTGCACTTGCTGCTGTTTAATATTCAGTGTATTCACACCTAATCTGTACTAATGCTTTGTCTTTCAACACACCATTAACATATTGTTTGCCTGTTCTCCGTGACCTTTTGGTCAGCTATGTGGCCTGGTCCAATCTGCACCTTCTCCTTTGTTATCTCTTGCCCCACCCCCACCTCACTTGCTTATAATCTGTGACTTTTCTAATATTTGTCAGTTCCGAAGAAGGGTCACTGACCCGAAACGTTAACTCTGCTTCTCTTTCCACAGATGCTGCCAGACCTGCTGAGTGATTCCAGCATTTCTTGTTTTTGTTTCAGATTTCCAGCATCCGCAGTATTTTGCTTTTATTCAAAACTACTCTCTGTGTACTGAACCTTAGCCAATGTCGTATCCACTCTGTGAATGCCCCCTTCATTCTATGAGCTTTCATTTTGCTAACCAGTCAATTATGAGGCAACATTATAACCTCCTCATGGGCCAGCTGGTCCCAGACTTCTACATTTACACTATCCCTTCAAAATTCCCAGGGCCGGTAAAGCACAAGTTATGGTATCGAGTAAAGTTTCCTCGACTATATTCCGTCAAACATGCACAGGGCAGCTGCAGTACACAATAAATACAGAGCGAAGCTCTGTCTACCCTTTCCCGAAAACTCACAGTGCAGGTAACACACGGGTTAGCTGGAGTGAAGCTCTGTTTACATATACCACCTTCTCGCCTCCTCAGTCCACACTTCTCCCTATCTCTCACTTTCTGTGTCACCCTGACACTCTCTCTCCAGCTCTTTCTTCCTTACCCTTATCTCACTGCAGTTAATGCTCCCTCTCATCATCTCCATCTGCTGGTCTCCCTGTTTCACTGCAGTTACTGCCCAGTCTCACCATCTGCATTTGCTGGTGTCCCTGACTCACTACAGTTACTGCCCCTCTCAACATCAGCATCTGCTGGTATCCCTGTCCCACTGCAGTTACTGCCCCTCTCACCATCTTCATCTGCTGGTGCCCCTGAGTCACTGCAGTTACTTCCCCTCTCACCATCTCTATATGCTGGTGTCCCTGACTCACGGCAGTTACTGCCCCTCTCACCATCTGAATCTGCTGGTGTCCCTGTCCCACTGCAGTTACTGCCCCTCTCACCATCTCCATCTGCTGGTGTCCCTGATTCAGTGCAGTTTCTGCCCACTCTCACCATGTCCATCTGCTGGTGTCCCTGATTCACTGCAGTTACTGTCCCCCCCCTCCCCACTCACCTTCTCCATCTGCTGGTGTCCCTGATTCACTGCAGTTACTGCCCACTCTCACCATCTCCATCTGCTGGTGTCCCTCATTCACTGCAGTTAACGTCCATCCTTTCACCATCTCCATCTGCTGGTGTCCCTGATTCACTGCAGTTACTGCCCACTCTCACCATCTGCATCTGTTGGTGTCCCTGTCCCACTGCAGTTACTGCCCCTCTCACCATCTCCATCTGCTGGGGTCCCTGATTCACTGCAGCTACTGCCCACTCTCACCATGTCCATCTGCTGGTGTCCCTGATTCACTGCAGTTACTGCCCACTCTCACAATCTGCATTTGCTGGTGTCCCTGACTCACTACAGTTAATGCCCCGCTCAACATCAGCATCTGCTGGTGTCCCTGTCCCACTGCAGTTACTGCCCCTCTCACCATCTTCATCTGCTGGTGCCCCTGACTCACTGCAGTTACTTCCCCTCTCACCATCTCCATATGCTGGTGCCCCTGATGCACGGCAGTTACTGCCCCTCTCACCATCTGAATCTGCTGGTGTCCCTGTCTCAGTACAGTTACTGCCCCTCTCAACATCTGCATCTGCTGGTGTCCCTGATTCACTGCAGTGACTGCCCCTCTCACCATGTCCACCTGCTGGTGTCCCTGATTCACTGCAGTCACTGCCCACTCTCACCATCTCCATCTGCTGGTGTCCCTCATTCACTGCAGTTACTGTCCATCCTCTCACCATCTCCATCTGCTGGTGTCCCTGCCTCACTACAGTTACTGTACCCCCTCTCACCATCTCCATCTGCTGGTGTCCCTGTCTCACTACAGTTGCTGTCCTCCCTCTCACCATCTCCATCTGTTGGTGTCCCTGATTCACTGCAGTTTCTGCCCCTCTCACCATCACACAATCGCTGTGATTTGCAACTTTGTCCATTTTGCTGTGGATCCGGAGGTGGTTTAGTTGAATGCAGCTGCGCATTCCAGTGACACATTTTCAAAACAATTCATGAATCATCTGTAGAGGAAATCCCACCTCAATCGGTCAGATTATCAGTAAAATGTGATCTCAGAATCAGATTTAAAATCATTTCCGGGCGGTATGCTGCGAATATAAAATGTACTTTCTGTCCTGTGGGGAGTGTCGTGGATGGAATTTGAAATGGGATTTAGTTCCAGTGCTTGAAATCATTTACCTCCTTCTCTGGTTTCACTAATTTAACAATGAGATTGAGAAGATATTTCACCGCGTTCTTCAGCTCCTCTCTGAATTTAGTCTGGGTCACAACGTAAGTACATGTGTTGGTGCAGGAACTGAGAACCTGCAGCATCATTGATGTGTAATTTGCGGTATCGTGAGGCTCAGTCTCAGAGAATTTATCCCAAGTAACTGCAATTCGCTTATAAATGACATACACAACCCGAGTCAGCCATAACAGTAGGAAACTACCGGAAATACTGAAGAGGAAAACAATTGATTTTCTCCGATTCTCCATCTCTGGGTCTTTGTGATTCTCTCCATTGCTGTAGCCCCGGAATCCAATGCGGACTTTACTAGAGAATAGAATACGTCTGACCGTCAGAATATTGAACAGCAAAATCAGAAATACCGGGACACAAGGGATTAAAATGAGGTCAAGCAACTCAAATGACCTCCATGTGGGGGAAGTGAAGAAGCTCGGTTTATAAACACAATGCATGGGAACATTATCAATAATGTACCTTGGTTTAAATGCATAGTAAGTTGGGAGAGACTCTGCACAGCCCAGCACACTCACTGATCCTGCAACCACAGCCGCCGTTTTCTTGGTGCAATATTTTGTTTTTAGCTTCTCACAGCAAATGGCCACAAATCGATCAAAGGTGAAAGAGACTGTGAGCCAGACAGAAATAAATGTGGCTGCAGTAAACAGAAAGGCCATGAGAGAACACATGGGAGTAATGCACAGGAATGAATCTGGGAAATACATGAAAGCAATCCACAACAATATGGGACCAGAGATAACGACCAGGAGATCAGACACTGCCATTCCCACCAGGTAGACAGTGATACATTTGGAGAGACCGCACTTTCCTCGGGACAGGATCACAATCGCCACCAAGTTAACTGGAAGAGAGAGAAAGGAAACAGAAAAATTACAGATCAGACCTTGAGACAAAGCAGCAGTTTAACAGGATCAGAGCTGAAAATTCCAGCTTTTTGCTGCATTGAACAGTAAAACTGATTCATTAACCTGGGAAGTTATTTACCTCAGTGAAATTTTTGAAACACAATTAATTTTAGTGAATTGGGAAACTGATCTAGAAAGCGAATAAAGTCAGCACTGGAGCTACTGAAAGTACTGAGTGAGGATGCAGTACCGGTGGTGAAATGAGAAGAGGTTTGACAGAGATGGAATCCAATGGGTTCAATGGGGATTTATCTCCAGACTGTTGGTCGGGAAGGTTTGAGAACAGCAGGATTTGCAGCTGGTTCGTTTCTGTGGGTTCAAAGAGCCAATAGGGGCCTTTACAAGGTGGGAAAAGTCTGAGAGCAGCTGCGGTTAGTTTGAGAGTCGGAATTTATATGGAAGAGGCAGCTGGAGGTGGAACAAGTGAGTGTGATTGGGACGCAGAGAAGGAAAAGGACATGTTAGAGCTGGAGAGGAGACTGGAGCAGATGGTCTGGAAAAGTGGATAAAAGAAGCAATGAACAGAGGATTCAATACAGTGAGAGGACAGGCTGAGATTCACGGGGAGAGACTGCATAAAAGTGTTAGTGCAAAGCTAATTTATCGATCCCAGTAACACAACTCAATTAATACATTCAAACAATAATACCTGTAGTTATTGGTGCTGGAGAACATTTCATTGGTTATACAATTTCGTCAATACATTTAAATTTGCACAGTCAGTTAAATGTCAATTTAAATATATTTCTGACATCAGCCTCGATCTTTATTGAATTCAATGGTCACAGAGATTTTGAAGTGCAGTGTTTAAGTAAAGAACTACCATCAGTGAAGAACTGACTTTATTATGTTTATTCAGCCAGTAAGTAAGCAATAGGAACTTTCTACAGAACAAAATGAGGATCTGACAGATATAAACACTGAGGGAGCAAGACCAACAGTGAAATTAACACAATCCGACAACTGACAACTTCAACTCTCTGTTTCTCTCGCTAATTACTCTGGATATTCCAAAACTTTATCTTAGTGATTTAATCACACCTCTGTTTATTCCTCTTTCACTTTCCTTCTGGTTAATATTTTCCCTCTGTTTCATTCTCCCTGCTCCTTTTCTAAATTGTCCTCCCTAGCTCTCTGGACTCCTCACACCCTGCAAACTGTTACTTAATGCCACTTTTCAGATGAGATTTGCTCTTCCCATTCAGTGCCTGTGTTCTGTTCACCAGCCCCATGTTCAATGATTCTATTCTCAGAGTCAGCTTGCTCAATGGTGAAACCTCTGTGAATAATTTAATGTGTCCACAGAGCACACAAATCTCCACCTGTTCAACTACACTCTTCACTTCATCCACAATGCATGGAATAAACAGAATCGAAAGCTTCTTCCAGACAAACCTCACAATCATTGAAATTCATTCTTCAGGGATTATAAGGTACACCGTTAGAATGTGGGATTGTTAAATTAATAAAAGACCAACACCAGCGGTTCAGCTGATGATCTGCAGATAAATGGAAAGACTCTTGATTCCAACTGATGCAGTGTAAACCAATAAAACATCACATCAATACTTCCTGTTTTACAATGTCGTTCAGTGACAGTGAAGACTCCACAGTGAAGCAGAGAAGGAGATGTGAAAGACGCAGCAGCAAACTCAGTTCAGTAGCCAGAATTCTGAAGAAGCGTCAGACATACACAGTATACTTTATAACAGTGATAACCAATAAATACATTGAAATCCCTGTTAAACTCAACCATGTTATTGGGTTGGGAGAATATTGTGCTCCTTGTAGAAGTGATACCGTGGGACGTCTTATTATCAAAGAGCGAAAAAGAAAATCATAAAAACATTGCACGATCGGTTAGTTGCACATCACGAAAGTGTGAAAATCTCCTGATGCGCTTTTTCTTGATCTTAACCGAGACATCTGATTCAAATATATTAAATAGACACAATAATCCAGTAACTACTCCAGGGTTACTAAAACCAATATCATTAAATATAATGCAGCTCCTGCAAGAATGAAAGAGCAGACAGTGAGGAGATTCCATCAGAAAATTGCTGGTGAAGAACAGGTGGCTGTGTAAAACACAAAGTGATAAATAATAACGAGTACAGCAGCACAGTTGACATCGAGTTACACCATTGTCAACTGATATGCAGGCTTACCAGGAACTCCAATTGCAGCAAGTACAGGATAATAAATCGATGCGATCTGAAGAATTGCTGGATATCCCATTTCTGTGAGAAGCACAGACTTCTGTTAGCCTGGAACCCACAGCTCCTGCATTATGAGCTGATCCATTCCAATGGGTGCTGATTTATACAGGGGATGCGTCTCCACTGACACGGTTATACCCCTGATTATTGCTATTATTTCCACTCACCTGAACAAATATATTACATCAGCAGATTTGACTCTGATGTAAATAATGTGTTGAATAAAACACAGTCATTTCAATGTCAATGACTTTTCCTTTCAGCCAATCTGAATACCTGACTTTTCACCACAGTCTATTCCATCATCCACTTTCTTGCCCACTCACTGAAGAAGCCCACACTCCATACCCTCTCTGTGTCCTCCTCACAGCTTACTATCTCACCTCAATTTGTGTTATAAGCTAACCCCCGGTGGGGGTGCTGGTATTTAGATGGGAGTCTGTTCCCGGGTTGGGAGGGGGGGATATTTAGATAGGAGTTTGTTCACGGTGGTCGATTTAGATGGGAGTCTGTTCACCGGGTGTATTTAGATGAGAGTCTGTTCCTGGCGGTGTATTTAGATGGGAGTCTGTTCACGGGGGTATATTTAGATGGGTGACTGTTCACGGGGGTGTATTTAGATGGGAGTCTGTTCACCGGGGCGTAGGGATTTAGATGGGGTTCTGTTCCCGGGGGTGATAGCCCTTTTCGCCCTGGGAAAATGTCTCTGGCTATCCACTCTATCGATGCCTCTCATCATCTTGTACACCTCTATCAAGTGTACCTGTCCATAGATCAGTGAAGGCAGCAGCACAGGTGGATAAGTTTGTTAGGAAGGCTTATGGGATACTTGCCTTTATTAGCCGAGGCATAGAATATAAGTGCAGGGAGGTTATGATGGAGCTGTATAAAATGCTAGTTAGGCCACAGCTGGAGTACTGTGTACAGTTCTGGTCACCACACTATAGGAAGGATGTGATTGCACTGGAGAGGGTGAAGACGAGATCCACAAGGATATAACCTTGGTTTGATCATTTCAGCTATGAAGAGAGACTGGATAGGCTAGGATTGTTTTCCTTAGAGAAAAGAGGCCTGAGGGTGGACCTGACTGAGGTGTACAAAATTATGCGGGGCATTGGTAGGATAGAGAGGAAGCAACCTTTTCCTTTAGCAGCGGGATCGATAACCAGGGGGCATAGCTTTAAGGTAAGGGGCAGGAGGTTTAGAGGGGATTTGAGGAAAAAAATCACCCAGAGGGTATTTTGAATCTGGAAGAGGTGATAGAGGCAGAAGCCCTCACAACATTTAAGAAGTATTTAGATGAGCATTTGAAACGCCGTAGCATACAAGGCCACGGGCCAAGTGCTGGAAAATGGGATTAGGATAAATAGGTGCTTGATGGCAGGCACAGATACGATGGGCCGAAGGACCTGTTTCTGTGCTGTTTAACTCGATGACTGTATGACTCTTAGCCAGCTCCACACCCATGCTGCCAATCAATGTTCTCCGTTCACTCATAGAATTACTTAAACACGATTTGCCCTGACCAAATCCATTCAGTTCAGTTTTAATTCTTAATTAACCCACATTTATCCATGCAACTGTTAATTTTGTCCCACAATATGGTACCTTAAAGAAAGATCCTGCCACTGATATTAAACTGACTGGCCTGTAATTACAACGCATATCACTTAGTTTTTGTTTCAATCTCTCATGGAATATGGACGTCACTGGCAAGGCCAGAACTTTCTGCCCTTTCAAATTTCCCTGGGGAGTTGGGGGGTAGTGGGGGTCGGCGGGGTTGGGGGTGGTGGGCCGCGGCGTTGGGGTGTGAATGTTGGGGTGATGGTGAGCTGCCTGCCTGAAATGCTGCAGTCCATGTGCTGCATTTAAAACAAAAGTGCAGTTCGGAAGAGATTTTCACGTTTTGGATCTGACATGAAGGAACAGCGCTATCGTCCCAAGTCAGGATGGGGTGCGCATTGAAGGGGAATTTAAAGCTGGTGGTGTTCCCATGCATCTGCTGTCTTCGTCCTTGGCGGTGGAGGTCACGGGTTTGAAAGGTGCTGTCGAAGGAGGCTTGGCGAAATGTTGCAGTGCATCTTGCAGAAGGTATGTTTGATGTTTTATAGAATGTGTCCAGTTAATTGGTTCAGTTTCCATGTGTGAGGACTGAGTCCAGCCCTGAAAAGTGGATCGAAATTCTGTGCAATTGAAGAACAGCACAGCATGACAGAAGTAATTTGAAATCAGTAAATGAATCAGCTCCTACTTCATTTCAATCTTGTTAGATAAAGTGATTTGCGTCAGCTGCTATTCCCAAAAAGTTATTAATATGATCATATTCACATTTTTATTCTTCTTTCGGAGGTGTGGCATCGCTAACAAGGCCAGCATTTATTGCCAATCCTTCAATGCCCTTGAGAAGTTAGTGGTGAGCTGCCATCTTGAACCATTGCAGTCCTCGGAACAGTGTGATACAGCTGAGCGTCTTGATACGCCATTTCAGAGGGTATTTAAGAGTCAATGGCATTGCTGTATATACGGAGTCACATGGAGGCCAGACTGGATAAGGACTGCACATTTCCTTCCCTGAAGGACATTAGTGAACCATATGGATTTTTTACAACAATTGGCAATGTTTTCACGATCTCTCCCATATCTGGTTTAAATATATTGCTGTCTAAAAAGGCTTAGAACAAATAACAAAAACATTACAGCACAGGAACAGGCCCTTCGGCCCTCCAAGCCTACGCTGATCCAAATCCTCTATCTAAACCTGTCTCCTATTTTCTCAGGGTCTGTATCTCTTTACTTCCTGCCCATTAATGTATCTGTCTAGATACATCTTAAAAGACGCTATCGTGCCCGCGTCTACCACCTCCACTGGCAAGCGGTTCCAGGCACCCACCACCCTCTGCGTGAAGAACTTTCCACGCATATACCCCGTAAACATTTCCCCTCTCACTTTGAACTCGTGACCCCTTGTAATTGAAATCCCCACTCTGGGAAAAAGCTTCTTGCTATCCACCCTGTCTAGACCTCTCATGATTTTGTACACCTCAATCAGGTCCCCCTCAACCTCCGTCTTTCTAATGAAAATAATCCTAATCTACTCAACCTCTCTTCATAGCTAGCGCCCTCCATACCAGGCAACATCCTGGTGAACCTCCTCTGCACCCTCTCCAAAGCATCCACATCCTTTTGGTAATGTGGCGACCAGAACTGCACGCAGCATTCCAAATGTGGCCGAACCAAAGTCCTATACAACTGTAACATGACCTGCCAACTCTTGTACTCAATACCCCGTCCGATGAAGGAAAGCATGCCGTATGCCTTCTTGACCACTCTATTGACCTGCGTTGCCACCTTCAGGGAACAATGGACCTGAACACCGAAATCTCTCTGTACATCAATTTTCCCCAGGACTTTTCCATTTACTGTATAGTTCACTCTTGAATTGGATCTTCCAAAATGCATCACCTCGCATTTGCCCTGATTGAACTCCATCTGCCATTTTTCTGCCCAACTCTCAAGTCTATCTATATTCTGCTGTTTCCTCTGACAGTCCCCTTCACTATCTGCTACTCCACCAATCTTAGTGTCGTCTGCAAACTTGCTAATCAGACCACCTATACTTTCCTCCAAATCATTTATGTATATCACAAACAACAGTGGTCCCAGCACGGATCCCTGTGGAACACGTCTCCATTTTGAGAAACTCCCTTCCACTGTTACTCTCTGTCTCCTGTTGCCCAGCCAGTTCTTTATCCATCTGGCCAGTACACTTTGGACCCCATGCGCCTTCACTTTCTCCATCAGCCTACCATGGGGAACCTTATCAAACGCCTGACTGAAGTCCATGTATACGACATCCACAGCCCTTCCCTCATCAATCAACTTTGTCACTTCCTCAACGAATTCTATTAAGTTGGTAAGACATGACCTTCCCTGCACAAAACCATGTTGCCTATCACTGATAAGCCAATTTTCTTCCAAATGGGAATAGATCCTATCCCTCAGTATCTTCTCCAGCAGCTTCCCTACCACTGACGTCAGGCTCACCGGTCTATAATTACCTGGATTATCCCTGCTACCCTTCTTAAACAAGGGGACAACATTAGCAATTCTCCAGTCCTCCGGGACCTCACCCGTGTTTAAGGATGTTGCAAAGATATCTGTTAAGGCCCCAGCTATTTCCTACCTCGCTTCCCACAGTAACCTGGGATAGATCCCATCCGGACCTGGGGACTTGTCCACCTTAATGCCTTTTAGAATACCCAACCCGTCCTCCCTCCTTATGCTGACTTGATCTAGAGTAATCAAACATCTGTCCCTAACCTCAACATCCGTCATGTCCCTCTCCTCGGTGAATACCGATGCAAAGTACTCGTTTAGAATCTCAAACATTTTCTCTGACTCCACGCATAACTTTCCTCCTTTGTCCTTGAGTGGGCCAATCCTTTCTCTGGTTACTCTCTTGCTCCTTATATATGAATAAAAGGATTTGGGATTTTCCTTAACCCTGTTTGCTAAAGATATTTCATGACCCCTTTTAGCCCTCTTAATTCCTCGTTTCAGATTGTTCCTTTAATCCGGATATTCTTTAAAAGCTTCGTCTTTCTTCAGCCGCCTAGACCTCATGTATGCTTCCTTTTTCCTCTTAGCGAGTCTCACAATTTCACCTGTCATCCATGGTTCCCTAATCTTGCCATTTCTACCCCTCATTTTCACAGGGACATGTCTCTCCTGCACGCTAATCAACCTCTCTTTAAAAGCCTCCCACATATCAAATGTGGATTTACCTTCAAACAGCTGCTCCCAATCTACATTCCCCAGCTCCTGCCGAATTTTGGTATAGTTGGCCTTCCCCAATTTAGCACTCTTCCTTGAGGACCACTCTCGTGGTCCATGAGTATTCTAAAACTTACGGAATTGTGATCACTATTCCCAAAGTAGTCCCCTACTGAAACGTCAACCACCTGGCCGGGCTCATTCCCCAACACCAGGTCCAGTATGGCCCCTTCTCGAGTTGGACTATTTACATACTGCTCTAGAAAACCCTCCTGGATGCTCCTTGCAAATTCTGCTCCATCTAGACCTCTAAGACTAAGTGAATCCCAGTCAATGTTGGGAAAATTAAAATCTCCTATCACTACCACCCTGTTGCTCCTACATCTTTCCATAATCTGTTTACATAGTTGTACCTCTATCTCACGCTCGCTGTTGGGAGGCCTGTAGTGCAGCCCCAACATTGTTACCACACCCTTCCTATTTCTGAGTTCTGCCCATATTGCCTCACAGCTCGAGTCCTCCATAGTGCCTTCCTTCAGCAAAGCTGTGATATCCTCTTTGACCAGTAATGCAACTCCTCCACCCCTTTTACCTCACTCTCTATCCCGCCTGAAGCATCGGTATCCTGGGATATTTAGTTGCCAATCATGCCCTTCCCTTAACCAAGTCTCAGTAATAGCAATAACATCATACTCCCAGGTACTAATCCAAGCCCTAAGTTCATCTGCCTTACCTACTACACTTCTTGCATTAAAACAAATACACCTGAGACCACCAGTCCCTTGCTTTGATCATCTGCTCCCTGCCTACTCTTTCCCTTAGTCACGCTGACTTCATTATCTAGTTCCTTACAGGCTTTAGTTACTACCTCCCCACTCTCCACTGAACTCATTTGGTTCCCATCCCCCTGCCACATTAGTTTAAACCCTCCCCAACAGCGTTAGCAAAAGCACCCCCAAGGACATTGGTTCCAGTCCGGCCCAGGTGTAGACCATCCAATTTGTAATAGTCCCACCTCCCCCAGAACCGGTCCCAATGTCCCAAAAATCTGAACCCCTCCCTCCTGCACCATCTCTCAAGCCACACGCATTCATCCTGACTATTTTTTCATTTCTACTCTGACTATCACGTGGCACTGGTAGCAATCTTGAGATTACTACCTCTGAGGTCCTACTTTTTAACTTGGCTCCCAACTCCCTACATTCTGCTTGGATGACCTCATCCTGTTTTTTTACCTATATCATTGGTGCCTATGTGCACAACGACAACTGGTTGTTCACCCTCCCCCTTCAGAATGTTCTGCATTAGATTGTAAAGTGTTAATGCTGCTGTTCAGTGACTGGTACTAATTTTACTCAGCTGGTAACCAGATCTCCCTGCTTCCTATTACTTACAGTAAGATAATGACAACAGATTTGCACAATTCTGCCATTAACATTTCTTATGTCACAGAATATATTTTACCATATTTTCTAAACTAATACAAGGCTCAATTCAGCAATTTAATACCTACCAATTCAATCCTTATATCTACTAATTTTATCATGTGAGAGATTTAACCATGGCTGGGAATGTAACCTGTCCTGTAGCTTCACTCTTCTGCGGGACATTTCGAAGGGATGTTGTGTTGGACAGTGTCAGCTCAGTATCAGTAAATTGGGAACAAAAGGAAAATGTGTACCAGATTGTCAGAGAACGCTCCCCTGCCACACCTACCCTCTCCACCCCAATGTGGGGCCATCCATATTGTATGGTTTGCCCATTATTCGGACGGCTGGGCATTTACACAATGATTCTGTATAAAGTAACAGTTAAAGAGAGGAATTGAGATTACATGAAGTATGCTGCTTACAATTGTGAGACTAAGTTAGCGTATTTTTTCAGCCCTGATGTTAAACATGCACTTTCCACCCAAAAAACTGTATTTTCAATCCAACACGGTGAAGCTGATTCCTCAAATAGAAAGTCACTGAGTGAGATGAACATCTTTTAGTTTTGTACTGAGAATTTAATCATAACATCAGATATGTGGGAGTCTTCCAAACGTCAGCTGATTCGAATCCAGGACCAGCATGTTCTTGTGAGGAAGAAAGACATTTTTGGCAAGTTTCGGGAAGCTTGGATAACACGAGATATTGTGAGCCTCGTCAAAAAGAAAAAGGAAACATTTGTCAGGGCTGGATGGCTAGGAACAGACGAATCCCTTGAGGAATATAAAGACAGTAGGAAGGAATTTAAGCGAGGAATTAGGAGGGCTAAAAGGGGTCACGAAAAGTCATTGGCAAGCAGGGTAAAGGAAAATCCCAAGGCATTTTATACGTATCTAAAGATCAAGAGGGCAACAAGGGAAAGGGTTGGCCCACTCAAGGACAGATATGGGAATCTATGTGTGGAGCCAGAGGAAATGGGCGAGGTGCTAAAAGAGTACTTTGCATCAGTATTCACTAAAGAGAAGGACTTGGTGGGTGAGGAATCTAGGGAAGGGAGTGCAGATAGTCTCATTCATCTCATTATCAAAAAGGAGGAGTTGTTGGGTGCCTTGCAAAGCATTAAGGTAGATAAGTCCCCAGGGCCTGATGGGATCTACCCCAGAATACTGAGGGAGGCAAGGGAAGAAATTGCTGGGGACTTGACAGAAATCTTTGCATCCTCATTGGCTACAGGTGAGGTCCCAGAGGACTGGAGAATAGCTAATGTTGCGCCTTGTTTAAGAAGGGTGGCAAGGATAATCCAGGAAATTATAGGCCGGTGAGCCTTACGTCAGTGTTCGGGAAACTATTAGAGAGGATTATTCGGACGGGATTTACTCCCATTAGGAAACAAACGAGCATATTCGCGAGAGACAGCGTGGTTTTGTGAAGGAAAGGTCATGTCTTAGTAATTTGATTGAGTGTTTTGAGGGAGTGACGAAGATGACTGATGAAGGAAGGGCAGTGGATGTTATCTATAAGGACTTTAGTAAAGCCTTTGACAAGGTCCCTCATGGCAGACTGGTACAAAAGGTGAAGTCACACGGGATCAGAAGTGAGCTGGCAAGATGGATACAGAACTGGCTCGGTCATAGAAGACAGAGGGCATCAGTGAATGGGTGTTTTTCTGAATTGAGGAATGTGACTAGTGGTGTTCCACAGGGATCAGTGCTGGGGCCTTTGCTGTTTGTAGTGTATATAAATGATTTGGAGGAAAATGTGGCTGGTCTGATTAGTAAGTTTGCAGATGACACAGAGGTTGGTGGAGTTGTGGATAATGATGAGGATTGTCATAGGATACAGCAGGATATAGATCGGTTGGAGACTTGGGCGAAGAAATGGCAGATGGAGTTTAATCCGGACAAATGTGAGGTAATGCATTTTGGAAGGTCTAATGCAGGTGGGAGGTGTACAGTAAATGGCAGAACCCTTAGGAGTAGTGCCAGGCAGAGAGATCTGGGCGTACAGGTCCACAGGTCACTGAGAGTGGCAAAGCAGGTGGATAAGGTCGTCAAGAAGGCTTGCCTTCATCGGTCGGGGCAAAGTGTGTAAAAGTTGGCAAGTCATGTTGCAGCTGTACAGAACCTTAGTTCGGCCACACTTAGAATATTGCGTGCAATTCTGGTCACCACACTACCAGAAGGACGTGGAGGCTTTGGAGAGGGTACAGAGGAGGTTTACCAGGATGTTGCCTGGTCTGGAGGGCATTAGCTACGAGGAGAGGTTGGAAAAACTCGGATTGTTTTCACTGGAACGACGGAGGTGGAGGGGCGACATGATTGATTTTTATAAAGTTATGAGCGGCATGGACAGAGTGGACAGTCAGAAGCTTTTTCCCAGGGTGGAAGATTCAGTTACTAGGGGACATAGGTTTAAGGTGCGAGGGGCAAAGTTTAGAGGGGATGTGCGGGGCAGGTTTTTTACGCAAATGGTGGTGAGTGCCTGGAACAAGCTGTCGGGGGAGGTAGTTGAAGCAGATACGATATCGACGGTTAAGAGACATATTGACAAATACATGAATAGGATGGGAATAGAGGGATATGGGCCACAGAAGTGCAGAAGGTGTTAGTTTAGGCAGGCATCAAGAGCGGCGCAGGCTTGGAGGGCCGAATGGCCTGTTCCTGTGCTGTACTGTTCTTTGCTCTTTTGCTCTTTGCTCTGAATTGATGGGAGCAAAACCAGGCCTGTAAAATACTTAGAATATATTCCATGATAACTTTACTCGAAATAATACTGTGTGAATGTTCAGTTTTCAAATGACTGGGATTGACAAGAAACAGACAATTAGCTCCCAAGGAGACTGGTGTTAATTACAGTCATTTAACAACTGAAATTGACTCATTTTACTCAGGAACTATACATGTAGAATAGAAAGTGTATATGTATATTTTTAAAAAATCTAACATTTGCTAGATATTTCAATTCTTTAAAGCGAGTTTCTCAGACAGCTGACAATTATTTCTCTAACTCTTTGGAAGGACAGATAAAACGCGACCCGCAGTTTGATCGCACTCCGAGGAATTGGGAACAACTTTTCCCTTAACGATTTCAGTGACTGTCTATAGAATTCTCACAGATCAATTTACACTGAAGACAGAGTCCATCGACCAGGAAGCAGGTTGGGACTCAACTAAACTTCTGGAACAGTATAATCCAATGATTAAATTGTATTGGCAAAAGTGGATTGTTCAGGAACTGATCTTAGTGCAAATTGAATTGAGCTGAATGCTGCTCCTTAATGTTGTCATTGAAATAGATACACTCTGTAATAAACATGGATGCATAGAACCATATAAAAAGTGCAGCACAGGAGGCCATTCAGCCCATCGTAACCGCATGGACAGAATAAACTAGCCACACAAACTAATCTCACGTTCCAGCACATGGTCTCCAGCCCTGCAGGTTACAGCACTTCAGGTACAGGTCCAAATACCTTTTAAACGAGTTTGTGCCTCCACCGCCGTTCCTGGCAGTGAATTTCAGACACCGACTACCATCTGAGTGAAAAAGCTTCACCTCTTGTCCTCTGTCATCCTTCTGTCAATCATCTTAAATCTGTGTTGCCTGGTAACTGAGCTCCCCGCCAGGGGAAACATGTCCTTCCTGTCCACTTTATCTAGGCCCTTCATAATTTTGTGCTCCTGAAACAATTCGCCCCTCAGCTTCCTCAGTTAAAGGGAAAACAATCCTAGCCTATCCAATCTTTCCTCATAGCTGCAACTTTAAAGGCCTGGCAACATTCTTCTAAATCTACTCTGTTCTCTCTCCAGAGCAATTATGTCCCTTCTGCAATGTGATGAGCAGAACTCCACGTAATACTCCAGCAGTGTCCCAACCAACGCTCTGAACATGTCAGCCATGATATCCCTGCTTCTGTTCTCTATACCAATGCAAATATATCACTCAGAACAATTTTTCTTGTAATTACAATCCAGATATATCATTGACCTCACTTGTATTGTAAATAACAACAGATATATCAGTGAGCTCACTTGCATTGTAAATAGTATCCGGATATATCTTTGACCTCACTTGTATTGTAAATACCATCCAGATATCTTATTGACCTCACTTGTACTGTAAATACCATCCAAATATATCATTGACCTCGCTTGTATTGTGAATACAATCCAGATATATCATTGACCTCAAACTTAGTGTAAATACCATCCAGATATATCATTGACCTCACTTGTATTGTAAGTACCATCCGGATATATCATTGACCTCACTTGTATTGTAAATAACAACAGATATATCAGTGAGCTCACTTGCATTGTAAATAGTATCCGGATATATCTTTGACCTCACTTGTATTGTAAATACCATCCAGATATCTTATTGACCTCACTTGTACTGTAAATACCATCCAAATATATCATTGACCTCGCTTGTATTGTGAATACAATCCAGATATATCATTGACCTCAAACTTAGTGTAAATACCATCCAGATATATCATTGACCTCACTTGTATTGTAAGTACCATCCGGATATATCATTGACCTCACTTGTATTGTCAATACCATTCAGATGCATCATTGACCTCACTTGTATTGTAAATACCATTCAGATGTATCATTGATCTCACTTGTATTGTAAATACCATCCGGATATATCATTCACCTCACTTGTATTGTAAATACCACCCGGATATATCATTCACCTCACTTGTCTCTTCGATACCATCCAGAAATATCATTGACCTCACTTGTATTGTTGATACCATCCAGTTATATAATTGACCTCACTTGTATTGTAAATACCATCCAGATATCTTATTGACCTCACTTGTACTGTAAATACCATCCAAATATATCATTGACCTCGCTTGTATTGTGAATACAATCCAGATATATCATTGACCTCAAACTTAGTGTAAATACCATCCAGATATATCATTGACCTCACTTGTATTGTAAGTACCATCCGGATATATCATTGACCTCACTTGTATTGTAAATAACAACAGATATATCAGTGAGCTCACTTGCATTGTAAATAGTATCCGGATATATCTTTGACCTCACTTGTATTGTAAATACCATCCAGATATCTTATTGACCTCACTTGTACTGTAAATACCATCCAAATATATCATTGACCTCGCTTGTATTGTGAATACAATCCAGATATATCATTGACCTCAAACTTAGTGTAAATACCATCCAGATATATCATTGACCTCACTTGTATTGTAAGTACCATCCGGATATATCATTGACCTCACTTGTATTGTCAATACCATTCAGATGCATCATTGACCTCACTTGTATTGTAAATACCATTCAGATGTATCATTGATCTCACTTGTATTGTAAATACCATCCGGATATATCATTCACCTCACTTGTATTGTAAATACCACCCGGATATATCATTCACCTCACTTGTCTCTTCGATACCATCCAGAAATATCATTGACCTCACTTGTATTGTTGATACCATCCAGTTATATAATTGACCTCACTTGTATTGTAGATAACATCCAGATATATAATTGACCTCACATTTACTGTAAATACCATCCAGATATATCATTGACCTCACTTGTATTGTAAATATCATGCAGAAATATCATTGACCTCACAATTACTGTAAATACCATCCAGAAATATCATTGACCTCACTTGTATTGCAAATACCATCCAGATATATCATTGACCTCACTAGCATTGTCAATACCATCCGGAAATATCATTGACCTCACTTGTATTGCAAATAACATCCAGAAATATCATTGACCTCACCTGTATTGTAAATACCATCCAGATATATAATTGACCTCAATTGCATTGTAAATACCATCCAGAAATATCATTGATCTCACTTGCATTGTAAATACCATCCAGATAATCATTGACCTCGCTTGTATTGTAAATACCATCCGGATATATCATTGACGGCACTTGTATTGTAAATACCATTCAGATATATCATTGACCTCACTTCTAATGTAAATACCAACCAGCTATATCATTGACTTCACATTTGCTGTAAATAACATCCAGATATATCATTGACCACACTTGCATTGTAAATACCATTCAGATATATCATTGACCTCTCTTGCATTGTAACTAGCATTCAGATATATCACTGACCTCACATTTACTGTAAATACCATCCAGATATATGATTGACCTCAGATTTACTGTAAATACCATCCAGATACATTATTGACCTCACTTATATTGTAAATACCATTCAGATATATCATTGACCTCACTTGCATTATAAATACCATCCGGATATGTCATTGACCTCACTTGTATTGTAAATAACATCCAAATATATCATTGACCTCACTGGTAATGTAAACAACATTCAGATGTGTCATTGACTTCACTTGTGATGTAAATAACATCAGGATACATCATTGACATCACTTGCATTGCAGATACCATCCAGATATGTCATTGAGCTCACTTGTACTGCAAAGACCATCCAGATATATCATTCACATCACTTGTATTGGAAATACCATCCAGATATATCATTGACATCACATTTACTATAAATACAATCCGGATTTATCATTGACCTCACTTGTATTGTAAATAACATTCAGATATATCATTGACCTCATCTGTATTGTAAATACCATTCAGATTTCCCATTGACCTCACCTGTATTGGAAATACCATCCAGATATATCATTGACCTCTTTTGTATTGTAAATACCATTCAGATATATCATTGACCTCACATTTACTGTAAATACCATCAAGATATGTTATTGACCTCACTTGTACTGTAAATACCATCCGCATATATCATTGACCTCACCTGTATTGTAAATACCATCCAGATATATCATCGACCTCACATTTACTGTAAATACCATCCAGATATATCATTGACCTCACTTGTAATGTTACTACCTTCCGGATATATCATTGACCTCACTTGTATTGTAAATATCATTCAGATGTATCATGTATCTCACTTGTATTGTAAATACCTTCCGGATACATCATTCACCTCACTTGTATTGTAAATACCATCCGGATATATGATTGACCTCACTTGTATTGTAAATACGATCCAGATATATCATTGACCTCACTTGTATTGTAAATATCATCCGGATATATCATTGACCTCACTTGTATTGTAAATACCATCCGGATATATCATTGACCTCACTTGTATTGTAAATATCATCCGGATAAGTCATTGACCTCACTTGTCTTGTAAATACCATTCAGATGTGTCATGGACTGAACTTGTAATGTAAACACCATTAGGATACATCACTGACCTCACTTGCATTGTTGATACCATCCAGATATGTCATTGAGCTCACTTGTCTTGTAAATACCATCCAGATAAATCATAGACCTCACTTGTACTGTAAATACCATCCAAGTATATATCATTCACCTCACTTGTAATGGAAATACCATCCAGAAATATCATTGACCTCACAAGTATTGGAAATACCATCCGGTTATATCATTGACCTAACTTGTATAGTAAATACCATTCAGAAGGATCATTGACCTCACCAGTATTGTAAATACCATCCGGACATATCATTGACCTCACTTGTATTGTAAATACCTGTCCGATATTTTATTGACCTCACTAGTATTGTAAATACCATCCAGATATATCATTGACCTCACTTGTATTGTAAATACCATCCGGATACATCATTGACCTCACTTGAATTGTAAATACCATCCGGATATATCATTGACCTCACTTGCAATGTGAATACCATCCGGATATATCATTGACCTCACTTGTATTGTAAATACCATCCGGATATATCTTTGACCTCACTTGTATTGTAAATACCATCCGGATAAATCATTGACCTCACTTGTATTGTAAATCGCATACCGGATATATCATTAACCTCACTTGTATTGTAAATACCATCCGGATATATCTTTGACCTCACTTGTATTGTAAATACCATCCGGATAAATCATTGACCTCAGTTGTATTGTCAATACCATCCAGATATATCATTGACCTCACTTGTATTGTCAATACCATCCAGATATATCATTGACCTCACTTGTATTGTCAATACCATCCAGATAAATCATTGACCTCACTTGTATTGTAAATACCATCCGGATATATCTTTGACCTCACTTGTATTGTAAATACCATCCGGATAAATCATTGACCTCACTTGTATTGTCAATACCATCCGGATAAATCATTGACCTCACTTGTATTGTCAATACCATCCAGATAAATCATTTACCTCACTTGCATTGTAAATACCATCCGGATAAATCATTGACCTCACTTGTATTGTCAATACCATCCGGATATATCACTGACCACACTTGTATTGTAAATTACATCCGGATATAGCATTGACCTCAGTTGCACTGTAAATACCCTCCGGATATATCTTGACCTCACATTTCCTGTAAATACAATCCTGATATATCATTGACCTGACTTGTATTGTAAATACCATTCAGATATATTATTGACCTTACTATTTTTGTAAATACCATTCAGATATATCATTGACCTCACTTGTATTGTAAATACCATTCAGATATATCATTGACCTCACATTTACTGTAAATACTATCCGGATGTATCATTGACCACACTTGTATTGTAAGTACCATTCAGATCTATCATTGACCTCACTTGTATTGTAAATACCATTCAGATCTATCATTGACCTCACTTGTATTGTCAATACCATTCAGATTTCGCATTGACATCACTTGTATTGTAAATACCAATCAGATATATCATTGACCTCACATTTACTGTAAATACCATTCAGATTTCGCATTGACATCACTTGGATTGTAAATACCATTCAGAGATATCATTGACCTCACATTTACTGTAAATACCTTCCAGGTATATTACTGACCTCACTTGTACTGTAAATACCATCCAGATATATTATTGACCTCACTTGTATTGTAAATACCATCCAGATATATCATTGACCTCACATTTACTGTAAATAACATCCAGATATGTCATTGACCTCACTTGTATTGTAAATACCTTCCGGATATATCAATGATCTCACTTGTATTGTAAATACCATCCGGATATATCATTGACCTCACTTGCATTGTAAATACCATCCGGATATGTCATTGAGCTCACTTGTATTGTAAATACAATCCATATATATCATTGACCTCACTTGTTTTGTAAATATTATCCGGATATATCATTGACATCACTTGCATTGTAAATAAGATCCGGATATATCATTGGCATCACTTGTATTGCAAATACCATCGGGTATATCATTGGCCTCACTTGTATTGTAAATACCATCCGGATATATCATTGACCTCACTTGTATTGTCAATACCATCCAGATATATCATTGACCTCATTTGTATTGTAAATACCATTCCGATGTATCATTGACCTCACTTGTATTGTAAATAAAGTTCAGATGTATCATTGACCTAACTTGTATTGTAAATATAATCCGGATATATCATTGACATCACTTGTATTGTAAATACCATCCGGATATATCATTGACATCACTTGTATTGCAAATACCATCCGGATATATCATTGACATCACTTGTATTGTAAATACCATCCGGATATATCATTGACCTGACTTGTATTGTAAATACCATCCGGAAATATCTTTGACCTCACTTGTATTGTAAATATAATCCAGATATATCATTGACCTCACATTTACTGTAAATACCATCCAGATATGTCATTGACTTCTCTTGTATTGTAAATATCATCCAGATATATCATTGACCTCCCTTATATTGTAAATACCATCCAGATATATCATTGGCCTCACATTTACTGTAAATACCATCCAGATATGTCATTGACCTCACTTGTATTGTAAATACCTTCCGGATATATCATTGACCTCACTTGCATTGTAAATACCATCCGGATATATCATTGAGCTCACTTGAATTGTAAATACAATCCATATATATCATTGACCTCACTTGTTTTGTAAATACTATCCGGTTAAATCATTGACCTCACTTGTAATGTAAATACCATCCGGATATACCATTGGCCTCACTTGTATTGCAAATACCATCCGGGTATATCATTGGCCTCACGTGTACTGTAAATACCATCCGCATATATCATTGACCCCGCTTGTATTGTCAATACAATCCAGACATATCATTGACCTCACTTGTATTGGAAATACCATCCAGATATATCATTGACCTCACTTGTACTGCAAATACCATCAGGTTATATCAGTGACCTCAGTTGTATTGTAAAAACCATTCAGATGTATCATTGAGCTCACTTGTATTGTTAATATCATCCGGATATATCATTGACTCATTTGTATTGTAAATACCATTCCGATGTATCATTGACCTCACTTGTATTGTAAATAAAATTCAGATGTATCATTGACCTAACTTGTATTGTAAATATTATCCGGATATATCATTGACCTCACTTGTATTGTAAATACCATCCGGATATATCTTTGACCTCACTTGTATTGTAAATACCATCCGGATAAATCATTGACCTCACTTGTATTGTAAATCGCATACCGGATATATCATTAACCTCACTTGTATTGTAAATACCATCCGGATATATCTTTGACCTCACTTGTATTGTAAATACCATCCGGATAAATCATTGACCTCAGTTGTATTGTCAATACCATCCAGATATATCATTGACCTCACTTGTATTGTCAATACCATCCAGATATATCATTGACCTCACTTGTATTGTCAATACCATCCAGATAAATCATTGACCTCACTTGTATTGTAAATACCATCCGGATATATCTTTGACCTCACTTGTATTGTAAATACCATCCGGATAAATCATTGACCTCACTTGTATTGTCAATACCATCCGGATAAATCATTGACCTCACTTGTATTGTCAATACCATCCAGATAAATCATTTACCTCACTTGCATTGTAAATACCATCCGGATAAATCATTGACCTCACTTGTATTGTCAATACCATCCGGATAAATCATTGACCTCACTTGTATTGTCAATACCATCCAGATAAATCATTTACCTCACTTGCATTGTAAATACCATCCGGATAAATCATTGACCTCACTTGTATTGTCAATACCATCCGGATATATCACTGACCACACTTGTATTGTAAATTACATCCGGATATAGCATTGACCTCAGTTGCACTGTAAATACCCTCCGGATATATCTTGACCTCACATTTCCTGTAAATACAATCCTGATATATCATTGACCTGACTTGTATTGTAAATACCATTCAGATATATTATTGACCTTACTATTTTTGTAAATACCATTCAGATATATCATTGACCTCACTTGTATTGTAAATACCATTCAGATATATCATTGACCTCACATTTACTGTAAATACTATCCGGATGTATCATTGACCACACTTGTATTGTAAGTACCATTCAGATCTATCATTGACCTCACTTGTATTGTAAATACCATTCAGATCTATCATTGACCTCACTTGTATTGTCAATACCATTCAGATTTCGCATTGACATCACTTGTATTGTAAATACCAATCAGATATATCATTGACCTCACATTTACTGTAAATACCATTCAGATTTCGCATTGACATCACTTGGATTGTAAATACCATTCAGAGATATCATTGACCTCACTTGTACTGTAAATACCATCCAGATATATTATTGACCTCACTTGTATTGTAAATACCATCCAGATATATCATTGACCTCACATTTACTGTAAATACCATCCAGATATGTCATTGACCTCACTTGTATTGTAAATACCTTCCGGATATATCAATGATCTCACTTGTATTGTAAATACCATCCGGATATATCATTGACCTCACTTGCATTGTAAATACCATCCGGATATGTCATTGAGCTCACTTGTATTGTAAATACAATCCATATATATCATTGACCTCACTTGTTTTGTAAATATTATCCGGATATATCATTGACATCACTTGTATTGTAAATAAGATCCGGATATATCATTGGCATCACTTATATTGCAAATACCATCGGGTATATCATTGGCCTCACTTGTATTGTAAATACCATCCGGATATATCATTGACCTCACTTGTATTGTCAATACCATCCAGATATATCATTGACCTCATTTGTATTGTAAATACCATTCCGATGTATCATTGACCTCACTTGTATTGTAAATAAAGTTCAGATGTATCATTGACCTAACTTGTATTGTAAATATAATCCGGATATATCATTGACATCACTTGTATTGTAAATACCATCCGGATATATCATTGACATCACTTGTATTGCAAATACCATCCGGATATATCATTGACATCACTTGTATTGTAAATACCATCCGGATATATCATTGACCTGACTTGTATTGTAAATACCATCCGGAAATATCTTTGACCTCACTTGTATTGTAAATATAATCCAGATATATCATTGACCTCACATTTACTGTGAATACCATCCAGATATGTCATTGACCTCCCTTGTATTGTAAATACCATCCAGATATATCATTGACCTCCCTTATATTGTAAATACCATCCAGATATATCATTGGCCTCACATTTACTGTAAATACCATCCAGATATGTCATTGACCTCACTTGTATTGTAAATACCTTCCGGATATATCATTGACCTCACTTGCATTGTAAATACCATCCGGATATATCATTGACCTCACTTGTTTTGTAAATACTATCCGGATAAATCATTGACCTCACTTGTAATGTAAATACCATCCGGATATACCATTGGCCTCACTTGTATTGCAAATACCATCCGGGTATATCATTGGCCTCACGTGTACTGTAAATACCATCCGCATATATCATTGACCCCACTTGTATTGTCAATACAATCCAGACATATCATTGACCTCACTTGTATTGGAAATACCATCCAGATATATCATTGACCTCACTTGTACTGCAAATACCATCAGGTTATATCAGTGACCTCAGTTGTATTGTAAAAACCATTCAGATGTATCATTGAGCTCACTTGTATTGTTAATATCATCCGGATATATCATTGACCTCATTTGTATTGTAAATACCATTCCGATGTATCATTGACCTCACTTGTATTGTAAATAAAATTCAGATGTATCATTGACCTAACTTGTATTGTAAATATCATCCGGATATATCATTGACCTCACTTGTATTGCATATACCATCCGGATATATCATTGACCTCACTTGCATTGTAAATACAATCCAGATGTATCATTGACCGCACGTGTATTGTGAATACCATCCCGATATGTCATTGACCTCACTTGTATTGCAAATACCATCCGGATATATCATTGACATCACTTGTATTGTAAATACCATCCGGATATATCATTGACCTGACTTGTATTGTAAATACCATCTGGAATTATCATTGACATCACTTGTATTGTAAATACCATCCGGATATATCTTTGACCTCAATTGTATTGTAAATACCATATGGATGTATCATAGACCTCACTTGTATTGTCAATACAATCCAGATATAGCATTGACCTCACTTGTATTGTAAATACCATCCGGATATATCATTGACCTCACTAGTATTGTAAATACCATCCGGATATATCATTGACCTCACTTGAATTGTAAATACCAACCGGATATATCATTGACCTCACTTTTATTGTAAATACCATCCGGATGAATCATTGACTTCACTTGCATTGTAAATGCCATCCGGATATATCATTGACCTCACTTGTATTGTAAATACCATCCGGATATCTCATTGACCACACTTGTATTGGAAATTACATCCGGATATAGCATTGACCTCAGTTGTACTGTAAATACCCTCCGGATATATCATTGACCTCACATTTACTGTGAATACAATCCAGATATATCATTAACCAGACTTGTATTGTAAATACCATTCAGATATATTATTGACCTTACTTGTATTGTAAATACCATTCAGATATATCATTGACCTCACTTGTATTGTAAATACCATCCAGATATATCATTGACCTCGTTGTATTGTCAATAACATTCAGATATATCATTGACCTCACTTGTATTGTAAATACCATCTGGATATATATTTGATCTCACTTGTATTGCAAATACCATCAGGATACATCATTGACCTCACTTGCATTGTAGATACCATCCAGATATGTCATTGAGCTCACTTGTACTGTAAATAACATCCAGATATATCATTGAACTCACTTGTACTGTAAATGCCATCCAGATATATCATTGAACTCACTTGTACTTAAATAACATCCAGAAATATCATTCACCTCACTTCTACTGTAAATACCATCCAGATATATCATTGACCTCACTTGTATTGTAAATACCATCTGGATATATCATTGACCTCACTTGTATTGTAATTACCATTCCGATGTATCATTGACCTCACTTGTATTGTAAATACAATTCAGATGTATCATTGAGCTCAATTGTATTGTCAATACCATCTGGATATATCATTGACCTCACTTGTATTGTAATTACCATTCCGATGTATCATTGACCTCACTTGTATTGTAAATACAATTCAGATGTATCATTGAGCTCAATTGAATTGTCAATACCATCCGGATATATCATTGACCACACTTATATTTTAAATTACATCCGTATATCGCAATGACCTCTCTTGTACTGTAAATACAATCCGGATATATCATTGACCTCAGTTGTATTGTAAATACCATTCCGATGTATCATTGACATCACTTGTATTGTAAATACAATTCAGGTGCATCATTGACCTCACTTGTATTGTCAAAACAATCCAGATATATCATTGACCACAATTGTATTGTCAATACCATCCGGATATATCATTGACCACACTTGTATTGCAAATTACATCCGGATAAAACAATGACCTCACTTGTACTGTAAATACCATTCGGATATATCATTGACCTCACATTTACTGTAAATACAATCCAGATATATCATTGACCTCACTTGTATTGTAAATACCTTTCAGATATATTATTGACCTTACTTGTATTGTAAATACCATTCAGATCTATCATTGACCTCACTTGTATTGTAAATACCATTCAGATCTATCATTGACCTCACTTGTATTGTCAATACCATTCAGATTTCGCATTGACATCACTTGTATTGTAAATACCAATCAGATATATCATTGACCTCACATTTACTGTAAATACCATTCAGATTTCGCATTGACATCACTTGGATTGTAAATACCATTCAGAGATATCATTGACCTCACTTGTACTGTAAATACCATCCAGATATATTATTGACCTCACTTGTATTGTAAATACCATCCAGATATATCATTGACCTCACATTTACTGTAAATACCATCCAGATATGTCATTGACCTCACTTGTATTGTAAATACCTTCCGGATATATCAATGATCTCACTTGTATTGTAAATACCATCCGGATATATCATTGACCTCACTTGCATTGTAAATACCATCCGGATATGTCATTGAGCTCACTTGTATTGTAAATACAATCCATATATATCATTGACCTCACTTGTTTTGTAAATATTATCCGGATATATCATTGACATCACTTGTATTGTAAATAAGATCCGGATATATCATTGGCATCACTTATATTGCAAATACCATCGGGTATATCATTGGCCTCACTTGTATTGTAAATACCATCCGGATATATCATTGACCTCACTTGTATTGTCAATACCATCCAGATATATCATTGACCTCATTTGTATTGTAAATACCATTCCGATGTATCATTGACCTCACTTGTATTGTAAATAAAGTTCAGATGTATCATTGACCTAACTTGTATTGTAAATATAATCCGGATATATCATTGACATCACTTGTATTGTAAATACCATCCGGATATATCATTGACATCACTTGTATTGCAAATACCATCCGGATATATCATTGACATCACTTGTATTGTAAATACCATCCGGATATATCATTGACCTGACTTGTATTGTAAATACCATCCGGAAATATCTTTGACCTCACTTGTATTGTAAATATAATCCAGATATATCATTGACCTCACATTTACTGTGAATACCATCCAGATATGTCATTGACCTCCCTTGTATTGTAAATACCATCCAGATATATCATTGACCTCCCTTATATTGTAAATACCATCCAGATATATCATTGGCCTCACATTTACTGTAAATACCATCCAGATATGTCATTGACCTCACTTGTATTGTAAATACCTTCCGGATATATCATTGACCTCACTTGCATTGTAAATACCATCCGGATATATCATTGACCTCACTTGTTTTGTAAATACTATCCGGATAAATCATTGACCTCACTTGTAATGTAAATACCATCCGGATATACCATTGGCCTCACTTGTATTGCAAATACCATCCGGGTATATCATTGGCCTCACGTGTACTGTAAATACCATCCGCATATATCATTGACCCCACTTGTATTGTCAATACAATCCAGACATATCATTGACCTCACTTGTATTGGAAATACCATCCAGATATATCATTGACCTCACTTGTACTGCAAATACCATCAGGTTATATCAGTGACCTCAGTTGTATTGTAAAAACCATTCAGATGTATCATTGAGCTCACTTGTATTGTTAATATCATCCGGATATATCATTGACCTCATTTGTATTGTAAATACCATTCCGATGTATCATTGACCTCACTTGTATTGTAAATAAAATTCAGATGTATCATTGACCTAACTTGTATTGTAAATATCATCCGGATATATCATTGACCTCACTTGTATTGCATATACCATCCGGATATATCATTGACCTCACTTGCATTGTAAATACAATCCAGATGTATCATTGACCGCACGTGTATTGTGAATACCATCCCGATATGTCATTGACCTCACTTGTATTGCAAATACCATCCGGATATATCATTGACATCACTTGTATTGTAAATACCATCCGGATATATCATTGACCTGACTTGTATTGTAAATACCATCTGGAATTATCATTGACATCACTTGTATTGTAAATACCATCCGGATATATCTTTGACCTCAATTGTATTGTAAATACCATATGGATGTATCATAGACCTCACTTGTATTGTCAATACAATCCAGATATAGCATTGACCTCACTTGTATTGTAAATACCATCCGGATATATCATTGACCTCACTAGTATTGTAAATACCATCCGGATATATCATTGACCTCACTTGAATTGTAAATACCAACCGGATATATCATTGACCTCACTTTTATTGTAAATACCATCCGGATGAATCATTGACTTCACTTGCATTGTAAATGCCATCCGGATATATCATTGACCTCACTTGTATTGTAAATACCATCCGGATATCTCATTGACCACACTTGTATTGGAAATTACATCCGGATATAGCATTGACCTCAGTTGTACTGTAAATACCCTCCGGATATATCATTGACCTCACATTTACTGTGAATACAATCCAGATATATCATTAACCAGACTTGTATTGTAAATACCATTCAGATATATTATTGACCTTACTTGTATTGTAAATACCATTCAGATATATCATTGACCTCACTTGTATTGTAAATACCATCCAGATATATCATTGACCTCGTTGTATTGTCAATAACATTCAGATATATCATTGACCTCACTTGTATTGTAAATACCATCTGGATATATATTTGATCTCACTTGTATTGCAAATACCATCAGGATACATCATTGACCTCACTTGCATTGTAGATACCATCCAGATATGTCATTGAGCTCACTTGTACTGTAAATAACATCCAGATATATCATTGAACTCACTTGTACTGTAAATGCCATCCAGATATATCATTGAACTCACTTGTACTTAAATAACATCCAGAAATATCATTCACCTCACTTCTACTGTAAATACCATCCAGATATATCATTGACCTCACTTGTATTGTAAATACCATCTGGATATATCATTGACCTCACTTGTATTGTAATTACCATTCCGATGTATCATTGACCTCACTTGTATTGTAAATACAATTCAGATGTATCATTGAGCTCAATTGTATTGTCAATACCATCTGGATATATCATTGACCTCACTTGTATTGTAATTACCATTCCGATGTATCATTGACCTCACTTGTATTGTAAATACAATTCAGATGTATCATTGAGCTCAATTGAATTGTCAATACCATCCGGATATATCATTGACCACACTTATATTTTAAATTACATCCGTATATCGCAATGACCTCTCTTGTACTGTAAATACAATCCGGATATATCATTGACCTCAGTTGTATTGTAAATACCATTCCGATGTATCATTGACATCACTTGTATTGTAAATACAATTCAGGTGCATCATTGACCTCACTTGTATTGTCAAAACAATCCAGATATATCATTGACCACAATTGTATTGTCAATACCATCCGGATATATCATTGACCACACTTGTATTGCAAATTACATCCGGATAAAACAATGACCTCACTTGTACTGTAAATACCATTCGGATATATCATTGACCTCACATTTACTGTAAATACAATCCAGATATATCATTGACCTCACTTGTATTGTAAATACCTTTCAGATATATTATTGACCTTACTTGTATTGTAAATACCATTCAGATATATCATTGACCTCACTTGTATTGTCAATACCATTCAGATATATCATTGACCTCACATTTACTGTAAATACAATCCGGATATATCGTTGACCTCACTTGTATTGTAAATACCATTCAGATATATCATTGACCTCACATTTACTGTAAATACAATCCGGATATATCATTGACATCACTTGTATTGTAAATACCATCCGGATATATCATTGACCTGACTTGTATTGTAAATACCATCCGGAATTATCATTGACATCACTTGTATTGTAAATACCATCCGGATATATCTTTGACCTCAATTGTATTGTAAATACCATACGGATGTATCATAGACCTCACTTGTATTGTCAATACAATCCAGATATAGCATTGACCTCACTTATATTGTAAATACCATCCGGATATATCATTGACCTCACTTTTATTGTAAATACCATCCGGATGAATCATTGACTTCACTTGCATTGTAAATGCCATCCGGATATATCATTGACCTCACTTGTATTGTAAATACCATCCGGATATCTCATTGACCACACTTGTATTGGAAATTACATCCGGATATAGCATTGACCTCAGTTGTACTGTAAATACCCTCCGGATATATCATTGACCTCACATTTACTGTGAATACAATCCAGATATATCATTAACCAGACTTGTATTGTAAATACCATTCAGATATATTATTGACCTTACTTGTATTGTAAATACCATTCAGATATATCATTGACCTCACTTGTATTGTAAATACCATCCAGATATATCATTGACCTCGTTGTATTGTCAATAACATTCAGATATATCATTGACCTCACTTGTATTGTAAATACCATCTGGATATATATTTGATCTCACTTGTATTGCAAATACCATCAGGATACATCATTGACCTCACTTGCATTGTAGATACCATCCAGATATGTCATTGAGCTCACTTGTACTGTAAATAACATCCAGATATATCATTGAACTCACTTGTACTGTAAATGCCATCCAGATATATCATTGAACTCACTTGTACTTAAATAACATCCAGAAATATCATTCACCTCACTTCTACTGTAAATACCATCCAGATATATCATTGACCTCACTTGTATTGTAAATATAATCCAGATATATCATTGACCTCACTTGTATTGTAAATACCATCTGGATACATCATTGACCTCACTTGTATTGTAATTACCATTCCGATGTATCATTGACCTCACTTGTATTGTAAATACAATTCAGATGTATCATTGAGCTCAATTGTATTGTCAATACCATCCGGATATATAATTGACCACACTTGTATTGTAAATTACATCCGTATATCGCAATGACCTCTCTTGTACTGTAAATACAATCCGGATATATCATTGACCTCAGTTGTATTGTAAATACCATTCCGATGTATCATTGACATCACTTGTATTGTAAATACAATTCAGGTGTATCATTGACCTCACTTGTATTGTCAAAACAATCCAGATATATCATTGACCACAATTGTATTGTCAATACCATCCGGATATATCATTGACCACACTTGTATTGCAAATTACATCCGGATAAAACAATGACCTCACTTGTACTGTAAATACCATTCGGATATATCATTGACCTCACATTTACTGTAAATACAATCCAGATATATCATTGACCTCACTTGTATTGTAAATACCTTTCAGATATATTATTGACCTTACTTGTATTGTAAATACCATTCAGATATATCATTGACCTCACTTGTATTGTCAATACCATTCAGATATATCATTGACCTCACATTTACTGTAAATACAATCCGGTTGTATCATTGACCTCACTTGTATTGTAAATACCATTCCGATGTATCATTGACCTCACTTGTATTGTAAATAAAATTCAGATGTATCATTGACCTAACTTGTATTGTAAATATCATCCGGATATATCATTGACCTCACTTGTATTGCAAATACCATCCGGATATATCATTGACCTCACTTGCATTGTAAATACAATCCAGATGTATCATTGACCGCACGTGTATTGTGAATACCATCCCGATATGTCATTGACCTCACTTGTATTGCAAATACCATCCGGATATATCATTGACATCACTTGTATTGTAAATACCATCCGGATATATCATTGACCTGACTTGTATTGTAAATACCATCTTGAATTATCATTGACATCACTTGTATTGTAAATACCATCCGGATATATCTTTGACCTCAATTGTATTGTAAATACCATATGGATGTATCATAGACCTCACTTGTATTGTCAATACAATCCAGATATAGCATTGACCTCACTTGTATTGTAAATACCATCCGGATATATCATTGACCTCACTAGTATTGTAAATACCATCCGGATATATCATTGACCTCACTTGAATTGTAAATACCAACCGGATATATCATTGACCTCACTTTTATTGTAAATACCATCCGGATGAATCATTGACTTCACTTGCATTGTAAATGCCATCCGGATATATCATTGACCTCACTTGTATTGTAAATACCATCCGGATATCTCATTGACCACACTTGTATTGGAAATTACATCCGGATATAGCATTGACCTCAGTTGTACTGTAAATACCCTCCGGATATATCATTGACCTCACATTTACTGTGAATACAATCCAGATATATCATTAACCAGACTTGTATTGTAAATACCATTCAGATATATTATTGACCTTACTTGTATTGTAAATACCATTCAGATATATCATTGACCTCACTTGTATTGTAAATACCATCCAGATATATCATTGACCTCGTTGTATTGTCAATAACATTCAGATATATCATTGACCTCACTTGTATTGTAAATACCATCTGGATATATATTTGATCTCACTTGTATTGCAAATACCATCAGGATACATCATTGACCTCACTTGCATTGTAGATACCATCCAGATATGTCATTGAGCTCACTTGTACTGTAAATAACATCCAGATATATCATTGAACTCACTTGTACTGTAAATGCCATCCAGATATATCATTGAACTCACTTGTACTTAAATAACATCCAGAAATATCATTCACCTCACTTCTACTGTAAATACCATCCAGATATATCATTGACCTCACTTGTATTGTAAATACCATCTGGATATATCATTGACCTCACTTGTATTGTAATTACCATTCCGATGTATCATTGACCTCACTTGTATTGTAAATACAATTCAGATGTATCATTGAGCTCAATTGTATTGTCAATACCATCTGGATATATCATTGACCTCACTTGTATTGTAATTACCATTCCGATGTATCATTGACCTCACTTGTATTGTAAATACAATTCAGATGTATCATTGAGCTCAATTGAATTGTCAATACCATCCGGATATATCATTGACCACACTTATATTTTAAATTACATCCGTATATCGCAATGACCTCTCTTGTACTGTAAATACAATCCGGATATATCATTGACCTCAGTTGTATTGTAAATACCATTCCGATGTATCATTGACATCACTTGTATTGTAAATACAATTCAGGTGCATCATTGACCTCACTTGTATTGTCAAAACAATCCAGATATATCATTGACCACAATTGTATTGTCAATACCATCCGGATATATCATTGACCACACTTGTATTGCAAATTACATCCGGATAAAACAATGACCTCACTTGTACTGTAAATACCATTCGGATATATCATTGACCTCACATTTACTGTAAATACAATCCAGATATATCATTGACCTCACTTGTATTGTAAATACCTTTCAGATATATTATTGACCTTACTTGTATTGTAAATACCATTCAGATATATCATTGACCTCACTTGTATTGTCAATACCATTCAGATATATCATTGACCTCACATTTACTGTAAATACAATCCGGATATATCGTTGACCTCACTTGTATTGTAAATACCATTCAGATATATCATTGACCTCACATTTACTGTAAATACAATCCGGATATATCATTGACATCACTTGTATTGTAAATACCATCCGGATATATCATTGACCTGACTTGTATTGTAAATACCATCCGGAATTATCATTGACATCACTTGTATTGTAAATACCATCCGGATATATCTTTGACCTCAATTGTATTGTAAATACCATACGGATGTATCATAGACCTCACTTGTATTGTCAATACAATCCAGATATAGCATTGACCTCACTTATATTGTAAATACCATCCGGATATATCATTGACCTCACTTTTATTGTAAATACCATCCGGATGAATCATTGACTTCACTTGCATTGTAAATGCCATCCGGATATATCATTGACCTCACTTGTATTGTAAATACCATCCGGATATCTCATTGACCACACTTGTATTGGAAATTACATCCGGATATAGCATTGACCTCAGTTGTACTGTAAATACCCTCCGGATATATCATTGACCTCACATTTACTGTGAATACAATCCAGATATATCATTAACCAGACTTGTATTGTAAATACCATTCAGATATATTATTGACCTTACTTGTATTGTAAATACCATTCAGATATATCATTGACCTCACTTGTATTGTAAATACCATCCAGATATATCATTGACCTCGTTGTATTGTCAATAACATTCAGATATATCATTGACCTCACTTGTATTGTAAATACCATCTGGATATATATTTGATCTCACTTGTATTGCAAATACCATCAGGATACATCATTGACCTCACTTGCATTGTAGATACCATCCAGATATGTCATTGAGCTCACTTGTACTGTAAATAACATCCAGATATATCATTGAACTCACTTGTACTGTAAATGCCATCCAGATATATCATTGAACTCACTTGTACTTAAATAACATCCAGAAATATCATTCACCTCACTTCTACTGTAAATACCATCCAGATATATCATTGACCTCACTTGTATTGTAAATATAATCCAGATATATCATTGACCTCACTTGTATTGTAAATACCATCTGGATACATCATTGACCTCACTTGTATTGTAATTACCATTCCGATGTATCATTGACCTCACTTGTATTGTAAATACAATTCAGATGTATCATTGAGCTCAATTGTATTGTCAATACCATCCGGATATATAATTGACCACACTTGTATTGTAAATTACATCCGTATATCGCAATGACCTCTCTTGTACTGTAAATACAATCCGGATATATCATTGACCTCAGTTGTATTGTAAATACCATTCCGATGTATCATTGACATCACTTGTATTGTAAATACAATTCAGGTGTATCATTGACCTCACTTGTATTGTCAAAACAATCCAGATATATCATTGACCACAATTGTATTGTCAATACCATCCGGATATATCATTGACCACACTTGTATTGCAAATTACATCCGGATAAAACAATGACCTCACTTGTACTGTAAATACCATTCGGATATATCATTGACCTCACATTTACTGTAAATACAATCCAGATATATCATTGACCTCACTTGTATTGTAAATACCTTTCAGATATATTATTGACCTTACTTGTATTGTAAATACCATTCAGATATATCATTGACCTCACTTGTATTGTCAATACCATTCAGATATATCATTGACCTCACATTTACTGTAAATACAATCCGGTTGTATCATTGACCTCACTTGTATTGTAAATACCATTCAGATATATCATTGACCTCACTTGTATTGTAAATACCATTCAGATTTCGCATTGACCTCACTTGTATTGTAAAAACCATTCAGATATATCATTGACCTAACATTTACTGTTAATACCATTCAGATATATCATTGACCTCACTTGTATTGGAAATACCATTCAGATATATCATTGACCTTACTTGTATTGTAAATACCATCCAGATATGTCATTGACCTCACTTGTATTGTAAATACCATTCAGATATATCATTGACCTCACATGTACTGGAAATACCATCCAGATATATTATTGATCTCACTTGTGCTGTAAATACCATCCAGATATATCATTGACCTAACTTGTATTGTAAATACCATCCAGATATATAATTGACCTCACATTTACTGTAATTACCGACCAGATATATCACTGACAACACTTGTATTGTAAATACCATCCTGACATATCATTGACCACACCTGCATTGTAAATATCATTCAGATGCATCATTGACCTCACTGTATTGTCAATAACATTCAGATATATCATTGACCTCACTTGAATTGTAAATACCATCCGGTTATATATTTGATCTCACTTGTATTGTAAACACTATCAGGATACATCATTGACCTCACTTGCATTGTCGATACCATCCAGATATGTCATTGAGCTCACTTATACTGTAAATACCATCCAGATATATCATTGAACTCACTTGTACTGTAAATGCCATCCAGATATATCATTGAACTCACTTGTACTTAAATAACATCCAGAAATATCATTCACCTCACTTCTACTGTAAATACCATCCAGATATATCATTAACCTCACTTGTACTGTAAATGCCATCCAGATATATCATTGAACTCACTTGTACTTAAATAACATCCAGAAATATCATTCTCCTCACTTCTACTGTAAATACCATCCAGATATATCATTAACCTCACTTGTATTGTAAATATAATCCAGATATATCATTAACCTCACTTGTATTGTAAATATAATCCAGATATATCATTGACCTCACTTGTGCTGTAAATATAATCCAGATATATCATTGATCTCACTTGTATTGTAAATACCATCTGGATATATCATTGACCTCACTTGTATTGTAAATACAATTCAGATATATCATTCACCTCACTTGTATTGTCAATACAATCCAAATATATTATTGACCACAATTGTATTGTCTATACCATCCGGATATATCATTGGCCACACTTGTATTGCAAATTACATCCGGATAAAGCAATGACCTCACTTGTACTGTAAATACCATTCGGATATATCATTGACCTCACATTTACTGTAAATACAATCTAGATATATCATTGAACTCACTTGTACTGTAAATGCCATCCAGATATATCATTGAACTCACTTGTACTTAAATAACATCCAGAAATATCATTCACCTCACTTCTACTGTAAATACCATCCAGATATATCATTGACCTCACTTGTATTGTAAATATAATCCAGATATATCATTGACCTCACTTGTATTGTAAATACCATCCGGATATATCATTGACCTCACTTGTATTGTAAATACCATTCCGATGTATCATTGACCTCGCTTGTATTGTAAATACAATTCAGATATATCATTGACCTCACTTGTATTGTCAATACAATCCAAATATATCATTGACCACAATTGTATTGTCTATACCATCCGGATATATCATTGGCCACACTTGTATTGCAAATTACATCCGGATAAAGCAATGACCTCACTTGTACTGTAAATACCATTCGGATATATCATTGACCTCACATTTACTGTAAATACAATCTAGATATATCATTGACCTCACTTGTTTTGTAAATACCTTTCCGATATATTCTTGACCTTACTTGTATTGTAAATACCATTCAGATATATAATTGACCTCACTTGTATTGTAAATACCATCCGGAGAGATCATTGACCTCACTTGTATTGGAATTAACATCCGGATATATCATTGACCTCACTTGTATTGTAAATGCAACCCAGATAAATCATTGACCTCACTTGTGTTGAAAATATTATCCGGATATATCATGTGCCTCACTTGTATTGTAAATACCATCCGGATATATCATTGGCCTCACTTGTCTTCTAAATACCACCCGGATATATCATTGATCTCACTTGTATTGTAAATACCATCCGTATATATCATTGACCTCACTTGTACTGTAAATACCATCCGGATATATCATTGACCTCACTTGTATTGTAAATACGAGTCAAACTGTTTTCACCCAGAGGCTGATGTGGGCCTGGAACTCGCTGCCTGAAAAGATAGTTGAGGCAGAGACCCTCAACTCATTCAAAAGGAGTCTGGATAAGCATATCAAGTGCTGTAAGCTGCAGGGTTACGAACCAAATGCTGGAAGGTGGGATTAGAATAGGTGGATCGTTTTTTGGGCTGGCACAGACACAATGGGCCAAGTGGCTTCTTTCTGTGCATTAAACTTTCTCTGATTCTATTTCTATGATTCAACGTTTCAGATCAATTCGCCTAGAACTGACGATCTCTGATTAATATTTAGCCCTCCAGCCAGAATAATACCTTTGCTACAATAAACGTAGCATCGAATTCCAATGATCAGTTCCAGCTCCTCTCTCTGGTCCAGATAACAGATAGTTCCACAATTCGGGAATGAACAACTCAGAACTTCCCCATTTCCAATGATCAACTCCAGCTTCTCTCTATCTCTCTTGCCCAGTCACAGGGCAATTCTGCAATGTGGGAATGAACATATATCAAAACTCCATTTAACTATGCAACCTGCTCTCTCTGGCCCAGAAAACACGCAGTTCCAAAAGATAAATGACAAAAGTCTACAGTGTGTATTGTACAATGGGAGATCATCTCTCTGGCCCAGATAAAAGGCAGAGCTACAATGTGACAATGTATGGATAACAAAAAAATGAGAGAGAGAGAGAGAGAAAGACAGAGGGGGTGCCAGACAGTATGGACGAAGGAGACAGGTTGCCAGACCACATGAACGAAAGAGGCGAGGTGATAGAGAGTGAGTTAAAGGAAGCAGACAGATTGATATAGAAATACAGACAGGGAGTGAGAGAAAGGATTGAAGAAAAAGAGAGGGTACAAAAGTACAGAGCACCAAACAGTGAGGGAGAGACGTTGGGGAGACAGTGGGGTGGTGGGGGGGGACGGGGGCGGAGACGAGGAGGGGGAGAGACGGGAAGTGACAGTGAGTCAGACAGAGCACAAAACCAAGAGATAGATAGAGAGAGAGAGGGAACAAAAGAGGGCGAACGAAAGTTGGACAGGTAGAGCATGAAATAAAGAGAAAGAGACTGACGTGGAATGAGAGAGTAAATCAGACACGGAGAGAGACAGACATAGAACGAGTGAGAGAGAGGGGGAGTGACAATGAGACAGACAGAGCATGGGAGAGAGACAGACAGACACAGAGAGAAAGTCAGACAGATGGATCTGAATTTGTTCTACGTCAATTTTGAGCTGAGGTTGAAATTGACATGTGTCACTGCCTCCCGAACATTTTCCAATCCCTGTGTGGAGCCTGAAAGGGGGATCAGACATTTTCAAACTGCAGTAATGTTCCCGACAAGGGCTTAGAGTTAAATGTTTTACATCAACAAAACAGGTCCCCTGGTCAAACTGGTTCTGTTCTCATTGTGCTGAATTAACATGTCAATGGACAGGAGCCCGAGGAACATATTGAACAACATCACAACGAGTAACATTTTAAAGAATTCTTTCATAGGATGTGGGCGTCGCAGGCCAGGCCAGCATTTATTGCCCATCCCTAATTGCCCTTGAACTGAGTGGCTTGCGAGGCCATTTCGAGAACATGTAAGAGTTAACCACATTGCTGTGGATCTGGAGTCACACGACGGCCAGACCAGGAAAGGACAGCAGATTTCCTTCTCTAAAGGAATTTGTGAACCAGATGGGTTTTTACAACAATTAACAATGGGTTCATGGCTATCATTAGACTAGCTTTAAATTAAAACATATTCACTGGTGAAGCAAACTGCTGAGCTGGGTTGTGTCTGGGTGGAAAGGAGTCCCAGTTCAAATCCCAAACCCTCTTCCTCCGTCTCTCTCCAATGGAAGGGATATTTCTCTCAGTCTGGTGTGTGTTTGTTGTGTGCTCGCATTGTGAGCTCAATCGATATCACTTTTGATCCTTTGCTTTCTAACCAGCATTTGTTTGAATTGGGATGTTACTGAGAGATTGTCAGTACAACTGAGAGAAAACAGCTTTGGGATCTTGCTGCACCTATTCCTGAGAATCGTTTGCTTTGATTTATCCAATTTAATTTATTTTACTGCTCTGCTCCTGGGGGCATCTGTTTTACTTTGAAAACTATGACAATAAATGAAGAGAGTGAGAGAGTTTTGGGATGAGGAATGTTATTGGACAGGCTGTCCATCTGCCTTGGACAGTGTCCTTCACCCAGAGGCAGGATTCGATGTGTGTTCCTGCATTTGTGTCTGGCTTTTGATCTCTCATTTCAACATGCGCCTGTTGGGTGATGGTCCTTGTGTTTTAAAATGGATTAAAGTTTTGGTTAATTTAGGCCTAGCCCATCATTACGACATGGACATGTCAATCCTCGATGCAGTCGTTTAGGAAGGATAGGCGGAGGGGAAAAGGAGGTGTGACAGTGCTGTTAATGAAGGACGAGACAGTACATTAGTGAGACAGTATCTTAGATCGATGGAACAAGGTGTCGAATCAGCTTGGGTGGAGCTAAGAAACAGCAAAGGGGCAGCAAACATTGGTGGGAGATGTTTTGTCGACCACCAAACTACAGTGGTAATGTTGGAGACGGGAAACATCAGGAAATTAAAGCTGTATGTAACATGGGCAATCCAGTAACAATGGACATCTTCAATTTACAGATAGATTGTCTCATCCTAATTAGCACTAATTCTGTGGAGGATGAATTCCCAGTATGTGTATGAGATGGATGACTGGAGCAGTATGTTGAAGAACCAACTAGGGATTGAACTATTTCAGATTTAGTATTTTGTAATGAGAAAGGGCTAATTAATAACCTTGCTGTAAAGGAGCCATTATGAAATCATGACCGCAATATGATCGAATTTTACATTTGAAAAAAATATATAGTTCATTCTGAAACTAGGCTTTTATATATGAACAAAGGAAACTATGAAGATATGAATGGCAAGTTGCCGATGGTGTATTGGGAAAATCCATTAAATGATTTGACAGTGGCCAGACAATGGCTAGCAGTTAAAGAAGTTATTTCACGCTTGACAGCAAATGTACATTCCTCGAAGAAACAAAAAACCAACAGAAAATGTGAATCAATCGTGGCGAACAAAATGAGTTAGTTATCATTAGGGGTAGAGTCAAATCACAGGCAAAACAAACACTTCACCTGCCTGCCCCGGAATGAATAGCAAAATGTGTGGATATTTTATGTCTGTATTCAGACAATATAGACAGCAAAGCATATTATATGGTGGGATGCTGCAGTCCGGTGGGAAAAGCAACTTAAAAACAATTATTCACAAGTCTAGTCCAACTTAACTACAGGTTAGACCCCGAAAGGTAATAAATGCCAACACTCCTGAGTTTGTTGGAGGATCTTAAGCTTTACTCTGTATGGCTTTCAGAAATTAAATATTGCATATGCACTACAAGATTAAAGGTTACACGTAGGTTAGGTTACATAAAATTCCAGTAAATTAGCACTAAAATCCCAGTGAATATTCCTGGAAAAATCAATGCTGCAAAGGTTCCCCACAGACTCTCACCTAGTCTGTGTCTTCATTTCACCAAGGCCCACTGACCAATGATCAGTCGTTCAGGAGGGATCTTCTTCCAATAGCTGGCCCGGCTATCTGGACTGCAGTGACAGATAAAGGAAAGGGACCCCTTATATCCAGGACTGACCTTCACTCTCCCCTCGTGCACCATGTCACTGGGCTCAGTGTTAGGGTCTTTCCCTGCATGATCAATCCCCGTGTGTGATCAATATCTTTTCCTATACTGCCTGGACCACCCCAAACACACATTGCATTTGCTTCTACATTCCAAACCTCACCCGTACCTGATTTCTTGTCATTAAAAGACTCCATTTTATTCTCCATATCCTGCCTTCTTGTAATTCCAGGCCTTTGGTCATTCACTGTCCATATCTTGTCTTAGGAATGCAGCACATAGGACATTCCAGACCCATTTCTGTTGAGTGGTTACTTGTACAAGTGAATTGCCCATTTAATATTTTTAACTTACTTAACCCTTGTGTTCCCACAAAGATCAAGCTCGCAAATTCAACAGTGTCCACTATGACCTCATCCCATCGTGTCTTTTGCACATTCTCACAGGATAGCAGGTATAACTGACCAGTGGTGTACTGCAGTGATCAGTGCTGGGACCCTTGCTGTTTGTAGTGTACATTAATGATTTGATGTGAATATAGGAGGCATGATCATTAATTTTGCAGATGGCACGAAAATTGGTGGCATTGTAAATAGTGAGGAGGAAAGCTTTCGATTGCAGGATGATATAGATGGGCTGGTAGGATGGGCGGAGCAGTGGCAAATGGAATTTAATTCTTAGAAGTGTGAGGTGATGCACTTTGGAAGGACTAACAAGGCAAGGGAATATATAATGGATGGTAGGACCATAGGAAGTACAGAGTGTCAGAAGGACCTTGGTGTACTTGTCCATAGATCACTGAAGGCAGCAGCACAGGTAGATAAGGTGGTTAGGAAGGCATATGGGATACTTGCCTTTATTAGCCGAGGTATAGAGTATAAGAGCAGGGAGGTTATGATGGAGCTGTATAAAACACTGGTTAGGCCACAGCTGGAGTACTGTGTACAGTTCTCGGCGCCACTCTATAGGAAGGATGTGATTGCACTGGAGAGGGTGCAGAGGAGATTCACCAGGATGTTGCCTGGGCTGGAGCATTTCAGCTATGAAGAGAGGCTGAATAAGCTGGGGTTGTTTTCCTTGGAGCAGAGAAGGCTGAGGGGGGAAATGATTGAGGTATACATAATTATGAGAGGAATTGATATGTGAGATAGCAAGAAACTTTATCCCTTAGTGGAGGGGTCCATCACAAGTGGGCATAGATTTAAGGGCAGGAGGTTTAGAGGGGATTTGAGGAAAAGATTTTTAACCCAGAGGTTGGTTGGAATCTGGAACGCTCTGCCTGAAGGGGTGGTCGAGGCAGGAACCCTCACAACATTTAAGAAGTATTTAGATGAGCACTTGAAATGCCGTAGCATACAAGGCTACGGGCCAAGTGCTGGAAAATGGGACTAGAATAGTTAGGTGCTTGATGGTGGGCAAAGACACGATGGGCCGAAGGGCCTGTTTCTGTGCTGTATAACTCTATGACTCTAACTGTCATCATAGAATTCAGCAGAAAATTGATCAGTTACATTGTTATTTCAGTCCATATTTACAGTACACACGGTACCTTACTGTTGTAATAAAGTCATATAGTATCTATTCATAGAACTGGTCTTTAGCTTCAGGTGGGGAGCAGAGTGTTGGAGCATAGATGCTGAGTAGGTGTACTGGACCAGAGGTGGTGAGCAGTTGGATGGACAGTATGCGTTCCGAGCCATTTGAGGGAGGCTCTATCATGCTGAGCAAGGAGTTTCTGATGGCGAAGCCCACTCCATGCTGTCTTGGTTCTTCAGGATCCCTGCCCTGCCAGAAGAAGGTGTAGTCTTGCTCTGCTAGAGAGCCACTCGCGGGGAGGCTAGTCTCCTGAAGTGCTGCAATGTCCACATTGAGTCTACTGAGCTCGTTGTTAATGATGGCGGTCTTCCGAGAATCGTTGATTTGTGTAAGGTCTTCCGACAGGCCAGGCCACATAGTTCTGACATTCCAGCTTGCAAAGCGAAGGCCTGGTACCTTCTTTCCTTTTTTCATGTTGTTTGGTGCGGTGTATCAGTCCACCTTTCGGGCAATGGCCCTGAGCTCCAAGCACCCATTGAAGCAGGCAGACTGTGGCGGGACAGAACCTTACTGACCGGGGGCTGCCCGGTTTGAGGCGGGCGGTAGCTGTCCAGTGAGGTGCAATGGCCTCTCCCACCAACAAAGGCAACCCGTGGCGCCCAGTTTCTACGCCAATTTATCTGGACTTATAACCCGTAACTGCTGCCTTCCGTGTTTTTTTAGTCGCTGTGAGGCAACTATGGAGTGACCTCTCCATGGCACATGCCTGGGCAAATTTATGGAGGTTGAGAGTTGCCCAGTCGACAAAACCCCCATCTCGGCCTTTCTGGTGGGTTCCAAAGGAGTGCAGGACACGACGTTTGGCACCAGTATGGCTGCAGGAACTGCCGGAAACATGCCAAAGGTGACACATGACCGCCTACGGGGTTCCGCTCTGGATTTTCTGCTAGGGTTTACTCCCTTAGCCTTGTTCTCTCCCGAGACGCCCACAAGGCAGTGGGGTTGTTGGGGCCCCTACACAGGTGCAGGATGGTGCCGGTGGGAGGAGGGGATGCAAGGGGGAGGGGTAGAAGGAGGGGGTGGGGGGGTGCAGGGGAAGGGGGTGCGGGGTGAAGATGGTGCGAGGGGGGGCGGGCTGGGACGGGGTTGAGAGGGGGTGAGCTGAGAGGGTGGAGCAGGGAAGGGGACGGGGGTGGGGGGTGGTGGAAGGGGATAAAGGGGGGAGGGGGTGAAGCTGGTGCAGGTAATAAGCCATTTCCTCAGTGCCCACCATCGACGTTTGGAAAGCTCATCCACGTCCTTCGGGAGGTGTAGCATCTTTTGGCAGACTTAGAGGTGATTACATTTGCGAAGGGTTTTTTTTTTTTTGCAGTGGTTTAAATAAAGGCATGCAGCATTGGCGACAGTGCGCTGCAGATGCTCTCCGAGCCATCTCCCGCGGGCACTTTGAAGTTGCGGCCGGGGGGGCCGTTCGTGGATTTCTTGGGTGTTCGGGGCACCTTTTCTCAGGACTTCTCTCGGGGCCCGCAGCTCCTTCTTCACCTCAATGGACTAACCGCATGCCACGGCTGCAGACACTCTGGGCGGTGAAGACAGGAGGATCGGAGATTGAAGGAGCGGCACCTGTGTTCGTCAGTTTCATCCGGATCAATTTCATTGAGATTATAAATAGAGACATTGAATACAAAAGCAAGAAAATATGACCTTTCTAAAACGCTGGTTTGCCTTCAACTGGAGCATTGTCCAATTCTGGACACCGTACTTTAGTAAGAATGTGGCGGCATTCGAGAGGGTGCAGAAAAGATTCACGAGAATGGTTCCAGGGATGAGTGACTTCAGTTACGTGGATAGTTTGGAGAAGGTGGGATTGTTCTCTGTGTCTCTCTCTGTCTTCCTCTCTCTATATCCCCCTCCTGCTATCTCTGAAACTCAGAGGGAGACAGAGGGAGAGAGGCTTAGATATGCAGATAGAGAGAGTGCTGTTGAGAGGGACAGGGTTGGGAACAGAGAGATTGTTGGGGTGGATTGAAAGGGAGAATGTAAGATATATTCATTTGATGTAATCCTTTATTGCTGTGTACGCAAACAGAGAAGGATAGGTATGTAGAGTGAACTATTGGTCGAGTGGGAGAAATGTGGATGAAGTTGGGGCCCAGGCGGCCAGTTTTGATGATCAGGAAGGAAAACGCTCCATTGTAAACATCCAGCAAGGTATTCCACCATGGACGCCATCACACCCTCATGATATTGGTGTGGAAATCTTGTAATCTATGCCCATGGTTATTGACCCCTCTGTTAAGGGAAATGGGTCCTTCATATCCACTCTATCTAGGCCCGTCATTATTTTATACACCTCAATTAAATCTTCCCTTCAACCTTCTCTGTTCCAAAGAAAACAATTCCAGCCTATCCAATCTTTACTCATAGTTAAAATTCTCCATTCCTGACAACATCCTCTGTAAATCCCCTCTGTACCCTCTCCAGTGTGATCACATCCTTCCTGTAATGTGGTGACCAGAACTGTGCACAGTACTCTAGCTGTGGTCTAACTATTGTTTTATACAGTTCCAGCATAACCTCCCTGCTCTTATATTCTCTACATCGGCCAATAAAGGAAAGTATTCCGTCAGCCTTCTTAACCACCTTATCCACCTGTCCTGTTACACTCAGGAATCAGTGGACATTCACTCCAAGACCCCTCTGTTCACAGTCTGAGAGATTGTTCAGTTAGATTGAAAGAGCAAATGTAAACCATAATAATTTGATGTAACCCTTCACTGCAGTATACACAGACATACGAGCGAGATGCATGGAGTTTGAAACATCGGGGTAGAGGGAGAAAAATAGATGGAGATGGTAACAAATTGGAAAGGAGTGATAGGGACTGAGAGAGAGGTAATCTCTGGTAAACTCTCTTGCTGGTAATCTCTCTCCATCTCTATCTCTCTCTTCCCCTCTCTTCTACTCTCTGAAACCCTATTTCTTCTCTTTGTTACTCACTTTCCAAGTCTATCTCTCAACTTTTCTCCCTCTATCTCTGTCTCCATCTGTACACTATCTCAATCTCTCCCTCTTGCTTTCAGGATGGGAAGAGGGAGAAAGAGAGGCTGAGAAAGGGTGTTGCAGGCAGTGAGAGATGAGGAGAAAGAGACAGAGGAACAGTGAGTCTGGCATTGATAGATAGATCTTTACTCTGTATCTGACCCCGTGCGTACTGGCCTGTGAGTATTCGATGGGGACAGTCTCAGACGGGGGAGACTGTCTAAAAATCAAAACTTAGTCGAAAGTCCTTTCAAAGATGAAATTCAGAAACACTTCTGCATACAAAGTGGGGTAGAAGTTTGGAACTGACTTCCACAAATGACCCCTCCCTATCTCTGCAATCTCCCTCTGCTCCGCAATCCACCAATATCTGCGATCCTCTAATTCTGGCCTCTTGAGTATCCCCAATTTGAATGGTCCCACCATTGGTGTCTGTGCCTTCAAGCTGCCAAGACCCTAACTCTCGAATTCTTTTCCTGAACCTCTCCGTCTCACTAACTCACTTTCCTCTTTGAAGACGCTCCCTCAGACCAACCTCTTTGACCAGGTTTTTGTTCGTCTCGTGTAATACCCCCTTAAGTGACTCGATGACAACTTTTTATTTGCCTTATTTATTTGTTGGATGTGTGCGATACTGGGCAGGCCAGCATTTATTACCCATTCCTAATTGCCCTTGAGAAGGTGGTGTTGAGCTTCCTTCTTGAACCGCTGCAGTCCATGTGGGGTAGGTTCACCCACAGCGCTGTTCGGAAGGGAGTTCCAGGATTTTGACCCAGTAACAGTGAAGGAATGGCGATATAGTTTCAAGTTAGGATGGTGTGTGACTTTCGTTGTTGTGTGGACAGTATTTTCAGTGCGCAGTCCATTTATATTTTTAATTATTTATTTTTTCATGTGGTTAGATGTGAAGTTTCTCCGACAATCTGACTGCCTCCTCGTATCTCCTCACTCTTTCTGCCCATCTCTCCCTCCTTCTCTCAATCAACTGCTTTACTCTGTATCTGAACTCACACTGTACCTGCCCTGGGAGGTCTCATTATGTTGCTTAAGCAATGAGTTATACACTTCCAGCATAACCTCCCTGCTCTTATATACTTAAACAGCCTTTTTGGGAATGTCACTGCAGTTTGAAAATATGAAACACTGATCCAACATTCACCCCGAAAACACTCACACAAACCTCCAAAATCAGGACTGGGCAGATAATGAGGATTGTTAATGATTGTTACAACTTGCCTCATCCTCTCTCTGTCTCTCCCTCTCAAGTCTGTTTCCTCCCATCTTTCACTCTCTCTCTCCCACACTCTCTCCCTCTTTCTCTGCCGCTTCCCATGACTCTGTCTCTAACACCATCTGTCTCTCCTTGGACAGAAATGTTTTTATCCATTTCTTGGTTAATTGTGAACCTGTAAATCTAGCCCTTGCTGGGAACGTCACTGCAGTTTGAAAATATCAAACACTGATCAACACTCGCCCCCAAAACTCTCACACTAAATCCCCAATACAGGACTGTGCAGATAATGGGGATTGTTTACTGAGGTTCTGTCAAGGTCCCCTCACACACTATATCCCATTTCACCTGCTTCTAAAGTTTGTCAGTGTTTAATAATATTTTTTTCAATAATATTAAATGTCACTTCAGTTTGAAAATATCAATCATTGATCCAACACTCACCCCCAAAACACTCACACGAAACCCCTGATCTTTCCTTTCAAAATTAGTTCTTGCACACAGCCAGTTTTACTTATTAATTCTATCTTTTGTCAACATTATTAGATATAATGTTTTCCCTATAATCTCGCCGTCCCCTTCTCTGCCTGTCTGTCTGTCTCTCTCTCTCTGTCCCTGTTTCTCCCTCTGTTTGTCTCTCTCCCTCTCTCTCTCACTGTCCCTTTCCCCCTCTGCATCTGTCTCTCTCCCTTTCTGTCTGTCTCACTCCCTCTGCATCTGCCTGCCTCCCTTTCTGTCTGTCTCATTCTGCATTTGCCTGACACCCTTTCTCTCTGTCCCCGTCTCTCTCTGTTTCTCCTTTTTCCTCTATCATTCTAGCTCCGTCTCTCTCTCTACCTCTGTCACTGTCCCACTCTGTCTGTGTCTCTCTCCGTCTGTGTCTCACTCCCTCCTTCTCTCCGTCCCTCTGTGCCTGGACAGCAATGCATTGAGCCATTTGTTTGGTTAATTTTAAATCTTTATCTCTTGCTTTTGTTGGGAATGTCAATGCAGTTTGAAAATATCAAACACTCATCTAACACTCATCCTGAAAAGACTCACATTAAACCCCAAATACCGGACTGGGCAGACAATGGGGATTGTTACTGGGGTTCAATCAAGGTCTCATTTCACTATCTCTTCTGTCTCTCACTGTCTTCCACTTTGTCCCGCTCTCTCCATTTCCCCATTTGCTTCCGTTTCCCTCTTCACCTCTTTCCTTCATCGCCCCCAACTTTATACATAAAGAGGGAGCTCCCTCCACTTTATACAGAGAGAGGGAGCTCCCTTTGTTTTATATAGCTGCCGTTGTGGGATTTGAACCCCTGTCCCCAGGCCATCAGGTTGTTACTGGCGTTCCATTGAGGTCTCATTTCGCTTTCTCTTCTGTCTCTCACTGTCTTCCACTTTGTCCCTATCTCTCCATTTCCCATTTGTTTTCGTTTCCCTCTCTCCTCTTTCCTTCATCACCCCCAACTTTATACATAGAGAGGGAGCTCCCTCGACCTCATACATAGAGAGGGCGCTCCCTCCACTTTATCCATAGAGAGGGAGCTCCCTCCACTTTATCCATAGAGAGGGAGCTCCCTCCACTTTATACATAGAGAGGGAGCTCCCTCGACTTCATACATAGAGAGGGAGCTCCCTCCACTTTATCCATAGAGAGGGAGCTCACTCCACTTTATCCAAAGAGAGGGAGCTCCCTCCACTTTTTCCATAGAGAGGGAGCTCCCTCCACTTTTTACATATAGAGGGAGCTCCCTCCACTTTAGTCATAGGGAGGGCACTTCCTCCACTTTATAAATAGAGAGGGAGCTCCCTCCACTTTATAAATAGAGAGGGAGCCCCCTCCACTTTATACACAGAGAGAGGGAGCTTCCTCCACTTTATGAATAGAGATGGCACTCCCTCTACTTTATACATAGAGAGGGCGCTTCCTCCACTTTATAAATGGAGATGGAGCTCCTTCCTCTTTATAGCTGGAGAGCGAGCTCCCTTTACTTTATAGAAAGAAAGGGAGCTCCCTCTGGTTTATATAGTTGCCGTGGTGGGATTTGAACCCCTGTCCCCAGGCCATCAGGTTGGGCCTCTGGATTGCGTGACCAGTGATAGTATCACGACCCAACTGCCTCCCAAATGGATGCGTACAGTGTCTGTCCGGTCATATCACTCACAGTAGTTTCTGGGCTGTACACCTGAAAATGGTCCCGAATCAGAGATTCAAAGTTCACATTTTAGCTGGGAAAAGGCAGGAACAGAGTGAAACGAGATTGCTTATTCCCTGGATTCAGTGTCCACTGCAGACAGATCAGTTACATTTACAATAGAAATGCCAGGAGTGAACAAGGTCAATACAATAATATGGAAAATGTAAATGATGCCTCTCATAATTGTAGCATCCGTCCAGTATGAGTACAGATTTCAGGTTTATTCCCGAGAGAGGTCTTACTCAGAAAATGTCATTGACATTGAAATGCTTGTGTTTTATCCACCACATTATTTTCATCAGAGTCAAAGCTGCCGATGTAATGTGTTTGTTCAGGTGAGTGTAACTAATAGCAATGAGCAGGGGTATAAAAATGCCCGTGGAGACTTATCCCCTGTATAAATCAGGAACCATTGGAATGGATCAGCTCAGAGTGCCTGCTGGAGCTGTGGATTCCAGGCTCACAGAAGACTCTGATTCTCACAGGAATAGGATATCCAGTAATGCATCAGATAGAAGGCATTTACTATCCGGTGCTAGCAGCAATTGGAGTTGCTGGTAAGCCAGTATCTCAGCTGTTAATGGTGTAAATCGATGTTAACTGTGCTGCTGTACTGGGTATTATTTCCCTCTGTGTGTGTTACACAGAAACCTGTACTTTTCCAGAAATTTACTGGTGAAATCTCCTTGTTGTCTACTCTTTCATTCTTGCAGGAGCTGCATTATGTAATTAATGGTATCGTTTTAAGTAACTGTGGCATTATTACTGGATTATTCTGTGTATTGAATGTATTGAAATGAGATGTTTCAGTTCGAATCAATAATCGAACCATCAGGAGTTTTTAACAGTTTCATGATGTGGATCCATCCGGTCCTGGAATATTTTAACGATTTTTTTTCAGTGATTGATAATGAGACATCTCACAGTCTTAGTGTTACAAGGGGACAGCAGAATGTCCTCCCTCCCGAATAACATGGCTCAGTTTAACTGGAATTTCAATGTGTTTATTGATTATCACTGTTATCAAATATTATTTCACTCTGTGTGTGTCTGACGCTGCTTCAGAAGTCTGGCTACTGAACTGAGTTTGCTGCTGGCACTTTTACTTCTCCTTCTCTCCTTCACTGTGGACCTTCACTGTCACTGGAATACATTGTAAAATAGAAAGTATTGATGTGATGTTTTACTGGTTTTCACTCTATCAGTTGGTATCAAGAGTCTTTCCATTTATCTGTAGATTATCAGCTGCAGTGCTGATGTTGGTGTTTTATTAATTAAACAATCCCACAACTAACTGATTACATAATAATTTCAGGAGAAGGAATGTCAATGATTGTGAGTTTTGTCTGGAAGTAGCTTTCGTTCCTGTTTATTACATGCATTGTAGATGAAGAGAAGAGTGTAGGTGAAAAGGTGGAAACTTGAGTGTTCTGTCGATACATTAAATTATTCACAGAGGATTCACCATTGAATAAACTGACTCTGAGAATAGAATCATTTAAACTGGGGCAGGTGAACAGAACACAGACGCAGAATGTTAGGAATAAATCATATGTGAAAAGCAGCATGAAGTAACAGATTACAGGGTGTGAGCACTCCGGAGAGATAGGGAAGGAGAAAAGGAGCAGGGAGAACGAAACCGAGGGAAAGAGATAAGCGGAAGGAAAGCGAAAGAGAAAGAAGCAGCAGTGTAAATAATTCACTATCATAAAGTGCTGGAATGTCCAGAACAATTAGTGAGAGAAACTGTGAGTTGAAATTGTCTGTTGTCAGATTGTGTTCATTTTCCTGTTGGACTTGATCCTCTGTGTTGATTTCTGTCTGGTCCTCATTTTGTTTTGCAGAAAGTTCCTATTTCTGACTGAGTGACTGAATAAATAGAATAGAATCAGTTCATCACTGATGGTAATTCATTATTTAAATACTGCACTTTAAAATCTCTGTGACTGCTGAATTCAACAAAGAGCGAGGCTGATATCAGAAATATATTTAAATTTATATTTAATTGCCTGTACAAACTAAATATATTGACTATATTGTATAAACAATGAACTGTTCTCCAACACCAATAACCACAGGGATTATTGTTTGAATGTATTAATTGAGTTGTATTACTGGGATCTACAGATTAGATTTCCTCTAACACGCTGCTGCTGTCTCTCCCTGTGAATCTCAGCCTCTCCTCTCAATGTATTGAATCCTCAGTCTCCTCAGCCATTGCTTCAGTTTATCCACTTTCCCAAATCATCTGCTCCAGTCTCCCCTTATGCTCCAACATGTCCTTTCCCTGGAATTTAGAAGGTTGTGGGGTGATTTGATGAATGTTTTCAAGAGAATAAGGGAAACTGAATGGGTGGACAGAGAGTAGCAATTCCCATTGGCTGCGGAGTCAGGAACTTGGAGGCATAGTCTAAAAATCTAAACGCAGTCGAAAAACCTTTCAGGGGTGAAATGAAGAAACAATTCAAAACACCAGGTGTGGTCTCAGTTTGGAACTCTCTTCCATAAACAGCAATTGATGCTGAGACACTTGTTAGTTTTTAAATCTGAGATTGATAGATTTTTGTTAACCAAAGGTATTAAGGGGCAAAGATAGGTACATGGAGTTAGATCACACATCAACCATGAGCTCATTGAATGACAGAAGAGGGTTGAGGGGCCAAATGGCCTCCTCCTCTTCCTCTGTCAAATGACAAATATCTTGCTATCACTCTCTGTGTCTTGGTCTGTGTCTCTCTCTTTGTCTCTCTTTCTGTCTGTCTGACTCTCTCTCTCTCTCCTCTCTCAAATATCTGTGGAAATCCATAAACATTCGTCAGCCACTTTAGGCTGGTTCTCGGTGGCCACTTTATGTTACCACAACACTGGGACATTTATTCCAGAGACGGACTCCTCACCAAAGTAAAGGTGGTGCTCAAAGTGTGACAGAGACACAGACATGGAGACACTGAGAGACACAATACTAGAAAGGAATTAATCATTCCCTTGTGCCCAATAAATTGCCCTCCACATTGATTAAGCTGGGTGGCCTGTAATTACTCAGTCTTTTACTTTTTACCTTGTTAATCAACAGTACAACAGACACAGTCCTCCAGTACTCTGGCAGCATGACTATAAGCAGAGAAGATTGGAAAATGATGGTCAGAGCCACTGATATTTCCTCCCTTGCACCTCTAAACAGTCTGAGCCTGGTGAATTATTATCTTTCAAAGATGCTAAACCCCTTAATAAAAGCAAGGAAATTATGACCTTTGAAAAACACTGGTTTGCCTTCAACTGGAGCATTGTCCAATTCTGGACACCGTACTTCAGGAACAATGTGAATGAAGAATGGAAGAATGAAGAATTAGAGAGGGTGCAAAAAAGATTCACAAGAATGGTTCCAGGGATGAGGGACTTCAGTTACGTGGATAGATTGGAGAAGCTGGGGTTGTTCTCTGTGTCTCTGTCTGTCTCTCCCTCCTGCTATCTCTGGCACTAAGAGGGAGACAGAGGGAGAGAGGCTTCGATATGCGGATAGAGAGAGTGCTGTTGAGAGGGACAAGGTTGGAGAGAGAGAGATTGTTGGGGTGGATTGAAAGGCAGAATGTAATATCTATTTATTCAATGTATTCACTGTTGTGTCCGCAAACAGAGAAAGATAGGGATGCAGAGTGAAATATTGGTAGAGTCGGAGATATGTGGATGAAGTTGGGGCCCAGGCGGCCAGTTTTGATGATCAGGAAGGAAAACGCTCCATTGTAAACATCCAGCCAGGTATTCCACCATGGAAGCCATCACACCCACATAATATTGGTGTGGAATTCTTGTAATCTATGCCCATGGTTATTGACGCCTCTGTTAAGGGAAATGGGTCCTTCCTATCCACTCTATCCAGACACGTCATTATTTTATGCACCTCAATTAAATCTTCCCTTCAACCTTTTCTGTTCCAAAGAAAACAATTCCAGCCCATCCAATCTTTACTCATAGTTAAATTTCTCAATTCCTGACAACATCCTCTGTAAATCTCCTCTCTACCCTCTCTAGTGTGATCACATCCTTCCTGTAATGTGTTAACCAGAACATGTACACAGTACTCTAGTTGTGGTCTAACTAGTGTTTATACAGTTCCAGCACAACCTCCCTGCTCTTGTATTCTCGACATCAGCCAATAAAGGAAAGAGTTCCGAAGAAGGTTCACTGACCCGAAACGTTAACTCTGCTTCTCTTTTCTCAGATGCTGCCAGACCTGCTGAGTGGTTCCAGCATTTCTTGTTTTTATTTTAAAGTATTCCGCAAGCCTTCTTAACCACCTGTCCTGTTACTGTCTGGAATCAGTGGACAGCCACTGCAAGGCCCCTCTGTTCCCAGACAGAGCGATTGTTCGGTTAGATTGAAAGAGCAAATGTAAAACATAATAATTTGATGTAATCTTTCACTGCAGTATACACATACGAGCGAGAGGCATGGAGTGTGAAATATCGGGGTAGAGGGAGAAAAATAGACGGAGATGGTAACAAATTGGAAAGGAGTGATAGGCACAGAGAGTTTTAGTTATAGTTTTAGAGATACAGCGCTGAAACAGGCCCTTCGGTCCACCGAGTTCTTGCCGAACATCAACCAACCATTTTATACTGATCCTAGATTCCTACCACTTCCCCACCTGTCCCTATATTTTCCTACCACCTACCTACACCATTTGCAATTTATAATGGCCAATTTACCAACCAACCTGCAAGTCTTTAAGCTTGTGGGTGGAAACCGGAGCACCTGGAGAAAACCCACGCAGACACAGGGAGAACTTCCAAACTCCGCACAGGCAGTACCCTGAATTGAACCCGGGTCGCTGGAGCTGTCAGGCTGCAGTGCTAACCACTGTGAAACTGTGCCACCCGAAAGAGAGAGAGGTAAGCTCTGGTAAACTATCTTGCTGGTAATCTCTCTCCATGTCTATCTCTCGCTTCCCCACTCTTCGACACTCTGAAACCCTATTTCTTCTCTCTGTTACTCACTTTCCAAGTCTATCTCTCGCTTTTCGCTCTCTATCTGCCTCTGCACACGATCTCAATCTCTCATTCTTGCTCTCAGGATGGGAAGAGGGAGAAAGAGAGGCAGAGAAAGGGCGTCGTGGGCAGTGAGAGATGAGGAGAAAGAGACAGAGGAACAGTGAGTCTGGCATTGGTAGATAGCTCTTTACTCTGTATCTAACCCCGTGCGTACCTGCCCTGTGAGTATTCGATGGGGAGATTCTCGGACGGGGGGGACAGTCTGAAAATCAAACATTAGTCGAAAGCCCTTTCAAAGATGAAATTCAGAAAAACTTCTACATACAAAGGGTGGTAGAAGTTTGGAACTGTCTTCCACAAATGCCCCCTCCCTATCTCTGCAATCTCCTCCAGCTCCGCAATCCGCCAATATCTGCAATCCAATAATTCAGCCCTCTTGACCATCCCCAATTAGAATTGTTCCAACATTGGTGGCCGTGCCTTCAAGCTGCCAAGACCCTAACTCTGGAATTCCTTTCCTAAACCTCTCCGTCTCACGAACTCTCTTTCCTCTTTCAAGACGCTTGCTCAAACCAACCTCTTCGACCACGTTTTTGTTCGTCTCATCTAATATCTCCTT